>NW_027287095.1:62166030-62861030 GCF_022747635.1 Hetaerina americana | reverse complement strand
TAAAAATTTAAAATTGAGGCCATAGATATTTTTTTAAACGGTTATATACGGAAATATTACTCAATAATATTCACTGTCTACTATTGCGCGACTTTTACCGTCATTATGATGCAAATGAAACAATAAAAGATATTGGATACCGTGATATTGAATGATTCTGCGCCTGATATACGTAAAGACATTACAGGGTGCAGTAGTGTAAGTTGCTGACTTCAAGGGAATCCTCAATTCAAATCGTTCTGCCGCACCCTGTACCACTCCATATTATTGTCAAAGAAAACCGTGGAAACAACATGGTGACGAGCGCACATAAAAAAATAGCCTTATAACAAACGCACACGTAATTGAAGCGGATTAAGCAAAATCTCAAGAGAGAAAAAAGAGGGGGGGAAGGAGCGAGGGTGGGACATCGGGTGGAGAGAGGGATCGAAGTCGTAGAAGAAGAGAGAGAAGGAGAGGGAGTAGAAAGATGCAGGCGTGAATTTGTAGTGAAGAACGCAGCTGTGGGAAGGGGAGGATGGGCAAAGGAAGATGCGGGGAATTCGGGGGATGGGAGGTTAGGGTTCCGTTTTCTCTATATGAGGAAGGGCCCTTACCCGAGAGCACTATAAAAAGGAAGGGTGGGAGAGGCGAGGGGGAGGGGGGAACGTTGGAGGTGGGGGCGGAACGAAATAAGGATGGATGGGCGGGAGATGGGGAGGGTTCGAAGGCGCTGAGGAAACCGGAGGGGAATGACGGAGGGGGGAAAGGAGGCGAAGGGGGTGAGGGTGCGACGTAATTGAACGCGCCTAGGCTCATTAAATCCTTTGCTCTATTAAAGTAATTTGTAATTAACTTCGCCCGTGACGTCACTTTAATGCGGAATAATGCTGCTAATTAGCGAGACCCGGAACGCGCGCGCGCCCGGGGAACAAACAAGAGGCTGCTGGCAGGCATTTTCGGGTCGGGAAGGAACAGTTTGGAGGAAGGGGGGTTAGAGAGAGAGAAGAGAAAGATGAGGGGTCGAAGGCCCAGGAAGGACGGGGAAAGGTCGCGAAAGTGCCAAGGGGACGAAAAAGTCCTCTCTCTCCCTCCTTTTCACTCGGTAGGGCGTGTATCTCGAAGGGAATGGGGGGAGAGAGGGAACGTGAGACCAAGAAGAGTACCATCCATTGGGAATTAAATAATCATAAAGTACCCTAACAGTTTAAGAAATCACTCCTGTGGTCAGGAACCGATAGTTTGGTTTGCAACAGCTGTTTTCCTTCCACAATCCTCCCGATCATGCGCCAGTCTTAACTTCAGATATTAATATCGGCCCATATCCTTAATAATCCTATCTGCACAATCCTTAATATGTCATTTTTCCTGCGAACGATTACGGATTTTGAATGACGTTATCCGACCGCTCAAGGAGGGAAAAGAATTCTGGGGAAAAAGTATTCTGGTGTGATCACCTTCTGCCATACACCCAGGCGGTGGCTTGCAGAGAATTATATAAATTAAATTTTTAAAATTAAAAAAGTCTGCCTCTTAAAATTTGACCCCTTTTGCACCTTTTAGCATTTTTGATGACGGTTAACATGTGACCTATCCAGGAGTCTCGTCTCTTTCTCGTTGTTCCTACTGCAAGGTACTTCTTCAGCTCACTGATATATCTCTTTGTTAGCTACCCTTTCCACCCGAGATATATTTTTGATTCTCCGGCAGCACCACATCCCATAAGCCTCCAGTCTCTTTCTTCCAACCAAGCCAACAGTTCAAGTATCACTTCCATTTTTCACACACATTTCCTACATAGCTACCTGCTTCGAGTGCTTTAATAAAGCTCTTACTAGGAATATTGGTATTGGAAAACTCATATTAACTATCCTAATGATTAAATAACTGTATTTAATTAAATACCTTGGTACTGGTGTTAGTAGGTATGGTTTGATTTCTTTAGCTAGTATTTCAAGGTAAAATATGAGCATAATCGATGTAGCAAAGAAGGTTACTTTTTGAATAAAAGAATCGCCCAAAATAAATCTGAGATTGGAGTTGATTTTTAGGCAAACGCTTAATAAAATTAATATTTAGCCCTGTCCTTACCATGCCATTTATCCGTTTCAGTAGAGATACGATCCCTAATAATCAAACAAATGAGTATTCAATATGATGAAATTTCACTCAATAGGGCGTTACGGTGATTATTACTTCGTCCTCTTAAGGTGATGCCTGACGTTTCTTTACCCCTCCTGGTCACCTATTGGGTTAAAGAAATACCAAACATCGATCATTAATGTTAATGCTCTTTCACCCAGAGTCTTCGGTCATGGGGGTTCGGCACGCACGAAGGATGAGGGCGCGTACGGAGGTCAGCGCAGAATTTGCACTTGAAACCTGTGATCCACGTTTTAGTGATTCCGAGACCAAGGTTTCAATTTGTCGTTTTTTCTCGTGTTTTGACATGTCTCTTGGATGGGCCTGCCGCTACCTGAAGCAAACGTATTAATCTTCAATTATTTATGCATTTTAAAGAAGTCAGTCGCGTGTTGCTTACATGAATAATTTCATCATAGAACGTTTATATGTTCGCGATCCTTTTTAATCGCACAACAACTTCGGTTAAACAATCAAACGATCAGAAGTATTCGAAAAAGTCATGACGAGAGTCGGTAATATATTTCGGCCAGTACAGATAGGTGGACAACTTTGCACAACCCTCGAAATATATATATATATATATATATATATATATATATATATATATATATATATATATATATATATATATATATATATATAGTACAATACACAGTAACACACAATATAGAAACACAAAAATAGAAGAACACTCACACGTATTTTCTTGATATTTCGACGGAAACAATCCGTCTTCATCTGAAGATATAGAAGTAATGCTTTAATATAATAGAAATAATAATAGAAATAATGATTACTTCTATATCTTCAGATGAAGACGGATTGTTTCCGTCGAAATATCAAGAAAATACTATACGTGTGAGTGTTCTTCTTTTTTTGTGTTTCTATATTGTGTGTTACTGTGTATTGTACTATTCGGCACTTCCGTGTTACGTCTACGAAAGCATATATATATATATATATATATATATATATATATATATATATATATATAAAATCCCGGTACGTTTCGACTTAATGCGTAATAATGCGTAGTTTTTAATAAAATTTTTATTTTGGATAGGACTTTTTTATCTTCGGCATGAAACGTCTGTAGTACATTATCTTGCCTGAAATAGTTCAATTTAATTGGACAATATGGCCATAGGTAGAACTTCAGGGGAGCGGAAGAAGGTTGGAGATGAATTCTAGATATCTGTATGTTGCCACCTGGACGAAAGGCACGCCATGCTGCCCACAGTTTATCATAAAGAAACAATTTAAGTGTTCTTCCCACGGTAGTAGTGGTTACTAGAGGAGGAGACTGAAAGATTAGGTAATTTTTGTCACTAGGCTTGGATGAGTAATTTGGTAGAGCTAGGACATTCAACGCATGGAGGAAGGGTAGAGAGAAACCTGGCTTTGTGATTGGTCTACTCTCTGCGATAGACACGAAGGAGTCAACAATTCCACACAATGGACGGTGGACTCCTCTTGAAGTGTTCTCCACAAGGTACCCCAATTAGGGTTCGGGATACCACTGCAAAATTCTTCAACCGCCAGTATTAGAATTAGGGCATTCGGGAAGGTAATCGAGTATACTAATCACCACGACAATCCGATCCCCTTCTGCACACGGAATATAATGGAAAACCCAACGTTATGAAGATTAAATGAATACGTATGCATTTGAGGTTGTCCCTTCATCGCCAGGATTTGATCCCATGTCCTCATAAGGAAACTGTGCTTATGAAAGGTTGTTCAGAATACCGATGGAGCAGCTGTATGAAGGGGGGAAGAGAGAGAGAGAGAGGGGATGACGAGGAACGGTGGAAGAGGAAGGGGGGCTAAGCGGGCAACATTAGACCGGGAAACATTCTGCTGGGGTCGGGGGTGGACTGGGGTAATGCTCATGGGAAGGGAGGAAGGAAGGGTATGGGGCGGGGTGGAGCGCAGGGAACGAAGCGAGGATGTAACAAAGGAGAAGGAATGCGGAGGCAGGAGCGGACAGGCTCATTGACACGAAACGCTCCTCTCCTCTTCCGGCTGGGCGAAGGGGGATTGTCTTAAGGAAGACGAGCAGCAAGGAGAATGGAGCTCACAAAGGAGGGACGAAAAAGAACCGACTCTCTCATTCCTCCTTCCCACCAACCCCCTCGAGCACACCCCCGCGCAGCGAATAAGAAAGCCTCCACCCCCCCCCCCCCTTCCCCCCATGGTGGAAGGGGTAAATTGAGCGACGGAGGACTGAAATTGCACCCGCGTCTCAAAAATATTGGTGTTTAGCGCAAGCGATCTCGATTGTATAGTCGTCATGGCAACGCGCATCACTTGTGGTCGACGTCTGATTGCACCACGAGGGGAAGAGGAGAAATGGGAAACGCTGGAGTTATCCGGTCGTTAAGGAATGGTCCATCATTTTTTAAGCACGTCATGCACTTCCACTCTTTTCGTTGCATTAGTAAGGTATTAAAGAAGATTAAGAGGGCACTGATCCCAGTTTGGATGTTTTTGGCCATTATGAAGACACCGTTCACCATTGTGAAATTGGAAATAGCACTCTGCGTCGACGAACAATGGTCCATTCTAATTAAATAACTGTGATCACTTTACCTATTAATTGTGTGTTCAAAAATGTGAACGCAAAAGTTATTAAAAATTAACTCCTCTGCTCTCTCACAGTACCGCATCCGAAATAAATCTTCATACTGAAATATTTAGACATTTACAGGTTCGACACATTTATGGAACAATGTTATTTATCTTACAGAATCGTTGTCTAGGATGGAAATTTAAAAAGATTTTATTTGGAATTTCATTGAATAGTGTTGCGTTTCCCATTAATTTCCATTGAAAAATGAATACATTTTTACAAATTTCCGTGGAAGTTTTCAGGAACTTTTTAGTGGAGTACTTCGCTCTTTTACTCATATCAAAAACTCCTGTTGAGAAAATCAGTTCACTAATTAAAAAGATACCATTTAGCAAAGCCAAGAATACCTCAGCCGTTAATATAAGAGTGGTCTGAAGGGGTTTTGTCGGAGCACGGGAGGGTTCACGAGGTTTTCTAGGATTCAAAACCCCCTGAACTATATGAGCAAGCCGAGACTTCAGCCAAGGGACTGAGAGTTAATTATCATCTCATAATAAATCCGATAATTTATGTATAGGTTACTTTTTTGAACAAATAATCAGGAAAATCGTATGAAATTCAATTTCAAGCGGAACATAATGCTTAACAATGCATGGGAAAAATAGAACGTAATTAGGATGATTAACAAGAATAATTGAGATTTCAGAATTTTAAAATTGTAAAAAAAATCATTGTAGACTAATGAATGGTATAATTCCAATCAATGGTATTATTGCATTCGTCCAATTCATGCCAATAGAATTTTCTATTTAATTACATATTTTGCGAAATGATCATCTGCTTCATCAATTCGCATACGAACAATGAGCATAATATCCAATTCACATATTTATCACTCCATAACTTCTACAGCTGTGAAAGTACTGTTATTATTGCGAGAAAAACATGTTATTTTTATAGAAGATATTAATTTTGATATTTCAGAGGGTTCCAGAACAGTATAGTGGTTGAATATTTACCACATTTTAAGACCAGACATGCGTTCAAGTCGTTGCAGGTAACGTTATCGACTCGTGGATAGATGAAAGGTGCTGAATTCCTCACTCCGTGATCTCCAAGAAAAATATGCTTAAACACATACTCTTTTGGGAGTAACTTTAATTGATTCCCATCATAATTGCAAATAATAAAGGTCTCTTCACACGTCATTTAAGACAAATGCTATTTATTTAGAAGCCGAATCCGCATTACGTCTTAAGAGTTTAACGTAAGTCGAAATTTGTGTCAAGTTCGCCAGTTAAGTCGTGGAGTTATCCAATCACAAGTGAGATCGTATTATTGAGTTCTCCAATCATGGACGATTGTAGTAGGTACATTCAGAGTCAAGTATGACCAAAAGTTAAAATACCATCCTAAAGAGTGCAGATGAAGTCAAACTTGATAGATTTGGTAAAAACCAACAAATTCACATTTATCCCGGAAACAGTGAATTCGGATTCCAAACACCAGAAGTAGAAAAGTAACTCGTGAACCGAAATTAGGGTCCACGGGGGATTAGTAATGAGTGCATAAATATAAACATAAATGCAGTGGTTTGTTTGTGAACTGGCAAGAAGGTGAACGTAAAATGATTGAGTGAACTAGGTGGATATGTCATTTCGAGCGATATGAGGGTATGAGCTTACAATAAGAGCGACTTGAGTTCTTAATTTAACGTTCCACATTCAGGTGTGACCCTACCTTAAGTTAATTTATCTAAACGTCCTCAGATGCTTTACGACGAAATCATAAGCAGGAATAATAAATTCGGATTGTGTTAGAGGTCTGTCAAACCTACAAGTATCTCAATCAAAGCTAACCATGGAGGTTAATTTGGCAATGGGAAGAATCAGGGGCGTATAAAATGAACGGATGAAACCCCGCTTGCATTAATAGTAACAAGGGACAAGTTGACAATTGAAACTGCAAAAGCATTTTGAATGTCTCTGTATTTGAAAGGGAGCGTTATGCCGTTTTCTACCGGCTCCATTTTCTGTCTGCATTCGAAATTGGCCGAGAGTGCTACGGCATACTATGTTACAATTTGCTCGGGAGTTTTGTTTTGTTGTCGAATGAGTATATTGCCACACTGACTCGATGGCCTGTTTGCCAGAGGATGAACTCATGACTGACTAAAAACTTTAATTGAGGCCTCTAAAATCCAACTATAATACACTCTCTTTTGGACATAAGGAGTACACAGGAAACCGGGATCCTAACTTCTATTAAACATCATGCAAAGGCCTAGGAGAGCACGATGTGCTTTTAATGATTAAGTTGTTATTTCACAGGGGACGATTTTTCATGTGTAATAAATCTAGATGAGAAGTAGCTCAATAGGTAGTCTCTGTCTATAGACCGGAGGACTCCGGGTTAAAAACTGGTGATGCCCAAATCCTTATCACAAGTTGCGTGATTTTCATGGTGCCTTATCTTTCCGTGAAATAGCAGATGACAAAGGCTAAGGTGCCCCATAATGTGTGAAATACAACGTCCATATCTTAGCCACACAACCAGGGAACCTTAATCCATCCACTGAAAATGAAACTTAGAACAAACCTCAATGATAGCAGTATGATAGAGGGGATTTCGAAGCGATCGCTTCACTGACACGCTTGAAAATATTGTGTATTTAGCTCTTTGTGCACACATTCGTAAGAATTGATGTACCCCAGTTTTTTAAGGCTATATAGGCTAATTCGGGAATAATTTTCATACGATTTCATTTTTAAGTGTTGATTATTTTATGGCAAAATTGAACCTTTATCAACAACCTTTAAATGCGAAAACATTGGCAAAAATTTCCGTACACATGCCGTGCACCCTAGATACTAGAACGAGCTGATGTCAACCCCTAACCATTAAAACCAACTTTCAGGTTGATCGTTTGGTTCAAAAATCTAGAGAGAAGAGGCCTTTTAACTACCAAATGAGCTTGATCGAAAAGTGCTTTTGGTAAAGTAAGCGAGGAAGCGAAGGATAAAAAAATGAGAGTAAGAAAGAATGTGTTGTTAGAACTACCCAGACTGCCGCAGTTACGTGAATTCCTTTCATCTCCTACACGTATTTCGACGTAGATTCCCTTTCCTGGATAATTATTTGCGAAATAAAGCACTTTATACCCATTTTTTTATGAACGACCCCTTTGTTCACTCAATCTTGCGACTGGACCTAATTCATCAAGAAGCGAAGCGGAGAAATTTTATGAAGTTGTTCTCATTAAAAGGAATTCGGGATTCCACGAATTGAATTCCCTCAAATAAACCACGACAAAACGCTCGAGGATTGAATACGACCCATCCCGTGGGATAAAGATCAAACCCTGGAGTTCAAAACTACAGCCATGAATGGAATCGCTGACGCCACCTCGAGCTTAATCATTGACCGCCATCTTGAGGAGAGTGTAAATTACCGTCATTTTCTCTCTCTCTCTCTCTATCCCCACTCTCTCTTTCCCTGTGTGTTCCTCCTCCCACCGAACCCATCCCCATTCCTTCTATCTCTTAGAGAGAGGAAGCCCGGAGGCCCCCCACCCGTAATCATCATCCTCTTCCCTTCGTTTCGGCACGCCCCCTTCCTTCTCACACTTTCGCCTCTTCCTTGATGGTGAATCTTTCGTGAAGGTCCCCTTTGGTCCGCTTGGCCCGGAATGGCTTTCGTGTGTGTGTGAGATTTAGTTGTGTGGGTGCGCGCACGGGCTTTCAAGGAATAGGGTCTTTTGAGGAGATTAAAGCGATGGGGAGAGGTAAGGAAGGAAGCCTCTTGTGTGTAAGGAACGGATAAGGATGTGGAGTGGGCCAAAAGAGAAGGGATGGAACGGGATTGTGTGTGTGTGTGAGTTTGCGAGGGTGGTGTTGGTGCGGCGGTGGTGTGGGTGGTGAGGGTGGGAGGGGGAAGATGAGCCTTGCCTTCCCCCGCGGCGGCTCCTCCCCCGACCTGGGTACAAAGGGAAGCAAGTTTGGCGGTCGCATCGCTAAGGCCCTCCTCCTCCTCCTCTTCTCTCTCTCTCCCTCTACCTCCCGCCCCACACCACACCCACTCCCTCCCACTCCTCCTAACCCTTTCTCCTTTCTCTCTCTCCTCTCTTTACTGAAAGGGGGAAGAAGATATTACTTCATTATTTCTCATTATCTCCTCGCCTATCCTCGTCCTCGCTCGGCTGAAGTTGCTGGGAGTGTGAGTTTGCGCGTGTGTTTGTGTGTGTGAGAGAGAGTTTTCGTCTGTGTTAGGAGCAGGGGAAAAGGAGATAAAGGAAGCGAAGGAAGATCTCGTCGATCTGCTTGCGCTAACCCTTGCGGTGTTGCCAGGTCTAATTGATGATTGGATCAGGGAATGAATCATCCGACTGATACCAGAAATGATTGAAGAAAGCCGGTGGATTAATTTGGACATATTTAGAGCAGTGAAAAAATAAGAAAGGGAAGAGATTTTATCTTTTGCATCTCCTTCGGATTGGGCGCATTAGAGGGATGTTGTTTCGATAGCAGAATACGTAAAGGAGTATGCGTATTGAAAGCGTCGAGACTGCAGTTGTCAAATTGTTGACACGCCCGACACATACTTCGAAGTTTGTCATTACCTACCAAATATTTGCGATAAATTATGCAGTAATTATTCAATATATTATCATTTTGGAGTAAAGGAACTTCAAAAGGCTGGAAAATTATGAAAATGTGTTGATTTATTATTTATGGAATAAAAATCTCGTAATTAATGTAAGCTTTACAGTGGCACAAAAGGATGAGTACTCGTGAATTAAGACCCTAAGAAAGGCAAAGTTCATTGATTTTTTATCATATTGTGCATAATTATTACAGATCATAAAGCATGCAAGGAAAACTGTGACGTTTCCAAGTTATTTTTATCAAACATTTTCGTTCATAAAAATGGAAACATTTTTCGTAATTCGTAAACTTTTCCTTATTAAATAAACATGAATCTCTAAAATTTGCCATCCATTTCTAGATTAATTATTGTGTACGAAATATAATCAAGCCGGTTTAGAAGGAGATTCGAAGTGTGTCAAAATTTTTATCCCCTCTGTTACGCAGTAAATCGAGAGAATTAATTCAATTTGAATCATGAGCAATAAATACTGGTTAGGTCGTTTTCGAATTCAGTATTAATTAATATATTCACTGTAAATGATAGAAATAGCTTTTATGTAACCAATAGTTTGATATTACTGCTAAGTTTCACTCATTTGACCCAATAAAGTCATTCCACCAATCGAGGTTATTTTTAATCTGAAAACGTATCGGTCCCCACATTATTCCTATTTACATCATTATTATGAGGAAAACAAATTTGCACTTTTACACAGATTTTTTTGTGACGTACAACGCGTTTCAGTAAATCGAACCCCCCTTCCCTCCCTTCTTCCCCCCCTTCCTCAAACAGGTATAAATATGATGTATCACAAGTTGCATCTTGTCTTGAATCTGAATATGGTTCGATGAACTGAAACGCGTAGTACTTCAAATAAATCGCTGTAAAAGTGCAAATTTGTTTTTCTCATGATGATGAACTTCCACTACATCTCACCTGAATCTGTCGAATACATCATTATGTAAAAGCATAATTTCTTAAGTCCTAAATTAGCAGAAGGCTAAGTTTCTTATATGGCCAGTTGACAGGAGATCACTCTTTTTCAAAGAGCGTTTTTATACTACGCCCACATGGTAGAAACGTAGCAAATAGTTCCCATCTTCCAACTTTAAAAAACCATCACCGCTCGTTGGAAGCCACTGTGTGTAATACAGCGCGACTCTCAGCTCGTTTGTGCTCGGTAGTACATCATTGATCTAAACGATTCAAACGGTTCAATCATCTTTGAAAGAGAGAGGTGGCCGCAGCAGCAATCTCTTGAGACAAGTCAGGGCTGTCAATCTCCACGATCTGTCCAGAGGCGAGCGGAGGGGCTTATCACGCGAAGGGTGTCGACGGATTGAGGATAACGGAAGTATTGAGAGGGGCGAGTGGCACGGGGTTCGGAACCTCTTGATTCCTAGTTTTGCACTCTGGATTCACCCGAATAGACGCCCGAGAGTAGGAGGAGTCGGGACGGGCGTGGGAGCGAAAGGGCGGCGAGTGAGAGGGGAAGGGTCGCCTGGAAGCCTGGCAATGGAGAGGAGACAACGCTGACAAGAGGCCGCAAGGGAGGGGGCTGGTTGAGGGAAGGAGACTGCTAAGTGGTCGAAAAGAACGGGAATGGAGGGGGAAAGAGAGATGGTGAGAAAGGAGGATGGGGTTGGAGTCGGGAAGGCATTTAATGCAGCCTTTGTTATCCAACTCTTCCTTCCCCTACACCCCCGTACACTGTGGCGGGAAAAAAATTAAGGGTTGAGAGGGTGAAAAGGGGTAAAAGGGTGGGATAGGTTTAGCGATGAGGCAGAGAAGAAGATGGAACGAACGCGAGTGCTTGGCGTCCGCTAGTTTTTAAATTCATAAAGAAGCATTGACCAAAAATCATAACTCAAGGAATCAAACTGCAGCAAGTGAAATCCTTCATCTACCAGAACAGTAGTATAACTTGGGATGGAAGAAGTTCGGCCGAAATCAAGCGAAGAATACTTCAAGCTAAAAAGTATTTCATGAAAAAGAGACAACCACTATGTTCTAAGAACTTAAGGTGGCATACATGGGAGCAGTTCGTCAAAACGATCGATGGAGCATGGCACTCTAGGTATCAGATACATGGAACATTGGGCAAGTAAGCCAGCGAAGAATACTTTGAAACACGTGTGCTAAAGGAGAATGCTGAAGATTAAATGGACAGGCAAAGTGAGGAACGAAGGAGTATACGGTAGAGCATACGAGAAAGGATCATTTGGAGAACTCTACAGCAAGGAAGTACTAGATGGATTGAACACGCCTTGAGGCACAATTGATTAGTTAGAAACATAATATAAGGAAAAATCACGCGAGGAAAACCAAAAACTCGAGCCTAGGAAAAATTAAGAAGGACTTATAGCAGAGAAGCTATCAGGGGGAGGAGGAATCAACTCTGATAGAAAGTAATGGTTGGCTGCAGTAAGCCAAACTTGGGAATGAAATGCTGATGTTGATCCTGAAATGTCGTTTCCAAATAGTTTTCATTCATTTTCATCAATTGCAAATGGTATTATTAGTTATTAACTGAGACGACCGACAGCTAAGGTCATTTGCGCCATTAGTCCAAGTTGGGTAATGTGATAGAATGTGCGTTTTCAGTGGAGAGAAACCCGGCGTTAGCGCTAGCCTAGTAAAGGCGCCAAGGAAACCACAGCTCAATGTCCCTTCCGACGGAAGACACCCTCCACTATGAGTGCCATCCACACATTAGGGATAGGGATACCAATGAAAACTTCTTCCAACGTCAGGTGTCTTAGCCGGGTCCTCATGGTGGGAAGCCAGTACACTAGTCACCACAACAACCCGATCCCATTGCAACTAGCTCTTCATTGTTAACGCTCTACAACGTATGACCAATGCAGATCAAGCATCTACCGTCATAATAATTTTTGACTACTCGTTCAAGGTTTTTAACTTAAAAATATTTCTTTAACACTCTTTGAGTGACTATAGCAATTATCGTAACGCTCCGAACAGACGTTAGCACTCCTATGATGGAGTGAGGAGGATGGTTTCCTCTGCTAGGGCCACGCGTGCCCCATCTGCATGATCCACGGACCCACTGCGTCGTCGTTGCGCACTGCGAAACGACGCAATCGACCATTCAGTCAGTCCCTCCTCCATTACACAGACACGCGAGCACTAAACGGACGCAGGAGGGACCCCGGAGGGAGAGGCAGAGTGATGGGGAGGGAGAGAGGGAGGGAGGGAGCGTCGGAGGGAAACTTCCATATATATGTTTACGTGTCTGTTTGTGTGTGACCGCTTCGCGTTTCTGATATATCCCCGGCATGCACGTATTAACGCGAGTGCATTTCATCCCTCCCCTGTCCACCCTCTTCCACCCCCCTCCACCCCCCTCACCCACCCACCACCCCGGGCACCGCCCACGCCGCCGAATCGCCGCAAATCCTCACCCTCCTTCTCACCTGAACTCCGACCGACCTCAAACAAGTCGGCCTCCCCACGCCGCACGGCCCCCCTTTCCTCTCCTCTCCTATCCCCTTTGGGACCTTCCCGTTGTTGTGCTCGAGTCGTGGGTGCAGGGGTGGGTTTGGGGGGGCGGGAGCTGGTTGATCCCCATCCCGGCTCTCTACCACCTCCCTTTCGGACGAAGATTTTGCCTTTGCACCGCATGCACGTCTCCCTTTGACTGGGAGAATCTCTGAATCCTCCTCTCGTGCCCAACCCACTCTTCTCCCTCCCTCCCACCTCTCCTCGTGAAACCCTCTCGGTTCCTCTGCTCCGCGTCCATCGCGCACTACACACCCGGAAAGTTTTAGGCATCCCGCTCTTCCGCCAAACACATGGGTCCCACAGTTTCACCCTCCCCACGCCACCCATCCTCTGAACCACCTTCCTCAACGCGTTCCCCCTTCCACACACACACATAAACACACTCGATCTTCCCTTACCCACCGCCTCAACCTCCGCCTCGTACCTCCACATCGCGAAACCCAGCCCCCTCCTATCCGGGTACCCAATTAACTGGCATGCCTGCCAATCCGACCCTCTCTCTCTAACCCACGCACACGAACACGCGCGCAGACACACGAGTGCACATAAAAACGCCAGCGCGGATTCGAGCCCGATCTCTATCTTCCCCATCCCCCTCTCCGCCTCGGCCGACCCCTCCCCCGTCCGAATCCACCCTCGCACACACACACGCGCACGCACTATCTCCCCCGTATGCCCTGTGGGCCAGCCCTCGGTGCTCGTCTTGCAGCCCTCCTTCCCGGGAGTTCGCGGAGTTCCCTACGAGCTCGCAGTATCTTTCCCCGTCCCAATGGGGGTTGGCAGAATGGTACGGTGAGAGAGCTGCGTCATGATTTTGGTCAAATATATCGCGTGGAATCTAGGATACTGTACGGGACGAAAAAATTATCCCAACTGAAAATATCCTCGAAAACCCTCGAGTGTCGCATAAAAATAAACCATAAGCACAGCAATTAGCCTGGAGGTCGGTTTGGTGTGTGATGGTAGATCACACCCAGTACTGAGGCCGACGGCGTGTGAAATTCACACATTAGGGTAAGGGGGGCAGTTCCTTTCCCTGTACCGGTTATGGTTTCCCAGGAAGATCTGGCACCCGAAAAATCACATAGCTTGAGTGGAGCTGCAGGTGCCCAGAGACTTGCCCGGTGATCGAACACGGCCCCCCCAGTCAGTAGCCCAAAGCTCTACCCCCTGGACTACCGTGCATCTCGTATCGTTTCCGCTTTAGACTTTCTTCCTTCGAATCGCGTGAAAGTCATAATTTTTTAAATTTATTTCATCCGATTTTTTGCTATCTCCTTTGACCTCGAAGCGTGCAAAATTCGGACCCCGACCCTGCAGCTGAATATTTTCACATCTTCTTTCGTTTCTATCGTCATGTGGAATAGTAACTCTACCAATACTAAGGATTCAGTAAGTTCTGAAGACCAATCATATGGTTTAACTGCTCATCTTCACTGCGAAGTAGTCACACTAATTTCCTTAAGAGGAAAATAATAACAATTTACGCAACGAGCGCAGATATTTCCATTAAATGCATTACAATGAATTTATAATTAAGTAAAAGAAAATTCATGTAGGGCATCACAGCGTCCCACAAAAAATCAAATCAGGACATTAAAACTTCCTTACTCATGCACTGCAAAAGTTCGTATCATTCTGGTTCTAAGGCACATGTCTATTTTAGAGGTTTATTTTAATGGTGATACGAAATTTCAGCGTGGAATGAGGGTAAAATATTGAAGTATTAGTTTGGTGAACCAATAATAAGGTTGGTTCAAAATTACGTAATGGATAGGATTACTTTCGTCTGCAGTAAACTCGAAACAAATGTAATAACATAGGTGCCGACAACTTCCCAGCTCCCATTCATCTCCATCACTATCCCATCCCTTCTTTCATTCGTTTTCCTAATCTCCCTCTTCATTTCAATGCTTCGCAGAGAGCTACAGAGAACGTCCTTAATAAACGAAAAGCGATTTTTGGTTACTTGTACCCCCATCGCCCTACTATACGGATCATATGCGTGTAAAGCCTCTATCCTTCTTAATGAATTATTGACAATATCATTAAATATTGAGAAGGCACGGCACATCTTTCTGAAAAATTAGTAAGAAAGGGTATTAAGGTTGGGAGGAAGCGTTTAACACTAAGGCTGTCTACTCATCACTTCAAATACGAGTTGACGAGTCATGTACTGTAAAGGTGCGTAAAATAAACTTTAGTTTTCTCCGTTTTGATTTCTCCAGAACATCCCTCTATCCCATTTAAGTAAAAGTAATGAAATTGTATCCCGACTACCTTCTACCCCCAAATGCGTCACGTATTTTAAGAATCATCCCGCACCGACAGTGGCCAGCAGCTTTGGCCAGTCTTGTTTTCTAGCAACGTTCGCAAAAACCAACCCTCAGATTAACGCTTGCCTATAGTTTGAAGTCAATGCGGACTTAGGCAGGCAAGCGGAACCGAAAGCTGATTAACACCTTCAATGCAAATATCACTCTTGAGTTGATGGTAGCTAAGTACAATTAGCTTTTCCCATCGTGATTTTCAAATGTGAAACGACTAGGGACGAGAGAGTTGGAGAAGGCCATAGATGAGGAACTCAAAGTGATCACCTTAAGATGAAAGTAGAAAAAACTAGAGGCTTGTCAGCACGCTCTCCATCCTAGGGGGAAACTCCATGGTAACTTCAGTTACAACTTTCACGTCAACGAAACGGGAAGTTGGAAGTGCAGGATTGCAGGTTGAAATTTAATTTTATCATTCATACTAATGTTGAAATATCATTATCACGGGTTATCAGTACGAGAATTGGTTGGAAGCAACGCAGCAAAACTATCCTGTTCCCTATCAATCTCTTCATTCAAGCTTTTTTCACCGAAATTTTCCATTAATTGCTTTTCGTAGTTCACTCTTCACCGTATTTCTTCCTGTCTATGTTTTCTTCAATTACGGGTTTCAGGAAACAATATTGCCACAAGTTGTGCTTGATCAATTTCTCCCTCTTCTTCTTTTAAGTGTGCTCCATATTATTCTCTTTTCACACACTCTTCGAAGTACTTCTTAATTTGTTATTTTGCAATTACATTTTATTCAATCATTCTTGGGTAGGAACTAAGAAATTCAAAACTTTCCCATTCAAATTTAATTGGAAAATATTTGTGTGACTTAATTATGTACCTCCCTTCAGTAAATTATGAAGTCATTCAAATATTTCATCTCGTTTGAACAGAATGAAGCTCTTGGATTTATTTCTGGTCAGAAGAGCAATATTTTGAAATTTAAATACATAACGTGCTAGAGAGCCCCCGTTAATATTCATTGTTAGCGATATCTTCATATTTGTTGTTTTAAGATCTTAAGCAATGCACTTACTTACTTATTAATAAATTCATAGTTTAAATTATGAGCAAGAGACTAAGTATTACATATTATGGCCTATTACTATGTTATGATTGAACACATTTTGCTGGCCCAAAAACATAACGACTTAAAATTCTTAATGAAAACAGTAGTTGAATGTTTGATCGCTCTTTTTAAAGCCACGATGTATATATGTGAGAAACTTAAATTTATCCATCGAGCCCACCCAAAAATAATTTACCTCCGGGTTTGATTTCTTTCAGAAACATGTAGACAATTGAATCGGCGCCGCTTTAACACGCAAGCAAAATAGTAGAAATCATAATTTTCTAGCAGTGCCAGATAAAGTAATTCATACACGTACGTATATATATATATATATATATATATATATATATATATTATTTATTTATTTATTTATTTTTATTTATATCCCTTTTATCTAAATAATTCTAAATATGAGAACAGCATTTTTATGGAATACGTAAACAACTGGAGTGCATACCATTTGACGGGAGTGCAAATAGCAGTTGCGCTACGAAAACAGTGGGAGAAGTGACTCACATCATTTGCATTACCAAACGTTTTAAAAAGCATCCATGTATTTGCAACAAAGATTCCAAATCGGATCGCTGAAAAAAGAATACGGAAAAACTTTGAAGCCGAGAAAGGCAAGAGGTGGGACGGCCGTGAGCATTGGATGGGCGCATTGCTCGCCTCTTTAGTCTCGCATACATTTAAAAGCTCCCCTCTAAAATCGAATGTACCCTTACCGTCCCATTGCAAAAACCTTTCTGTAACGTTTCGGGCGGCGTCGTGAGCGATTCCTCCTCTTCCACCCGACTCTTTCCGCCCGGAAACGGCAATAGCCGCCCCACCCACCTCCCTCACCCGGCCCAGTTTGCAAGCATCATTCCCGTCCCTCCTCTACCTTCTCACCCTCAAACTCCCTGCTCGGGCGAAACAATTGAGAAACGCCCTCCGTATCCCTGCCTCCCTCCCTCCACGCCCTTCGAGCACACACGAGAGAAAGAGATAGAGCGGACACGTAACCCGCGCTCACACACGAGAACAAGATCCCCTCCGTCCCACACAAACACACATGCCCACCACGCCCCCCCCCATTTCCCTCACACCACCACGTGCCCATAACATCCCCTTCTTCCTTTTGGAAGGCCCCACAGATCCCCTCCACCCCCAGCATCATCTTCCCGCTTCGCACACGACCACCTCTCTTCCGCGAGCAATTCCTTTCCCACCCACCCGCCTGCCCACGCCCCCCTCCCAGTTCACCCGTCCGCCCGAATGCCGACAAACGGATATCTCTACAACCCCCCACACTCACCCTCTCCCCCCTTCCCCATGCCGCCGCACCCGAAAGCGGATATCCATTCCGACAGAGCGCGAGACTCCTGGAATAGCTGGAGATGCCATAGACGAAGAAAGAGAGGGGAGGATGAGGGGCACTGGGAGGAGGGAAGAATGGGGATCAGGGCCTCCCGCCTCCCCATTCCACTCGCGGTCTCCGATCCCCTACCGTTTCGCCCATTCCCTCCCCTATTCCCCCTCCTCTGTGATTACCCTCCTCGCCCGTGTACATATACTCGGCCACCGTCCTCGTTCCCTTACGCATCCCGACGGAGAAGGGCGAGGTGGAGAAAAGTTTTTCATGATTCATCTGAATTTTACGCCACGGGACAATTTGGCTCTCTTTGCGTGCACTATTTGTCCCGGGCGAGGCCATTCACTAACTAACAGATTTCTTATTAGCAGTTATAATGGGATGGTGATTGGCAGATGATGTCACTCAGTATCGACGGTTATTACGGAAGGGGGGTCGACGCATGGGATCAGAGCCATAATGGGATTTGTGGGGGATTTCATGATAATCATTATGGCGGAAGGGAATCGAGTAAGGGTAGAGATATTTTGTCCACAGCATTAGCTAACTTAACAAGGAAAGACTCCGTGGCATCCAAAGCAAATTCCCATCTGAGAAATCGAGTACTACACCGGAAAGGAACAGTTGGCGTAAATTACACATTGCCCTGTAGGCTGCCACGAGGACGTGTGGTGGGACGCGTTAGGTAAACAGTCATGGGTATGGTGGTGGTGGTTATTAGCATTCGGTATTTGTTTTGGGCAATCGCATTGTGTTGTGTTTCCTGCTATGGTGGTTATAAATAGAGCGAGGGAAAAGGATTCTTTATATTTGTATGTTCGGCGGGCAACTTCTCTTGAGTGCGTCTCGCCTACCAATGTAATGCGGGCTCAGAATAAGTCCCTCTGTCGACTTTACCCACCATTTGTACGAGATTGCATCTATTATTTTAACTCGTGGATGCAATTTCCATAAGCCCATCTCTCAAATCAGAATTTCCAATAGCATTGAGACACTTTATTTGCTCATAGCGATTTATCAGGAAAGGGCAGCTTTCTTTGTATCTTGTTTGATCTCAAAGTATAGAATCTGCTGCGCTGAGTACTGAACTCTTTAGCGCGTAAGTATAAGATCTAACCAACACAAATTATCACCTCACATTAATATTTTATTCGAATGTAACCACCCTGATTTGGTGTTGCAACCAGGTTTAAAAAGGTTGCATGAAGGCACGTGTACCAGCCGGGCAGTATTCAGTCGAAAAATTTTTCAGAATTGATCAGGGACATAATGCGGGATTTAGCCCTGCTGCACTTAAAATTAATGCGAATGAAAAGGGCACCCTACTTTGCCCTCTCTTATTTGAGTTTTTCCATAGAGCTCAGACCAGAAAATCCAAGTCTTGGATTTGCGAAGGACCCCGAAGTCATCACTTGAATTTGAGTCCGGAACCATTAAAACTGGAAATTCGCCTAGGTTAAGGTTCGAATGCAGAAACTCGATGAAGGGAGACAGTTCATTTGCCACCATATTGATCATTTCCACAATTGTATTTCACCGAAAAAAGTACATACCAAACTTGCTTGCTGAGTGGTGATGATTCTCTATTGCTGGTAGGGAGCATACTTGGCTTTAGATATTCCGCTAACCGTGTTGTCCATTGCATTGGCCATCGCAGGTGATCCTGCTCCGCAAGAAGAAAAAGGTTCTGTTAGTTCCATGGTATAAACGAGAAAAAAATAAAAATATTAAATAAGAAAATATTGTTAATAAATGGAAAATTACTAAAGATTAATAGTTAATCCCTCTTTCTCTGTGTTTGTCTCACAATCAGAACAAAACGTTCCCGTCTCGCCTTTTCTTAACCCCCCTCCATTTATGACATCTTAAAACTTACGACATTGCAACATGGCAAAATAAATGCGGAGAAAATTATTTGGGTCGAGGATTGATATTTTCTATCCTAAAATGAGCTTAATTAATATAATCATTAGCTCTATGCGCTTAGGTTTTTTTTGCGATTTTAGGTAGCATATATAAACAAAATAATTGATTAT
Source organism: Hetaerina americana (assembly GCF_022747635.1). NCBI lineage: Eukaryota > Metazoa > Arthropoda > Insecta > Odonata > Calopterygidae > Hetaerina > Hetaerina americana. The sequence goes on along the minus strand of NW_027287095.1, from coordinate 62,841,382 downwards.
GTTATGATAGTTTAACTTTAGTGTTCGAATCAATTTATACATAAATCCAGTTCAATTAAAGTCATATCATGTCTGGTAAAAATATAATATCATCAATAAATTTTAAATCGTTTAAAACTCCCCATCTCTCGTAGTTGCATCGTGTGTTTCGTCGAAGAACAGAGAAGGAATCGAGAGAACGCAAATATTGGCCCACGTTACAAATTAATTGAATCACGCCATCCGCAATCGGCATGAGTAGTTTCACTCAGGGATAGCGGCAATTTACGTAAACGGAAGCATATTAAATATTGAATGGATTGTATTAGCACCGTGTCAGAACGAAAGGGTAACTCTCGATCGATGAAAAATTCTTATACCTAACTCTCCAACGTTTCGTTAGAGTTGTTGCATCCTGAAAACGATAACGTCTTGGATAGCCGATGAATATATCCTTCCCCCACCCCCAAACCCTAGAATATCCGATCTGTAATAAAGAAAGGAATCTTGCCTCTCCGTTTATTTATTAAGACGCTTTAAGACCTTCCGTTTCCGTCTTTGAAGCAGTCTCCTCTCTTTCTCTCTGTTCCTTTCTCTCCGTACGACGAGCGCACAATACGGCCGCTTCAGCGTTCATATCGTTTTCCCTCGCCGGGAGGGAGGGAGTGCAGGCAGGTATAAACTGTTTTAGAGTTAACTCAATATTAGATTCCGGCCCGGAAGAGGATGGAAGAGGTGGAGGGAGGAAGGAGCAAGAAGTTGGATTGGGAGGGGGGTTATGGCCCTTCATAAAAGGAGCATTGATCGCTTCGACCTCAAATAAACGGAACGCGCGCACCTCGCTCTCATTTCGGGAAACATACTAGCTAAAATATACGGGGGAGCGTATCACCGACCATCCACCCCTCCCTTCACCCCCGCCCCTATCCCTAGCAGGAAGGAGGAGCGCTCCTCCTATACCTTCGGAATTTTTTCCCTTTCTCCACCCTGTTATATGGAAGGGGAGGGAGAGGAGTAGGGGAGAGAATCAAAGGCGAGGGGTTTGGGGGAGGCCCTATGGGTGTGGGAAGAGGGTTGGGGTGCGCGCGCGGAGAACATCTCGTTTCCGTATTGTACTCCGAGGCGGCCGAGTCATGGCAGTGACATTTCCGGGAACTAGATTCCTGTGCCCAACTCCACTCCCCCGTCGGGCCCTCCAACCCTCCCGAGCACGACTCGTCAGTTCTTGTCCCCAGACCGGTGACCAACAGAGACTGTGTCGCCAGACTTTTGTCAACGTGGTATCGATGAGGATGCTGACGCTGTACCCGACACATTTTAGGTGAGTGCGTGCAACACATTAAGTCTGTAGACTAGTAGGCCACACGGGGAAGGTGAAAAATCTTTATTATGTTGGCATAATAATGGGTCAACGGCAAGCAGAAAATTCTGGCTCCTCGAAGCCGCGTAAATTTTATCTCCAGCCAAGTGCATTCCAGCCACTGAATGCCAGCATAACGAACTTTATCGCCGTTCTACAATTCTCCGGGAACGAGAAACTGACTTCCTGCAGACTTTTGGAGATGATAACATATATTTTGTGGAATGTTTGATCGAACAATAACCTTTTCTTCCAAAGTGGAGAGCGCATCATTTACACCGTAGTCCCATACATGTTACTGCACACATATTATCGAAAGAGACTCAAAAATAAAGGAATATCCACAAATCGAGTAAAGAATTTCGGTTCGATTTACCATTTTCCGCGATATACTTACTGTTTTTTTCTCGTCAAATCCAAAGAAAGAACTGGTCAACTCGGTCACCGGCTAACTCTACATCTACATCTACATAATACCCCGCAAGCCGCCGCAAGGGCGTGTGGCGGGGGGTGTTAGGTCACCAACCGTAAAAAGGAAAAATACTACATGCCAAAAAAAAAACAACACGGAAAATTACACCCACAGTAGCGCACACACTCATGCAAAAATCCCTTCATCCAATACTCATGCAAACACATATACCGCAAAACAACTAAAAAACTGCACCCCATGATGCAGCACGAAAGCCATCCTACAACACGGAAGCCAGGACACAACAAGCAAGAAATTGAAATACCACATGAAAATGCACCACGAAACACTCTACCCCCAAAGAGTCTCTAAAAGGCAGGAAATGCGACCCAACGTTGAACTTTGCAGGTAGCAGGAATTTGCCCCCGCGGAGAGGGACGAGGGACTGAAAGGGAAACTTAAAAACAGATGAACAGGGCACTAATAAGGTAATTCGGAAAGAATGGGGTTTCTCTAAGGTTCTCTCCAACTCTAAGGTTTACGGGCTCGATTCATGCTTTGTGTAAGAATCCCGCGTATTCATTGAAGAAATTTTTCCGAAAGGAAAGCATAGAAATAGCCACAGCTACCTCAATGCCTCGGCGAACAGAAACCCTCGATAAATAATACTGCGTTTCCTGATTGTAATCACATTTTTAAACATTTACTTATCCATAGTATTTATGATGATTTAAATTGATATTCATAAATTTTATAAAACATGATAAGCTCAGTGATTTTTGGTGAAACTTACTAGGCATCAATCAATTTCATTGAAATAATTGCTCAAATGTGTATTAGTAATGTGGGCGTATCATAAAAGACTCCTATGGCGGAATCATAATATATCACTTTTCCGGAAAACGGAGAAAAAAAAGAAAGATTCTTTTGCGTACAGAGCACACCATGAGACAATTAATTCGCGAGAGACGCCACGGGAGGGAGGTCGTGTAGAAAGCGGAGTCTAAGGAACAAATGGAGCTTTTTATTTAGGGGATAAGAAAGAAGTGAGGCACTTAGTTGCAAGTGAATTACCATGTGACCGAGAACAAACTCTTACGTTTGGATTTCTCCATTTCGCCGATAGAAAAACTACAAGAGAAGTTTCCAGAGAAATTCCGCAAAGCACTGTAACACAGCCGCCCATTGATAAGCATACAAACACGTGAATTTAGCAATTTAAAAATCATTCACAACGACTGAGATTTGAAACCGGATTCCTAGATTTCTGGCCGTGTATTTTAGCTGCTTAATCTACCTTTGCGCCATTTCAAACTACGATTTTCTGAAGTACCCGATATCGACTGAACCTGGTTCGAATCGCAGTCAAGGCGAATCCTTTTACACTATGCTATTCTCGCATTTGTATGCACATCAGCGGGTTACTCTTCTACAGAATCGTTAGTGACATTTCCTGCATTTTTAAAATTTGTCTATGGGAAATACCTGTATATGTGTGTTAATGTGTGTTCAAGTGCATGAGTTTTCACGCTGCCTAAAGCGCCCTGGACTGTGGCAAAACGCGCACGACTGCGAATACTTAGTGGCATTGTATGCAAGGTATTTCGTTTGAAAATTTTGTTCCCTAAAGTAATTATATAGAATTTTTAAATCGCTGTACTGAATATCGAAGGATGCGGATTCGAATCCCGAGGAAGGCGAATGATATTATTTTTTTGCAATATGAAATTCTAGCAAAAAGATAAGATTTTCATTCAATATCCTCATGACATTTCTCATAGTCTCGAAGATGCTGTCCTCAAGCCGAGGATATCCTTGACGTTTTTCTTCCAAACACGAGAGTGTCGTGGCAGCACTGAAACCTTGAACCGAGCAATGTCCCCTCATGGTACAAGCCCCCCCCCCTCACCCCGGAAACCCAGGTACCCTCTCTGATCCCCGGCACCCCTTTTTCGAGAAGGGAATAAAGAAGAGGCGATATAATGCATTCCTCTCTCCCTTGAAGCTTTATGGGCCACTTCCCCCAAACGCGGACGAACCGCTGTCTACGTCACTTCCCCCCTTCCTCACTCCCTCTCTATATCGCAAGAGATGGGTGGTGGACAGATGGGAGGGGGGAAGGCGGAGTCTCTCGCAACAATGAGAAGAGACCTGAATAACGTCTTCCGACCCATCCTCCTCCCCCCCTCCGCTCCGGTCGCGTCTCGCAGTTGACAGTAAATTGTGCGATAATGAGATGGCCGAGTGTTTAGTGAGGAATGGGGGGAGGGAGAGAGAGTTGAGAGATTGGCGGGGGAGGGGGGCACGAAGTATTGTATCGGACCGAGAGGGGGGTGGAAGAGAAGAAGAGCGAGGGATGATGGGGGCAGGAGGGGGTGCGTCTCCATTCTCTTGAAAATTCCCCCGCGGAGGGCATGAGTAGGTGGGGGAGAGGGGGTATGGCCCGTGCGGAAAGACCGACAAGACGGGCACACAAACCGGCAAGATAAACATACGGGGGGGGGAGATATAGTGGGACTGGATGGGGGAGGAGAAAGGGAGCGGTTCGGACCCCTCTTCCCACTAGGCTTATTTGAAAGGCTCCCTTCTCTCTCGTTCTCTATCTCCCCTGGAAGGGAGAGTATAAGAATGTTCATATAAAAAGAGGTGAGTTGGTTGGCGTTCGGGAGCGCGGAGGGAGTTGCACTAGAAAGTGATGTGATGCGCTGCTGGAAGGAATTGCTAGGGGAAGGGGGGTTGGAGATGTACATAAGTGGCCGGTGGGCGGAGGAGTGGGAAATAAGAAAGGGGGAAGAAGAAGTGGAAGAAGGGGATGGAAAGAGTTTCGGGGGGTGGGGGAATGGTTGAGGTGGAGGGACCCGCCGCGCGGAATAACCCAAAGGAGGAGGTTGTGACCCTTTATCCGGGAACGCACAATATTAGTTGACGAGACGTGATATAGAGGGCGTAACTGGCCCCTTTTCTGGCGGGGGAAAAAGGTTTTCGGGCATGGTGGGGGTGAATTGCACGTCTCCGCTCGGGGGATGTGGATGGGGAGGCATTTGGAAAAGGCGACGATGGGAGGTTAATCGGAAAAAATAATAATTTAAAAGAAAGGTATCATTTATTTTGCGACCTATCGTTGGAAAAGGCAAAAGAGGATTAATTAAGTGCAGAATTGAACCTGAAAGGATTGCATAGTTGATGGATACAGGGTCTGTCCCAAAAATAAGTATTAATTAATTTATTTATTTAGTACCCTGCAAGCCACCACTAGGGTGTGTGGCAGGGGGTGATTGCACTCCAGACATTCCTTGGCCCAAAACACCTTTCGCTCCTGTCACGTTCGGACAAGCGTTCTTTTTTACTGATCCCTTACCGTTCGTGGAAAAAGTGACATTTTCAATCAACCTGTTCTCCACTTAATCTCTCGAATTTTATCGACATGATCTCTCCTACCGTAATACGATGGGTCTAATGAAACATTTTCAACATCATTGCTAAAGAGACATCCTAAGTAGAATAAATCCTGAAAAAAAATTATTTCAGATCAAACACAAATTATTAAACTCTTACCCTTGTGCATCGACACATTGATACTAGGGCCTCCTGGAAGCTCACAACGCTTCCTAAAAGTCGTCGACGTGAATCTCGTTCAAGTATATCATCACGGCCTCTTTGGCGTTACCAAGAGTTCCAAAATGGCGGCATTTCAAGCCCCTTTGTAATATTTGGAACAAAAAAAATCCGGCGGTACCACATCCGGGCTGTAGGTTGACTTGGGCTGCGTTACCGCCTTGGGGTTGGCCAGATACTCGGTCAAGATGAAGGCACCGTGGGACGGCGCGTTGTTGTGGTGGATCGTCGTGTCTTCATCGTGTAAAATACATATTATTTTTGAATTTTCCGTGAATTTTTCACAACTGCTCATCAACAGACAAGATTACAACCCGGTTTTGAGCAGTTGATTTTGCGAGGAATGATTTTCAGACTAGAAAGTGAGTGCTTAAAACTAGGCCCAAACCATACGTGACAGACAATGATTTGTAAAAACGAACCCCCGAATCCTCTAGGCTACAGACCCTCCGGTTTTTCCAGCGGGAAAATTGGACATCTAGAGAAGCTTTCTCGGCTGTTATGGAAGCATGGCGTCGACGTTTTAAAAAATGCTTGTTGCTCAAAAAATGCTCAAAAGGGATATTACAAATCTAGTAAGTCGGCATATAATTTTTAACGTCAACCGGGATTAAACCGGAAAACAACCTTTCCATCAAAATATACGGAAGTACTTTACCTTGTTTGGTTGAAATAAGGGAACTGGACGGGAGTGTAAAGAGTGCTTCATTCCATCCGTTCTGTATCCTTATGTCTTTTGTTTTCTCGTATCTGGGCTGTGACTATATTGTGGTGTCCCAATGATACACTCATTAGTAGGAGTTATTTTAACTCCCGTGTGACTCTCTAAAAGTTTTAGCCCGGCTTTCTTTCTATGAGAACCGAGGACGTTCATTTTCATTTCTCTAATCATCTGGCCGGAAGACTTTGTGAGATCAGTTTTAGTTCCCATTCCGAAAAAGGTAAAGGCCACATCATGTGAGGACTACAGGACGATAAGTTTGATATCCCACGCAGCTTAAGTTGTTCTCAGGTTCATAAACAAAAGGATAGAGAGTAGGGCAAATGATTACTTAGGGGACGATCAGTTTGGGTTTAGGAAGGGGAGAGGTACGCGTGATGCCATTGCAGTAATGAGATTATTAATCGAGAGGAATATAGAACACAACCAGGAGGTATTTGCCTGTTTCGTAGATTTCGAGAAAGCCTTTGATAGAGTGAATTGGGAAAAACTAATGAGTATTCTGCAGAAAATAGGAATAGATTGGAGGGAAAGAAGGCTAATCCGCAACCTGTACATGTCTCAGACTACTCAGGTGCGGGTGGGAAACGGGGAGTCCGGATGGGCAGTGTTAGGAAGAGGTGTAAGGCAGGGTTGCCCATTATCGCCGTTGCTGTTCAACCTGTATGCAGAGGAAATGATCAAAGAGGCATGGGAAGAACTGGAGGTAGGAATGAAAGTGGGCGGGGAATTCGTAAAATCAGTTAGGTTTGCTGATGGCCAAGCTTTAGTTTGCCAGTCAGCCAAGGGGCTGCAATCATTGCTGAGTGAATTGGAAATTCAGTGCGACAGGTATGGGATGAAAATCAATATTAATAAAACAAAGGTTATGCGATTTTCTAGAAAGAAAAAGGCCAAGCTTAACATTAAAATAAGAGGGCAAAAACTAGAGCAGGTAGAACAGTTTACGTATCTCGGCAGTGTTTTGGACCAACACGGTCAAAGTAGTAGGGACGTAAGGAGAAGAATTGCGCTAGGCAAAGAGGCTTTCACAAGGAGGAGGGAGTTAATGACAGGGACGTTGAGTAAGGATGTTAAGAAAAGACTCGTAAAAACATTGATATGGAGCGTAGCTATGTACGGTGCGGAAACGTGGTCATTGAAGCAGGAGGAAAGACGTAGATTGGAGGCTATTGAAATGTGGGTGTGGAGAAGAATGGAGAAGGTGAAATGGACAGGGAAGAAAATAAATGGGGAAGTACTTGGTATGGTGGGCGAAGAGAGGGGTTTGTTGGGAGCAATCCTATGGAGGCAGGAAAAGTGGATGAAGGGGGTGTTGACCGGCAGTGGGATGTTGAAGACTGTGATAGAGGGTAGAATGTTGGGCAAAAGAGGAAAGGGAAGGAACAGGATAGGGATGTTGGACGGGATGAAGGGAGGAAGAAAGTAAGTACTCAGAGCTGAAGAGGGACCTGATATAGAGTTGGATGCTGGATTTTGTGTTTTGTTAGGAGTCACAAAATGTTTTATTTAGTAGCTGTGTCCATCCAAAAACCTACCTTAACCGGTAGATTACCTAATAATAATAATAATCATCGAAAAACACTCCTTTTCTTTTCCTTAGAGTTTTTTACAAACTCAGCAGATTTTCCCTGAAGCATATCCAGTCCCTCAATTAAATACTTTACCCTATGGCTTCCAGACGCTCTTCCTATATTCTAAAGTTCGCCAAACCAATTCGAAGTATCACCTCCTCTCCTTTGCTTTTAGTTATATTTACTTAAGGACCTGACTAAAAGTTCTATACTTCTGGCAAGCGGATACATGTTTTGTTATACATAATGTGCTCCAATGCAAGGTGTGAGTCCTTGGTACTTAATTTTCTCCTAGTTACCACTTAATTTAATCCCGTATATAAGTTATATTGTGTTCATAATTTTTTTACGAGTTTTTATCAGTAGCAGTGTACTTACTCAGTAGTTTATTCTAGCTTAGGGTAGGTTTTTTATGGACCCTGGCGCTACACCTCTGTGCTCCTCAGCCCTAGCTAAAATTACACAAAAAATCCTTCTACTCCTTCAACTTCTACATAATATCCTGCATGACACCACTACGGTGTGTGAGAGGGGGTGAATTAACACCAGTCATAGAACATTATTAATTAATTTTTCTTAATTTTTAGTCACCATGCATTGATAAAATAATTTAAAAAATTTATATCATGATATCTAAAGGTACATGTACAACTGCCTCTGAGTGAGATAAGTATTCCTCTCTAAGAATACGATAGAAGTTCTGAGTAACAACGGTGATCGGGATGGTGCAGTGGCTAAGGTACTGGCTTCCCACTGGTCCCAGAGGGCCTGAGTTCGAATTATGGAGATGGCAGATATTTTTTTCAGTGATAACCCGATCCCTACTTGAGGTGCTTCGTGGAGAGCACTTTGAATGAGTACGCCGTCCGTCGGATGGGACGTTAAACTGCGGACCCCTGGGTGTTTTTCATTAAGAGTACACTAATGCCGACGCCGGGTTTCCCTCCACTCTTCCTCGTTTCCCTAAACGTAAAAGTAAAGTAAATGCCACCACAGTTTACTTTCATCCCTAACGGCACAAGTGACCTCAGCTGTCGGTCACCTCCCCTAATTACTGCTACTGCCACTGAGTAGCAAGAAGGGTAATAACTAAGGTTAGATGAGATAATGACGCAAGGGAATGAACAGTTCAACCTTCAACAGGAATATAACTCTGTTAACCCCATTTCCGGAACTCTTGATTCAATCTGTCTCACTGATTATATACGCAAGTAAACTGTTGATAAAGTTTTGGACGCGAACCGGATGATGAAGCCTAAACGATCAAATACACTTAGTTTAAAATATTGAATAAATGATCAGCATCATCATTGTTCTTTAATATTCTTGTGATGTGGACATCACAACACGGTTAATATGGCGGAATTAATTATACCTTTAATATATTATTCCAAGGTCTCGGGATGAACTAAGTGCTTATATTCCAGGAATCTCCTTCAGCCTCTGGTTCACTACTGGAATGCCTATTTTCAAACGACGCCAAGTTTCGAAGTTCGTAATTTTCCCGACTGAAACTCCGTGCATAGATTCAATTATTAATTCTACGAGATACCCTCCGCGACTCCTTGGATTAAGCCTCTTCGCACACCCTGCCGCACGCGAGATCCTGAAAATGAATCATGAAACCGCTTTTAATACTTTTTTAAACAGCTACCAATACTTTGACTGAGGACCTTTTCATAAATCCGTGGCATTCGTAAAGGATGGGAGTTGGCTGTTAGCCATTCCCCACCCTCAGCAAGCGACCAGAGTTATTAAACCGCCTGCCACGGGGCCTTTTGTGGTGACTTGCAGGATACGACGTGGACGCAGTCGGAAAGGAATTGAGGATCGTGGGGTGGGGAGGATTGGACAGTAAGAGCCGGGCCTAGAGGCGCAGTCGAGCATTGTTGGGGGAGGCTGTTAGGGGTGAGGGGGGGGGGAAGTTTCGGATACGATGACGGAAGGCAGGGGTTGGGGAGAGGAAAGGGGAAAAATGCGAGGGCAGGCGAGGGTTTTGGGTCCTGGCGTGTAGCTGTTTGAGAAAGACAGACTGATGCGGCGGGTGGATTTGAAAGTACATACATCCGTGCTTGACGTTGGGAAATGCATTTAAGGCATAGTGATAGATCAAGAATACGTTTTTCAGTTGGGAAAAACTTATTTCATTGACCAATACACAAGGAATTCCTTTCGGTGGAGGAGGTTTCACAAAGAGGACGGAGTTGATGGCAAGGACCTTATGCAAACATGTAAAGAAAAGACTTGTAAAAACTAAGATTGAGTGTTGCTTTGTATTGCTCGAAAACTTGGTCGTTGAGATAAGGAGATTTTGCAAAGACTGCAGAAATTCCAAGGAATTGTTGGAGATACCGTGAAAGTAACTTTTAACGGAGTCATCCGCTAAATGTGCATTACAATGCAACAGTTTAGGAGTGTGAAATTTCATTCACCTTGACCGGGATTCGATCCCGGATCCCTCGATGCTCGGCCAAAATGTCTGTGAGATTGTATATATGGTATTTCGTCACAGCATCTTGTTCCTTTAAACCCCAAAAATCTCGGTGTGCAATAAGACGCCTCGATATCTTAACTTCTAAAGCACTCGACCGAACATTGCGGGATCCGGGTTCAAAACCCGGTCAAGGCAATTATTTTTCCACTCTGAAACTGTTGCGTAGTAAAGACCGGAGATTTATTAGATGCGGTTCTGGAGCATAAAAGTTAAAGTGGCAGAGACATAAGAGGAAGAATTTCGTTAGGTAAAATAACATTTACTCATGAGAAATAGTCCATGGCAGTGACTTGGAGTAAGAAATTTAAAAAAAGGGTAGTTAAAACTGTTTGAAAAAGTAGTTTTATATGTCTCGGAATTTTCGTCATTGAGTCAAGATGATAGGAACAGATCGAGGGCTTTTGAGATTTGGTTGTGAAACAGGATAGAAAACGTGAAATGTAGGGAATAAAACAAATGAAGAAGTGCAGGACATAGTGAGGGAGGAAAGAATATTGTTGAAAGAATGCCAAAGGAGGCCGGAATGAGGGAGGAAGGAAGTATAAGGAGTTGAAGAAGGGTTTATTGTAGTGTCGTATGCCAGGTTATGTTCTGTCGGGTGACGCAAAGAAATTTATCAATATTCAGTCTATGCTCATCCAGAACCATCCTTAAAAGGTAGAATAGCAATAATAATAAAAATCATCGATAGTTACAATGAGTAAGCTACTGACTAAATGAAAAATGATGAAAATGAATAAAAACAAAGAGCAGAAAGAATGAAGGACTTCGGGAAAACTTCGAAGACGGCAGGAAAACTGGATTTGGGAGATATCGAAAGACGGTTGAATGTTGAAAGCAGTTACAGAGGGGAGAAAATTTGGCATTCAAGATAAAAAAGGAGAAGATATGATGAGCAGAATGAGGAGGCAGAAAGTAATCGGATTTGAAGAATTATTTACTCCAGGGTAAGATGCTCCAGTGTTTGGTGTGGTCATAGGGAAGTCTTAGAGTTGTAGAAGTGATTGGTGGCAGCGCCTAAATATTATTCCTTTAGCCTCTAGACTGCCAATAATAATGATTAAAGGAGAGTGGCAAGGGGGCATACTATGTCAGCCACGTAAGGGGTAAAAAAAACATATATGAAGATAATGCAACAGGCGTGACTTCTGTGAAAACTTCTAATATCTATGATAATGGGAAAACTCTAATGGTTAATTTTCCCAACTGTCGGCTGACGAGATAAAAGAAAATGCAACGAGGCAGCTGATGACCATTTTGAAAAAAGGACTTTGCCTATTGTTTTGAAAATTGGACGAGACGCTGGGATAAGCGTATGAGTTCCTAAGGGGAGTACTTTGAAGTGGACCATGGCCTCATTGTTCTAGGTAGACTATTTTTCTGAAAATAGTGCATGGCTGGATACTTTTGGGGCATACATCGTATACTTTGAGAAGTCTGGTGTACGGATTTTGATAAATTTGGAAATTCTAAAAAAAAAACGAAATAATGATAAAAATGTATGAATAATGAACATTTTCAAATTAAAAATGTAACTACTTATTTAATGGTTCACAAAAAAGGATCGGTTGAAAAAATGAACCCGTTGTAACTAATGCGCTCATATTATATTTCGCACCTTTGTGTGGAAGGAACCTATGTTCTTCAATTGACAATTGTGGGAGCGTTAACTCTTTCCTCACGCTTTGAATTACTCATATTGTTTTACATAAATTAACCTATTTGTTTGCAAAGTATTCCTAGTTCACGATTTGCAGCCCTCCATAGACTTCAATTGCCAATATATTGTTCAAATTGTGCAAATTATATGAACTCTTTATCTTTTTAAGCAAGATAGATAAGTGTAGAGAAGATGGCGAAAGGAAAATGTCCGAAAAATGAGGAGAGTGAGGGAGAAAATAAAATCAAGTTTATAAAAAAAAGGGGAGTAGATTATGTTTCAAGGCTGGTCACTAAATTAATCGAAGTGACTTTCGGGACATGATTGGAAGAAAATGTGGAATAATGGGAGCAAAGCGAAAATAAAGTTATCGCAGAAGTATGCGGCGGTAACCGAAGGAAGGACGAGCAACGGTTAGAAGGCGGATCGGAGAAATGGATATATTTCCGAGGAAATTTTGTGGGATATGAGTTGTTTCGGGGGTTAGAGAGAGAAAGAGAGAGATTTGAGTTCCAAGGGGGAATCCACCGCCACGAAAAAAAAACCATCCCTTGGACCCATTGCCATATTTCCAACTTGTCATCATGCCGGGGGAGGATTTTTGAGGGAGTGGATGTCGGCGAGGCGACTGTGGCGCCACGGATTGTGCGGTCGAGATGAGGAAAACAGTATAAAAAAAGAATGAAGAACGAAATGCGAGGGGAATGAAAATGAAAAAAAAGTAAGAGGAGGGAAACGGATGAGGAAAATGGAAGGGGTGCTCCTCTGCGACAAATGGGATGCGCGGAGGGAAGTATGATATGAGACCAATATCCCCTTTTCATTACCTCGTTGAGAGAGTGGTCATAAATCTCCTTTTAGTTAGGTGGCAAGAATGGGGAGGGTATGAGAAGACTGGGGTAGGACGAGGAGGATGGAGGGAAGGGAGGAGCTTTCGACTGAGTGGGAGGGGAGGGAGAAGGGAAGAAAGGGAGAGGAGGGTGGAAATAAGTGGAAAACGGTACGGAAGGGGTCGGCTCGGCGGGGATTTGGCAGGGATGGTTGAGGGTTCGCAGCAGTTGCAGGAAAGAGAAGAGACCAGAAGAAATTGAAAAACAAGACGCTGTCCCTCCCTATAAATCACCGAACTAGCTTTGCACGGCACAACTCCGATCGCCATAGCTATCTTCACGTGGCTCTCTAGGGATCACCGAGCATTCATCGCGGCGAATCATAGTCCACATAGTCTAAGTTCCACCGCGTTCAGTGCTGAATGCAAAAATAATATATACGCTGTCGCAGGATAGGAACACACGAATTGATGTCATCAGCAGCTACGGCATCTCAACAGCGTTTACAAATTGAAACCCACCTTGAGGTTTGTTTACCATATTGTTGTATTTCATTCTACTGTATTGAGGAAACCATTATTTTGAAAAGTTTACTTCGTATATTCAAGGAAGATAGATTAACAAGCCCAACAAAATTCATGTAGATATTGCAGGGGATATCATATCAGTGTATTTCAATATATTTCTGCTGACTCCCCTGCGTCCACCAGTGTGTCTTATTACTATCTTATCTGACTTTTATAGATCACTTGTTCTAATTTATCTTGATCTTAACGGGATATTTTCGTTATCCCAACAGACTCTGAAGGTTTACACTTCCTCCACGCTCCGGCCTCAACGATTGTTCTTTATTTTATGCATGCGTATTTTCTTCAGTTAATTTGAATTTTTCAAGTACGGTGTGGTTTTACGACATTAGCTGTCATTATGTAAACTTATTCAGAATAGAGCAAAAACTTTTATGTATTTTTGGTACTTCGGTTATATTCATTCGCAAAAGGACGTGCTCACCAAGTTTTGATTGCAACATATATATACCAAAAGAATATGGCAGTTATCAGTCTTAATCAATAGTCTCTTCCCATCAATGTATTCAATGATCGTTAACTTATAATTTATTGTTATAAAATATGACGACAACTTAACTCTTAAGGTCAGATGGGTTTGCGAACTACCATAAAATGTCGGATATAATCTTATTCGTAAAATTAATTCATGTTCCAAAGATGAATAATTGTTGCGTCTGGCCTAGTTACTCGCAGAGATTTCCAAATACATATACTATATTCATATGACTAGTAAAAATAAGTTCAATATTACAATTGAAAGGTAGAAACTGCAGCTGACATAAAATTTTACCCATCTAAGAGGTGTTTAAAACGATTATAACAAAGAAGTAGAGACATAAGGAAAATAATTGCGTTTGGCGAAGAAGTATTTACTAAAGGAGATAATTGACGAAGGGGACCTTAAATAAAGGCGTAAAGAAAAATTCATCAAAAATGTTTAAATATAGCGTAGTTTTATGAAAGACAGGAGAAGCAAAAAAAATTTCGCCATTGAGGCAAGAGGAAAATGGTAGATAAACGGATTTTGAGAATTCGATGTGGATAAGAACGGAAAAAGTTAATTATCAATGGTAGCAAGCATATTTCTCAAGTAATTTTGATCATACAGATCTTTCAAACTGTCACTAAGACTCTGTTTGTTTTTATAATTATTTTTTCCTTAAATCTATTTTGGCCCTCCATATGGACTACAACCTTGACGTGGTGCAAGGGCTTGTGCGTTTTAATGACCCCTAGAGCTGGTCTGGCTGGAGTATTAATGTTTACTTCTGATAAGGTCACCCGTGCCAGGTAGGTCGAATGGTAGGAGCCAGACGAGAGGTATCTTGTGCAGGGTCTGTTCCTCAGTGACGCAACTGCAAAGGCGATTAACCCCCGTACGGCGGCCATCGAGTGATGGCGTCACGCTAAAACACTATTGAGGAAGGTAACAGGAAACTACCTTGCTAATTTATTCAAAGAATAACACGATGGACACTCTAATGGAAATGAGTCCTGGCAACTACGGGACTCGGCTGAATCGGCCATGAGTCCTGCCCGGCAGCGAGGGAGGCAAGGAGGAACGAAATAAAGGAGGTAGAAATTATGCGGAATTGAAGGGATTTACGTTGTATAGCGGAAGTCACGTTGTATATTTTTAATTTTAAGTTTAAATGGGTTTATCATGAATATATAAGATTCTGTGGGTGTGAATTGGCATGCTTTTGTTTATCTTATGTGTGGTTGCATTCTTGTGTTACGGGTGGCGTCCTAAAAAACCCCCGCCACACGTCATTGCGGCGGCTGGCGGGGTATTGTGTAGATAGTTGACGTTTTGCGTATCATTAAGTGAGGCTTAGCCGTTTAGCAGAGGTCATCGATGTGACCAGCATAATCCTACTTTAATTAGTTACTTTTCAATTTATAATTGGTACTCATGTTTCCTCAGCGGGTCGTTTACGTGGTCGAGCCACCCCAAATCGCAGCCCCGCGACGGTCAAGTGGAAAAGAAAATGAGCACCAAGGTGGATATTACTACGGAAACGAATAAGAGGTTTTCTAAATACCTGTTACGTTAACCTTTCTGCCTATTCTTCCCAGGCTTCCTCCTATATTTCACAATTTTTTCCTTAAATTTTCAGCCCTCGTTTCTGCCTTAAACCGAACATTTTCAAAATTTTCCTACCCTTTCTCCTTCCCCTATTTCTCAAATTACCTCGCAGGCAATAAGAATGTGAGCATACGGAAAAAACAATCCTCCAAAAAGATAGGGTAGGTGTAAAAGATTGTTCCATTTGGGCAAGTGGCTCTTCTTCCACTCCGGTAGAGAAACAGAAAGTAATGAGGGAAAATTCAAAGGCAAAGTCATTCAACCAAAGACCATTTCCTTTTACTGTTAAAAATTACGTGGAAGCAATTCATTTTAATGGTTCAGTGAATATTTATTGTTCAAAAATCCAGCATTGTGCCATGAGATTCAAATCAGGACGGTACTTTAATGTATAGCGAAAGTATGTACACAGTTAAGCTAGAAACTAAAACTCGAACATTCGAATTGACTACCCATCATGACGTTCTGAGTTCAAAGACGCTAAAAGCAGTTGAAAAATGTAATCTCTTTGAAAATATAAACATAATTTTATCCTTTTTTACCCGTTTAACCTCTGTTAAAACATCTAGAAAACATCCCACAAGTCGCTGCGATGGCGTGTGACGGGGGTGTTAATTTGTATCGATGGGTGCTCTTACCATACTCCGTCTGACATTTTCAGCCAACGCGAAATTTACGAAAAACGCAGTTTGTACCAAGTACAGAAGCCGCATAGGAACACGAGAATCTAATTCATTCAAAATACTGGCCATAGGAGACCACCCACTAGAAATTAAGAAGACGTAGAAGGCGTCGGGAAAACGCTATCCCTAAACCAAGATGACGAACGCGAGAAAGTTGAAAGCGCTCGCTCGTAGCTCGCGAGGAAAAGTGCTAAAGGGTGGTGTCCTAAACTCCCTCCGTTACACGTCCTTGCGGTGGCCTGTGCGGTATTTTGAAGATATAGAAGCAGATAACTGCATATCGAATTCTTCACAGAAAATTGTGAAAAACATTGTCAACACATTTGTAATAAAAAATCAGGAATAACACTTACGGGGGTTAATTTTAAGTATATAATGGCCTCAGTCCTTGAGTCACCGGTTCACCCCCCCCCCACTGAGAAAATATTCGCCCCGGGACATCGTTCCGGACTCGATGGAGAGCACCGACGCGTATGTGGTATCGTGGGTGTATATGCCGCTGTTTAAATTGCAATCAATTTCAAGTGACCCCATCACTCTGCAGGGAATCCCTCAGGTGCTAATTTGCCCGACGTTGATCTACAATCAAAGCATCAAGTTCGACGTGTCCGAGTGGCGATTACAGTCGCATATTTTTCAATTAGCGTCACAAGCGTGTTCTCCCATTACGTACTCGATTCAATTAACGCGTCATGTGTTCACGTATGGCCCGGCATAATAATGGATAGCATCCGTCGTCTCCTTGGCTCATTTCAGGCTCCAAAGAAGTTAACTGTACCTCGATCGCGGAGGATGAAACGACCTCAAGTTTTGCAATAAAATCCCATTAAATTGCGATGCTTAGTGATCCTTCATCCTTGAACTGTCGATCCAAAGAATACATCACGCGCACAAACCCCAAGTTTGCATTACGAAAGAGATTCCAAAATTTTGCAGTTTATCTCCCGCGATGTTCCGATATTATACGTTTCTTTTGGGATTGTACCACTCCTCATCATCATCTGTCAACAAAAATAGCAGTGGATTCAAGTACGATTACGTGAATAAAAAATCTAATGTGGCCATCATTTTTTATCTTTCATTATTTTTACAATGGCATAGCTATTTTAAAATGGCGATATGCAAATACGAAGTATGCTCCGACAAGAGTCAAACAAAAAAATCGGTATACAATTCGGCCGAGCAATCATAGAGAAAACAATAATTTACCTAGATATAAAGATAGATAGAGGTCTTTATTTGGGCGAAATTGACACCTAATGGTCCCTTCTTCCATTTAAACCATCGTCGTATACATATTATATTAGGCATTAAACTTAAATTTTCATTCATATGTGCACATAAATATATATAGGCAGACATGAATTCATTTAGCACAGATTTGCACATCGAAAAGAAAAAAAGTATATACACACAAACATACATATATGTATACATATATATATATATATATATATATATATATATATATATATATATATATATATGTGTGTGTGTGTGTGTGTGTGTGTGTGTGTGTGTGTGTGTGTGTGTGTGTGTGTGTGTGTGTGTGTGTGTGTGTGTATATATGTATATGTATGTGTGTATATATATATATATATATATATATATATGCATTCACATACATATACATAAACATAGATATGCACATAAATACACATGCATGTATACATATATATATATATATATATATATATATATATATATATATATATATATATATTATATATTCTATATATAAATAAACATAAACACACAAATACAAATACACACACATACATACACACATATACATACATACATGCATACCAACACATACATAAATACATACATATTTACGCACATATACACCCATACATACATACATACATATAAATATATAAATTAAGGATACACACATTAAGGATATACACACATACTCAAATTAAATGACAATGAAGATAGAGAACAATAAAATAAGGAAAGTCTATGCAACTAATGAGGTTTGTGGGAAAAGCTAGGGAGAGCGTGACATTTCTCAGCAAGTAAAAACCCACGCAAGAAAAACACCCAAGAAGAGAAGGGGGGTGTGAAAAACCTGCGAAAACCCTATTAATTAGAGGAAAGATACATATACATTGTAACAATCATTTTTACATAGTGTACATATTATTTAGTTACTGAAATTTAAATGGAGAAATTAAATATATTGACGACACAATTAAATATATTGACAACCTAGTGAATGGCAGAACACAAAACCACAATCCCACCCACCCCATAAGGATTTACTGGAAGAAACCAAACGCGATGCAAGCTATCCTTTATTTATGGGGAATCTGACTCGCATATTGGCAGGATGTCTTTCTAGAGGCTATCTGAACGTGTATTTGCGACCACTTAAACCTCCGAAATAAAGACTGCACGGCTGCAGCCAACCAATCTTCTGATTGAAAGAAACATTGATTACAACCCAAAGTGATTCTTGGTGAATCTTCAAATGTGTCCAACGGTAGATTGGATGACTTTTATAATGCCTCAACTGTAGTGGCGTAGACTTAAAAAAATCAAATTGGAGAGTCACTAAGGATTCCATAATTTTTTTGCAAAACGTTATTACATCATTTATTGATCCAAATTGTTGGTGTAATTTGGACAACAAAGTAATTATACTTAAAAAATGTGATATCTACAATAAAATGAATTTAGTTGGATATTTATAGAAACCTTTGACATAACCATTGATCAATGCCATAAATTGTAACTTTTAAGGTAATTTTGAACTGAAATGATAAATTTTTAATTTCCTCGAGTCTTTTTTTCTATTTCGACACCTTCCCTGACCCTCCCCTATCCTCACCCTCACCAAACCGCCAATGTATCATCCCGAAGTCCCGCTGCTACCTGACTGTTCTCAGCCCCCGCAATCCTCTCACACCCATGCAGTGTGAGTCAACCCACATTGATCATCCCATCCCCATCTCTAAACACCCTTTCCACTCTCCCCTTCTTCAAAACCAGGGAATGAAGCATTGTCTTTATCCAATGTTTCTTTTATGATTTTATCGTGGAAATGACATACACTTTGAAATCGCTCGGGATGAATGAAATGAATTTTGTAAATTATTAAGTATTCCCTTTAGAGAATATGGATCTTTTAGTTATCGTACCCACGAATCCCTACATCTACATCTACTCAGTACCCCGCAAGCCGCCGCAAGGGCGTGTGGCGGGGGGTGTTAGGACACCACCCGTAATTTAGAAAAGAAAAGGAAAAAAAAACAAAAAAAAACTGCATGCAATAACCACAAAATCATATAGCCACAAAAAAAAACATGGCATACATTCATGCATGAACACTTACACCCCACACACATGCAAACACTCAATCTACATCTTACATACACATGCACCTTAAAGTATACCTAACAGCTTTGCAGTGTTTAACTTTGCTACGACTTGTAAATACAATGTTTTCAATATTTCTAAAGTTACTTCGGTTTCTTACTATTATGATTTCTGATTGTTCGGGGAATCCCTACGTCACACGTGGGCAAGCACACACGTCTACATCAACGCAATGCCCTGCAAGCCGCCGCACGGGCATGTGACGGGGAATTGGGATGATTAGAACACCATCACACAAACACACACACACAAGCTATGTGATTTTTCGGGTACCAGATCTTCCTGGGTTACCATCGCCGGCACAGGGAAAGGAACTGACCCCCCTACCCTGATGAGTGAATTTCACACGCCGTCGGGCTTAGTACTAGGTGAACTCTACCATCACCTACCAAACCGACCTTCGGGTTGATTAATGTGTTTATGGTTTATATATATATATATATATATATATATATATATATATATATATATATATATATATACATACATACATACATACATATATGTATATATACACACTGGGTGGGCCAAAATAAACTCCAAGTTTTAAAAATCACTGAAGAGCTCGCAGGTAAATTAGCGGAGTGGGAGTAGTGACCTTAGCTGGGGGAAATAATGTCATTTTTAATAGTTACCATGCAATGGTGTGGTGAGCTTCGAGGTTTTGTCGCAGAAACGTTCTTTAAGAACAAGGATAGTGTGATGGTGACGCAGAGGGCGCTTTGGTCTAGCGATGAAGCGCATTTTTACCTCTGCGGCTCAGCAAATAAGCAAAATTATCGTTACGGGGCGACTGGCAACCCTCGCAAACTTCACCCAAGACCTCTTCATAGCCCCAAAGTAACATTTTTCTGCGCTGTGTCCTCCATAGGCATTATTGTGCCTTACTTTTTTGAGTCACGAGACTCAACTGTTACTGTGAACTCTGAGCTATTGTGAGATACTGGAGGACTTTTTACTCCCCAAAATGGAAGAGTATAGTGAGGAATATGACACATAAGCCTTATGATTTCAACAGAATAGTGCTATGCCTCATACCGCCCGTCGTTCAGGCCAAATCTTGCGAGAACAATTTCCCAGCCACCTGATTTCCTTTGAGGGGATGTTCCATGGCCCCCTCGATCCCCAGATTTGAGCAATGTGATTTTTTCTTTGGAGATATCTCAAATCTGAGGTTTAACATGTTTGACCAAGGACCTTGGAAGCTCTTACGGAAGCAATAACAGACGTCATCGCTGGAATAACGCAATATATGTGGAGAAGAGTTTTCGAAAACTTTTTTGAACGACTCAACATGTGCATCGCTCACCAAGGTCGTCACCTGCATTAAATAATTTTTAAAACCTAAGGAAAATAAAATAACATTGAATGTAGTTTTCAGAATTGAAAACTTTTTGGATTCTCTTGGTTGGTTTCTTAAACATTTACCCATCAAATTAGAGAGTTCATTCTGCCTTACCCTGTATATACTCGTATATGTGTGTATTTTCGTATACGTAAATGTAAATATATGTTTGACATACATGTCCACGCAGACAGGCATCTCGAGAAATAGCCAGACGACCTCGAACGTACATTTAAGCTCAAAGTTGTTATATTCCTCTGGAAAAATACCCTCGTTAAGAACAGAGAAAGCAAACGAGGCTTAGACTCCGAATCAGCCATTTTTTTATAATACATTTGTTTGCCGGATAGCATCTTTTCTAAAATTAACAGTGAAAAACAATTCGATCAGAATTAAAGATTTAGTTTTGGTTGTTATGGATAAATGTACGTCTCCGACATCGGCTCCAGTTTTAAGTATTTAAATAATTTTATCGCTATTCTAATTAACCACCGCTTAAAATTCCTTCCTCTCTCTACTAAATCTCCCTTTTCTAACAATTTATACACATGGCATGAGCATCAATCGCATCGCCATGACCGTCGCTGCACAGGCGAGGCACGATACGGATGATTCCAAATACCATCATTAGTACTTGAATTGGAGAAAAGAAATTGATGATGTAATGATCGCGGTTACTTCTAAGGTAGTTAATATCCCCAGCAATAAAACAACTTTTTCTGAAAATAAAAAAAATGTTAACATACATATATTTTAAATTGTCATACAGTCAAAAGTAAACAAACATCCATAATAAACCCAACCTTGTTTGAGGTCGAAACTTGCCATTGTGCCATCCACTTGAAGAAAAAAAATGTGTTCTTTCACGGGAATTTGATGCTGCGATCTTTTCCTACAGTGTTTGGGATGTTGCTAATGTACTGGCTTACCACCGCGTGGTTCTGAGTTCGGATTCCAGAGATGGCAGAAATTTTCAGTGGCATCCCGCTCCTTGCTTGGGGTGCTATATGGGGAGCCCTTCAAGTGGAGTACGTCGTCCATCAAATGGGACGTTAAACTGCGGACCCTTCCTCCATTCCTCGAAAATTCTACTTCCACCAAATTACCCACCCATCCCTAATGGCACCCATGAACTCATCTGTCGGCCGCCCCCCCAAAAAACTACGATCACCAAAAATTTCCCTACTTACGGTGTAATGCCAAAATTATAGTATATATTTGTAGCAATAAAAAATTATAATTTTCAGTCATTCAAAGTAATCTATGCATAAATGCAGAGTTTTAGGCGGTTCCTAACGACTACTTTCTTCTACATATCGCGAAAGCTTCCTTTTGTTTGCCCAATATTACGCCTCTTCTATTCTTCGTTATTCCTGTCTGTCTTGATACTATCTAAAAATTCATCATCTAAGGCTGTCCAGTCTACACTCCTTCCTTCCTCTACCCAGTTTGGCTAGCATTTTTCCTATCTATTTGGGCCTTAAAAATCCTATTACCTTTCAATATTCCACCCCCACCCACCTACTTGTTTGCCATTTCCAGATTTCCCCTATAAACTTTCTTATTATTTGATCTTATCACTTAAATTTTCATTGTACAAAATTTTATCAGAACATAAAAATTTTGCAAAACTAAGGTGAAAATGTTTGGTGAGATTTTTACAAGTACATAGTACCCCGTGATTCACCCATAGGGTGTGTCGGAGAGGGTGATTCAGCTACGGGCATGCAACGTCAGAAATTAAGTTTTTCATAAATGTTAGCTACCAATGAACATGTAAAGTAATTCCATGTTTGGAGAAAATGTTATCTATACGTAAATGTACTATGCTGTCCAAGTGTGAAACACTTTTCGACGCATGCGGGACGAGTTGGCAGTAACAGAGAGGGCAATAAACTAAGGTTGGATGAAAAAAATCCAAAATAATTACTTGGTTTTTTAGAATGAAAAAAATACTTTTTCCCGTCTAGCACAATCGGATACAGTTATGCTGACCCCTTACCGCTCGTGGGAAATACGACATCATGAATCGGTTAGTTCTACGCATGGTGTCTCCAATCTTATTTGTACTGTTGCCGTAAGATGGGTCCAATAGTATTCTGCTAACGTCAACGATAAAAAAACCTCCTTCCAATTTATGCAAGAGTTTTAATCTGTAAATTAACCTTCGCCTCGTGAGTAAATCCTAAGCTAGTCCCTCTAATAATCTAGATACGCTGCTTAGTTTATCATAGCAACACAAATCTAGCTCCTCTACGCTACACGCAATCTTAATCGTCTATCAATCCAATGAAATGATCCCATATACAAGCAGCAGACTAAACGAGGCATAATGAACGAGAGATAGTATTGCTTTTTAACCATCTTGTCAAATAATAGCATTACTATTTTAATAAATCCTAAGTATTTCGCCAGCTTGTCCACATTTACCCAGGAGAGGTCGTGAGTAAGGGTAACGCCTAGGTATTTAATCGGGAATGCACTTGTTGTTTCGGTTTTTTATGCAATAGTCGCTCGGGAGAGAACTATTAGCTTGAGAGTCGGACGGTAACGACCGCCGTCACCGGTGATGGACGACAAACCCGCTTCTTAGAGGAGTCAGAAGTCCTAACACATTACAGGCATTCACGCGACAAGCCTAATGAGTTGCCTTGGGACGTACCTGCTTGGGCCCGGCGGGAACCCAATGAATGAGTGAGAGAGACTCTTGGGCGTGGCAGTCTTTTCCTTTAAGTCCTTATTAAGCACCGCGTCTGATCAGGTCCGCCCTCAGAGGAAGGTGGAAGGAATTTTTCCCACGCCTTGACCTTTGATGGACGTAAGACCCACCCACGCCGCCTACATGTCAACCTCACCCAGCTCCTCTCATTGGCAAGGCTGAAGCCTCTCTCTTTCCTCGAAAGCTATGTAAAGGTGTTCTTAAGAATCGGTCAGGACACACATCGAATACAGGTCAAGAATTTAGGACCATGCACCGGGCCTAATTACTGAACTGAACAAGTAAAATAGTGCGCGTCTCTCGAAAAATCGTCATGATTGAGCGTTACAACCGAGTCTGTCACATTATGTAGATTGTTGTCGGATTGCTGTGGTTGGGTTGCTAACGAAAGAGAGAAGTGACTGTATATACCTGCGAGTCGCTACTGCATTCTTTCACGTTGAACTCCTTGCATACGAGTATACTTGTCAATTCACCAGCTAAGGGAAATAATATTCTTAATTTGTTAGCTGCGAATATACCCGAAAAAGTTTTAACTAAATGTAGAAACTATAAGAGGAATTAGTGACCATAGGTGTTAATGGTAAGTTTTCGCCACATGGGGTCAGAAATGAGAAACTTAAAAGGATAATTTAATTGTTGAAAGAAGTGGACCATGATGGCCTAAAATGCGTGCTACAGAATCCATTTACAAATTTTAAGAAAGTTAGTAATCACCAAAATACTAAAAATAGATGGAATCACTTCCTTAACCTCACGCGCTCAGCAGTCAACAAGTTCATTTCCAGTAAATTTATAAAGGATAACACAGAACCTAGATGGTACAACGCGGATGTCAGAAAAACATTGCGACGTCAAAGTTAAAATAAATATCTATGATACGTCACTCCAATATGAAAAATATTAGGGATGATATCTCTAGCGACAAAAAGAATGAGATAACTTATGATTACCAAATATCTAGGGTGAATGTCATGAAGGAAGTTCGGAAAGCGTTGAGCGAATTGAAAAAAAAGATTAGCGGGAATTTTGAAAGAGAATCCGAAAGCATTTTGGTCGTGCGATTGAGGTTCAGGGAACTGTTAATTAAGTCAAAACTGAATAAGGCGAAAGAGTAACCAGCAGTTTGGAAAAGGCTAACTTATTAAATTCCTTCTTTCAAAGCGTCTTCGCCAATGTCTCCGATAGCTTACAAAATCGTGTAGACCAACCGATGTCCAAAATTTAAATATCATATAATGGAATAGAATTTTTGCTGAAACATATTAACCCGAATAAATCCTAAGGGCCAAATCAAGTTCCCCCCTCGTATATTTAAGGAGCTAGCTTTGGAAATTACACCGTATCAAGAAATCATATTTAAGAAGTCGCTGCTAGGTCACAAGGTTCCCAGATATTGGAAAACTAACGTAACACCAGTATTTAAAAACCGAGACAAAGAGATATGAGATAACATAATGAGAGAACACGACGTGAAACAGTTATTTGGTGAGGTTGCTTTCTCCTGCCGCGTAGCTAAGAACTCGTAATGAGCATTAGAAAACGACCATTGGGCGAGAAGTAATAGAGTCAAATTAAAATAATAATATAGATATTCACGTTCCTCGGAATATTAATTCCAACTAAAACCTAACATATTGGAATGTCAAAAGCTTTAAATTTCATAAAGCATGTAAGTTATTGTTAGTTGAGCGAGTGACAACCCAGAGCGGACGGTGAACCAAGCTGCGGACAACTAACCTCGGATACGTATGCATTTATTTCCTATAGGCTGTTGACCTAACATCCCCTGCCACGCGCCCCCTGTACAGCTTGCAGGGGACGGCGTAGATGTGGATCACTACCCTGTAGCATTGGGATCGGTAATACGTCACGCGTCATATTGCGTGAATCGGTAGATTAGCAGACTTGTTTTTTTGCGTGTAGAATCAAGTGGAGGGACATTATCTAATGAAATCCGAATCCATCGTATGACATCGAATCATAATAATGCTAATTTTTCGAGGTGCTTAAAAAAGGAGGATATCTAGTGAGGCAAATTTTATTGACAAAGGCTCGGAAAATGGAAAATTTATCACCAGAATCGAAAGTTCCTAATGGCATTAATAAGGTTTTTGTTGAATTTTCAAGCAGGTCCCAGATGTGTTCTTCTTAGTTTGGACTTAGTTCCTGTTATGGCGACCACGACACTGCCTATAAGATTTGCCTATTCCAGGAAAAAGACACATTTTCTTAGAATACCGCTAAAGAAAAACTCCCTAATAAATCTAAATTAAATTTATTGGAATGTAATAATTTATTTACCTTCAGTTGGGGAAAAGAAGTGATTAAAAAATAAATGAAGTTTACGATCTGAATTGGTGTAACATATTAAAAACCAAGTCCGGAAGAGGTGTAGCTGGATAAATTGTCTTAAATTTCATTTTTTTCCTCGGATCAAAGACAACTGAAAGATAAAAAAAAGTTAAATTGACTGCTTTCCATTCGCGTTTCACGGATTCCGTATTCCAGGTGAACTCATTTGGGGGTAAACGTACAAAATATACCAGGATTCCCAATTTTGCAGGTATCTGTCTTATGCGGATTTCGTCCTAGACAAGTTTCACCTTTATAAAAAAGATGGTAAAAATAGTGAAATGTTGAACCGAAAAAAGAAACTGCCGAATTGAAACTAGTCTCTCCCCACATCAATTGGGATCTCGTGGAATTGAAATTAAACTGGATATAATCATAACACGGACGAATAGAAACGCGATGGAACGTACGTAGAATGTCGAATCAAAAATAAATTCGCACATCGACGACGTTCGATTGAATCGAATCGATCATCTCCCACGGTGTGCGTCATGGCTCTTCCTAGGCGAAGCGAGCGTTCGCCGTCCTGGTCGCCTTGGCCCATTCGTCAAAATCATTTAACGGGCCGCATTCCCATGTCAGCCTGCGACGAAACTTCTGACGGGCAGGTAGGTGGCTGTCCCCATGTGCTCGCATGTATACACATACCTATCCTCCAGGGAGATTCCTTTGCCACCCATGAAGCAAATAGACTCCCTTCCGCGGTTGCCCGTAATGGGAATTTCAGACCGTGAAGAGAAGAGTGAGAGAGAAAAAATAAACGGCTCGTTGACGACGACTGATTGGCTGCGGGAAGGAAGGGAAGAAGTAAGGACGGACGGACCCAAAGGGAAGGGAGGCGGTCGGCCTGGCCCCCCTTCCTCCTGAAATTCGTAGCACGGTCCTTTAAGGGTCACTCCTCCTCCCTTTCCCGCATGCAATCAGGACTGCCGCACACGTCCCGAAACCCCTCCACCCCTGCCCGCGGTACAAACCTGCTTCGTTCCCAAAAAGCACCTTGTTTCGAGAGATTCCCTTAAAGAAAAAAAAGTAAAAGCCACTTGATGGTGGAAACTATTTCCACTCTTCATTCCGCTTCACATTTTTAAGGGACCAACCTCCTTCTCTCCTCGGCCGTCATGTTTACCTTCCGGGACCAGCGATAAGGGTTCCAAGGGGACCGCGGAGGCGGGGAAGGGAAGTCGAGTGGGGAGCCAAGCTATGAGCGACATCGGAAAAGTTGGTCCATGCCGTCCGGGGCATCATCTACATCCACAAACCGATGGGACGGCGTGTGGCAGGAGTTGTTAAGTCCCCAGCTATCTACATTTACAATATACCCCGCAAGGCGTCGCGATGGCGTGTGGCGGTGAGTGTGAGGTCAGCAACCATGCATGTAGATTCCTAATCATGTTAGCTCTACACAAAAGTTAGTGTGATCAAGCACTCAAAAAATATTAATCACACGAAAGAAAAGACTACTCACGCAACTATATTTTTAACAGTATACTTCTATTGAAATCATACTGTAGAACTGTTAAAAAGATGGGTATATTAAATAATAAAATAATATGCAGGATATGCACAAAATATATATACGTCCAATTCTAATCATCTCCTACGCGGTTGCTGTCATGTCTATTTTGATCTCTAATGGTACGAGGAAAAAACGACATTTTAAATCTATCGTTCTACTATCCAGATGTAGATATGTAGATGTATCTATCTCCCTGATTTTACGTTGATGATGTGATCTACCATAGTAAGTTGGGGCCTGTTATATGTCCTTAACATCCTCAGATAAGTCACCTGCCTCAAATTTACGAAGTAAATTGAACCTGTATGTCAACCTACTACTCAAATAGTGGCTCCCGTCCCAATTCTTCCAATACTGTCGTGACACTGCTACCTTGTTCATAACAACCTTTCCCAACTTAGCTGCTCCACGTTGCACTCAATCTAGTTCCAAATTAAGCCTACCTTATGAGGATCCCAAGCACTTCCAGCATACTCGGCTAACTGACGTGAAATGACAAAGCTCCTTGACCCTCTCATTAAAATTCCCAAGTATCCTTTCTATGAATCATAACTTTTTATTTGCAGTTCCGCAAATCACACGAATATGTTTTCCCCAGGACATGCTGCATAAATAAATAAAATAAGTGTTAGAATGGGTCCCAGGACTAAGATTTGTACCATTGTATTGAACGCTATGTAAGCGTCTTGTATTCATTTCCTACGCATTTGAAACAACTATTAACTATGCTAGCGTAGTACGCATGCGACGAGAAATTTCAAATTTGACACAATGAGATTTTTGTTACTGTAGAAAAGTAAATCGACTACAATGATATTCGAGAACTGCGACGTATACATTCTTCTAGCCGCATAAAATCTGCATCACTTGAACTACAAACTATAGGGTGTATAATAGGAGGTGATTAAACACCATGCATGAATAATCATAAGTAAGTGTTGCTTAAATTACGAAATGGTTTCGTGAAAGGCGAACCTAAAGATGTCGCACAGCAACGAAAAAAATGTAAACTGGAATTAACAAAGTTTCAGTGACCTTTTAATCGTGTTGCTTTTTGTCAGTTTCAATAGAAATGCAAAATAATTCAAATTATTTATTGTTTAAATACTCTAGCTTTCTGTCGTTTCTGACGTTGGGACGAAAGTGCGCTCAAGTCTCCTCCCTTCCTTGGTTTAGACCGTTAAAAAACATATAGGAACACAGAAGGTAGGGGAAATGTAGGGTGGATTGAAATTCAAAGGAGGTGAGGTGGGCGAAGGCGAGGCCTGCCGGGGAAACAAGAGGCAAGAGTAACATGAGTGACTATTCTCGGCTCATCCCTTGACACCGAACCCCCCAACCCCTCTTATCCTCGAGTTTTCCGAGTTTTCCCACGCCTGTCAAATAGCTGACTACTTAGACTGACTCAAATCGGAAAGCTACATGTGAGTCAAAGCTCTGTAGCTATTACATAAACTCAGTTTTGCCTGAAAGTGAAGTTTTCACTAGTTCAACTCGAGAGGTAAAATAAACAATATTCTTACCTGCATACACAAAAATTATACGATAATTTACGAGCACAAGTCCCACAGCATCCATACTTTACTCTTCAATTCTCCTTTGTCCCCACAACAAAGATTGCCGCCTCAGTTATTTTCTGTATTTACTCTTTTAAAAACGACTTTTTTATACTTCAGGAAAAAGTATGTATTAGTTAAAGTGGAAAAGAGAGGAAATGATTTGTGTCTTGAATGTTAGCGCCATTCTATTCTAATCAATCTTACATAAGATATTACAATATATATTTGGGTACGTTTAATAAGACGGTAATTGACACACCATTTTTTTTAAATATTTTTGCGACAAAATACTCCATTTTTTTGGGTAGTTTCCTTTTGAATGATTTACTACTGAACACCGTTGAACGCCTAAATCCGTACTGTTTTGGCTATCAAAATGTCTACTCATTCCAACAGCCATTGTTTCATTCTTCAAATGAATTTGCGCATTACTAATAAGATATATCATTTTTACCAGTTTGTGAAGTAATCTACTTATTCCCCAGAAGTAAAGATGCATCCCTTGGCAAATAAATGCACGAGGAGTTCGGCAATGATTATAATATAGCACCCCAACACTAGCGAACACATTGAGATTCAACCATGAAAGTTTGCCGTCCGTGTCTCTCTTCCTGTACCGCTGAGGTGTGGTGGCTTCGGGTCCCGGAAACGACTTCCTTAACCTAACAGAGGGGACTACCGTGTAGAGGAGGGAGGAAGGAGGAGGCATAAACCACACGCACGCCTGCTCCCTACGGAGTATAAATCAACCGATTATTTAGGAGCATATTGACAACACACTGGGTAACATTGGGGAGATACAATGGCATGAACTGAGAGATGAGGAGGCCTTCCACCTCCCTTTCTCCCCCCATGGGCTGGTGGCATTGAGCCACCTGCCGTATAACTGTCCGAGATGGAGGCTTTCTCGCATAGGGAGGCAAGCGAACAAAGAACACGAAAGGGAACCGGGAGTAGGAGTAAAAAGGCGTCGGTGAAGTGAGAAGGAAGGATAGTGAGGAAGGGAGAGGCTGAGGGTTACGAACGTTGTGGGGGGGCAGGCGAGGGGTGAGAAAACATGTGGACATCTGAAGGAGGTGAACATTTAAGCATTCCCCGTGAGTGCGTTGCTCTTGCAAAGTATTGTTTACTTGAGAGAGGGAGTCCTGATGCTTTGCCCCAAAATAATTATTTTCAAGGCCCAATGTTTTTCGACCACTTCCTTGATACATGTTGGTATCAAAAATTACATTTGCAAAATGTCCCACAAGTTGCCGTAGGAGCGTGTGACCGGGGGTGATAGAGCTCCAACATTAGATTCAAAACTAGTAAATTCATTTATGCCTTTAAAATATATTAGCTCATAAACAAAAACACTCGTACACACACCCACATACATGACTTATGTATAACGCAATAATTGACTAAATCATTAAATGTTTGTCGTTAAGCAAATAACCTGAGTCGTCGAGGTTCATAACAATCCTACGCCTACAAATTAATACTACGCCTACAAATTAATACTACGCCTACAAGTAAATGTATTGAGGTACTTGGGTACGATTTTGAGCTACTACCACCATGATGTTTTCTAGTTCAAATTATGCTCAAACGTATCCCCTACAATGGATGAAATTGTGAATGATATCGTTAACAAAGTTTGGGGAGATGGAGTATTCTCACTCTGATTTTCAATTTGACCAATTTGGCGTGCGTGGCAGGGATGACCAGGGTACTGAGTGCGTCGGAGGTGACCACTCGCAGAGAAGGATGATGGGTTTTGGGGTTGAGGAGTCAGACCGCCGAGCTCCCAGAGGCGTCGCGACTCCCTCTGAGCCCCCTGCTGTGCCCGAATAATTTGGTTCCTTTGGAGCGTGTTCAGGGGTTAATGGACTTTCTGAGGACGGTTTTTAAGCACTGGGAGTGTAGGAAGACGAGACATAGGACAGAGTTACCAGATACTTTTAGCGATAACTGGGACGAAGAATATTTTTAATGAGAAAATCACAGCAGTTGTATAAATAAAACTAGGAAAATAGGATTAGCTCCAAAGTAAGTTTTTCGAAATTTTATGACACGCATATGTACACGTATTTTTGAAGAAATAAATCCCTGGGTTGATTACACTGATATATTTGGAATTGCAGTTTTTTCTATCAATTTTTCATTCTAAATGACTACCCCAACATTTTTTCCCTCTTGGCATCCATTAACGACCTAATTTCCCACGATATCGGCGAACTTAGATTATTTGCAGACTATACAGTTATTTACAGAGCAATAATGGCTACGGACTACTCTGTAGCTATTTATACCACGTATCGGAGTGATATAAGGAATGAGGGTGAGATGGTAATTAAAAAATTACACGTTATTCAATTGTGGAATAAATGAAAAGATGAACAAGACATATAATTTTAAATAGATAGGATCAAATTAATTATCCGAGAGTAGGCCAAATACCTTGGTGTCACACTTGCATCAAATGCTTCATGCGGTACGCATATCGACATGACATGCAGATCAGCCTTAATGAAGCAAGGTTTCAGTATCTACATCTACTTGATACCTCGCAAGCCGCCGCAAGGGCGTGTGTCAGGGGGTGTTAGGACACCACCCGTTATTAAGAAAAATAAACCGCATGCCAAAGCCACAAATGTATACCATCCGCAAACAAAACATGGCATACGCTCATGCAAGAATACATACACTCCACACATATGCAAACACTCAAACCACCAACTAATATACAAATGCACCAACAAATACACCTAATATCCTT
Organism: Hetaerina americana; assembly: GCF_022747635.1. Classification (NCBI taxonomy): domain Eukaryota; kingdom Metazoa; phylum Arthropoda; class Insecta; order Odonata; family Calopterygidae; genus Hetaerina; species Hetaerina americana. Next base: position 62,809,754 of record NW_027287095.1, on the reverse strand, counting down.
GCAAGGTTAAATTTTTTTCCCGACTTGTAAATTCAATGTTTTTAATATTTCTAAAGTGACTTCGGTTTCTTACTATTATGATTTCTGATTGTTCGGGGAAGGAATGAGTATTTGTATCTATCTGTACTGTAATAAGTAAACAAAGTTTCAGTGTTTTAAGGAAATAAAGGGAACTGCATTCGATATACAAAAAAAAATTTAAATTCGGCTTAGGAACGTCTTTTGAAAAGACAGGAAAAATACTTAAAATTGTAAGAAAACATTTAGAATCCTGAAAAGCGCCCCAACAAACTTTAAAAAAAAATCAGTGCGATTATTTGGAGGATGAGATGAAAGCTTTCCAGTCATACGCTAGGCTTTTTAAGAGCAAACATTCAAGTTTAGCGTCCCATGAAGATCAAAATGTAATATATTTACAGACAGTACCCAAAAGGTGAGTGCATTAAATAATTTCTACCCAGGCGACTATACTCACGATACAAAAACACGCAGTGCAGGCACATTCAGACACATATGCGTCTGTATGCGACAGTAAGGAACCTAGATGGTACAACGGGGAAGTCAGATCGGCATTAAGAAGGCAAAGAAAGCTACAGTCAAAATTCAAAAAGAGTTTAAAAAGTGACGATATAATTTATGTGAATACAACCAAACAGCTACTAAAAGAATGTCGTAGTAAGACGAAAAGTATTATGCGCACAGCACTACACTCTTTTAAATCTAAAATGCTAAGCGAATATCTTGAGGAAAATCCAAAGTCATTCTGGTCCTATGTTAGGGAAATACAGGGTAAACGTCCCACTGTTCACTCTTTGAAGACGGAAAATGGAGAAATCATTACAGATAGCGTGAAAAAGGCAAATATTTTAAACCATTTTTTCCAGAGCGTCTACAACAAAAACACAAAAGCACCAAACGATCCTCCACACCCACCCGGGGAACACATGAGCGATCTTACACTGACCAAGCTGGGAATAGTACATCTGCTCCGTAGTATCAAAGCACACAAGGCACCTGGTCCGGAAGAAATACCTGCTAGAATATTAAAGGAATTAGCTGACGACATTGCCCCATTTTTACATATTGTTTTTCTAAAATCGATAGAAGAAGGCTCAGTGCCTCGCGACTGGAAGCTAGCCCATATAACTCCCATCTATAAAGGCGGCGATAGGGATAAACCAACCAATTACCGACCCATTTCTTTAACATCGATCTCTTGTAAAATATTGGAACACATTATTGTCACTAACATTATGAAATTTCTTGATAGTAGGAAAATACTAATCCACAACCAGCACGGATTTAGGAAAAGCAGATCTTGCGAAACACAACTTGGTCTCTTCATTCACGATATACTTAGATCGGGAGAAAGCAACACCCAAGTCGATGCAGTATTCCTGGATTTCAAAAAAGCCTTCGACAAAGTCCCACACAATAAATTGTTACATAAACTTAAATACTATGGGATCAATGAGAAAATAATTAATTGGATTAGAGACTTCTTGTCAAACCGCAAACAAATAGTAGTCATAGATGGGTTGTGCTCAACGGAGAGAGATGTTACTTCGGGCGTCCCCCAGGGAAGTGTAATAGGGCCTCTTCTGTTCTTAATATACATAAATGACTTAAGCACACACGTTAGTAGCAATCTGAGGTTATTTGCTGACGACACGGTGGTATACAGGGATATAAGGAGCCAACTAGATCGCGAGCTACTCTCTAGAGACTTAGACAATATCTCGGAATGGTGCAATAAATGGGGATTAACACTTAATATAGATAAATGTGCAGTTTTGAAATTTTGGAATAAAGGAAGCGAGGATCAGGATATAAACTACAAAATAGAGGGTTCAGTATTGACTACGGCAAATCAAGTTAAATATTTGGGGGTTGTTCTAACACCACGCCTTTCATGGGGAGCACATATCAGGACAATATGCGGATCAGCTTTAAAGAAACTTGGCTTAATAAAACGGGTGGTGGGGAAATGTAATGAAAAAGTTAAAGAGAGGTGTTATTTTGCTCTAGTTAGACCTCATTTGGAATATGCCGCAAGTATTTGGGATCCGTGGGAGACAATTTGGCAAAAAGAATTAGATAAAGTCCAGAGAAAATCCGCTAGATTCGTTAAAAATTGTTATGATAAAAACACAAGTGTGACAGGTCTCTTAGGGGATTTAGGCTGGGAACCACTTGAAGTGCGGAGAGAACAAGCGAGGCTTAGACTTTTAGGCAGGTTCAGAACAAACGAGTTTAACTATGACACTGAAGGAATTATAATGGCCCCACACTACTTAGGTAGATCAGACCACAAAGATAAACTAAGGGAGATAGATTCTAGGACAGATAGGTACAAATACTCATTCTTTCCCCGAACAATCAGAAATCATAATAGCAAGAAACCGAAGTCACTTTAGAAATATTAAAAACGTTGAATTTACAAGTCGGAACAAAATTAAACACTATAGAGATGTTAGGTATACTTTCAGGTGCATGTGTATGTTAGTTGGTAGTTTGAGTGTTTGCATGTGTGTGGGTGTAAGTGTTCATGCATGAATGTATGCCATGTTTTTTTTTTATATATATGATTTTGTCGTTATTGCATGCGGTTTTTTTTTCTTTTTCTTTTCTAAATTATGGGTGGTGTCCTAGCACCCCCCACCACACGCCCTTGCGGCGGCTTGCGGGGTATTAAGTAGATGTAGATGTAGATATGTGTTTGCATGAGTATTGGATGAAGGGATTTTTGCATGAGTGTGTGCGCTGCTGTGGGTGTAATTTTCCGTGTTTTTTTTTGCATGTGGTATTTTTCTTTTTTACGGTTGGTGACCTAACACCCCCCGCCACACGCCCTTGCGGCGGCTTGCGGGGTATTATGTAGATGTAGATGTAGATATGGATGACTTCATAATCACAAGCAAAAAGATAACGTGATAACTACTTTAAATTAAAATAAGCAGACATAAGCATATGATATCATTATTTATTGTCAGGTAATCTACCGGTTAAGGTAGGTTTTTGGATGGACACAGCTACTCAATAAAACATTTTGTGACTCCTAACAAAACACAGAATCCAGCATCCTACTCTATATAAGGTCCCTCTTCATCTCTGAGTACTTTCTTCCTCCCTTCATCCCGTCCAACATCCATATCCTGTTCCTTCCCTTTCCTCGTTTGCCTAACATTCTCCCCTCAATTACAGTCGTCAACGTCCCACTGCCGGTCAATACCCCCTTGATCCACTATAATATCCATATAATATAAGTATAGAATATTCCCGTAATAGTAATGAAAGAGCCCGCGTCCAAAGGTGTGTCCTTCGTAGAGTACTAGTAAATACTTATCGAGTCGATTTAGAAAGGCATAATTCCCCAGGACTGAAAAATAGCTTACCTTGCACTTATATAAATATATTGATTTTGCAAGTGGCTTCATTCCCTCTAACGGGTAGTGATATAACACCCTCCATCACTCGCCCTTGCGGTAGCTTGCGGAGTATTATGTAGATGTAACTTAAAAATTGGATATAATCAAGACCATAGTAGTTACCGACCAATTTCTTTAACGTCCCTCTTTGGAAAAACCAGAAACATATCATTTTTAGCGACTTCATGGTATTTTTGGACACTCACAACCCTATGTCGAACAAACGACAAGGATTTAGAAAGGAAATATCATGTAAAACGCAGGTGGGGAATTTCATACCCGATTTTGAAATCTACACAATACCCTGCAAGCCGCCGCAAGGGTGGGCGGAGGGGGGTGTTGGGACAGAATAAAACCGAATAAAACCACATGCAAAGCGAACGAGAGCATACCAATTCACGCTATATATTAATGCAAAACCCATTTTAACTTACGCTCATGCAAATACGTATAATCGTAACTAACGTACACATAAACATGCACCTACGTATGTACCGGATGTCTAGGCAGCGTTTAATCTTGTCCTCGCTTGTAATTCGAATGTCTTTGCCATTACTATAATGTTTTCGATTTCTTACTGTTATGATTCCTGATTGTCAGAGGAAAGAACGAATATTTATATACGTATCTATTTGTACTGGAATATATCTCCCTTATCTTATTTTTGTGGTCTAACCTATCCAAATAGTGTGGGACCATAATAATTCCCTTTGTGTCATAGTTAGGCTTGTGTGTTCTGAACATAACTAAAAGTCTAGGTCTCATATGTTCCTTTAAAGTGTTAAGCCTTCGGGGCGAGCTACCAGTAAAAAGAATGACGATAAAATAAAAAATGAAATTTTGACAAAGTACTACTTGGGGCTATTTTGAATAATTTTTGTCCTAGCGGGGTCGTTTAAGTAACTTTATTATCTTATTTTCATGACCTCTTCTACCTTATCACGATGGGTTAGCAATACATTTTCAGCATCGTAGACATAGATACTTGATTCCAATTTAAGCAAGAGCTTTAATCTTCAAATTGACTTAAGCTCCGTGAGTGATTCCCTACCACCGTTAAGCTGGAACGTCTTAGTGGTACCGTTCGCTGGTCATCCCGGTGAACGGGTTGAGTTGGAGTGAGGAGGGAGAGAGAAGGGGACGGCGCACTAACGGGGATTAGGGGTACGTGATACGGGGAGGGGTTGCCCGAGGGAAGGAAGGAAGAGGGTTAGGAAGGAAGGATGGGAGCGAGGGAAGAAAAGGGAAGTGGTATTTTGGGGAAAAGAGACGGGGGTACAGTTAGTTACTGAATCGATAATCCGCCAACGGAGGGGTCCTCATTAGTGGACCGACTCTCTCTTAAAGGTTACGGCCTATCCGATGCAAAAGAGGCGGGCCCGCGTGTGTTCCACCGACAGGGCAACGGACAAAGCACCTCCGCTCGCCCGGGTTCATTATTAGTTTCCCCGTTGTGGCGTCGCGTAGGAGAGCATTTTTCTCGGGAGAAGAAGGATCAGGGGGGCTTCGGTGAGCCATACATTTTTCTCCCCTCCCCCCCGCCCCCCGCCTTTCCTGGAGAGGATGAAACGAGTTGAGCTCGCGTGATCAAATAATTCTCGCTTTCTCAAAGCAATTCGGGAGCCGATCGCCTGGTTATGTGGCATTTTCTTTTTGGGTCAAGGCCAACAGCAATCACACTTTTCGTAACAACGTAATTTTAACAAATCTATCGCGGATTTTCTCTCTCTCTCTCTTTTCTGATTTCTCATTTGAATTGTACTCTAAGGGGAGATACATACACTTGTTTCGCATTCCAAATATGGTTTAACTAAAGCGAACAAACAAATACATCCCTTTTATCTTTTCATTTCATTTTCCTACGAGCACCAGTCTAATAAAGCCTAGTTTCTCCAAGGCTGACCCGTATATTTTTTCTGATATGTGTATTCCACGAAAATTTTGATGTCAGTACATGTATAACACAGTAAAGTTTTCCAAGGGCTAAATGGACTATAATGCCTCGTCTAAGGTGAATCTTTCAGTTTTTTCCCATCCCTAATTTGGTACCACGAGGGTAGCATTTTATGAGTATTATGTCAATCGGGTGTGGGATTAAATCGTGGACCCCATTGGTGGCATCACATCTCATTAAGCAAAATTCTGTTCTTTCCACCCTTCCTCAGATCATTTAAATCCGTCCTGTCTTCCATGTAGACATCTCTAACGACGAAAATACCTGACCTCACATGTCGGCCGACAGCCCTACGAGGCATGCCCAAGATCAAGGTTTTCATTACGTAATCTCAAGGACGCACGTAACTTTGAAGAGAATTTTTTGTCATATAACAATGATGCCAGAGCGATGAAAAGCAAAGTGGCAGAAATGACGTCACATCATTATTACGAAAGAATTGTCTATTTTTCTGTCTACATAGTGCACTGCGAGTAACTTCTAAGGTGTGTGGTAGGGGGTGATTCAACAGCAGGCATGCAACATCAAAAATTATGTTTGTATTAATTTTAAGAAATAGATAATGTGTGTAGAATAATTTAAATTTTGAAGATTATGGTCACCATATTTACATGCACTACGGTATCTCATAGAAATATACTTTCTTGTGGATATGAAAGGAGCTGTTAGTTACAAGAACAATGACTAAGGTTAGATTATACAGAAATATAATGGAAACAAAATTTAAAAAGATAATACTAGCCCTCTGAAATTTTCCCAATTGTCAATACTAATTCATAATTAATCCCGATAAGTTTCGCATACGCTGCAATTTGGCAATGAATACAACCGAATGATTTTTTGTATTCAAGTTTATTTTCATTTTGACTCATCTTACGAGTCACGTGATTTCCAATGGATCCAAGGTGCAAACCCACAGAATAACAGCCCTTCTCCTTAGAAAATATTTATGCAATAACCTAATTATCCTCCTAAATCTGATAGTACGAAATACCCGAGTCATCGATTTCCAAAGACGATAACCTCCATATGCTATTGCCGGAAATGCCACCGCAATAGTGAATAGTGGTGAAAAGATATATGAGATATGGATATGCATTTGGGTGATTCCTACAAAAAAGTTTCGAAATTCCAACGCCCACTGAGGGAAACCGAGCCGGGATAGATCGAAGGATGGGGCGGTAGTTTCTCATGGCTTGCACCCCTCCGAATTCTATAGAGAATAGACGGAGAAAGGGCGACTAGACTGGAATGAGGGTATGGGTCATCAGTGCGAGTCCCGACTGGTTTATCTCGTCCCCCATCCAGCTCCCTACGCAATCGTTCCATTCTTACCAACCACTCGAACAAAAATGAGGCACCCATTTTTGCACGGAGTAACGGGGCAGCAGACAGAACAAGCGGCTGGTGACGAAGCGCTGGAGGAGGAAAAGCGTTGCCAGTCGGTGACGCAACTGTTCCGAGAAGGTCGTGTCACGCACCGTCTTTCGCGCGCTGACACGAAGAGAGTGTTCTCGTGGACTACGAACCGGCTGACGCGACGGGACTGCGGGAAGCGAGGTGTCCTCCCTCCGCGCCGCGCGATGTGCTTCTCCCCGAACGGAAGGTGTGTTTGTGCAGTTCAACCAGAGTGGTCCATACGGGAAGAATGAAGAGCACGACGTCAAGTTGAATTTATTGCGTGCTTGGATCGTGACGTTGAGAACGAGAACCTGATAAACGAGCAGCTACGTCGCAATTGCCTAGTCGTTGGCGTACGATTCCGTGAAGGTACGTAATAATAATAATGATTTAATTAGGGCGAGCCTTTTTATGCATGCGAACGATTAAATGTGTGCAAAAGTTGTGTTCAAATCACAACAATTTGGGTTCAATTTGATTAAGTCTAAGTGTACTGCAGGGAAAGAAATATCACCTATCCGAGTTAATGTCGTGGCAATGTTTTCATCGCTACATGGTTTACCGAAGACTATATCGTATGAATGTTCTACCACTCCTGGAAGCCGTATCTCCTGAACATTTTTCCAACGGCTATTAGCGTGAGCGGAAGTATTCAGGAATAACAGAGAAATCAGTGACCATATCAGCTTGGTAATTATCTGTGAAACGACGTGTTTAAAGATTCCATCATTGAAACGATTTATCAAGATAATATACGCGCTGTGTTTTTTTGCATACATTTTGGATACAACACTGGATTTATGTGATTACGTGTTATTGTGTTTTACGTGACTTCAGGTCCTTGAACTAAATTTGGATATTTCGTTTCTATATGCTTCGAACAAGACACTCCAGTTAAGTTTTTGATTTAAGATTGGCTAGTTTACCACAACATTTACCTTTCCTTGCATGCTTCTCTCTCTCTCTGTGAAACTGTCCGTGCAATCATCATGAGCAACAATTGTACAGACATTTCGAGCTGCTGTGATGATGAAGACAGCGAAACAGGATTCGGATTTGGGAAAAGCGTGGACGTGAAAAGAGAGAAAGAAGAGAATGTGACGGAAACTTGGTGTTATCTGGATTTACCTCCTGGGGATTGTGACCACTCTCATCCGTTCCTCGGAGAACATCGCAGTCTGTCTCCGAAGAGCGACGAGGTGAGTGAATTACTTAAATAAATCAATATAACTAGCGAGTATTGCTAAATTTATTCTGCGAAAACTAACCGTGATCTAGATCGTGAAAAGGTATCCAATCTGCCTAGTTATCTAAATGCAGTATCGCCGCCTTCTTAATTCATACCACTTTAAATCAACAATTATAAACTGAGCTATATGACACTTTAGGTTGTCCCTATTAAGGATGAAGAGTCAGCAGAAGTACCGTAGTCGTAGTGTTGCGACCTTTTTACTTTTCAGTCCTCCACAGGACTGCATAAAATTTTACTTCAGAGAGATCGACACGACATTGAAAAATACGCTACAAACTTGAATATATCTTGAACAATTACGCACTGCTTGCTTTATTTTTGCCATAAAGTATTTCCATTATTTCAATGCAAAAATTTCAGAGTGTAAAAATTATTTGCCTTGACCGGGATTTGAACCCGAATCCCTCGATGTCCGGCCGAGTGCTTTTCCTCCCAAAATTTCGGAGTTTGAGTGGACGCCTCGAAGATAGCTTAAATGGCTCTCTCACAGTTTCTTGGAATGTCCATTATTATCGAAAGTGACTAAATTATGCAAAGGAGAAAAGTTTTATTAAAATATGGAAATGAATACTTTAATCAACAACGAGAGAGAATCAATCACATCACGAATAGAATATATTATTATTAGTAATAGTATTCCACCGTAAAAGGACGTTTTTCAATGCATCCGGCCTATAAAACGGCAGGCATTTACATTTACTTGACTCACCTAAAAAAATATAATCTAACATCCCACACTACAGCAAGGCCATACATCCTTACACACTTCATCCCGTCCAGCATGCCCATCCTACCTCTACCATATTCTCTTTTGCCAGACGTCCCCTCTATCACAGTCTTCAAAATCCCATCGCCGATGAAAATGCTCTGCATTAATTTCTCCTGCCTTCTTGGGATTTCTTCCAACAATCCTCTCTCTTCCTCCAGCCGTGCCTAGGATTTCATCGTTTGTTTTCCTTTCAGTTCATTTCACCTTTTCCATACTTCTCCTCACCCACATTTCGAAAGCCTTCAAATCTACGCCTTTCATCTTGCTTCAATTACAATGTTTTCGGGCCGTACCAAACCACGCTCCATATCAAAGTTTTGACAATCCATATCTTAACGTCCTCACCCAATACTCAGTCATCAATCCTCACCTTTTTGTGAAACTGTTCCACCAGATGTCTACCTAATAACCACTGAGACGATGCCAATGAAAGAGTTAAGCGTTTGAAACGCCTGCTGAGGGAAATCGAGCCGGGATTGATCGAAGGATGGTCTGATGGTTTCTAATCCTTGTACCTCTCCAAATTCAATTAAAAATACGACGAATGGACTGGAGTTAGGTAGGAGGAACGCCAAAGCGTGTCCCGTCTCGTATGTGTATCTTACACATACGAGTCTCATTCTTACAGTCCGCCCGGCCAAATATGGCACCCATTCGCACTCCATCGATGGACAGCATAGCAAGTGGCTGATGACTAAACGTATCTAGCTGTGAGGACATGACATTTGCCAGTCATTGGAAAATGTCGTGTCCCGAGCCATCCATGTGCGCTGACGCACAGGGCTGAACGAGAGTTTCGTAAATTCAAGCGAACGTTTTATGGAAAGAACGAAGGAAGTGGTGGACGAATCTGAGATGGACACTCGGTACTGCCTGGATCCACCTCCATGGAACTGCAGCTAATCGTATCCACTCCACGCAGTAAATTTTGTTCTTTCTACGGGGATCGACAATATGAGAGCGTTACTACACATCTCATTTAAAAGTAACTAGGCTTTGGAATTATCTCACAACTGTTAACTGCCATTCAAGACAGCCGCGAGATGAACAGATGAATACACTGAAGTAGCCGTGGTAACACTGAAAAGTATTTGCATTTGCGTCAATACCTATGTTGTGCGGCCCATTAATCAATTCAATTCATAGTATCTACATGTGTGAAGGCGTGTAAGGGAATGACAGGAGTCCAATCACTCTTTCTTGAGTTACACTGGAATTTACTAGCCCGTTCCATGATTTTGGAGTGGTCAATTGAAACCATTTGTTTGCGTTTGGAAAGAAAGCCTTGAATGCATTCATCCATTTAGCTGACGGAGCAGTCATTCATGGCTAAATTCCTCGAAAGTTTTCATGGATTGTACATGCATACATTTCTATACACGAGTACGTAAAGGTTCACGGCTAAAATTATAATATGATGACTGTGACATAGATTATGTGAACGGATGTACTATATGTTTCTCGACGGAATCGTTAATCATTAACAATTGAAGTGCTCGCCTATAATTGACCAAGCGCCCATTTCCCCATATTTTTCGGGCCCTTTACAGTGTTTTCTCTTGTTAAAATCCATTACTATAAAATTTACTTTAATGAATTTTCTACCACGTATTAGCGTACTCATGAAACGTTCTATGTAATACTTCGTTCTACGGCAAAATATATCAAAGTAACTCACTTTCAAATTCACGGTCCAATCATTTTGAGTCCGACAATAGGTTTTAATGATAAATACCAAGTTACAATCACTTCTACGTGATACTAAAAACGAAGGGATAGGGCACAAGAGGTGAAAGTAAGCAGAGTGGAGTCAAAGTAATTCTAAATATTTTGACTCACGCAATTCTGGCGGCACCTCTGAAAATAGCTGTCGCGAATCTTTTACGTACATCAATTTTTAACTCGAAAAATGAGATATCAAGTCTCAAAGATCGAAATCCACGCATTTCGTGGTACGCGATACCAAAATGGGATTTAAAGAAATTGACTGTCGGACAAAAATATTGTGTACGTAGATGTAGATTTAAGGTGCATCCCCTTCTCCACACAATTCGTGACTTCAACTGTGGGAAAAAAATCACGAACTAGATTTCAAACTTCTCGAAAATGAAATTGATACTCAGTGCCAATAATCACCAGTTATCTTAATGGGGGGAAGGATTTAACCTTGTACACCCTCTCCTGATGGCTTGTGGATGTGGTATTACCGACACAAGGAGAGAAAATTAAACTAGCTGCCTTCTTCTCCGCCACGCTTTTCTCCTGGGGACCGGCAGAAACCTCACAAACACTCCACGACACGCTGGGGAAAAGAACAAACGACGAGATAGGTCGAAGACGCAGGTGTTCTCACTAAGCAGCGGCGCTTCCGCTTCCATTGGCTGTTTGTTGCCTAGGCATCATAGGCGTGGACGTAGGGAACACAAGGGGCGACAATAACGTCTTGGCGGCCCCCACGTGCCTCTCAAGGAGAGGAAGAAAAGGTTCCGACCTCCAAATGTAAACACGCGGCGATAAGTTGAGCTGACCTCCACTCGACTTTGGTCTACCGTGATGTTTTGTTTTGTGTGTATGTGGAGCAAATAGAGTCGGGGGTCGCAAGAAGGCGGAGGCGAACAAGCCAGAATGGAAACCGGACGAATCCTCAATGCAACTAAAAGTGACGTTGGGTGATTTGAGAAACGATTTCGAACCTGTCTTACGAGTACTGTCGTACAATGAGTACAATTTCCTGAGAATCACTCGAAATATTTTGTGTCATGTTAGTCAAGTCTACATATATGAGTACACGGTAGCAGTGTTAAGTTCCACGTTCATCGGAAGCCTACACTTATCCGAAAAACTACTGATAATGAGAATAATTATATCAAATAGCATTTATGATTAATATTAATGTTTCTCCACCGGATGAGGTAATGGATCCTTAAGTGACTCACCCCTCTCTGAAAGTTGTCTAGTATGCCTCCGTTTCCCATTGCATATTGGGCCCATTTCTCGAAGACATTAGTATATTTACGATTCTAATCCAATCTATTTTCTATTATTATATATAAATTCATGAAATTTTATTTATATATATGAATATAACTTTCAAATCTCACGCCGCTTAATGTAAAGAAACGATAAATACTGAAAAATAATTATTCATTTTAATTATATCCTAGTTAGAATATTGCGTGACTTTCAGAATTTAAAGAAAACTGTTCACTGATTTCCATAAAGCATTCATATCTCAGTTGCAAACTCACAAAAGCCATTTCGGGGAGGGTGCATGTTCATTTCTGACCAAAAATAATTTCACGAGCATTCTTTCCACATGAAAAATCGAGAGACATTTAATTTTAGTCTAATAGCACCAATTTAAACACCGCAACATACCCTAAAGAGAATTTTTAATGCTCGGGAATCAACAGATACTCCAAGGTATGTAGTGTCAGGCATATAAGTAATATTGATTTTGGGTTTCATTGCAACCAAAAATATTCCCCAAAGTGGGGGGGCTCCGATTGCTTGAGCTCCGATCGCAGTCCCCTTCGATCCGCTATCGACCAATCTTATTCGAAGATTCAAGGTGCTCGCGCTATTACGTAGTTATTACGTAGTATGAAAATTAAGGGCGCGACGACATTGCATTTTTTGCGTCTATTTAGGATGCGCAATGAGAGCATATTGATGCAGGGGGATAATGAAGCCAATCCTACGAAGGACGTAAGGTCTCGAGGATAGTGGGGACATCCGGCAAGGGGTTTTTACGTCCCGACTGATTTAAACGGAAGACGTTAAGGGACCCCCACGGCTCAGTTATGCCTGTGACGTCTGCCGCTCTAACTAGGGACCAAAGGCGGAATCCGCAGCGAGCTTCATCAAGCCCGCTTATGGGATTTTTGCACGAGTCGCGGGGGGAGGGAGGGGATCGATGTTCGTTAACCGAGATTTCCCTCAGATGCGAGCTGCCGTATCTCTAACCCCATCCCCCCTAATCCCACCCAAACACACACACACAGGACCATCCGGCCAATTCCAACCCTTCCAACATTCCCTTCCTTCTACAAAAAAAATCTTTTGAATCCGGGACCTTCCCATCCTCCATACGGATCCTTTCCGCAATCCGACAATCCTTTCAACTCTTCCCTCGCTATTTGTGTTTCAAACATTGTGCTAATCCTGTTCCGCCCTCCCAAACTGACCTAACCCCGCCCACCAAGCCCACGCCCCGCCACCTTTCCACCCTCCTCCTCTCCCCTTACCACATCTCTACCCCTCCTTAACCCCCTTTCCATCCACCTCCATTCTCTTTCGAATCCTCCCTCGAAAACCCTTTTTTCTTAAACCCTCACTCCCCCCCATCCTCTTCTCAACCCTGTTCCGCCCCTTATCTCCTCCCCATCTCTACCCGACTCCTATCTCTCTCTTTCCCTCTCTCGCTTCAACCCCTTCAAAAAGCCCCGACTCCGCATTCTTGCCTTTGTCTTGACCCACAACCGCCACCTTCCCCGAAATGCAAACCACCTTAAAACCCTCGGCATTCCACCTTTGCCCCTCACACCCCGCTCACACACCCCTCTCCCTCACTCTCACTCCCTCGCTCGCCCACCTCCCCCATCTCACCTACCCTTCGTCTTTCGCCGATACCTCCCTCTCTACGCTCCCTAAATTCCCACACCCCCACCCCGAAGAATCCTACCCACTGGTACCCTTTCCTTCCATTCCCTGTACCCTTCTCCCCCCACCCCCCACCTCGAAATCCTCGCCCCTCGTTTGTTTCCTTATCTCTTCATCATCGGAATCACTTTATACGCGCATCTCCCCGCCCACTACTCTCCCATCCGTCCCCTTTCCACCCCCACAATCCTCCGAAATCCCCTTCGGCGCCTTCCTTTGATGCCCCTCCTTGGCCCTCAAAAAGCTCCCACACCTCCCAACCCTTCTCTCTGTATGCTCAGCCCGCGTCACTAGGGAGGCAATGTAAGATTCTTGCCGAAAAGTTTCTGGTAGACTTCATGATGCAACGAAAGCCCATTTAGAAAAAATGAGAGGGTGAGTGTTGTGGGAAGGAATAGGGGTGTTGAATCTCTCTCATGATAGTTCTTCTCGATCCCCCTCTGATAGAGCTGTTTGACAATGCACATAGTTCAATTATTGTAATCAGTACTGATATGAGGATGCATTGATTGGGAAATGCGGGGATTGGGAGATACGAGCTGTGCCTAATTTACTGGCTTCCCATCCCCAAGGAGTCCAGTTCGAATCCCGGAGGTGAAAAGTTTTTCAGTGGTGTCCCGATCCTTAATTGGGTTGTGCTCTTAGAGGGAGCACTCAAATTGAATCTCGCCGTTCATCGGATGGGGCTTTTAACTATGGACCTCTCGCCTCATTTCGTAATTGGAGTAGACTAATGCCGGCGTCGTGTTTCTCTCCATTTTCTATGGATGCAACAAAATCCAAATTATCCACCTATGCCTATTGGTATTCAAAATGATCTTAGCTTTCGGTCGCTGCCTGTTATAAATACTACGACAATATTGGATGCGAGTTTCTTGCCAATTCGCGGATGAACCTCTTCACTAGATCAAACTCTCCTTTCAACTTTCTATTTTTACGCATGCGCAGATGTTTTTATTTTCTGTCTTCGTTGACGCCGCAAATGTTAATTGGAAAATAATGTTGATTCCGACGCAGCAATAATTTAATGCTCGGGGGACAAAAGTTGCCCAGACGTATTTTTAGGCACATATGTAATATTTTTACCAAAACACAGAATTGCTCTGCAGGGGGGAAGCTATGACCCCACTTTTGGATCCACCCTTGGTCATTACTTAATCATGAAGTTGTATTAATTTACAGATGACCCTAGGTTCACACACGTTACCATATTTATGAGTAATTTTATTAACCAGGACATAGGTGTCCTTTCTCCTGTTAATCCTGTCCTCTTCCCATCTCCTCATTCATCCGTCACCTTCCTCATTCTAATAATCCATCATTTTCCTCCTTTTTCTTCCTTTCTTTAGCTTTTCTTCAGTCATATCCTTCAGTAAACATTGCCTTCTTAGCGTTCGGCCTTTTTCCTTTCGTTAACTATGATCATCAGTGTAATTTTGATCCTCTCCAGTACATCCTCGTTATTAATCCATCCATTTTATGTTTGGAATCCTGCTTCAGGAGGAGAATCTCAAACATGATCAACGATATAGATAGTAATTTTTTTAATTCACAAAAAGTACAGAGTTCTCAAGCCATAGCACGTTTAAAGGTATTCGATAAAGCTTGGAAATAACGTTACGGTCGTATTGGTATTCTGTACCGGTTATTTGAGCGAAGATTACTATTATGTGCATTACGTTGGCTATCTAAATCAAATACATCTGTTTACACGAGACGTCACTCCCTTAATTAGACAGTTTCATCTGTGCGCAGCTCGTATTTCGGAAAAAAAAGTCTCGAATGAAATACAACGCTGTTATGTTACTCAGAAGCTGCAAGTTACCCTCGGGAGATGAAAGTGCACTAAATGTAAGAAAGATTGTGATTCAAACTACTTATACTTTATTTTCGATTGAACTAAACGTCAGCGTCGAGAGCATTGAAGTTTTTCTCCCTTGAAAGGAATTCGTTTGTCCTTTTGATCTGTAAGTAACCTTTGGAATTTCCCATCTTTTACGCTAAGAGTCAGATTACTCACTCTATATATATATATATATATATATATATATATATATATATATATATATATATATATATATATATATATATATATATATATAGGTAGTCCACGCAGCGTCTGTTCCTCAGTGAGGCGGCTGCAATGGCGTCTGACCCCAGTGGGGCGGCCAGTAAGTGATGGTGTCACGTTAAAAACACTATTGAGGAAGGCAACGGGAAACCACCTCAATTATCATTCCCTAGAAAAATATGATGGACAATAGAGATAATTTGAGTCCTGGCAACCACGGGGCTCGGCCCAATCGGCCGTGTGTCGTGCCCGGCAGCGGGGGAGGCAAGGCTTCCGCGGTCGTCATCCCACGAAACCCTTGCAAGGGAAAACCAGCAGCAGCAGGACAGAAGACGCAGGAGAAGAAGACAAAATTAGTTAGAATAGGAACGTGGAATGTTAGGAAAATGATGAGTACAGGGAAATTGGAGAATGTTAAGCGAGAGATGGAAAGGGGAAATATAGATATTTTAGGTCTATGCGAGGTGAGATGGAAAGATAGCGGGGATTACTGGAGTGATAAGTATAGAATAATATACAGCGGTGGGGACGAGAGCCAACGAGGGGTTGCCATAGTATTAAATGAAGAGGTAGGAAGAAGCGTAGTCAACATAGAGCAGGTAACGGATAGAATACTACTAGTGGAGATAAAAGCAGAACCGACGAACTTAGTTATTATTCAGGTATACATGCCACCGAGCAACCATAAGGAAGAAGAGGTCGATAGGATATACGATCAGTTAGAGGACATGATCGCGTGTGTTCCTGCAGGGAAACATTTGATAGTGATGGGGGATTGGAATGCGACGGTAGGCGAAGGAAGAGATGGTGATGAGGTGGGCGACTACGGTTTAGGCACGAGGAATGACCGCGGGGAGAAAGCAGTTGAGTTCTGCAGGAGACAGGGGTTAGTCATCACCAACACTTGGTTTAGACACCACAAAAGACGCAGGTATACATGGAAAATGCCAGGTGACTCAGGAAGATATCAGCTAGATTATATCCTGGTTAGACACAGGTTTAGGAATAGTGTGATAAATTCCCACAGCTTTCCGGGAGCGGATGCGGACTCAGACCACAATTTAGTTGTTATGAAATGTAGCGTACGTTTCAAAAAGATAAGGCAGGGGCGGCGAGTTAGAAAATGGAATGTAGAAGCATTAAATGGGTTGAAAAGGAAGGAATACAAACAGGCGGTAGAGAAAATCATGGAGGATGGTAAAGGGCTTATTACTATCGAAGAAAAATGGGAAATGATCAAAAAAGGGTTGTCTAAGGCCGCAAAAGACACTATTGGAACCGTTAACGCTAAAAGGACTAGGAAACCATGGATCACGGATGAGATGATTACAAAAATGGATGAGCGGCGAAAATGGAAGAATATAAATACAGAATTAGGCAAAATGAAGTACAAAGAATTGAACAATAAATTGAGGCGGGCAACAAATAAGGCAAAAGACGCATGGTGGAAGACGCAGTGCGAGGATATGGAAAGTCTCCAGAGGAAGGGTGAAATCGGTGCGCTGTACAGCAAAGTTAAATCGTTATCGGGAAGTAAGAAAGGAAGAGCTATGCTAATAGTTAGAGATAAGGCGGGTAAGGTAATAGTTGACGCAGGAAAGATCCAAGAGAGATGGAAGGAGTATATAGAAGAACTGTATAGTAAAGAACTCAGACCAACACAGTTAGACATTGAAAAAGAAAATGACGTAGAGGAAGACAGCTTAGGTCCAGGCATACTAGACAATGAGATAGAAAGGGCATTAAGGGAGATGAAACTAAATAAGGCCGTGGGGGTAGATAACATTTCCGTGGAACTTTTAAAATGCTTAGGAAAATGTGGGAGGAAGAGGCTATATGGGCTGATCCGTAGCATTTATGAGGAGGGAATCTGGCCGGAAGACTTTGTGAGAGCAGTTTTAGTTCCGATTCCGAAAAAGGTAAAGGCCACGTCATGTGAGGACTATAGGACAATTAGTTTGATATCCCACGCAGCTAAAGTTGTTCTCAGGATCATAAACAAGAGGATAGAGAGTAGGGCAAATGATTACTTAGGGGATGATCAGTTTGGGTTTAGGAAGGGGAGAGGTACGCGTGATGCCATTGCAGTAATGAGATTATTAATCGAGAGGAATATAGAACACAACCAGGAGGTATTTGCCTGTTTCGTAGATTTCGAAAAAGCGTTTGATAGAGTGAATTGGGAAAAACTAATGAGTATATTGCAGAAAATAGGAATAGATTGGAGGGAAAGGAGGCTAATCCGCAACCTGTACATGTCTCAGACTGCTCAGGTGCGGGTGGGAAACAGGGAGTCAGGATGGGCAGTGTTAGGAAGGGGTGTAAGGCAGGGTTGCCCATTATCACCGTTGCTGTTCAACCTGTATGCAGAGGAAATGATCAAAGAGGCATGGGAAGAACTGGAGGTAGGAATGAAAGTGGGCGGGGAATTCGTAAAATCAGTTAGGTTTGCTGATGACCAAGCTTTAGTTTGTCAGTCAGCCAAGGGGCTGCAAGCATTGCTGAGTGAATTGGAAATTCAGTGCGACAGGTATGGGATGAGAATCAACATTAATAAAACAAAGGTTATGCGATTTTCTAGAAAGAAAAAGGGCAAGTTTAACATTAAAATAGGAGGGCAAAAACTAGAGCAGGTAGAACAGTTTACGTATCTCGGTAGTGTTTTGGACCAACACGGTCAAAGTAGTAGGGACGTAAGGAGAAGAATTGCGCTAGGCAAAGAGGCTTTCACGAGGAGGAGGGAGTTGATGACGGGGACTTTGAGTAAGGATGTTAAGAAAAGACTCGTAAAAACTTTGATATGGAGCGTAGCTATGTACGGCGCGGAAACGTGGTCATTGAAGCAGGAGGATAGACGTAGACTGGAGGCTTTTGAAATGTGGGTGTGGAGAAGAATGGAGAAGGTGAAATGGACAGAGAAGAAAACAAATGAGGAAGTACTTGGTATGGTGGGCGAAGAGAGGGGTTTGTTGGGAGCAATCCTATGGAGGCAGGAAAAGTGGATGAAGGGGGTGTTGACCGGCAGTGGGGTGTTGAAGACTGTGATAGAGGGTAGAATGTTGGGCAAAAGAGGAAAGGGAAGGAACAGGATAGGGATGTTGGACGGGATGAAGAGCGGAAGAAAGTACTCAGAGATGAAGAGGGACCTGGTGTAGAGTAGAATTTAGGGTTGTGTTTTGTTAGTAGTCACAAAATATTTGTTTGGTAGTTGTGTCCATCGAAAAACCTACCTTAACCGGTAGATTACCTTAAAAAAAAAAAAAAAATATATATATATATATATATATATATATATATATATATATATATATATATATATATATATATAAAATATCTTCGAAATGGAATGCTCATCGGCGACACACAAATATATAAAAACACAGATGTAGATTTTTAGAATATAGAGACACAAAGAAAGGACACTCACAATTTGTTATTTTACGTTTCGACAGCACGGCTGTCGTCTTCAGAATCTGATTCTGAATTCGATTCTGAAGACGACAGCCGTGCTGTCGAAACGTAAAATAACAAATTGTGAGTGTCCTTTCTTTGTGTCTCTATATTCTAAAAATCTACATCTGTGTTTATATATATATATATATATATATATATATATATATATATATATATATATGTGTATATATAATTACAAGAACTGAAATAAAGCAATGGCATAACCTCTCCACCCATCAGGGTCATATTCACGCCGTGTTCAAGTCGACAACGAATATAACCCAATTTTTTATCAATTACATAAATAGTTTCATTCGTCGTAGTGATAAATGATATCATTCACTGATCCGCCTTGAACTTGTCTAGGCATAACTTTAATAATCATATGATTATTCCCTCGTAACATTCTGCCCCGGTGCTTTATCCAAACTTAAAATTATGGGTGTTAAACTGTGGAAAAGGTGTGCGTACTCCATTCCTTATTACCTCGCGGAAGGATAGAACTCATTGTATTAGAGAAAATATGGTGGCCAAATTGATCGAAAACGTACTATATTAAAGTCGGCTGGTCCTCCGGCACAGATTATTTGTGATACGGAATTTCCTAATGATGAATGAGTTAATTGGAGCGATAATATTACCTCTGCAGTTGAGGAATCTCATCTATTTTTCTGTTACCAGCTAATTTCGTCTCAAAAACACGTACTTTAATATGCATCTTAATAATATTTATATCTGAAAATTACTTTGTTTCTTTGTAAACATCGCACCAAGACGGTGCGAAGTAAGGGCTTCTTATTCTATGCATGCATAGGGTTTAAATATACCAATTAACACAGACCAAGTCCGATTTGGATTTACTTAACAGGAAATATAATTGATGGTTTCTGGCGTAACTTTATGGAACCGATTCATTATCAATAAATGAAAGGACTAACTTTGTAGTTCCACACGAACAATTTATTCACACGACCCGGGTTTCGAAGTGAAACTTCCTGATGATGATGATTAAGTTTACCTGATGATGAAGTTTTACTTCGGAACCCGGGTCGTGTGAATAAATTGTTCGTGTGGAACTACCAAGTTAGTCCTTTCATTTATTTATAATTAACAGGAAATATTTGAAATGGAAAAAATCGACTTTTTGAAAAACGTTTTTCACACACGGATGGCAGCACGTTTCATCATTAAGATTTCAATTAATTCACTTCAATGAGTTCAACTGTTGCCTCATTTCTCTCGCTATTATATTATCTACAAACCTATATTTTGATTGATGCCGGCAACTGAGCAGACGCTTCGTACACTGTGAACAGCTGCTGAAAGATGCCCGCTGGCTCTCGGAGCAACAACTCACCAAATTGTCCTCCTCAATATTTCCTCACTCAAATTACAGACAAATAAATAGACAGCGTAACGAAATAATATATATTTTAAAGGGTGGACGAAGGGAGAATATTTTGGAGGACACTCCAAAGAAGGACAGGAAAGCGAATTGAATACACCCAAGTCACGAGAGCAAGTTTAAGATCATCGTCGAAGGAAAAACATAGTGGAAGAAATACGTGTTTAAAGTAAAACCAAGTATGAAAAGCAGGTAATGGGGGATGTCCTCGCAAAGAATAATTGGTATAATTAAGGGATTATCAGTGAAAAGGATACCTTGTAGGTATGCTAGTAACCAATCACCCTTGATGATGTGGGTTTCCCCATCATCGAAATAATTTTCATACCTTTTTATTATTTTATCATTACATAGTAACCTGCAAGCCACCGCTAGAGTCTAAGGTAGTGGTGATTACACACCAGTGTCCTTTTGACACTGAATACTTTTCTAGCCTTTTCTAGAATAACATCGTCCGACCTAGCGCGGTCGGACCACGTTATTCTGATCCCTTACCGTTCGTGTGGGAAACATGACATCTTAAACTTATCTGTTCTACACTAAATCTCTTTAATTTTATTTACATAATCTCTCCGAACCGTAGTACGCATTTTCAACATCATCGCTAAAGAGACACCCTTCCAATTAATGCAAGAGATTTAATCTGTAATTTAACCTTCGCTCCGTGAGTGAATCCCAGCCTAGCTCCTCTAATATTTTTTATAGGTTGCTCAGTTTATCATAGCAACGTTGTACGAATCTCGCTCCTATACGCTGCGCGCGATGTGATTTGGTAATCATTTCAACTTCATGAGGATCACATATGCTAGCAGCATATTCTAAATAAAGTATTACTAGCAAAAGATAACATTTCTCATTACATTTCTTTATATTTCCCCAATACCCTTCTAATAAACCCTAATGTTTTCGTAGCATAGCAACGATTTATTGGAATTTCTTAATCTAGATTCTATTGCATCGATCCCCGTCGATGTCCCATAATTAAGCTCCTATCCCGTAAAGATTTCCGTTAAACTTGACCCTTTTGTCTAAATTCCATGATTAAGTCCATCCTGATCAACCTAACGGACGTACTTCGACCGAAAATGAATTTTCACGAATGTTTCCGCTCCCTCTTTAACCCCCTTCGTTATTTGTCGCCAGCCTCTCGAGTCCACCCCATTGTTAATGCCCTCGGAGAATCGCATCCCTGAAAGGGGGTCGTTTACCTCACCTTCCTCCCCCTCATCGGGTTCCTCCACACCCACCTCGGCACCCGACCCCCTCTCAGAGCAAACTCCCCAATTGACTCCAAGGGAAGCTGAATAAGTCTCCGCCCCCCCACCATGGCTTGTGCTCCACAGCACGAGGAGGAGGCTGAGGAGGTGGTGGAGAGAGGAGTGAGGGGGTGGGGGTCGTGGCGGTGGGTGGAATGTGTCCCGCGAAAGGGGGAAGGAATGCACGGCCATCCGCCGAAACCGCGTGCCAGTATACACAATCACTCGCCGTCACACACATACCGAAGTACGCAAACACACACTGCACAAACATCGCCCACACGCGCACACACACTCGCGCATATGACGTCGCTCGAGTCTCCCAGTACTAAAGCCCACCGCACTTCGTTAAGCTTCTCTTCTCTCATTTCCTCCCATCCACACCCACCCTCCCTGCCTTCACCCCGCCTAATGCTCCCCTCCTCCTCCGCCCTCTCCCTCTCCGGCGAATTGCCCTCCGTGCCGATGGTAGTCGGGGCCACGCCGAAGGCAGGAAAGCAAACAATCAGTCTGATCGGAAAGAGAATTTCCATCACGATCGCCGAAGACGCATGTGACAATCCGGTCTTCCGTCAAGTGTGCAAATTATTATCAGCAGTGCCGGTCAAGGTAGATTTCGTGGTATTGAGCGCCACGGTGCTTCTCAGCCCGACTTAGCGGGCACGTTAAACCCAGTGAAGTGCTCAACATTTTTCAGCTTCTTATGATTTCTACTGACTCCCTCCATGTTGCCCAAAAATCGATTTCTATTAATTATTTTCTTTCAGTTTAATTTATTCATCCCTAAATCCATGTCTATTCAACCCCGTTCTGATTTTTTAACTCCAATCGAAAATCTCGTAAACGAAATTATCAATTATTAAGGGTAAACAAAATAAAATACCCGTTTACCGCTAAGGACTACATAATCCTGTTCATCATGGAAGGAAGCAGTAACTGAAGAATCCAAACAATTTAATTTACTCACCTAAGAAAACTGAGGTGCACTATACCATTCTAATAGTTAGTCCTGCCTACTCTCTTCATGAATCCTTGTGCACGCCATTTTCTGTTTATTTTAATAGATTGTCGTATGTGAATCTCTACATTTTATCTTAAATCCAGTCTTATTTTATCCTGGCGATGCAAGGGTAATGAGATGCCGTTTGTCACCTAATAAAATTAGCTAATGTATAGTGGCTACGGCTCGAAGGCAGCGGTAATAGCTATGTGGGAATACGGGAAGAGCTGGGGAGATGAGCCGCGGAAGGACTATTTACCAAAGAGTGCGATATAACAGAATCGCAAAATATCAACATTCTATCAGAAGTACGTCGTCGAAGTTGTTCGGGTTTAACATCTAAAACATGTATATCTTGTCAGGGAATAAGAATTTACATAATTTAAATCCAGTGGTAGGTCTAAAATTCTGAAAGAATTGGAAAATGTATGTGGAAATTGAGAACAATGTTGGCATTGAAAAAATGAATGAGTTTTGTTGATGAACGTCTGAAATTTATCCACTCCTTTTTGTGACCTGATCATTTTTTTACTCCTTAACACAACATTTGGTCTGACGAGAGATTGGCAACTAATCCTTACGGCCATTGGAGTTTTCTTCCCATTTCTTGCTAAATGATACTTTATAACTTTACCTATGGTTATCACACGAGGTAAGGTCGATAAACGAAACAAACCGCATAAAAATTGGTGAAGCCATTCTCGAGATTTGAGAAAACAAACTAATGAACGCAACCTTCTATTCGTAGAAATATAATTTATATATACTCGTATCTGGTGTATAAATGTATGCCCGAAAAGTAATTTCTACGTTTCGAAACCCAATGAAAGCATTATCAGAAAGAGAAACTGAGTTCTAGAGAGTTTTTGGAGATCAAATTAGTAGTGGGTACAAGAAAACCTAGCAATGGTAGTTAAACAAACAGCCGACCGTGTTTATTGCCAATTTAGCAAGGCTCCTCCTTAGCAACCAAAAGTTGGCTCAGTTGAATCATACCTTGGGCACGAATCTCATGGTTAGTCTAGTGGCATATGGTGAGGAGATGAAAACTAAAATCTGAGTATGAAATTACTGGAACTAAATATATTCACTGTTCACAAATGGGAGAAGTACTGCTACACGGAGAAAAAAAGATTATCCGTCGCTTCACCAAAATAATTGAACCTCGTCGCTAATATTTTAAAATTTAAATATTAAAATCTTATCAGAATTGGAATGAGAAATTAATTCGAAACAAATTCACGGACTTTTCGCCGTATTTTTTGTTACCAGTCAATTAAAATAATTTCAACTCGTTTCGCTTCCATGGAAACTCTTTTCGCCCGGTATTCCTCCCCAACTCTCATTACCATTGTTCTTTCTTAGGTCAAATAGAACTTTATCATAACTTAAGAGTTGTTTATTTGTTCGTTAAAAATTGTTCTAGCAAGAGCACAAGTATGACAGGTTTCTTATGGGATTTAGGCTGGGAGCCACTTGAAATACGAAGACAACTAGCGAGACTTAAACTTTTTGAAAGGTTCAGAACAAACGAGTTTAACTATGACACAGAAGGAATTACAATGGCCCCGCACTACTTTGGTAGATCAGACCACAAAGATAAAATAAGGGAGATGGATTCCAGTACAGATAGATATAAATACTTATTCTTTCCCCGAACAATCAGAAATCATAATAGTAAGAAACCGAAGTCACTTTAGAAATATTAAAAACATTGAATTTACGAATCGGAACAAAATTAAACATTGCAAAGATGTTGGGTATACTTTCAGATGCATGTGTATATTAGTTGGTAATTTGAGTGTTTGCATGTGTGTGGGGTGTAAGGGTTCTTGCATGAATGTATGCCATGTTTTTTTGTGAATGTATGATTTTGTGGTTATTGCATGCGGTTTTTTTTTCTTTTCTAAATTACGGGTGGTTTCCTAACACCCCCCGTCACACGCCCTTGCGACGGCTTGCGAGGTATTAAGTAGATGTTGAAGAAAAGATTCTTCCACTGCGCGGGGCCGGACCGTTAGAATACCACCATGTTTATAAAAAAAACGATAATCACCTGGCACGCGTGAAGTATTTCTGCATGTGTTTATGACAATAGGACTCGATTTGTTCGATGGTACGTGAATACGCTCGAGCAGCCATGCTTGCTTTCTGGTAGGTATATAGCGGATGATATCCGCACTTTACATTCCACGCGCGGTTAGAACTGGGGACATCTTCGGAGGCCAGAGCCTTTTAAGCGGACGGAAGAAACACATTTACGAGGAACGTCCATTAAAAGAGGGGCATTGTGTCACGAGTCTTCATGAGCGCTCGACCAGGTGGGAAATGTTGGGAGGCATGAACAGACGGAGAGGGAGAGAGTTGGAATGTGCAGAGTATAATAAAATGACCATTATTGCACTCGCTCCACCCTCCAACGAACACCGGCGAGGTAGATTAGTATTGATGGCCTCTCGGTGGGCGGGAGTCTATGGCATCACATAACGGCCAAGTCGAGGTCGTGACAAGGAGGCTCCAGCCGATTAGGTACGCGTGCGAAATGCCCGTGCCATATGAACAGAAATATAAGTGCAGAGAATGGACGAGGGGATCGTAAATTTCATTAAATAAACATGTTCCGGCCGTGTGCTATCGAGGACAGTGCGGATGAAATTGAGGAGTAGGATGTAGGAGTCGGAAATGATGATTCGTAGAATAGCGAAACAAGATATTGCGTGAGGCAACGATGTTTATTCGCACGATGGAAAACACTAAAAACAAAAACGCTCAGCTCGGAATATCGGTTTGTCAACTAAGGAATTTAAGACGCATTCCAGACTGCCATCTTTCTGAACTTGAATTATTTACCAAGTTAAAAATGCCAAGGCTGCTAAGCGTAGAAATTTTCTGTCTAGACAACATTCGCATAAAACCAGCATAATGTTTAAAATTCAGCAAAATTGCAAAAGCTATGAAGTTTCAATCAAAATCAAACTTGCTCAGTCATATTTCTTATGTTCAGCAAGTTCGCAAGACTGAAATACCCAGACTCTTTCCGCCCCTTAAGAATATTTTCTGAAAATCAACCCAAATGTTTTAAATTCATCGAGTTTTACGCGGTTCTTCGATCGCTAGCGTTGCTATGTAAATAGTTTGAAACCAAACATATCATTGCTTGCTTAATTCATAGCGACTGTTGCCGCTATTCATTAATTATAGTAGCAATCGGAAGTAGTTTATCTCAACGTTCTGGTTTGAAAAAGCTTAAAAATTCATAAACAAGCCCTTGTACATGACATGATTTTAAAAACATGAAGAATATATTAAATTATGTAAATCACATCGATTCACAAGGTTGGATTCTAATTCCTAGCTTTAAGAGCTGTACTGCGAGCGTAACCCCTAACGAAGCGACAAGTTTTTCTGCTTGTGTAATAGGTGCCAGCAGAAGTCACCACCCGACCAAACTTTACACGATTTCCTACAATAAAATAAGTATCTAGACTTTTTCAAGTTTCGTTAAATATACTTAAACACCGAAATGGATGCAAAATGAAATGTCCGTCTTCCACCAAACTCAATAGTGAAGGTTGAAATAAATAGCGGAAGAAAATTATTGGTAGTGTTGCGTAATCTATGCTTGAAGCGCAATAAAAAATGCACTCGACACGTAAGAGTCAGATAAGCAATAATCGAGTTCCGGCAAATGCTCACATTACTGTTACCCTTTGATAAATAATTACAACTTTTGTCACAGAATTTGCGTTTTTCATTATTTAACTTATTTACATAAGAAATGTTACGCGTAACGTGTGTGCATATCACGTGGTGGCCGTTAAGAATCAACGAGAAAACGAGTGGGGACACAGGTCGGAGGAGAGACATGAGGGCGTCTTAATTCGTAGAATTTAAACGTATTAAAAATAAAGAAAACTATACTTTTCCACGGCAATTTCTGTTATTGCATGCAACCCATTTCAATACCATTACATCATCGTCATTATTGGGTATTTGTATTATTTTTGAAGAAGAACCAAACCCTTAGTGTTGAAGGCACGGTGATAAAAAATGCAGTGTTATTCTAAGGCAGGGATCGGTGACTAATTTTCCTTTTAAAAATAGTTCCAAAGTGTCCGCAGATGACATCATAGTTGGCCTCTCGAACGTCGAACTGTACAATAATAATTTTTCAAAGTTGTACCGTCCAAAATCTGTGAATACTGACGGAAAACATTCATCTACATCAAACACTTTGCAAGCTGCCGCAAAGGCGTGTAGCGGGGGGTGTTAGGTCCTAAGGAATTGAAGCGTCTTTTTCCGAACCATTTCCACGGAGAAGTTAATGCCACGAAAGTCTTAAATGGATGAATTTGAGCAACTGCACCCATGTACATATCCGTAACTTTTCTCGAACTAAGTCCTTGAGCTCATTCTCTACGTTGAACGTTGGCGGACGACTATATTTAGACAAGATTCTAGATCACGGAGAACGACTTCGGTCTGTGATTACAACGTTAACATATCCATGGTATCCATAAAAAAAAAAAATATGCTATGTGTGGCAGAGGGTGATTACACACTAGCTAAGCATTATCAAAGTTGAGTGATGCTTAGTTGCTAATTACCAATGAATTTGTTATATAATTTAATATTGTTCGACTATTTTATACAATTTAAATGACTTTATTTAGTACCACCTGCACTGAGGTGTAAAATACTTCTCTACGAATGCGAGACGAGATGATAGGAAAATAAGGGCATACATACCAGGGAATTAATGTTAATGTGCTGGTGTACTTATAATTTTTTTCCTCGGGCGGCTGTTTGCGGTTATTTTGTTCCCTTAAAATTTGCGGTAAAAATGTCATAGGGCAGGTCAAACTTGATCTATCATATCTTGAATTCATGATTTTGAGGACAAAAAACATGGTCTCTTGTACCATAGTAAGAAACCACTAATAATACGTTTTCAACATCATCACAAAAGAGGCATGCTTCAAATGTAAACGAGGGATATACGAGTGCTTTGCCTCTTGAGTGATTCCCTACATGGTTCTTCTAAACATCTAGAAACTCTGCTACTTATTACAGCATATTTAACTAATCTAGCTCCTCTTCGCTGCACACGACTTCGTGTGTAACCAATATACTATCAGTGTATTCTAGATGAGGCCAAACTAGCGAAGGATGAAATTGCTCCTTAACCCTCTCATCACATTTCTCTAAACCTCTTGTAATAAAATCTAATTTTTTCCCAGCTTGTCCACTTATTCCCTATATATGCATCGCCCAGGAGAGTTTTTTATTCAGTGTAACAACTTTGTAATCATGAAATAATGATAAATGATAAATATGAAATACCTCAAAAAATGTAAAGCCAGTACCTCGCAGTAAATATTTTTAAACATTTTTTCACGAATACTATATGAAATCTCAAAGAGGCGAAGAATGAGAATGAGCATGCTCCCGCAAATATTTCTGCAATGTACGGACCTTCGCAAATTCTTGATGAACCGGACCCGGCGGCTGATTCCTTTTTGCGCGTATGCAGTTTCCTTGCAAGTTTGCGAGAGTCCGCGTCTTTCGAGTTTGCCAATTTGTGACCACTTCAAATAAGAGAGAGGTATTCCTAAAAATATATCGTGAAGTGGTAAAAAATGCTAATACTTCAACTGTACAATAGAAGCTGAATAATGTCCTTTGAACCTAAATTTCTAACGTCATGCATGCGAAGGAAGGGTGGGGATTAGGATAGGGATGTTGTACGGGATGAAGGAAGTAAGAACCTATGCGGAACTGAAGAGAAAGCTGCCGTAATGTTGGATGTCAGGTTATTTTTTGTTAGGAGAGACAAGTAAAGCTATCTTTGTACCGTTTAATAGGCTGTGTCCAAAAACTTATTTAATAGGTGGACTTTGTATTTAAGATTACCAAGCCACGCATTATTGTTATCAAACGAATACGAGGATATTTTCATATCAATTACCATGGATCGCAAGTCCTTGCACATGCCATTTTCTATTGCTTCTAAATAAGCACAGTTATATGAAGAAAAACAATTTTTTACAGATTGTGAGTCGATTTTATAATTTTTTCACTTTGATTGCAGGGTTATTCCTTGCGAAAATTAATAGTAAGTTGTTTTTTGTCACGATTGCCTGCCATAGATGTCATCACAACAGTGTTATTTCGAGCCGTCAGCCTATCAGCTCCAAATTAATCATTTTTTTCTCCTCCTCGTGCTACATTGGGGTGCTTACGTTTACAAAAGTTATTTCATGAATTTGAACTTTTGAATGGACTTTTGAATATGAAGGAAGAAATAAAAGAAAAAATTTACCGCGGAACACCAGCTGAAGGTCAATCTGATGTTATGCGCGGACGCAAAAGTTCACTCGGGTGACTTACTTTGATTCAAGACTGCATCGATGGCGAACGCAGAAACCTTCCCGCGGGCAACCGGTGCCCACTCGCGGGGGCGATGAGAAATATTAGTGACTGGGTGGCGGAATGGGAGAAACGCGAACGAAACGACGCTCGCAGGGCGGTCTGCCCTCGGGTCATGTAGCGAGCGCGGCGGCAATTTTTACGACGGGGTATTATTGCTATTAAGGTTCCCTAAGGAGTGGGAACGGAAGATAACTCTCTCGAAGGGCCTCCCATTGAAGGCAAAGGGTTTTGAGATAAGGAACTTAGACAGAGAGGGAGTGTGAGAGATGTGAAAAGAAAATAAAATACGACGATTGGGGGAAAGAGAGAAAAAAAATTTCAACCCTCAAATGCATCCCTCGGTCACTCGCGTATTACCTGGCGACCATAGGTGAGGGAGATGAAAACCTTTTAAATCCATCTCCGCCTTATCTACTACAACACTCACGCACTTGTACTAATGCACGAGGGGGAGAAGGGTGGGTGTCGGTGCTTGGGGTTCGTGGGTTCCTCAGAAGGACGGAGTTGGAGGAAGGGAACGGAGGGGAGTGATTATCATCGGAGGGGAGGATGGGGGCCAATAAACGGAAAAGGGGAGCGCGTGAAATGATGGAGAGGACGGAACATTTACCGCGGGAGGTGGCGCCGACGGTTGGGGAGGAGGGAAAGACAAAAAAAATCGCCATATCATGGCATTATCTCTATCTCTCTTTGTCTATCGCGGGGGATATGGCAATTAATTAGTGGTGGTTGGTTAAGTTTCCTTTAAAGCGGGTTCTTTCAAGTTGGAAACGGTCGCACATACTTCGCTATCTTACAGGTATTCTTGAGGTCATTTTGAGATAAATTGGTCATATGAACCGAGGAGGAAAGTCCACTAGTAGCCGGCAAAGTTATCCTAGGGGTAAGGCAGCCCTAATGAAAACATATGTA
This sequence comes from Hetaerina americana, assembly GCF_022747635.1. Classification (NCBI taxonomy): domain Eukaryota; kingdom Metazoa; phylum Arthropoda; class Insecta; order Odonata; family Calopterygidae; genus Hetaerina; species Hetaerina americana. The sequence goes on along the minus strand of NW_027287095.1, from coordinate 62,779,759 downwards.
TCTGAATTATGTCTCTCAGTCGTAGTCGAGCAGGGATAATATCAGCCGTTAAAATGGAAAGATTGAAAACATTGTGACCTTGGTAAAATTAAAGAATAATGGTCATTGAAAGGATCGGAGAATGAAAAAAGCAGCGTGGTCTTATGAAAATAACGGGTTTCTTTTCCGGGAGGAGTTTAATAAGAAAAGAAGGAAGACAAGGTTGTACTCTTTCCCTTATATTATTAAATGCATATAAACAAGATGAACTGAATTAGGTAAGAGGATACATGAACTTGGGGATTAAGATAAAAGGTGAGAAAATAAATATGTTTCGATTCGCATGTAACATTTTAGTTTTTTGTGGTAAGTGAGGAGAACCCTGAAACTATACTGAAAATGATGGAAGGAAATTATGGGGAAAGAATGTTGCGTTTAAAATATCTAAACTGAACTGATTGTGTGTTACAGGCAGGTAAATGCTCAAGCTAAAGTAGTATTAAAGGAACAAACATTGGAGGAGGTTGATGAATTGACTTATCTGGGGAGCTGAATCACTAAACATGGGAGAAGGAAGAAAAAATAAGTATCGCGATGAACCATGCAAAGATCACACTTAACAAAAAGAAACCTTCCTCTACCGCAAACAGCATCAGCTTGTGTAGAAGGAATATATTATTAAAAACATGCGTGTTTAGTGTTTCCCCAAGTGGGTGTGAAACCTGGAAGATTGGGATGGAGGAGAAATGGATGCTAAATTTTTCTATGCAATTCCTATTTTGGAGAATGCACCAGATCAAGGAAAGCTAAAATAACAAACAAATAAGTTTATCGGATTGTCGGGTAAAGCAATATCATCAGGAGAATTATCAGGAGCACGAGGACAAGGATAAAATGACATATTCCATGCAACAAGATTTTGATTAAGGCAATTCTAGTGCGATTGACGGAGGGAAAGAGACGTCGGTGAAGACCCCGCCTTGAGCATATATGCAAAGAGTTGATGGAAGGTGCTAATAATGTCAATTAATCGGAATTGAACAGAGGAGCAGGAAATAGGGCCAAATAGGAGACTGCTGCAGACCAATTTGAGGATTGAACATGTAAGAAGCCTGAGAAGAATAAGAGCCTTGTGGACACGTTTTGTGACGTCGTGGGAAAATAAAGAGAAACGGGAAGGGGAAGAACTACTGAAGAAGGCCTCGGGAAAGGAACATCCAACACTTAATGAGATATTGTCGCGATTGACCGGTGTCACGTTAGCAGCGGAGGATTCCTGTTGGAACGGATGACGCGGTGACTAAGGTCACCCAGCCCATATTTATTCAAGCCTCGAAAACATTGATTATAGCCCTGCGAAACATAATGAACATTATAGCCGAGAGTAAGAGAAGTGAGAAACAATTAACAAACTTAGGTTAGAAAAAATAAATGCCGTTCTATTACCGGTATATATAACTGGTAATATATGCCTTTTATATATAAACCAAAATATACACTTGTATACAAACACATACTTTTGTACATGCACAATTGTGTTTTTCTTGAATGAACATAGCTAAAACCATTTAAAATTCAATGATGATCTGAATTTTGAAAGAAAAATACGTGTTAATAAATTCTCACCCACACCCTTGTCTACAGGTAACCACAGCAGTTGATTCGAAGCTTTTAAACTCATAGCTGTCGAATCGCTATACATTATAAAAATTTTACAGTCGGGAAAACAGTGAGAACGAGAGACCAAAGGATTATAAGTAGCGTGAGGAGGTATTTAGGGTGGATATTATCCACGGCACATTTGCCTCTTGTAACATGACAGCTCTGGGCCGTTCGGATTTGCTCCCTCGACCCCATAAAAAAATGAAGATCACACCCTCTCTCCTTCCCCCGAACTCGAACGAAAAATTCCTCGCTTATCTCATCTTCCATTACCCTCCCAACCCCACCTCCTGCTCCTCTTCCCTATCCGTCCATCCCATGCCTGTACCCTCACTCAATATTTCTCTCTCCCCCCTCCCCTCCATTCCGCTGCACCGATCCGAGCACACCAATTCCGTTATCTCCGGGTTGACGTGATAAAATTCCTTTTCCAGCCTTCGCACCCGCTTTTCGCACCCCGGTGACGAAAAATCGGTGCAATCGCTTCGCGTGTGTTAGTCCCATCGGACTGAGCGCAGGTGTTTGTGTCGTTCGGATAGCCTCTTTCGTGGGTACATAAACATCATAGATTAAGATAACAATGCGGCCTCATATGGCGAGACCGCTAGTGAAGCCATTACGAGTAAAGAAATCGACCTTATATTTGGATTGACTGGATATGCGATTCACATGCCTGTGCAAGGAGATAATTACAGAAGAATTCGGGATAATAGTAATATATAAGTTTTGTTCCCCCCGCGAAGATAATAATAATTAATAGATAGAACAAAGGGTCGTCTGTTACACATATGACACGACGTTTTATCACAATGCGTTTTGACCAAAGTGATTAAATTTACGAAAAATGGGCTTATGTTCGAACGTATTTTCACGCTGTGAATGAATTCCCTTAGTTAATGTATGGTGTAGAAAACGATATATTTTTGTCGCAAAACATAAAGGTTTTAGTTTCTATTACCGAAATAAATGTTTTCACGATCGTCATGGATGGAATATTTTTCTCATTTTATCAAAAATTGAGAATCAAATTGAAACGAAGAGGAGGGGTGAGGAACACCAGTGAAAATGAGGGTTTATATATCGCTCACTAACACATTGTGTAAGAAAATCATTATTGATACTGGGAATGTGAAGACATTATTATCAGGTTCGCGTATGAATGGAGATAATGGAGAAGAAAGAATGAACAATGGGAGTCAGCTCTTAGAAAAAGTGAGGACGTCACTCTCATTCGATATTATTATCGTCATATATTAACTTGGATAATAATTCTTGAAAGAGCGGCTCATTCAAACAAGTTGTAAGGCGGGTACTCTATCGTTTCCGAAAATCCAAACCCACGTATACGAGGGCTATCTTTGAAAGCATTCCAGGTATGCTTTCCACATTTTCATACCCTCCCTGACCCTCGAGGTCTTCCGTACACACACAGCACAGGAACATCAGGTACATCAACGCAATATCCCGCCGTCAAAAGACCGTGTGGCGAGAGGAGTTGGGACATCAGCCATTCATGCTTAAATGTGAGTTTATTCATAAATATGAATATATGCGAGGGTAAGTCAATAAATAAGTCGCAAACGTCAGTAAGACAATCGCAGGAGATATTTCAAACAGGAACGCTTGACATATTCACCGCATAATCCTAACTTATCCCCCAGTGATTTTCATCTGTTCGGGCCCCCAAAAAATCCTTTGGATGACCGACATTTTGAAAATGATGTAGTCGTTAGCCGTACAGGAAACTCGTTCTACGCGAAGGCAAACAAAAGACTTCCTTGCTACCGGCTACCAAGGACTTGTAAATAGATGACATAAAAGTCTGAATGTACAGGGTGAGCGTAGAAAAAAGTTCATTAAATTTCGTGAAGTTATTTAGATTATAATTGCCTCTATCCAATTCCGAGAGTTATTTACTGACTAACCCTCGTATTTGCTCGTAACCACAAACCCATGACCACACAATGCCTATGGAATATACATCATTTAATAATAAGTTTGTTGGACTGAATCAATATTTTTATTCGATTTAAATGGGCAATATTACGGTCCTTGAGTTCAATTTTGTTGTGATTTCGTTTTGTTAGAGAGGGTAACGAGTACTTGAATCTGTCGGTAACGGTATCTACCTCTCTCTCTCATTTTCTCCCGGTGGTCGAATCTATCGATATAATTTGGGATCATAGTAATTCCCTCGGTACCCGGTCTATGCCTTATATGCTGTATTCATTACTCAAGGGGCGTCCAACCTGATTCCTTCAATATCCACGTCACCCTCAGTCTCTTATCGTGAAACTTTTTAACCAACAAGCTCGGGGATTTTCTCTGAATCATTTCCAATTTCTGCATTGAATTTTTTCTCTCATGGATCCCAAATAGTTGTCACGTATTCTAAATATGACCTAACTACAGAGAAGTAATACCTCTCACCGTTCCATTGCTTTTTCCGACTACCAGCTTGATGCGCAGCCTAGTTTGAATTCTCTGACGAAAGATTTTGAATTTCACATGATGCTATGAAATATGTATATATTGGAGTGTTCTGCCGCAGTACTGCCAGGGAGTAGTACTTGAAGAATTTACGTAAGTCCTGAGCTGAAGGAAAACATTTTGCTGGTCGATTGAATCGTGGTGTACACCAAAGAGACAGATAAGTTGAACTCTTCTCAAATAGGAACGTCGTCTCTGTTTCAGGGTTACTGTGGTCTATTGAAAAGAGACAAGAGTCTTGGAAATTTAAGGTATTTTGGCATTAGGTGAAATATTTGATGTCTTGTCTTCAGAATGCAACGGCATTGGTAAGGGAGAACTATGACCCAAGCAGTTGGAAGAAAATGATTTAAAGTCGTGCATTGATCCACAGTCTCCTATATACGCCCTTATTCTGACCATTGAGTCTTACTGCAAAGTTTATTTAACGGTTGTCACAGGATAAGTTTAGTGACTCAAATGATTTCTTTTGAAGAAGAGCGACTCTTGAAATTTTGACTGAATAAAATTTAAGTGATTAGAATAAATTAATACAATGTAATCCACCTAGTTAAAGGTGGGTTTTTGATCGCCCATAACGTCTGTTAACATATAAGTAACGTAGGAACTTCCTCTTCCTATGTTTTCCCTGGATCATTTCTCATTTCTCCGTGACTTCTGCCTCCTATCATGCTGCTTAGAAGGTTATCCCACTCTCTCCCTTCCTCCACCGCACTTATTCCACATACTCTCTCCTATCACGGCCTTCAGCAGACTTATACCTTTCAACTTTTCCTCCTTCCCACCATTTGCCTTTTTACAAATTTCCTATGGCAAATCTACCTCTTCGCCTAATCTAAAACCTTAAAAACCTCAGCGTTTGCCTCTTCCTCTCAAGTCCTACATATTTTCCCCATTTTCCGTCACATCCATATCTCAAAGGACTCCAATCCATGCTCATCTCCTTGCCTTAAGACCATATTATAGATCAATATAGAAGAATGAATTAATATATGTAAAAATAATCGATCAGGGAAAGGAACAAAAAACAAGGTACAAGACAAATTTAACATCGGCTGGATGGAAAAAAATTACAAATGCTATAATGGTAATAGTAACTGAAAATAAAACAAAATCAACAAAGTCCAAATAGTACCAAAACTATTTAAAGCTAAATTGGAATAGATTTGCTGATCATCCGGTCAACAGATTGGGATACAGCCACTATGCCGCATACACGGATAGCACTGGGTTGGAGAAAAAATAAGATAAGCAGTTTGAGAATGAGAATCTCTTGTGAAGTGTTTACGCAGTTAAACAAACCCTCCTCATAATCTCAAGGCTATCTCCACCCGAACTGGGTGCTCATGGAGTTCAGAAAGCATAAATATCATGTTTCAGTGAATTACTTACCAAGGCAATAGAATTTTCGTATCATTTAGTATACTCTAATCTCGTACCTTATGTACAATGGTTATAATTGACGCATGCCATATTAAAATAATAATGCGCAAGTAAGTGCTCTCCCAAAGGCATACGAAATTAAGTTTAATTTCTTCGATACAAATTTTGAATGCTGATCTGCTTCTCCGTCATGGAATAAAAACTGAAGAAACGAAGTTAAAGTAGCATGTAATTTAATGTCGAATTCTTGCGTAGGAATCACGTCTCGATTATTCTACGGTATTTTGAATCTCATTTTAAATATTGTATTCGCTTCTTCAATCATCGCGGATGCAAAAGTACTTTCGTTTTTTTTTGTGCGTCCAATTTTCAGGCTTGAAATTGAATAAGCTCTAGGAAGACTGAAAACCAAATCATTGCCCGTGCATTTTATCATTCGCAGGAAGGACAGATTATCATGGTTTTAATATTAGTAGGGCACCGGCATTGCCAAACTTTGCGCAAAATAATATAAATCTTCCAAAATCCCCAACTTTGAAAGCAACCAGGCATCGTCGTTCACGAATTCCATCATGTATTCAACAACATGCATGTATTGATTTTGGAGTGAATGGAGAAAGAGAATTGGTAGTGAATAGAGTGTAGAAATCCTTGTGTTCGATTTGTTACAACGTCACAGGAACTTTAAAGAGAGCAATCGACGGTATTCAAATCTTGTCTTAGTCAAGAAGAGATGGTATTCCAGTTGGTGGAGAGTTGAACTATCAACCGCAGGGCTCCGGATCGATTCCCAGGCACCCTCAGCTGTGATTCTCGGGCACCCTCAGAAGGAAGGTAGGCTAAGTGAAACGTCAAAATAGAAGGTCATAAACTAGAGCAGGTGGAACAGTTTACTTATCTTGGCGGTGTTTTGGACCGGAATGATCAAAGTAGTGAGGATATACGTATGATATATATTTATTTATTACGTTGGCCACCCTAAGGGCCGTCGCTAACCTTGGAAATGGCGATAAGGGGCACAAAAACCAAGCATCAGCAGGTCCGGCTCCCTACTTCACCTTCACATCTGCGTATTCTGTCCACCGCCGGCGCGTTGACGCAAGGGTGCGGGTGAGGCACTCCTTTGGGGGAGAGGGCCGGTGGTCCCGCCCGCCCACCCAGTCGAAACCCCAATAAACCTCCCCGAAGCACTCAACACCAGCGGGTGAGTTGAGAGGGAGTTACATGGAACCACCGACGGCCGGTGCTGTTTGTTTCCCCGACTGCAACCCGCTCTCGTGTGCGTGAACGTGGGCGAAGAAAATTTTTATTATTCAAACAGCCTTCCTTCCGATTCACTATCATATTACTTTCCTTCTTTCACCTCTCTTTAGATGTGCGACCAAAGCGTGGTAGTGAAAAGACAAACATCTAAGGTGGATATTGAAAAGAACAGAATCAAAAACTAATAAAAAAACATTTAGAGTTTCTCAGGGGGAAGCGCGAATCGTCGGTCAGCATCGAATCTATATTAATATACGAGTCGAGAGCTGACGTTTAACCAGATTATTTCTCCGTGTCGTATCATTTCCTTGACTTCACTCTTTCGTTGTTTATCGCCAATTAATGTAAAAATGTTTTAAATGATATTAGATTTCGACTAGGGAAGTATTTATTTCAACCTAGGTCTCAAAATCATCGCTCCACCATCGGGCCATGGTAAACCGACCTGATAATGAAGTAGTGACTTCGAAATAGATGTAATTCGAAATAAATACTTCTCTAGTTGAAAACTGACATTCTTTCAAACAGTATTATGTTCCACTCCCACCATATCATGCCTGATTCTTTTCAATTATACGGGAAAAGTATATTCCGAAATCGCAGTATTAAATATTCTTTACCCGAAATAACAATGTAGGAATTAAAGAGAATATATACCAGCGCGCATACTTAGGGTGAAAGTTTCAAACGTTATGGTAATTTCACTAATTGGCGATTCAATTCTGTTTTGACGCAGAAAGGTGGTGAGGGAAGAAATTTTCTAATTCCCTTTATCTGCCATTCCAGGGTCGTGAGTCCACAATGACCGCTCATACATCGCACAGTATAAGTACCACAACTCCCAACGAAAGTTGATAGGGGCCCAAAATACAAATGGAGATGGTAGGGAAGGAGGTTTAGGAAAGGTCGGACCCAGAGGCAGAGTCATTGATAACCCATTTCTCCGTTCTTGGAATAGCTCTTTGGTCTGATTTCAAGGTGTTTTAGAACAGGTGATAACAGCAAGGGAGGTGAACGTCCGAGAAGCAAAAGGAGAGAACCACTGCGATGGCGAGAATATAACTTTTTTGGCATCACAAACAAAAATATTTTACATTTTGTCCGGCATTCCTGCGGTGCTCCGGCTCATGAAATGTATTTGGTGTGCGGGATTTGTGATAAACTGTCTCCGCGACCCTATTTTATAAAAGAAAGGTATCCGGGAGTTTTCAGATGAAGAGGAAATTCATTTCCTGTTTTCGCGAAATTTCACGCTAAAAATATATAACTTTAATAAATTACGAATATAATGAACAATTAGTTTATTTTATTATTGATGTGGCTGTGCTTGTAGATAAATACTTTACTTTTTCACTAAGCACTATCTTAGTTTATTAAAAAGGGGTTTTTTGATAATTTAAAACATGCTGACATCAGAATACTCGTAAAAAGGAGTACTAGGTGAAAATATTTCAAGATTCACCCAAATTCGTTAAAAACATTTCTGTATAAACTGAAGAGAGTTTAATTGTTCCGGTAAAGTTGTGACTTCGTATTTTCCACACTCCAAACTGACGGTTGTCGTCGTTAATAATGAACAAATGATAACACTTTTCCACTAGATATTGGCTCATTACACTGTGTAAAAAATTTATTACATTTGGTAATACAGTAATATGTAGTGGAAAGATGTTATCACTTGTTCAACATTATTTTCGAATTCCAACATATCACGCCTGAAACTACGAAATTTGGTCGCTTTTATTTTCAATAGAAAATATGGCAAGAGATCGAACCGAACCATCGATTTGGTTTCTTACTAAAACTTTTCAACCACGCTCCTTACTACATGGGCAAATGACAAAGGTTATAAAACAAAATATATAGTTATAAATTTAAAAACGGAGTCATATTTCAGTGTAAGGGATTTTTTAGCCCGATACTAGGGAATATAAATTGTCAAAAAATCAACTGCACTCAAAGCCAACTCATGTCTAATTGGAATCTCAGTAGTGAATATACCTGTACACGCAGCTGCACAAGACAGCCTTCAACACTAGACGTTGCAATTTCCTTAACCTTTGAGAAGGAACCTCTGCTCCGAAGTAGGGAATGAATTCATTAGATCGATAATATACCTAGATAGAAACTAGTGCATTTAGGTTTGTTACTGCCTTTTTCATTTAATTAATATTTCAAAAGTGCTCTGTAAGGTAGGACCCTTTAAAAATATTCATTAAATAGTAGAATGTTTCATGAAGTCCTGTATTAATTTCTATGCTGGTGAATTTTAATGTGTAGAGTAATTTAGTATTGACAAAAAGGTTTAAATTACCATAAGGCCTAAGGTCTGAAAACATAAAAAAAATATATTGAAGGCTTACTTTTATTATCGCAAAAAGGCGAGAGTTAAAGGAAAACAATTCGTAAAAATATTACCTAAACTAGAAAAAGAACACAAAAAAGCGCCATTGTGTCCTACAAAATGGTACCAAGTTTTCCAAGCCACCAGTCTTGGTTAACACGTTTTTACAGCATTCGTTAGCTGAAAACATAGAATATAACTCCCTATTAATCGGTGACAGGTAATCAGGCTTGCTTAAAATTAAGTTCCTCCCTAAGTCCTAAAGATGCATATGGGACGATTAAAGACCGATTCAATCGTTTTGTGGCACGGCAATAACGCTTGAGGTAAATGGGTGTCGACAAAGATTGCGGAATAAATGTCTCCACCCATTGTGCATACTTACGTACAGGAGGAACACCTTTAAACCGCCGACGCCCTTCCTCCCTCCGGGTCGCTATTGTAATAGATCCTCCGCTAGCTGCTGTTGGCATCGCGGTGGTATTTGTTCTCTATTTTAACCACGGTAAATGAGGGCACGATGGTTTGAAGAAGAATAGTATCAATAAACCGGAGAAGTAAGTGTAAAATGTAATGCCGGAGCTACTCTAGCAGTTCCAAGTACATGTATAACATTTCCGGTATCACTCCCATTATCCCTGCGGTGACTAAATGGAGGTCATTGAAAAACTTTGTCCGAAAGACGAAGTTTGATTTTCTAGAGTTAGTAATAACTCCCTAAATTAAGAAAAGAACGAAGAAGCCTTAGCAATCGGTCATGTCCGTCGTCAGTTCGGTTATTTTTTTAAATTATAATTCCGCGGAGCAGTCTAATTTGTAAGGAAAAAAATGCCCTCCTAATTGGAAACCGTGGTGAAATTTCAGCTTAGCTCTGACATAAAAGTATTCTCGGAGCATCATCAGGCTAGGTCGGGTGGTTGAAAACGGCCATTCAGTTTAAAATCGAGAAAGCAGACGAGTCTGCCTCCAGCACTAAGCCACAGCTGCGCATTGTGCATTCATACAATTTATTTCTCAACATACCATATCTTCATATCTTTAATCTATCATCATAAGTGTATAGCATGGCTACTTGCTACTTTGTCCACTAACTTATTTTTGGTGCAAATCCATCTTCGTGTGCGTTTAATGTTTTGATATCTATGATACATGACGGAATAAATGGCGGTAGTGACCTCGTGAGCCCCGTTTCATCCGTATTGAAGGCATGCATCTCTGTCTAGATTTAAATGGTTGCAGAAGCGATATCTCGACGAAATAATGGCCAGCCTACGTATTTACCGCCCCAATTACCTACTTGGCGCTCGAGCGCGAAGGACCCCCTTTTTAACGCCTCCGTGAACCTTTTTAAGGGTACCGAAAAAATATTTTGCTCTTCGATTCCGATTCATTGAAAATGTCCCTATTTCTCTCTCCCTCTCTTTCCCTCTCGGTGAGGAGAACGTTTGATTTCTCAACGGAGAACTCGCGAAGGAAAAAAAATAAATGAATGAAACGCCGATACTCGGTGGTGTGTTCGGAGTTGAAAGAGCTAGGCAATGGCCCAAAGTGGTCGTGTGTCTTCCTCCTGTTTCCCACTCCAGACAATACCACCTCGCTCTGATACCCCATGCTCCAAAAACCACCATAACAATCCATCCTCCCCCCCTCACCTTTCCCCTCATGGGACCGTCCTAGCTGGGAAATTTCGTTCGACTTTTGCATCTCCTCTCTCTGAGACCCGTTCTTTTCCGGAAGGCCGCGATGTAGCGCGAGCGTATGTCGCTCTTTTATTTATTTATTCATTTATTTTTTTAGGGACACCCCCCTCAGCTTTTAGGGCGGGTGGACGAAAGAGAGAGAGAGAGAGATGGGCGATCAAACGGAAAGAGGCGAATTCATTTGTTTCCATGTTCTTTTCTTCCCCCCCCTGCCCCCCCCGCACCACGTTCTCCCACTCCGTCCCCCATCTCTCCCTCAACCCCCTCCCCACAGAGAACGGGGAAGAGGGAGTAGGGGAGCGAGAGGGGATTGGCGGGAGAGGAGGACACGGCAGCGGGGAGAAAAGGGGAGTGGATCGCGGAGAAGCGGGTGGGCGGATGGGGTCTGACGTCCGCGGAGAAGGAGGGAAAAAGAGGAGAGAATCGTAAATCGATCGGGATTATGAGAGAGTGAGAAATTGAGAGGGGGGGAAATAAGCCACGCTTTTAAACCGAGAGCATCGGCCATTTTTCTCTTCCTATCGGGCTTTTGAGTGAAAAAAACGAGAATGGGGGGGTGAGTTGGGTGGGTGTTTGGGAGGGGGCGAAGGGGTGGTCGAGAAATCTGTGCGCGGTGTTTTTTTTGGAGTGAAAGGGAGTGAGGGACTGGGTACGAAGGGTACTGGGTGAGAAACGTCGGTGGGACGTTTTGAAGGGGCGAAAGGACAAGGGAGGGGAGGTTGCTACTCGGACGCACGAAGGCGAGAATATGTACGAGTGGAGTAAGAGTGTAAGGGAGAGGGGATGGATTAGCGGAGGGGGAGGGGGTTAAAGATTAGTGGACCGTTCTTCATGCTCCGTGGATCCTGAATTGTATCCAGCGTGTATTGACGAATGTTTCAGTCTGGTATTCCGTTCCCTGCTTATTAGACCAGTGTTTTTTAAATTTCACTCGATGAGAAGTTGAAAAGAAAATATGGGGAAGTTGGCGACCGCTGCGAAATCTTGGTTGCACACCAAATTCTTAATAAGTGGCGTGAGGAAACTTTGTGCGTCTTACGAGTAAATGTGTGTCGTACCGAGAGAACTACAGGGGCATTAGGTACTCCGTCCATCGGATGGAACGCTACGTTGTGAGATCTCTTACACCTATCGTTAATGAGAACGTTGAATGCCACCGGGAAAATAAATGGTAATGATAATCGAATTTTTCTGCACAGTTTTTTTCTGGGCCTTGATGAGTAGTGGCAGATAGAGATTGAGAACATTTTTGCTGAGTAGTAAATTCCATGCAATGGTAGGGACAAAAATGTTACGCCTTGTCAACATAAATTGGGCATTCTATGTACTCTACGTTAACTTCGTGCTGTTCACACATAGACGTGGGCAATGTTGTTTTACTCGTAGGTGTACCTAACTGCTGCAGTTTTCTGGGAATTTTCAGGACCTGGAAAAGCTTATTTAGAGCTTGGATAGATCAGAGGGTGTCCAACGTTACCTAAATTGGAACCTGTCAGTATCCGAAAATTCTACTCACGAGGCCACCACGGCCCCGAATGGCAATAGCATAACCATAAATTTTGAGTGAATTGTGAGAATTTTATTCGAGTATTATTCTAAGGAATTTGAAATAATTGGTCAGAGTGGTAACGTGGTCACAGCATGGATGCCGCTACCTCCATCACCACTGCTGGGTTACCAGTACGGAATTACTTTTCAGCCACATTCCGATCCACCCTGCTGTCTTGTAAACTCTTGAGATCTTCCCATGGATTTCCTTCCCCTTCACCTTTTTACAATTGTCTCTAAAATCCTCATTTCAGAAGTTTTTCCAAAGAGTCCCCCACATTCCACACCATATACCCCAAAGAATTTATTTAATCTTCTTTCCACATTTCTTCTAACAAAACACTGATGTATTATCATCTGCTTCCAAAGTTCCTCAAATATAGGACATATTTAAATGCTTTAGTGGCATTTATTTCCTTCGACCTTTTCTTTTTTTATCGTGGAGCTTTTACGACCTTTGAGTAAGACCACTCATGCCACACACACAGATTTGAAGGCAGTCGGGAACTCGGTTACAAGGCTCCATAATCTTTGATGACCCATCATTACCACCATAAGATTAAATCACTAACATTAAACCTCACCAGCAGCTTCCCTATTCTATAGCACGGTGGTTTAAACGTAAGACATTTCCCCACGAGAAGCGATGGGTACGGGGAAGGGAGGTTGAAAAAATTAATCTTCACGGCATTACTAGCATGGGAGGACTTACTTCGCTCTCCTCAATATTCTCTTGTTGTCCCTAAGAATACCCACTTGCCCGCATCGATATACTATGCTATTACCAGTGCAGTACTCTAGTGATTAAACGGCTAGGTGTATGCGCTCAATTCCCTAAAGGAAGAACAAAAGGAATGCGCATCATTTTCGTTATCCTCACACAAAATTTTACCATGCATGGGAAAGGTATTTTTTTCACCTGTATCATTATTATTAAATATCCGTCCGTGAATGGAAAAACAATTAATAGAATTCAATATTCTTCTCAATAAAAAAACAATTGTTACAAAATGTTTATTGAACCTTAGGAACCAAGGTAAACACTTATTTTTTAGTGGATTCACCAAATGCAAAACATTATTAAATGCTTTTCTTTCTCTTTCCTGACAGTAGAAAAGGTAAACTTCTTAATTTAAATACCATAGCCCTCCTGTTAATACAATTGTAGTTATATCTTCCATTTAGAATATATTGCCAGACTTAACGGGCCAAGTCAATTCTGACTAATAATACTATAATCCTATCTTTAGGTTTAATCGTGTTGTGCTAAGTTGAAATTTTGAGGGAATAGTGTGTCCAATGGCTGGTGACGAAGAGATTGACCTCCAACTGTAAAAGTATAAATATCATATGCCGCAGGATTTAATAAGAAGGGAGCGCCACTTTAATTTTTTTAATCAACATGAATTTTGAATTTTGTTGTAAATTTGTGGGAGTGATAAATGTATCTAGACGTAGATTAATCTAACTAACACTATGGATGGTAACTACTTGATAGCCCAAGTTATTGCTTAAGTCTGACTCACGTTATGCATGGGTTTAATGGCATTGTAAAATATCTTGCTAGTCCATCGCTATAATTTGCCCGGAAATAAGAACTAGATCATGCGCAGCGAACAGAATTCTCCAAAATACCCGTCCAGCAGGCGATTATTTTTATGAGACCAACTGCCGTCAATGGATCAATGGGACGAAATTCTCTATTTGATGGCATTCTCCCAATTAAGGTTCGGTTAAGGATAGAGACGCGAGCTAATCACTGTCACATTTCTAAGTCTCAACTAATACGAAACAACGTGATACCCTATTTGACAATAAACTCTTCATTGATTCCTAATACTCTTTCGAATTCTTTCATGCCATCCAACAGGCCCATTCATTTCCTCCCAATGCTCGCCTGTATCACATTCTCCCCTCATTCACAGATTTCAGCATTTCATCACCAATCAAAACGCTTCGCATTAATCTTTCATCTTTCCTGACTCCTTTGACTTTCTCCTAACAATCTCTCTCATCCCCCGCCGAGCCTAGTACTTCTTCGTCCGTCTTCCCCTCCATCCATTTCGTTTAATCACATCTACAACTGCAAAATATTCTTCAAGTCTACGACTGTCATCTACTTACCTCTCAATACCAAGTTCCCGTGCTGCACAAAAATTCGCTCAATATCAATTTTGGAAAGAGACGGAGGATATACAATGCATAAAAAATATACCGTTTTCTACAATGCGTGAGACGGGAAAAAATAACTCGGAGAAGAAGCAGAAAGTCTCAGAAAAAATTTGAAAGATCTAAATGTGAAAACTTACACGAGTAATATGCTCAATGCCAACGATAGTTATAATGCCTCGTATTTAAAAGGTCTTTTCAATAAAGAGTGATCATAGCATTTTTATTAGCCCGTTGTGATGTGCAAAAATATAATTTTATTTTTTTAAGCACTAATCCGAAAACATCATTATCCTTTGGCCTTAAATCGGATTACTTCACATGAAAGACAATTACAAACACCCAATCCCTAGGGGGAGGAAAGCCCACCTAAGTGGGGATTGAGCCCCTGTTATTTAGCAGGCGAGGATGTTATCCCTCTGCTACCTGGCCCAGCATACATTTTTTCAAATTTTATATTGTTGGTTGAATGTGTAATATTTTTTTTGGATTCAAGTTTCAATGATTTGATTCCAGCATTGCGTCAGCTACAGCCGTTTCAAATATGATTTAATAATGTTTAGGCCAACAGTGATTGGAACCAGGGTCGTCTTCCCCTGCCAAACGAAGATGGTACCAATGTGTCAAGATAAATGGCAGTCACTTGACCCTTCAATGCCCCTTCATGAATTTTCCTAAAAGTAAATCGGATCGATCGTCCATGCCCTTCATAGTAATTAGGGATTAGAATCCCGCCGTTATGGGAAAATTGATTTTTTTCCTCTCTGGGTCTTCAATTGTGATGATTTCAGACCTATTTGTGAAGACCTCACAGAAGAATCTTACCAAAGCTATACTTCTATGGCCGAGTGTGGGAATCTTTGGTAACTTTGCCGTCGTGTCAGCTAAGAAAAGAGTGGCGCGTTGTAGACAGCGCATTTCTTAAAGGTCGATGGCAGAGTTTTGAGAGTTTTGGGCATTCATGTGAAAATATAATTCTTGGTTGCGGACTTTGGCTGCACACTCTAATAATATAAAGCGGGAGGCTTGGTAGCCTAGTAACAAAACCTGTCGGCTAGAGTCCGGGGAGGGTCAAAGGTTCGAATTCCATGATCGGGATGTGCGAAGGCTGACCAGAAAGTAACTTATTTTTTGACCTAGCATGGTGGTGGGTAAGGCTAGAGCCACCATCTCAGTGTGTAAACTTCCCTACACACAGCACGCATCCTGCTACTGTAGTGTGCAGACTATGGTTCTTCTACTTTGCTCACTGCGAACTATTGAAATGTGTGCTACAATAGAAAATCCCGCGAGTGGTGAATTACAAAATGTGATTAGTTTTTTGTAGGCAAAAACTCACTAGCCAATTGAAATTCATAGGCAACTTTGTGAATTGTATAAATACGGAATAATGAGTGAAGGCGGATTGAAACAATGGTGTATTCAATTCAAAAATGGCCGCACCAATGTTCACAGCGAGGACCGCGGTGGTCGGCCTAGCCTTGTGACAGATGAACTGATGCTAAAAAGCAGCGAAAAAATTCGTGAAAATTTCCAATTTAAAATAAGAGATCTCTCGCTAGACGGGGCTTGCAACGCAGCGCTTTGAAATAGACGCAGAATTATATTCTGGTGTAAACAAGTGGATTAAATATAAGGCGACAGATTTCTTCAGAGAAGGAATTGAAAAGCTTGTGTATCGTTATGTTTAATAACTAAATTTGAATGGCAGCTATAGAGAAACATAGTTTAAGAATGCGCCTTTGAAATGTATACAATAAAACTCTCTTGCCACTAGGTTCATATTTTATTTCAAAACCTAAGTAACTTTCTGGGCAGCATCCTCTGATAACTCGCGGAATTTTACATTGCAGCGCACATTTTTGTCAGTTTACAGTGAGCAAAGTAAAAGAACCACCGGCTACACACTACCACAGTTGGGTACGTACTGAGTGAAGGGACGTTTAAACACCAAGATGGTGGCTCTAGCCCTACCCACCGCGACGCTTGGCCGAAACGTAATTTACTTTCTTGGCATCCTCGTATTTGGATACCACCAGCTGAAATTCAAGCATTGCAATTTGCACATACGTTTCTAAAACTTGTTGGGAAACACAATAATGACACAGAGAGAGAGTAACACAGAGTAATTTCCCTGAATGGGAGAATTTCGCACGCGTCAAGGCTTATTTCAGAATTAACTCCACCCTCAACCATAAAAACCAACCTTCTGACACTACCACTTTGATGAAACATCATAGTGTTTTGTAAGAAGTCAAGTCCCGGGGAATGTAATAAGAGAGATGATACGCTATTGTTGCTTTGATATTTTTGAAAGAGTTCGAACGGATGGAAGGCTTATAGCTAGGTAGGACGATAGAAAAGCTCTCTCTCTCCCCCACTTTCCCCCGTACTTTAGTCGAGGGAAATGATTTGACATAGTTCGAGAGAGGTGTTGAAATTCGATAGGAATATTTCCGGAGATTGTGGTGGGGAGCGAAGGAAGGTTTCCGGGAGGATGGATGGGAAAGAAGCGCGCTCTGGGAGGCACTGCGGGATAAACACCAATCGATCGAGACGGATATGGAAGAAATATAATGCATTGCGATGCTGAAGGAACCATTGAAGTCGGTTAGAGGAAGACGAAACTTTCGTTGCTCGCAAATGTGTGTGCGTTGTGTCGGGGAGACGGCTTCTACCGGCTGATCGACAGGGGATATATATCGCGAGGAGGGAGACCTTCCCACCTCTTCGATCTCGATTCGGGCGAATGTCCTCTCCGAAGGGCCTTAAATTTATGATCGAGTGGCGGAACTGCACGTTCGCCAAACAAGCTGACGAACACACGCGCACATGGGCGCGAGTGCAAACACGCGAATCCAATTCCGCTAAACTCGTATTAAACCTGAACCTCGCGCTTGTCCATGCGGGACCATGAATATGAATGAATAATATTCTCTATGGGGGCCGCGTCACCCCTACCTCCCCCGCCTCCCCCTCCCTTCTCCCCCCTCCCACACACACACCACTTCAACTTCTACAACTCCCATGCTGAGAGAATGTGAAAAGCGTATTCTATTCGAAAAAAACCATTGCGTCGGCTTATTTTATTGACAAGTCATCAACGATATGCAAGTTTATTGCGGATCGTCCGCGGATAGTTAATTACGCAGCAAATGAGACGCTTCAGCGTTGCTCGCAATATGAGAGGGAATAGCAGCGACAAAGAGCGCTTTTTAATTCAAAAATCAATCAATGCTCTATTTATTCCTTTTGCTCGTGTTTGCCACTTTTTCATTGATCACACAGTACCAACTCAGTTGTATATAAGGTATCAAATTAGCTAAGAAATAAACAGATAAAATACATATCGGAAGATTTTTAATCGGATGAATTATGTTACGTAGTAGGTTAGAGTTAATTTTCACCATTGCAAGATTATATTTTATGAGTATCACTTTTAAATATTTGCATAAACTTCATCAGTAAAAGGAAAATGGCTGGAGGAACATATAATACATCAATGGCAAGGAAAGGGAATACACATCTTGTTCCTTGAGATAAAACATATTATTTTGGCAGCGCCAATTACATGTGAATTTTTATCTTTAGTGATTCATAACTTTTATTTATGAATCACAAAAAAATGTATTTTGGGAAGCAGGCTAATAAGTAAATAAATGGTATTATAATTGGTAAAAATGGTAATGTAATGACTATAAATCAAGTAAATCAAATCCACTGAGCATATAGTTATTGAATTTTAGTGAATATGTTTATACGAGTGATTTTTTCATAAGTATGATTTTAACTATATTCCAACAGAAAAAACGAGTGATTTAGTCCGTAAATTATTTCAATACAATAATTACTAATTTAATATAGGTACGCGATGCAAATATTTGAAGGGCATTTTATCGCAAAAATTACACTTATGCGTAAAGCGTCTTCAAAATGGCAATGTTAAAAGGGCAACCATTTCATAGCGAATACGTAAGTATGTCCCGAGGAGTTTTCCACCAACGAAAGAGGGAGGTTGATGAGGATAAAGATACGGCGTTTAAGAGATTAGGCATGCAGCAGAAAAGCTATCACTGTGAGTTTTAAAAGTAAGGATCCCTGGACATAGTTTCACGTCCGGGAAAAATCGAAATATACGTATCCGACGCACACTGTCGTCATTCCCTCTTAGTTGTTATCTCTTGACGTTGCTCCATTTGAATAATATTCTCCCAGTAGTGAGGCCCTTTCCGAATGTGTGTGTTTTCCTCCGTGCTTGTGGGTGTGTCAGCTCTGTTATTGTCCCTGGAGCGGAATTTATTCTAGTTAACAGTCTCGGATAGTGTATATGTTTTCATAAATCCAGGTGTCCTTAACGGAGTCACATTAATCCTGTGAAGGATCCCAATTGGGTTTGAGTGTTTGTGTCTGTAGTTGGTCACTGGTGAGAAAATAATATTCCCGCAAACTGCTGCAGAAGAGTATTCTGGTTGAGAGGTTGTGGTTGGTCACAGTCGTGGAATTTCTTTTCCCACAAAACCATCTCAAAACATTTTATTCTCATTGCGGGACGAGTGGTGCTAACTTATTACGGCTGAATGAGTTTTCATTTAATCTGTTAATAGTTTCACGTTTTGGTGGGAGGGAGGGGAACGGAATAGTAGAGCAGGACGTGACAGAGGCTTCTCTTCAGGAATTGAAAACCAGATTTTAACCGGCGATGTGCGAGACAAGCTAAGATGAAATAACTTCGGGAGATGATAATTATCTTAGAATGGTGGTGATATAATAAACATAAATGGTAGAAAAACAAAACTAACGGTCAAGGAACTTAAAGTAGTTCGGACTGATTACGAGAGCTCCTGAGGCTGTAAATATTCTTTTCAATGGCCTAATATCTTATATCATATGAAAACTGATTATTCATCACTAAAAGTTAGAATATTAAACGTTACAGGACAGTGTAACAAGTTACAGTACAGTGTAAAGAGTTACAGTACAACTATTTTAAGTTACAGTCTAAGTTACTTATATGTTTGCAAAGTTTCTGTTTAAAAATTGAGAGACTTAATGATTAGTTCAACTGAAATTGAGAACAGGTAGAAAGAAAATTACAATATCGGGATTAATATTGACGCCAAACGGAGGAAACGAGGGGGGAATTGTGCCGTGATTCGCGGGAAAATAAATCTCACAACAGGGGTCAAGCAAAACATAAATATATCAAATCGCAAAAATATTCAAAGAAATCATATCCAGCGATTGTTTACAGGAATGTATTTCCGCAGAAATAAAAAAAAACATGTAAATTGATTATTTCCTCATTGATTGATTACCCTCTTGTTTTCCTTGCGTAGTACTAACATTATCACCATCGTTGGAGTATTAGTTTAGTTAAGGCTGTACTCAATTAAGATAAAAATGATAAATTAATTGTACTTCATTAATATAAGTAGATAGTTAATCTTTAATCATACTTTTTGATTTAATCAATTGCCAAATGCACGAAAACGTTCTTTTGGCAACCACTGATCTATAGTTTGCTTTAACTGTTGAATATCGCTAAAAAAACAAATTTCTATCGAGTGAATATCTCACACCTCAATATGGCATAGCCCTTATGGGTTAAAAAAGCAGATGGTTGCATTTATTAAACCCACAATTAAAAAGATAATCCTTTGGTTTTCCCTTTAGAGTTGTTTAATAATAGGAAGGGGTCCGAGAATTGAGAATTGCGTTTCAATCGATGATACAGATAACGTACGCTGAATAAAATCACAGAGTAAGATGATTCACTCATTGTGTTAAAGCGAGAGCAATCAGCGACATATTTACAGCAACCTATTAACGCAGGAGTAGCGAAATAAGGTAGTCCATCCGTCTGAAGTTTTATAACGCTACAGCCGATCAAATATTGTTCTTTGGGAGCATATCTTAGTCAATCGAATTGTGAGCGGAATGGAAAATTCTTCGAAGTGGCATGTCCCCACATTGCCAAACGATGCGCGAAGCTTTGCTAAGGTGACGCTTTGCTAAGACGCATGGACGGGGTTGAAAGTAGTCAAAGCGGATGGAGAAAATAGGCAATATGTACAGCATGGTTTCAATCGTCCGCTATCTTTTCAGTTCAGTTCGTTCTACGTAGGTTCTAGTTTTCCAAAAAAATTGTTCGGAATTATTTCCCTTGATCAAGAATTAAATTCGCACAACTAATAGCTGTCTATTAAATTAAGACGTGTTCTTCCCGTAGAGGCTCCGATCCTATATTCTCCAGCAACCGTGTAATCGCCTTCCGTTGGTCCTTCACAATTATTTTTGACCCATTCGTACAATGTTCCTTTCTATTCCTGTTTCTATTTCTGTTAGGATTTTTTCCTAAAACTCTTTCCGATGGCAAGATTACATATTTTCTTATTCCCATCTTCATTGATATGATGTTCGTAACGCGATATAAATATTTACACTTCAAAATTTCGCTGTAACTGTAGCACAATTTCCACTATTGTTATTTTCTTTTTATTTTTTCTCCTTTGTTCCTTTTTTTTAATTTTGCTCTTTTTCTAACACGTCAAAAGAGATCAACTTAGGGAAAGTATCCATTTCCAACTCCCCACTACAGACTCCAAGCGCTCGAGTTTCGTTCAAGATCGGATTTCGCTAACCTCAAGTAACACAAATATTATAAATAGGTAGATATATAATAACGAGTGGACACATGGATTTTTTTCAAATGAATCAGAATGATATACCATTACGAATTCGTTTCTGCTGAATAACCTACCCATTATTTATTAATATATTTTTAATTTTTTTGCAAAGCGATACAAGATATGCCCCCTCTCCTTACCCCACCGCAAGGGCAAGGAACGCAGTTGGAATTGGCTGGTTCGTTTGAGCTGTTCTCTTTCATTTATTGTTATAATTTTTTTTAATTCAAGCCCTCTCTTGTCTACCTACTCTTCGATGGAAAAGAGGGCGGTTTGTGGAGGAAGAAGGGTTTAGAGTAGAGTGAGAGAGAGAGGAAAAAAATGGAGGAAAAGGAATGAAAAAGTGAGACATATAGAGATGCAGGGAGAGAGGTGGAAAAATTCATAATTAAAATGATAAATGCGGCCGTTATCGTGGTGGTGGTGGGGGAGGGGGCTAGTCGGTCTCCATCTCCTAATCCCCCTCTCCCCCAACACTCCCCATCCCTCTCCTTGCCACTCGGCAACTTTATATACGACTGCTTTTTAATTGCTTTTCCACCACTGTACACCCACACACAAGAGCCACCCACCCACGACCTCAAACCCCAGGCTTTCTTCCCTCCCTCCTCTCTCTCCTCTCCCCACCCACCCTCACCCCCAAACTCCCCTTCTTATTTCAGCCCCTGCGCCTATCCCCACAACCCCCCACGAAGCACCCCAGCTTCGCTTCCCCAGAAGAATGCTCGCGGCAGATAACACCCCTGCACTCCCCATCACCGATACATTTAACTTTTTTTATTTTTAGATCCCATCGACTGTCACCTATGGTGGGACCTCTCCGTTAGTCTCCGGATAGATCTTACAGTCGCCTTCAGTCTTTGACTCGTAAACGCTATACACCCATGATATACGCGCACCCGTTTTCGCTTCCCTCATGCATTAGACGTATTGAGCAACTGCTTAGGAAGAATGGTGACCATCGAGGAAAGGATAGAAAACTAAAAGGTGCATCGAAATCCATCGTATACCCCAAAAGACCACACTTACCCGTCCAATGGAGTATGGCGGGGGTTGTTAGATCACTGGCCATTAATTCATAAATATTAACTTTATCATGAGTATTATTATAAAATTGACCATATATAAGAGTACACGCACACCTACACGTATTTATACCTATCTATATCATTATAACAGGTGTGTTTGACTAAATCATTTAATTTTGCCTTTAGATGGAAAAATATTTGTGTACCTGGTTTCGATTTTCTTATGATTGTGTATCGTGCGAGGGAAGAAGTACTTGAGACTGACAGTCAAGTTGTCATACTGGCTAATTCCTTGTAGTCAGTCAATGTAATTTGGGACCGTCATAATGCCCTCGGTGTCACAAGTATTTTCACGGCAGGGGTAAAAGCTTTGAAAGATATATGCGAAGGAGGCAGGAAATTTGGGTGCAGGGGATATGGAAAGGTAATGGAATGTTGAATGCTGCGGAAGATTGGCGAGTGTTGAGTAGGCGAGGTAAAGAAGAGTAAGAAAAGAATTGGCGTTATGGAGCGCATGAAGGGAGGCGGGATTACGTAAACCTGTAAAATGTTTACATTAATGTGGTTTTTTAGAATATTCAGTTCCATGCAAGGTGGGACTTGGAATTGTAACGATGCTGGATCTAACACAAATCTATCTGGACCGACTGACCAAAGATAATACAAGAATATACCTCCTCCGATGTAATAGATGGAAGGGAAAAATCGACAGGCATTTTAAGGATTTTTTGCACAGTTTTCTTTTCAATATAGCTCAGTTTCCTGGAAGTAATAGCATTTTCAAATGTGTTTATATATTTTTACTCGTACTTTTAGATATTTTAGATATTTTATTTCAAAATTTTGAGGGCGTGTGGTAGCCCAAAGAGGAGAGCGTTCATATATTGACTGGCGGTACCGGATTAAAATCCAGGTGATGCCTCTGAATACTGTCAGTTTCACTATAATCTGAGGGTTTGGCTCAAAAGGGAATGCTCCCCCCATTCTTAAATACGAATTTTTCACGCAAAAAGACTTCGTTCAAGCGCTCTCAGATTTCAGACCAATCTTAGGGTTGAGTATAGTGTTTTTGATGCTTGCGACGAAATCCTCTCTGGTACTCTGTAGTAGTCGACTCGGGAAAAAATGAGTAGAGATGTTTAAAGGAGTGACGTTGCTCATAAACATTCATCAACCGTTACAGCATAGGATTTTTTCATGTTTCTCAATCGCTTTTATGGCCAAGAGTGCTATTGGGGGTGTTAAATACGAGTACATTGGAATATCTTGTCGTGAAAAGGTACTAGTATCGAATCGAATATTTATGTTTAACCAATCCTCAATTTGGCAGCTGAAGCTAACAATAGATAATCAGCTTCCAAAGAACCACTGAGTTTATTTTTAAAAATATATGGTAAGAGGGCTTCTTTTTACAAAAAAACGTGCGACATTTATCAATGAAAAATGTTGTAATGACTTTTAACCATTGAAAGCAAGTAAAAAAAAATTTCGGTTCAAGGGGATATGAGGGAATGAAGAGATTGGCATGGGAAAGGAGGGTTTGGAGAGCTGATGCAAACCAATCTTTAGATTGATAAACCGTGATGATGAATAATTGATTTTAACAAGTAATGAATCATGCCATACTTCCAAAAACCTCAAATTTCCTTCAGTCAAACGATGGACGATGTCACTATGTCCTATCAGTTTAATCTTAAGCATGTTTTAAAAATAATTGTTTACTTAGATAAACCTGAAACTAGTTTCACAAACAGCAATCAATTCTTAATCATAGATTATTTTATGAAGGGATAAATCATTTTTTTATTAATGTTACATGTATGGATTCCCGATGAAAAGTTTTTAAACAATAAGTGAAACTTATTGTTTTCTGTCCACAAAACCTTTCTTATCTTTACGCTGGGTTAGATGCCAAATCTTTGCTCGCATTTTTTCCTCGCACAACCCTGCCGAGCATAACGTCCTCAGTGGTAGATTTATTATTACCAACCGTTGTCCCACGGTAAATACGTGGGACCCATTTGGAGCGAAAATTACAAAAGAAAAATTCGATGTTAATTCCTGGACGGAAATATTTGCTAGTGAAGGTTGTTTGAAACGCGGCTTTGGGCGAAGGAAGAGATGGCAGTGAGGTAGGGGTCTATAGTTTAGGAACAATGACCTCGGAGAGAAAGCAATAGTTCAGCTGGATACCGGCACTAATCATCGCCAACACCAAAGGTGGTGCACATGGACATTCCGGGAGACATAGGTAGGTATCAGTTGGACCATGCTATGGTTGGGCACAGATTTAGGAACAGCGTGATTAATTCGCCCAGTTTTCCGGAAGCGGAAGCCGACTAGGATCACAATTTAGTAATTATGAAGTTTAGCGTCCGATTCAAAAAGATAAGGCAGGGGTGGCGCGTTAGGAAATTGAATGTTGAAGCATTAACTGGATTGACAAGGAGGGAGTATCAGTAGGCTCTAGAGAAAATCATCAGTGAGGACAGGGATCTGGGTACTATTGAGGAAAATTAGATAAGAATAAATATAGGGATATCGAAAGTCTCCAAAGAAATTACATGAATAGTAAATAGTAAAAGGAAAAGGAAATAGACGAGATGATTAGAAATAAAG
Organism: Hetaerina americana; assembly: GCF_022747635.1. NCBI lineage: Eukaryota > Metazoa > Arthropoda > Insecta > Odonata > Calopterygidae > Hetaerina > Hetaerina americana. The sequence continues at coordinate 62,754,888 of NW_027287095.1, read as the reverse complement.
ACGAGTGATGGAAATGGAAGCATATAAGCACAGAGTTAGGTAGAAGGGAATATAAAGAGGTCAGTAATAATTTAGGAAGCGTGACAAGGATGGCAAAAGAAAGGTGTTGGAAAACGCTGGGTGAGGCTATGGAAAATTTACAGAGAAATGATGAAATTGGTGCAATGTAAGGGATGGTGAAAGCATTGTCAGGAAGAAAAAGGAAAATCGCTGCAAAAAGTCAAAGATGAGTCTGGAAAATTCTATCTGAACCAGGGGAGATCCAAAAGAGATGTAGGAATACATTTATAGAGGAACTCTATGGTAAGGACTTGAGGCCACAAGCATGTGAGATATAGAAAGAAAATACGACGTGGCTGAGGATAGCTTAGGTCCAGGCTTACTCGATGGCGAGATAGAAAGAGTATTTTAGGAATTGAAATCCAATAAGACTGTGGGGTAGTCAGCATTCCCGTGGAACTACTTAAAGGATAAGGAGAACGTGGGAGGAAGAGTTTTTATGAACTAATTCGTAGCATTAATGAGAGAGAATTTGGCCGAAAGACTTAGTCAGATCAGTTCCTTTTCCTATTCCAAAAAATGGAAAGAGTCGAAGCCATGAGGACGATGGCCGAGTTAGATATTGAAGCGTTGGCCAGTGATTATCGTACCCAACTGGAAACCCGAGAGAACTTCATTCATGATAGGCATTAATTGGAGGCCTTTGGCATGTGGGCGTGAAGGAGGGTGGAAAGGTTGACTGAACATAAAGGAAACAAACGAGGAAGTTCTAGGCATGGAAGGGGGTTGGGGGGGACAATTGTTGGGAGAAATACAAAGGAGGTAGGAAAGATGGATTCAGAACGTTTTGATTGGGAGTGGGATGTTGAAGACTGTGATAGGGGGGAGCACGTTAGGCAAGCGAGGAAGGGGAAGGAATGGAATAGGATTGATAGATGGAATGAAGAGAGAAGGAAGTATGCGTAATGAAAGAGGGACTTATTTTAGTGTTCGAGAATAAGTTGTTTATTTGTTAGGAGGAGCAATTAAATGTACTGTTTTCCATTTTTAACGGTTGTGTCCAGCCAGACCCTACATTGAATATTAGGATACCAATAATAATGATTATAGTGCTCACCTACAAAATGAAATTTTCAGCGCCACGTCGAAAATAACTAGACTTCATATCTAGTGTGACATTTCCGGCGGATGATTTTACTAGTTTGGTTGACATTAATTTTAGTAGCTATCTAGAAAAATAGGATCTTAATTAGCGGACACGCACGATTATGTTCTACCTTAACCATATAGCTTCAATTAAATAATTTATTAGTTATAAAGTTTCGACAAAAGTAGGCAGTGTGATAGTTATAGTTCACGCTGTTGGTTTCAAAAAATGTTAAAACAAAGGAAATCGATAAAAAAACAATCCAGAATGTATAATTATTTCGTCACCTAACGTAAGCAAATTTACAACGAAAAGGAGTTGGTTATTTTTATAGATCTTTCGAGTTAAACCGATTAGAGATATTAATTGAGATATTAAAACTCTAGTAAAGTACAGCTACGGAAGTGCGGAAAATTTCAAATACCAAACCGAAAAAAATATCAGAGGCAAGAAGGAACTTTCGTAGGTATTTTCATTTTCCCCCCCGATAAGCATTAAATTAAAATGTCTCCAAATATGTGTAGAAATCTCCGAATCGTCGTTTCTCGCCCCAAATAGAACTAGGAAAACTTAATTTTCTTCAAGGAGATAGTTGTGACTTAAAATCTGGCCAAATGTCTGTCTCTTTCTCTCCCTACTTGGTCCACATTATCTTACGGTTTCACCTTCCAGGAAGTGTTCCAGTGAACGAACGTAAGATATAATTTAATAGGTGATTAAAAGAAATGCTGTCCTCTTTCGCTTTCACTCGCTGATTACAAGGACCTTTTCAGTGGCTTGCTCGTGATTTCTCATTTCACACGTTGATTAGACCCCACGTCTTTCACGGAAGGAAGTGACGGAAATGTAAATTCTTTAGAAATAGGATGACGGAGAAAGTAGGTCTCTCAAAGAATTAGTTGTGAGCGAAGCCGGTCTCCAAATTCAATCTTCATAGGCACAAATTAACAGATTTGAACCGTAGATTTTGCGAACTGTCGTGAGGATGAGGGGTGGTCACGTTGGCAGTTTGTGGGAGTCGAGGACAATAGGCAGGGCCCGGTTGGGGTGGTGCTGCCAGCGCATCAAGAAAAAACCCACCTTAACGTGGACTCACAAATCGGAATTAAGTGTAGCACAAAACCGGTTGAGCACCGCGTCTAAGATGATTCAATTAAATTCACTTACACATCGCTATTTTGCAGAAAATCCACAACAAAAATTCTGCTTTCCTCAATAAATATTTTCTAAACCAATAAAAAAATACACCATATTGAAACTAAAGCAATTTTAATTTAACAATAGAATATTAAAGTTAAATGGAATAAACTAGAGCAGGTGGAACGTGTTACGTATTTGGGAAATGTTTTGGACGAATTTGGTCAAAATACTAGGGTTACACTCATAAAATGAAGAATTGCGTTTGGCAAAGAAGCTCTTACAAGGAGGAAACTGAAGACAAGGCCGTCGATTATTCATAATAAGGTAATCTACCGATTAAGGTAGGTTTTTGGATGGATAAAACTACCGAATAAATATTTTGTGACGCCTAACAAAACACAAAATCCCGCATCCTACTCTACATCAGATCCCTCTTCATCTCTGAGTACTTCCATCCTCCCTTCATCCCGTCCAACATCCCTATCCTGTTCCTTCCCTTTCCACGTTTGCCTAACATTCTCCCCTCAATTACAGTCTTCAACATCCCGCTGCCGGTAAATACCCCCTTCAACCACTTTTCCTGCCTCCATAGGATTGCTCCCAACAAACCCCTCTCTTCGCCCACCATACCAAGTACTTCCTCGTTTGTTTTCTTCTCTGTCCATTTCACCTTCTCCATTCTTCTCCACAACCACATTTCAAAAGCCTCCAATCTGCGTCTATCCTCCTGCTTCAATGACCACGTTTCCGCGCCGTGTATAGCTACGCTCCATATCAAAGTTTTTACGAGTCTTTTCTTAACATCCTTACTCAACGTCCCCGTCATCAACTCCCTACTCCTTGTGAAAGCCTCTTTGCCTAGCGCAATTCTTCTCCTTACGTCCCTACTACTTTGACCGTGTTGGTCAAAAACACTTCCGAGATACGCAAACTGTTCCACCTGCTCTAGTTTTTGCCCTCCTATTTTAATGTTTAGCTTAGCCTTTTTCTTTCTGGAAAATCGCATAACCTTTGTTTTATAAATATTGATTCTCATTCCATATCTGTCGCACTGAATTTCCATTTCAGAACGTCAATTAAGAATGTTAAAAAAAAGTGAAATTTGTGAAAACTTTAATATGGAGCGTGTTTCTGCGGCCCGAGAACTTAAGTATTTGAGGTCAGATGACACGCACGGATTGGAAAATTTTGAGGCATGGGTTTGGAAAAAGATACAGCCTTTACTTTTTTCATGGACAAAGCAAAACGAAAGGAAAGGAAATAAACGAATTAGTAAGGAAGTTAGGAGAGGAGATATTCAAAGGAAGCAAGAAAAAGTTTAAATATCTCTATTTGTATAGAGATTTGATGATCTGATCCGGTAAACAGGACCCACTGAACTAATCAAACTTTTTCTCAATCAAATGATACCAACCAATACAGCCTCACGGTCACAGAACTTGTGTTGCCGCGTAATCGTCTTCTCGGTATATTGTTTGCGGTAAAAAAATATGGATTTATGGAAGAACATAAAGATTTAATAAAAAAAACTTAGAGCTTTCGTCAAATACATATAGTTTTCAAGACACAATGACTATTTGGTTGACGTGTATTGTTTGTACTGCTATTTTTTTTTGCTTCGATAGTGATCCAAATCCGATTAAATAGTTCTTAAATCCGCAATGATGAACATGAATACGAGGTACAGTACCTCCTTGTCCAGTAAATACTTGCAACGTGTTAGTGACCATAATGGCGTGGAATAATTTTCGCGAAAGTCATTCCATGGAATCCGTAATTTGTGAAATTGGCAGTTATTGACCAGGCAATCTTTACTGCATTAGTGTGATTGTGGCGATGAATTTTCCTTCGTTCACTTCCGTGAGGAACGAAATACGACTACATTTGCGGAACGCGATTGAATTGCTCACATTCTCTGCGCAGACACTTGCAATATGGTTATGCATATGTGTATAAATCCATGAACATCCAATGGCTCGATTGCCTAATCATTTAAACGAACGAACTGATGACTGTGCCTTAAATTTCAATTTTATTTTCTCCTCTTGGAAACGATCCAAAAGAGTATTTTATAGTGCGTCAAGAAATATATTTATGAGTCTATTTCATTTCGCATAATTTATTTGTCGAAGATAACTTGTGTGTGTGTCACGATTCTAGGCGTCGTTTATGATCCTCTACCCACCACTTAATATAGCTTTTAAGAGTTATTGATTAACAGGTTTTAGTCATCAGTATTTACAAGGTTCACTAATTATCAAGGCCACATCCAGATTGCTAGGTATATAGCATAATATAGGGGGCCCTAATATAGCAGTAATTTTAATAAACAATTATGGATATAACTCCAGCAAATTACGCGAAAATAAAGAATCGTTAGTACATAATAAATTGAACTCCAGTAGCAGATGTCTGAAGGAATGTGACTTTACAGCTGTAAACACGAGCGTAGCATAGTAAAAAATTCATGAATAGTGTTTTTTCCTTGATCAAAAAAGGTGATTTGCACCGTAGTAAGAAACGAGAAAAATCTTTGTTGTCTCTTGGGAATCGCAGAAATATTAAGTTTATCGGACAATACAAATGTAAGTTAGCTCCACCAGGTGACAAAAATCAATGGTAAAAATAACATATATTTATGTAAAAAAACAATTGTTTTTAAAGCGATTCGTTTTAAGTTAGACTTTGCATAAGTTAAAGTTATGATTTCCCATAAAACCTTTATATCCCAGAGCGTCAATCGGTTTTTGCGCGTCTCCCCCAACAACATAATTCGTTTTGAAAAGCTCGAAAAAATGTTTCACGATATGTAATATTTGTTGAATTCTTTGCCAAAATTTTCTTGTATTTATCGGGAAAAATTTTGCGCTCACAGGATGGCCAGAAAATGGATGGTTTCCGATTTCAGGTTTTTAGGATAAAAATTCATTTTTTCAAGTATTTATGCAAATATTTCCAAAATGTAACCTAGCGGGCACTCTTTACTTACACACGCAAATATTTCAGGATTTTTCCTTGTAGCGTAGGCATTTATTGGTAGTTTTATTTTTTAACATCTTGATGAATTTCAAAGGTGCCATGAAACCTTTTTACGTTTTCGATTGCTAACATTCAGGTAATACAAATTCGTACAGTCGCAGGAGAATAGGCTCCTAGTGTTAGCAAAACATTCATTCCCAACATGGAGTATTTATCCACAATATTCTCAGTCGAAGCAGTAATTACGCAACAAATACCACTCAGTTGCAATGCAGCGGTAAGCGGGATGCTGTACCGCAGTGCAACACCGCCCGATTAACTACGCAGATGCTCCTTCAATGCACGAAAATGTGATGCCCAATTCTTTAGCTACTTCAATATTGAATAATGCATTGGGATACAATATTTGAAAAATATCACTATATTATTCATTCATTTAAATTAAAATGCAGAATATACATGACGTAACTTCACCTTCTGTTGTCCACTATTTATTTTCCGGTCAATAGCTTTAATACTCCATAATTCTAGGTTTTACTGCTCAATTCCATGTTTTTCCTTTTTTACATCAACGTTTCAAGGATCGCTGGCCACCGTGAACGCAGCAAATTAGTCGTTGGCCCGTCTCAGGTAAAGGTCTTACTTGTAATCTAAGGCCCATGCATATAAAAATTTTTCGTATTTACATATGATCAACGATATTACTTATTGCTGAAACTTCACTTACAAAACAAGATATTTAACATGGATATAGTTCTCAAGGTAACTCGGGAAGCTATGGACCCAGCGTATTTTTCATAAATACTAAAACATTGATATTATATGTGAGGACTGTCCAGAAAGTAAGTTCCGTTATGCTATTAAAAATACACTGGAGTAGATACAAAAAAATTATTTTTTTCATCTAAAAATTACATATTTCTACTATTATATACATTTTCGCCAAACAGATTTAAACATTTGTCATATCTCTGAACTAGTTTTCAAATTCCTTTAGCAAACACTTCTGTCGCCTGAGATTGCGACCAACCGATGACGACATCTTGAAGTTCCTCGTCGAGACGAGCACCAAGTATGTGTTAGCCTAACTTTTAAGTCGTGTTTCCATGTAACAGAGTCGTATAAGTCTGTGGAAAACTTTCTAAAGATTTGAGATGTCGTAAAACACTGGTTTTCACGAACTTTTTCATTTCGATTAATTTTCAGCTGCAGTTCATTGCGTGCGTCAATACAGCGACTATTTGGCTCCCTCCAATAATTGTCACACTAAACAAAAACGGAGGTTGCTTTTTGGAGAGCCCTCGTATATTGAATATTTCCCATTTTAAAAAATGGATATTTCTTAAATATTTAAAATTTTTATTTACTCATGATGTTTGCAACAGCCATAACGATCCATTTTGAAAATACATACTCTTAGTATGGGAACAATACGGAAAAACCTCGTGTAAAGTTCACCTATTAACATTTTCACTGAAAAAAACTCTCTTTTGGAAAGCTTTGGTAATGTGTATGAATATATGAAGGGATGGAGGTGGAGATGACATCATTATTCTTGAAAGGAGGACCATGTTAAGTGAGTGAAATTTTAGCCAGTTTATTGGAAGTCGGGACGTGTGCACAACCAATAAGATATTACCTAACGACTGAGAACATCTACCTGGGAAGAAATTATTCCTGCTTTGTTCGTAGTTTGCGGCTTCCACTTAGGATCCCTCATTATTTAGTAATTAGTCAATTTAAATTGAGTATTGGAGGCGACGTAAGTTGTCAAGCAACAATCGTCTGACAATACCTAAACGGCATTAGAGTGTTTCATCAATTCCCCGTCAAAATATACGACGTGTGACCATAATTTGCCACAAAACATTTGTCCCTCTTCGCGACCCGGTCATCAAAACGGGCCATTTTATTGATGCTGAACACTCGAATCACGGGGCCCCTAAGTGACTCAATTCGATTTTATTAATCCTCGGAACGTCTCCCCTGAAACGTGGCAGAAAAATAAAAGCGTAAAATGCATATGTGTGAAAAAGAAGTGACTCTTTTACTCCCTTATGGCCATCGAAGTTTTCTCCTTCGAATTGCCTTCATTATAAACTGTTTCCCGTTTCGATTTTTTACGATCGAAATCCGGGCGAATGGAAAGAGAGAGAGAGAGAGAGGGGGGGAGGACAAAAGCGGTCTACTACCACTCGACCGCCATACTAAGCAACCTCCGCGCCCACAAACCGTCACTTAATTACGAAACCGTCGTTAAAAAAAAAGAAAAAGCTTTGAGGCTCTAAAAGGGGATAGAAAGGGGGGTCGAGGGGGAAATGCAAGACGGAGTTGAGCACGACGTGCCTTCCTCTTATTCGTGTGTAACTGACAAGGACCAAAGGAAATAGGGGACATGAGTATTTGGAGGGGTAAGATGCCTGGTCCTTGTTAACATTAGTTGGGGAACCTCATTTGCAAGAGAGGTCTGAACTGACCAATGACATCGCCGAAAATCAGCATACATAGACAAAAAATACAAAGCACGAGCAGGGTATGAAAAGAATGAGGTAACAAATAGTTTGGGACAACAAATTCAGAACCTTAGAAGTAATTTTCCTACAACTGTGAGGAGTTATGACGCATGACAGTCTTTCAACATCTCATGCAGATTACATTCAAGATCCGTTCGATAATTCAATATATCGACTTACGTGAGATGATATATTCCTCAAAGAGAATCGAAGGAATGCAAACTGATATTTATTGACCAAATATCGAGCCGCATGGTGCTAACACAAAATCGATACGATGTCACGTTGTCCGCGGCAAATTAAACGCATTGAATTTGCAACGAGGTGTAAATTCAAGCATGGTAAATTCATGTTTCATTGAGGGATTTGAGGGATTTAGGGCATGGAGTTGAGGGATTGGTCAATAGATGTATTTAATCGCAGAACGAGATTGAGGACCGTATCCCAAGTCGCCATTCAAAACTCAGGAAGATGAGTGCCGCGTTCGTTCTCAGTGGAGAATGAATGCAATCGTGTGGTCGATTCGGAGGTTGGTTCGGCGCTTTTGGGTCGCAATCCTGAGCAATGACGAGTTTCTGCGCCGATAAATAACTGTGAAGAATAAAAGGATACACTACTACACTCCAGATACAAATAAACAGTCGCAATAGTCGGTTCTCATAGCAATCCGACTTCGAAGAGGGCGAAGACTGTGAAATCGGCGGACGAGGTGTTGGTAACAGTTTTCTGGGATGCACGCGGAATCACCTACATCGATTGCTTTCAAAAAGAACAAACTATAAATGGAGAGTATTATGCATCGTTATTTGACTGGTTGAGCAGATAAATCAAGAAAAAACGTCCCCATTTGCCAAATAAAAAAAATCTCTTCCATCAAGGCAATGGATGGGTGCACATCTCCGCAGTTTCGATGGCGAAAATAAAAGAATTTACCGCAACATCCACTCTATTCGCTAGATTTAGCCACCAGCCATTTTTTATTTCCAAACTTGAAAAAAGGCGAAGCGGAAAACGACTCACGTCGTACGAGATCATATGCCTATTCTGAGTACCTTCGAAAATCCTCCTTTTTAATGACTTCAAAAAGTTGGAGAAATGCTGTAAAAAGTGTATAGAGCTAAAAGGAGATTATGATGGAAAATAAATAAATAAATATTTATTTATAAATAAATAAATATATATATATATATTTATTTATATAAAGGGGATAGATATGTTGGATGATTTGAAGGAATTTTTCCGGAACTGAACATGAATTGATTATGGAGTGGGTTGTCAGCTTGTGCCCTAAAAGGAATCTTTTACAATTACTAGTTTCTTATATACTATATGTGCAAGTTACTTTTCAGCTTTTTTGAAGCATTATTAAATTACCGGAATCGCGACATGTTTCCGCACTTAAATGCGGCAGCTTAACGGTTCACCGCTCGATCCCATCTCCCAGCTAATTATTATAAGTAGCAATGCAAGAATATGTAAAAAATCATAATATGTTTGAATGTGTCCTTGCAATTTCTTCTTCTTTTTTTTAAGATTACTTTTGACTTATATAGATGTGCGTGACAATGATTATACAAAATGTTAATGTCCCGGCAAGTTGAAATGCGATTTATGAACCTATCAGTCGCAATTGACGAAAGACGTCATGGCACTGCTAACAGAGTCGCCGATAGATTATCAACTAATAATTTTTCTATCATGCGTAATATCAATCCAGTCAATTAACTTACTAAAAGATCATACAGACAAAAAATATAAATGGGCATTTTAGTAACCGTTTTACTGTTAATTTGAAATGCCACTTCATCTTTAGAAAATCCAAGTCAAAAGTTGAAATTTCAACAACCTGGGGGGTCGTCGTAGTTTGAAATTATTGCTTAAAATAAAGTGTTCCAATGAAAATCTAATTTGTTTGGTAATAATTCCGTGATTAAGATCAATTCTAAGTCGTAAGTCACCTAAAAATATTTTAACCATTTCGATATAAAAAAAGGCGCAACATTATGTAAAATGTCTCAATGTTTCAGGCTCTTCACAATCACCTACTTGGAAGTCGTGTAACGTGTTGTCGATTAATTTTGGCCTCCGTTAGATAACAGATATAATGACTTTTTCTAAACGGCGCTTGATTAAATTTTAACTTCTGCCTGCATAATAATAACATTCTACCGGCATTGACCTTCTATTCCAACATTTAAAGATGAAAGATCGTCAACCGTGGCACAAATAGTTAATCTATTCGAGAACGAGAGCGGTTTCGCTTTACAATATTACCCTTAAAGCCATATACCTTAGCCATATTTCTAAGCACCACGGACCACGGTGCACTCAAAGAGAAACGAACACAGACTACGGACTCGCACGTGTGCTTCGCCAATGAACGAAACAAATACTCGGCAGTTCCGCCCCACATAACAACCTGTGGGGAACTTTAAAAACACAATATCACAAACAAAATGAGACTTTCCCGATATTGAATCGGATCACAGTGAGGTTAAGAAAAAGTATTACATTAGTCACATCCTTGGAGCGGTTGAAAATCAGAGGAAAGAGTCATAAACGCGGTCGTTTAGGAAAGAGTTTTTATTAATTTATACTCGAAGATAATACTGCTAAGTCCCTTGATTGGTAGCTCGTATGGCTACGTCCCCTGGACAGGTGTAGTCATTAGAGTGAATATTTATCGACCTCACTACCGTAATATACTAATCAAAGCCTCGATTATGTCGACTTTCTTTGGGTGATTACGAGTGACTCACGCTTGAACAAATTTCCCACTTTGTCCGGGAAGGGAGGTTGGAAGGATTGTGTGCAGGAAACTTTCTTACCGGCGCCCATAATGGCACCTGTAAAAAGACATTGGTATCGGACATAGGGGGGAACTGGGGTTTAATGAAGGGGATGAATGGGATGAGAGGGAGAAGTGTAAGACAATAGTACTTCGTGGAATTGCTTCTAAAGGCGAAAAGTAGGGAAAGGAGAGAATAGGAGGATAGGAAGGAGCAGGAAGGACAAAATTGAACCTAGTTAAACTATAATGTCTTGCGTGTAAACTTCCTTTTATTTGAACTTAGTTTGGTATACGGTCGGGTAATATATGCATTATACAGCTAGATTAGAACGGTTACTCCGCTCCCATATGATACGGGGTTAGGCTGAAAATTAATGCACACATGCTTGTAGACCGCAAACGAAATGACCTTCAGAAGCACTCCTGACGGTATGTTGACGTAACATTCCCCCTTAACACGCACGCGCAGGTTTGAGGTCGTTCCATTCATCCAGTGTATTTCGAGAAGCGAAGGAAGTATGGAGGCGTGTTCTATTGCTATGTCAACGCAAGTTAAACAGCTATCGAATTTTTAACTGCTGAAAAGTGACTCCTGCAGAGATTCATCGTCGTTTAAAGGCTGTTTATGGTGACGATGCTGTGGTCGAGTTCATCGTGTTAAAGGCGGTCTGGTGCCAATAATCTTGCAAATTGACGACGCTCGTCCACACACCTCGCGCGTAACTGGAGAGGCTCTGCGAATCCTGAAATTTGATCCGATTCCACACCCTCCTTAATCCCCCGATCTTGCGCCTTAGGCCGATTTTTATGTTTTTCCTCAACTCAAGAGACGCCTCATTAGAGAAAAGTCGGAAGATTTTTTTTCAGTGACCGAAAGAAAAAACTTGTTACACCTTTGGAGAAATGTGTTAGCCTTAACGGTGACTAGGTTGAAAAATAAATATATGATTTTGAAACTTCAGAATTGTCGCTTAATGCGCTTTTTGTCCGATCTTGCTCTTTGTTTTTCTTCGCGCTCTTAGAGCATGTGTGCATTACTTTTCAGCCTACCCTCTTAATAAGAAGGCAATTAGTTTTCACCGAGAAATTTAATTCAACAGCCACGATCTAGGTGTTGACAAATTTTTTCATCATTAGGATCAAAATTTGTCGAAACCTAGGTCGTGAATTAGTGGTAGTGTACCGTTTAAGGCAGGTTTAGGAAGGGAACAGACTTTAAATCGATACTTGTCTTAGTTTCGTCTAACGAGTCATTTGACTTCGTCTGACACCACACACTACATTTAATTGTCCTTTTATTTCTCATACATTCTACCCCCCTTTACTCAGTCCAACATGTCTATCCTTTTCTACTCTCTGTCGTTTGTCTAACGTTCTCTGTTTAATCAGTCTTCGGCGCTCCATTGTCTATCAAAATGCTCTTCATCCATCTTTCCCACCTCATTTGGATTTCTTCCGACAACTCTCTCTTTTCCGCCAGAATGCCCAGTACTTTTTCGTTATTATTTGCATCCCATTCATTTCACATGTTCGATCCTCCACGTCTCAAAAGCCAACAATATACACGTATCATCTTGTTTTAATGGCCAAGTTTCCGAGTAGTACAAAATCACGCTTCATATCAAAGTTCTGGCGAGTGTTTTTTTAACATTCTCACTCAACGTCTCGGTCATTAATTCCCTCCGTGTAAAAGCTTCTCTGCTTGACTCAATTCTTCCTCTTATGTCCCTACTAATTTGAAAATTTGGGCACAACGCACAAGCAATGAAGGTAAAGCATGTGAAATAAATACTCTCGGTGGCACTAAGTGTGTTCTTATTAACTATGTAGAAGTTCCATCAGTAAATCTTGGCGTCGTTTGTTTCTATAATTTAGCTGACTTTTGCAAAACCGTTCTTCCCCTGCCGTTGCAATGTTTCTGAAGAATAAGTTTGCCTTCTCTCTCTCCCAGTATCTTTTCTTTCTTAACTTAGCCTCCACATTTGTACGTTTGTGCACGTGTGGATTAAATTTTACCCGGGTTTAACGCGGCCTGCATTGTTTCGGAGCACTTCCAAATGGGTTCCGATATATAATACGCCGGGCGATATTAATATTATATCTTCGACTTGTTTGACCACGGAACTCGTACAGAGGGGTGCAACGAAATTCATTTTCTATTTATGTCTTCACTAGCTGACCCTGCGAACTTCGTACCGCCTAACAACCAATGAATAGTTTAGTTACACCATTTATAAATCAAGTACGACTGTACCGATTTTAATCATATTTGACTTGTCATATTGATATGAGGAAAAAAATCAACAAAAATAAGTATTTTAATGGCTTGTCAGAAAGACATTTTCTTTATTCAATCTATACATATATACATCGGGTTTTTTCTCTTGAGTCAAGCCCCCTCTGATATACAATTTTTTTTGTATTGTTATCAGGCGAAAAAACAAATAAAGCGGATGGTTTAACAACGCACGAACAGGCAACATATAATTGGCCATGAGAAAAACATGGTTTTTCTAGATTCAGTTCACAAACACTCAACGATTGGCCTTGTGATTTGTCAATCGTCATCGCGAATGCAACACGATTTGGAAATTGAAATCTTTTAAACTCAAAGGGCATATCGGTTGGGATCATGGCAATCCTCGGAGTGAGAACTTCCTCATCTTTGAATTTTCCTTTGAGTATAACCGCGTGAATCACATTGATCATCAGTTTTTTTTATCTCCAAACGCGTTCTATTGCAAAGTTTTGGTTTCGAAGCATCATGACCACCGAGCCAACCTTCAGCTGTAAATTGTGCGGTGGTAAACCAGGCCCATCCCAGGAGTATAAAAATTCAGATGGATAATTGGTGACTTCGTCTTCGTTTGTTACACAGTCAATAGATTTGAACGAATGCAGAGTACCAAAGATTTGATTCTGAATTATGAAGTTTAAGTCATCCACATCTTTGTCCTTAGCCACCAAAATTGCTCGCTCACTCAACCATTTGTGATTTTTGTGGTTATAAATGACGATCAGGAACACTTTGCTGATGAGCTCATCTTTCCATGAAACGAAATTGCAAAAATTCCGAGGAAATGAAATCAATCCGCTCAATTAGTCGACAGAAACACGGCCATTACCAATAGCCAACAATTGCCAGGAGAAATCTTCAGCAGACGGATCGTTCAGCAATGCAACTCGCATGTTTGTTGTCTTTTGAAATTTCTTCACATAGCGCCACAGATTTGATGATTTTAGGAAAGCGTTTATTTCAACGGCAGCAGTTGATCTTGGAATGACTGGCAGTGTTTGGCGGAAATCGCCAGACAGTAAAATCATTACGCCACCAAAGCATTTCGAGTCATTGCGCAGATCTTTCCTTGTCCGGTCATGTGCTTCCAATGCGCGTTCGTGCGCTATCGTACATTCGTCCCATATGATTTTAGATGCTACTAAAATTTTGGCCATTGCGGACTGTTTCAAAATGCTACATGTCCATTGTTCCGAATTTTGTAGGTTTAACGACAACTGTAACGCTGAATGAGCCGTACGGCATCCTTCCAACAATGTGGCCGCTATGCCAGAAGAAGCAACTGCTACCGCAACATCCTATCTCGCACGAGCAGAGTTCAAAAGCAATATGAGGATTTTCTTCTCACCAGGGGCATCCAGGAAAAATAAGCCACCATTTCCATCATCAATTACCTTCATTGATGTCATATTCTTATTGATATCATATTCTTATTTCTGTTGGGGGTTCAGCAGGGGTATATTCGTTTGAACTGATCCATGCCGATCATATTCACGTTCTCGTTCCAGTTCTCGATTAAATGCGTCGTTCATTCTACGATCTGGCGCAGCATTCCTAACTTTACTTATAAACTGCCGCACATTAGGTGACACATTTCTTCAATCAACAGCAGAGCTTGGCTATGCATATCCTCATTTACCTCAACATCGGGATTTCTTGAACGAATGTGAATTCGATGAAAAATGTCTTCTGACGTGTTATCCTTGTATTTGTTCCACAGGTCAGATGGATTGAATGGGAAGCATGTCGAAAGGATGATAGCAAATAATGTGCGTATCTGACTTGGAGATGCAGAAATAGTTGCTTCAGCATTGTCGTGTCACAATGATTATCGTTTTAAAGCAAATTCTTATCTTCTCCTTATCTTATAGCAAATTATATATTAAGAATCAATCTTGATATGCAGCACGAAATGTTGGGTCCACTATACCAGTAACAGTTCGTAGTGATTCGAACGATTTTGACCCTCGAACATTCATCAGTAACAACCGCAAATAAAAGCGTTCAGCATTCTTCGAATGACCTTTATAAATATGGCAAATAGCATCAGTAGAACGCACATCCGGATGACCAGGAACCACGTCACCTTGCTTCCGACGTTGAAATTTATTCGATGAAGCAATACGATACGATATTATGATTACTTTAACGGGTATTCTGCTATTCTTGACTGAGAAGAATCAAAAAAAAATCTTGGAAATCGACGATACGATATGACAATACGATACTTTTACGATATTTTAATGGTTATTCTGATATTCTGGAATGAGTCGTATCGAAAAAACCAAACATCATGAAAATCGGTTCAGCCGTTCTCGAGTTATAAGTGGCGTAACTAACACGACTTATGACTTTGTTTTATATATATAGATGAGGTGTAGTTCATATGGAATGTATAATTCATATAGAATACTTCAAAATATCCAATCGGGAGTAAGGGGCAGTTCCCAAGTGTTTTCCCAAGGGTTTCGGAAGGTAAAAGAAAAAACAATTCCGTGATTAGTGAACCTATAACAATACGTCAGTTTAACTGCAGAGTGAATTTGCATCACAATGAACGAATTATCGGAAAGCGAAATAAAAGTTATACACAACTATTTTTTTATTAAAAAAATATGTTTAGTAACCATCGAGTACCCACCACCCATCGATGTGTGTTAGGGGGTGATTACACACCAGATTATCCTTGACCCAAAACACCTCTCCATCCTAATACTCCAAACGTTATTTTATTCTGATCCCTTATCGTTCCTGGAAAAAATTACATCTTAAATCTACATGTATCTGTTTATTCACTTAATCTCTCGAATTTTATTGACATGATCTCTCCAACTTTAATACGATATCTCAATCATGAGCAAACGGTAGATGAGCTTGACTGATTCAGCGTTCACATGAAAAATTGGCATTTCACCATAACTTCCAGATACAACTTCCGGTCTCATCCTCAACGAAGAATTTTATAAATACTTGGTCTCCTGCGTCCAGCCTTGGTAGATGTCTCATTCATGATTGATAAAAAATTTTGTATTTTTTAGGGAAATCTGTTTTTTTTAATAAATTGCGATACTATGTTCCATTTGGTCATTAGTTTATTTCGACTTTTGTTAATGCTACGGCTAATTAGCCTAATTGAATGTACAGCATTGCTTCTTTAAAGGCACTAGAAGATTGATCAAATAGCCGCTCATAATTAATAACTCAATTACTCAAACTCGGAGAGAAAAAAGTTCCATTCTGAAAGTACTACGCATTACTTCTACTAAAGTAATACTAGTTGAATCAGAGTTTTTGTTCAGGTCCAGAGCAGAGGTTTTAACAACTTTGCTCTGGACCTTCAGGGTTTTCCAGGATGTTGCCCTTAAAATAAACACTGAATGCCCTTAAATTAAAATTGATTAGATTATTAATATTTATTTGGGAGTTATTTTTAGTTTTAGCCTAGTGTTAATTCTTGTAATATGTAATCAAGTGTTGTTAAATTAATATCGATTAATTAATATATTAAGATCACGATATGCAGTCTCGGCAATATTCTCTATGCGCAAACTAATTGTTTTATCTCTAGCCAGATATAAGCTCACTGCGAGTTTTCGCAACACCTCCAGCAAGGAGAGGGGTGTCTGTGATACCTTTAGCAATAACCTGTACTATAATAATATCCGAGGATTCATAAAAGTCCATGTTTAAGATGCTTTTATTAAGGACGAATGAATGAACAATCATTCTCTTTCAAAACTTCGTTCAAATGCTTTGATGTAGTCGAAATTACAATATTAAATATGAATCCTTTCACTCGGAGATACCTCGAAAAGCCAATATTATTCAGAAATTTCAATGTAAGCGCCATATTGCCGATTACTTTCCTAGGACCAGATCGGATATTTAAAAAGAAATTTAATTGATTACAATTACTTACATAGAACTTTAATTGAAAAAACCAATCGATTGCACTCAATAAATGTAACCGATCAAAACTGCAAGTAGGCAACTGCAGTAATTCGCCAATAGCACCGCATTTTAATGCTTAGATAATCCTTAAATTTGTCATTTCATTCAAAATATCATTAAGATCATCATTTCTTTTTCCTTTTGTTCTCAACATACATTTTCGATCATAATTAAGCATATATTGATATAGATCATAATTAAAAATTACATTCTTCGAAGTAACGACTGCAAAAAATTAACTAACAGACTAGGCGTTTGTTGACATAAAAAAACATCATGGATCATCAATGAGTTATACCTCTTCGATGCGGACCTTCATTAGGGTGACAACTCCACCGAATGCCGTCTCAAAATTTAATTACTTCGCAAGATTTGTTCAAATGTGCGAATCCTTCTCGGCCTACACGTACCGACGAGATGCAATGCGATGGCGATGTGTGCCCCGTGCTCGTTTGTGTAGGAGGTTGCCTCCCCTCCCCACCCACTTCTTCGCCACTTTCTGGAGGAGGGGGCCTCGGCGAGAACCACCCCACCCCGAACATCGTGCGACCACCCCCTCCACAACCTTCACCCCTTTAAACCATCCATAAAACTCCATTAGCGGGGTCCTTTGAGCAATAATTAAAATTTTTATAGACAAGGCCCCGCTTACCTCCCGCCTTATAGGCGGGGTGTAATTATCCTTTATAAACTACCCTCTATCGCGCGGTGTTTATGACACAAAGCTTTTAGCGAGATACAATTCAGACGGGCCGAAAGGGGTGAGAGAGAGAGAGAGAGAGAGAGAGAGAAAGGGCTGGATGGTGGGGGGTGGGAGAGGGAGAAGGAAGGGAGGGTTTGGTGGGGGGGAGTGAGAGGTGGGGGGGGGAAGACGATGCGGAGTTCGAGAGCCGTTTCAATGGAACCCGTCGGATTCTATTTAAATAAAGCCTCGAGATTTCACTGTCGGAGGAAAGGGGGGAGCAGATTAACGAAAAAAATACTAAAAAACGAAGATGGTGCCCCGGCAGCGATGAAAGTAATTCGTCTTTTGTGCATCGTCCCTCGGCCTCTGGTATATATTCATTTCCGATTTCCCCTCGGCATTCCGATCACGCCTCCTTTTTCCTGGAAACGAGTTCGAGTACCCGGGAGTACGGTATCCCTGTAAAAAGTTTTTAATTCTTTCCTCAGCATGAGTGCGCAGTTCTCAGTCATGTGATATGTACCGCTCGGCATGTGAATATCAACTGCTCTACGGTGCCAATATATTGAGGGAGTAAAAAGAAATCCGATTGGTCGCCTCGTAGTTTCGTTTCCTCTAAGGCATGCGTACATGTACGAGCTTGAAGCAAAATAGAAACCCGATGCAAGAGCATTGAAAATACTTAAAAGCACTTTCGTTTCTCGTTCCATTTCCAATTCGATGACAAAACCAACAAAGCAGCCTTCAGTGAATCAAATGAAAACCGCTTCTTTTCAGCACCGGATCGGTTTTTTTTCATTTAAAATATGGGTATGGTGGAGGTGGTAAGGTAATGGTAAGGGATGGGGATGGGGAAAATACATTATATTGGATAGAGAGGAAGGCAAGAACTCAAGTATCAAATATGGTGGACGCAGAGTGAAAGTTACCAAGGGAAATCCGTACGAGGTTCAAAAAGTGGGTGGAGTAAATATTGAAAGGTAGTGGGTTGTTGAGCGCCGTGATAGAGGGGAGAATGCTGGATAAGTGGGATGGAAGAAGTGAAAGAATAAACCTTTGGGACAGCATCAAGGCAGACAGAAGTTACGACCAAATGAAAAAGGAAATAATATAGGGCGATTAAAATAAATTCTCGTCATATGTAAAATATAATATTTATTAAAAAATTTTAATAAATAATTTTTATTGCTCTGGGAGCCAAGTCCCTTGGAGCAGAGCGTTCCCTTTATTAGGGAATTCCCAGAACCTACCTTTCATTAGATAGAATACCTTGAATGAATGACCAACTTTTCAGTATTATTTGGGCTTATGCCACCAGAACCAATCAGTTATCAATTAATCCAAAGGGTGTTGTAATGGACCTTATGCAATGGATTTTCCTACACTGATTCAGAGAGTGATACTACCTCGGCTGCTGATTTATTTCAAATACTTGTGTAATACACATGTTGAATGATTAATGCTGTTTAGACTGTTTTAATGAAAGAAATGTGCCCTTCTGCTTAATTTGAGAGAAAATATAAGAGTCAAATCACCAAGTAGATGTATGAGAGAAGAGTAATATGAAGGAGCGATAATTCAACGTCAAGAATTTCATGCAGCAGTTGCAGGGGACTTGCTCCACAAAACGAAGGATGGCCCTAGTTTTCTGACAAAGGTCATTACTGGAGATAAGTCATGGTCCTATGGCTACTTGTCCATGTATAACCCTGAAACAAAAGCCCAGTCTTCCTAACAGTTGGTTGATGAGATAGAGGAGAATTCGACCTGGCAACTCATGACCATTCCGAAAAATGATTTTGTGGATTGTTTTTAAAAGTGGAACAGATGCTGGGATGATTGTGTGAGGTAGGCTATTTTCTGGGTGAGCTATTTTTCTTAAAATATTGCTTGGCTGGATACCTTCTGGACAGACCTTGTAATATTTCTATTACCCTGTTTATGCATTGAGACTATACATGCAGATTTGAATATTCCAGAAAAAACCCTGTAGAGAGAGATTTATTAAACAGTGTATATATACATATATATATATATATATATATATATATATATATATATATATATATATATATATATATATATATATATATAAAATATCTTCGAAATGGAACGCTCATCGGCGACACACAAATATATAAAAACACAGATGTAGATTTTTAGAATATAGAGACACAAAGAAAGGACACTCACAATTTGTTATTTTACGTTTCGACAGCACGGCTGTCGTCTTCAGAATGGCGTTCTCGGGGAAGAGCGGAGAGGATGTGCGGGGGAGAGGTGGGGGAAGGAGAGGTAAAGGGACCAATAGGAAATGAACAAGGGGGTGGGGGGGATATGTAGGCAGCCAATTGATGCATTCAGTGGGCTTGGTTCAGCCCGGGCGGTTTGAATGATTGGGCCACCCAGATATGCGCCATCTCGCGGGTTCTCACCTCTATTATACTCGCAGATTTGGGAAGGATTTCAATCACCGAAACAGAGAAGCAGTCGTCAAAAGATTGTTTGTGGGAAGCGGTGTGAGTAGGGATGGGATAATTAAGAAAGGTGGGGGATTTGGTGGAATAACGGTGGTTATTCATGCGGAGGGAAAGTGCGGTCGTGCATTCGCCCACGTAGAAGGCAGGGCAGAAGTTACAGGAGAGGCGATATATAATATTTTTTGAGGTACAGGTGGCGAGTGGTTGGGAGTTGGTACTGAGTGAGGGGGAGGGTCTTAAAAGATGACAGCATTTGCAGCGTGGGCGGTTGCATGGTGCGGATAGGGGCGGGGGAGAGACGGGGGTGCTTGAAGTTGGATTTGTGGACTTAAAGATGTCTCGCAGGTTCGACGGGCGTTTAAATGAAACAGAGGGACAGTGTGGGAATAAAAGTGATGTGGACTGAGTGTTATTGATAATTGGGAAGAGGTCACGGATTAGATGTTTAATTTTGTGGGTACCGGGGAAGAAAGTGGTGATAAGATTAGGGCATTTTGGGCGGTTTGGTTTGGGGAGGGGAGTGTATTGTGTTGACGGTTTGAGGATTTTACTGTTTAGCAGTTTTTCCGGGTACCCACATTTTCTGAGGGATTCATGCAGCTGGTCCAAGTATTTCTGTTGGGAGGGGGTGTTGTTGCAGAGACGGAAGCCACGGATAGAGAGTGAGAATGGGATGGAGCGCTTTGTGTGAGGAGGATGGCAGCTGTCGAAATGAAGATATTGTTGCTTATTGGTTGATTTAATGTGGACTGAAGTGTGAAACGTATTGTTTTGGAGGTGAATATCGATATCTAGGAAGGTAATATTCGAGTCGGATATAGAAGAAGTGAATGAAACTGAGGAGGAGGAGTTGAGAGAGGAAATGAAAGAGGATAAAGTTTCGCGTCCGTGGGACCAAAGGAGGAAAATATCATCAATATAGCGGGCCCAGAAAAGTGGTTTTAGGGTTTGTTGTTGCAGAAAGTCGTGTTCTAGTTTACCCATAAAAAGATTGGCGTATGCAGGAGCCATACGCGAGCCCATTGCAGTGCCTTTTATTTGTAAATATATTTTGTCATTGAATTGAAAAGCATTTTTGGTAAGAACGATTTGGCTTAATTCGAGGAGGAAATCTGTGGATGGGGTGTGTGGTGTGGATCGTAGGGAGAGGTAATGTTTCAGGGCTTCTAAGCCTTCTTTGTGGGGAATGGAGGTGTACAGAGATGTGACGTCTATCGTGGCCATGAGAATATATAGTGATATATATATATATATATATATATATATATATATATATATATATATATATATATATATAAAGTAGTGGCACTTAAGGCACATCATCATAAATTAGGACCACATCCTTTTTGGAGATCAAGATGGTACAGTTTAGTTTTGATGTTTCCACTGAGATTGTTAAAGATGAGATAGAAATAGACTATCATGGAATATAGAATAGTACAATTATATTTTACAGACAAAGATGAGAAATACTTTGCAAAACTATTGGTTATGTCATCATACAAACAAGCAGAAAAATCATTAAAAAGTAAGGCACTGGGTAGTATGTCAGTCTTCCTCATACTGCTGACATGATTACAAAAATGTTGTAAGTTATGTTGGATAGATGACTCAAGTTGTGCTATATAGCTGTTGCAATAATTCCTAATTATTTTTTTTTAATTCTGGCCTAAACAGCAAAAATGTAGTGTAAAATGATTGTCATTAAATTTGCTAATATAATTTAAGCAATAATTTCTTATGGACAATTAGATTCTTCAGTTTAAAGCTAAAACACCTTGGAAAACTTTAAAAGTGCTAATTGGGGCAAATAACTGGATACCCCGACACAGAATGTCATTAAAATAACTAAAAGCCTCCTCAGTGTGTAAATTGACAAACGAGTTCATACCACCAATTAATATTCAACAAGTAATTAATCAGAGATAAAAAGTTGCATTTCCTAAAGCCATAGTTGTATTTCCCAAAGTTATAATTGTATAAAAGTAGATTACTTGAATTGGGCATTGCAGTTGAAAGAACACATTATTGCATGATGATGGAAATCACATGTTAGTAGAGGACAGTTACCCTGGGATATGGAAGTGAAGTCTGACTTTGTTAAAATTATGTGTAATAATTTTCCATTATGATTATAGGTGTTATTAACTTGTCAAATTTGCAAGGAGCACATAGAGTCAATCAGCACATGAGAAGGAGCAGGAAGATAGGATGTTAAACATGTCTATTCTACAGTGATCAGTGAATCCCAGGAATAAACTTGAGGTAGATGGAAATCACCCATTATTTACACTCACAATAATTGTCTGATTCAGTAAGATTTTCAATTGCATCAAAATAAGTATGGTATCCATCCTTTGGAGGCAAGTTATCTCTCTGTGCCATTCAATATAATTGATCAGGAAGTTATAACAGACACAAAAAGAGATTCAAGATTAAGATCACATTCCAATAAATTACACAAATGCATGTTTTGATCTCACTGCAATCTGGACTTCCCTACTGCTTTGTGGTTGCGGTTTTGTTTTTGGTTAAACAGGTTTTCGAGCTGAAAATATTTGGACAATCATGTGGATATTTAATGGTTCAGTTAGTTTTGCTGTTATTTTTCCTCTCTTACATGGTCAAGTGAAGTTGATGCAAGAATTCTTTTTCAGCTCGTTTTTTCCTGACACAATCTTGATAGTTTTTGATGAGAGGAAAACAGTTTTTGATGAGAGAAAACTTTTCCTAGCTGAAGCCATTTAGTCCAACACAGCTTTGATGGAATGAATCTTACTGTTTTGGAAATTTCCCAGGCAATGAATTCTAGTATTCTCAATAGGAATCCATTGATCCATGTTTTTAATGATTCCTCTTATAGGTTCCTAATCAGCTTTGATGTAAATAGTTTCAGAGCATTTGTAAATGATAACGTTTGATGCAAAATATTATCTTTCATCAACTTCAGAGATTATAGTTTCCATTTAACACACAGTTTTGGGAGAGGGTTTTTGAGATTGATCTTCGGTGAGGGGTCTTTTAATTAAATCAAGTTCATTTTTTCAACATAAAACCAGCGACTTGGATTAATTAATAACTGTAGTATAGTCAGCAAAACGTTTCTCACAGCCCAAAGAAAGTTTTCAGTCTAGAGATTACACAGAACCAGTCCGCATCCCAGTCATTAATGAGCACTTTAAAAAGATTGTTGAATAAGTTAAAACACTTTTTATGCATGATTTCTTGCACAGGCTGTAAATTATATACTTAACAAGGATTTGATGACGTGGCTACCCAGAATGAAATCCATGCCATGCTCAAAATACATTCAAGTTAATCTGTGAGTGTATTTTGAAAATCAGTTTTGTATAATGACAATTCACAGTATTCACATTCTCGGTTATTACAGAGTGTACAGAATTATGCCTTATGGATGCAAACAACAATTACTTGTGTCATACTAAATATAAATAATCTTGTGAAGGGTAAGAATATTTTTGCATCCATACTTTTAAATAATTATGCTTAAATTTTAACTACTTACTTTTTGGGATTTTCTGCTGTGTACTGAGTATATATTCAAAAGACAATTTTCTATTCTTCCTGGTTGGAGCACCATCAGGAGCTGACTAAATGAAGAACAAAATGTTTAGTTTTTAAAAATATGTTCAATACACAATAGGAAATAAACAAGTAATAGCAAAAACACCAATTGCTGCAAAAAACAATCAATGAAAGATTAGGCATAAACTTCTGTGCTTAAAAAAGTATACAGTAAAACATCCCAACATATCAATCTACATCCAGTAAATACAATCAAGATTCCATACCTAAAAAAAGGCTTGCTGGAATCATATGGTAGTATATTAGCAAGAGAGTGAATAGTTCTCTTTTACAGTAGCAAGATTTGTTTTACATGAGAGGAATGACCCCATTTCTCAAAACCATAATTCAAATGGCATTGTATTACTAAAGAACCGGTATAAGTATATAAAAACTGCTATATATCATACTTAAACATAAAACTGCACTTCATCATGTATGTGAACTAATTTTGTTGAACATCTGAACAAACACATACATTACACAGTGATATTCTTCTATACTTTCAGTTGTTTCTCGCATGAAATGGGACCGATGCATTAATAATTCAGATTATGTTTGCTAACAAACTGCATTGTTAAATAGAATATGCCTTTCTGTTGGTAGTATGTTTTTCCATCATCCACCTTCATTTTTAATGTCATTCTTGTCGTACGTCAGTCATTAATAATTTCTGCATTCTTACTGTATCTGTAGTAAATATATCCCAGGAAACATCTATTTACCTCAAATTGATTTTTTCTTTTTAAATTGGGTTATTAAAATGTGCATCTTGTGCGCAGAGAATTGACGTGTAGATTGCTTGTATTGCGGGGACTGTGAATGTGAACATCAGCATTAGTAGCGAGTCTATAGGTTCATTCTTGTGTATACTACAGTGGTAAAAATATAAATACACGGAAGGGGTAAAAGGTTAAACTGCCTAAATAATTGAAGACTAAGAGCATCATATCTAACATTAGCTATTAATCATACAACTTTTTTTGTAATTTAAAAATGGACATGGCATGTGGGGATAAACCCCAGAAAATAACACTTGAGACAATATGAGAATAATACAAACCATAAAAGTGATAGAAGAACATTATTGAAAACAGTAAAGCGGATTGTCCGGATTAGGAAACACAGTGGATTGAGTTTCTTAAAGAGCACATCAATATGAGAATCCCAATAAAGATGACTATTTAAATGTGTACCAAGAAATTTCACTGACTCAACCTTAGGCAAATAGTAACCTTTCAATGGTATATTCAACAATGGAGTGTTCTTATGAGCAAATTGTATTACTTGTGATTAATCAGTATCAACTTTGAGGAA
This sequence comes from Hetaerina americana, assembly GCF_022747635.1. Classification (NCBI taxonomy): domain Eukaryota; kingdom Metazoa; phylum Arthropoda; class Insecta; order Odonata; family Calopterygidae; genus Hetaerina; species Hetaerina americana. The sequence goes on along the minus strand of NW_027287095.1, from coordinate 62,730,004 downwards.
ATTGTTCACAGACCACGAATGAATGCAAGATTACAACTAACTTCATGAACGAATACGCCAGTATTACATCCGGAAAGGGCACTCAAAGAGAAATAATTATTTGCAAAATAAGAATAATGTAATAGAATCCCAAAGAATATTTACGTATTACTTGTTGTCGCGAAAGTAATTTGATGATAAATGAGTTCACGAGTTATTTTCAGTTATTTAATTTCAATTTTACCATTAACATTCCACAATATAATAATGATCTCATTTTGCCGCTATGGTAAATCCAATTTTTAGAACCGTCACAACTGAAATGAATGTGAGTGACACCATTAAATTCCCTCTTTTTTCGGATGATGTGCAGATGTTTTCCATAAGAGCATTAAGAGATATCCATCCCCGTGATTCGCTGGTGCCCGGATTTTGGCGAAAGGTGGCGGGAATATTTTCTGCTACCAACATATGAAATGTCACGTGAGTTTTTGTCGTCGAATAAGATAATTGATATAATAATGCTGATGTTTCATCGCAGAAGATTTTATACTTCTTCAAAAAATTTAATTCCTTGAATTAAAAGTTCATTGTGATCAATAATCGGAATATATACGCTATAGGATTTTAATTCAGAAATTCCTAAGGCTAAAGTTAAGATATAGATAATCACATATTAGTAACTAAATCAGTAATTTATCAGCGGCTATACCAGTGAATGAGGATATTACATTTTCTTAATTTGTTGATTCTTACGGTGAAGTCACACTGGAGAATATAGTTTTCTTATTTATCATAAATATAGGACTGTTGGTGATGCCGAAAAACTTAGCGTAAAGCGTGATATCTGCAGTAGATGTCCATGAGAAACAGGTGCCATATTTCAATTCACTAACCGGTTGTGTTTGTATTTTGGTGCTTAAGCAGTCTCGGTATGTTTTGATATTTAAGGGGAGAGATGTGCTAAAACTGAGGATAACAAAATATTAAGATTTGAGTGTTTTGTTGAATTAGGGAAAATTTTCGGGAAGGCCTGCCATTTGATCCCACCTTGTTGAAACAGTGAATGCAACATGAGTTTTCCAAAAGATGACCTGTCAAGCCAGGAAGTTTTATTGAGTGAGGGAGAATTTATGGTCTTGACCAAAGAGTAAGATGCAGTGTTGTGACGGTTCCTCTTTCTCTGGCATTGAAAGATTTCTAATTTCGTTTTTTTTTCTAGCCTACCGTGTAACCTTTTGAATGACATGGGAGATCTATTGGAAGATAAATTCGATGAAAAATTTGCATCGGTAAGCCTTTAAACTGTTCCTTAATGTAATTTAATTGTGACTTCGTATTCTCCCTTATCATGACCCATCATCTTCTCCAATGATACTAAGAGCATTTAGTTGATAATTTCTTCAAAGACTTGGATAAAGCCTTCAATAAATGTAAACTCAAGGAACTTCCAAGGCTCCTAAGCCAATTTTTAAACCTACAGAACTACAGCTTTAGTTTAGCGTGACGCTATGATTGATTACCAAGTTAATGAAGCTATTGTTCAACCGAACGCGATATTTTTCCATAAGATATGACTGCAAATATCACCTTGAATGAAGATTTCATATTATTTTTATTAATCATTTACCTGAAGAAATGTCTCTTGACCTCTCTGAACTCCAAAGATCATCCCCTAAGTTTGATGGCCAATTGAGTTATCGTGAGGTGAAGCTTATCGGTCTCCAAACTTGCATTTGCCTAACTCAAACTCACCTGACGAAATCTGACCAAAGTCTTACCTCCTGCGCGTTTTCGGTTCGTCCGTAAAAATCCTTTCGTAGTTCCACTGGAATGTCGTATTATCTACCCGTGTGGAATTGTTTGTTTCAATTCCCTTTCCATCGCGGAATCAAGTATATCTGTGGTGAAATAGTGTCATGAATAGGGAATTAGTGCTTGGTAACTCATGGTCTGTTTAATAACATTTGAATGAGTGCCCCTATTAGGCCAAAGCACCATCTGAAGATTTTGTCAGCACATTGGAGGTATGATTCAGTGTGCAATCATAAAGCTTATCTAATTACACTTATACAATTTTCAGTTTGATAAGATGGCAAATTCATCAATCTTATCTAATTTTTTAGCCTGCCATTGAATTTTATGTTTTGTGTTTTAGCTCACTTTTGTATTAGGTATGCCGAAACATGAGATATAGAGGTTTTGATTGGATTTTTTCAAATATACTATTTTATCCTCTGTTTATTACTGATAAATTTTGAGGTTCAATTACTCCATTCAACCTATTGCATTTCGCACTTGCATAATCAATCTCAATATTGTCACTTCTCCACAACACTTAAGAGCTCCAGTAGTGAAAAAATTCAATGAATAAAATTTGAAATTTTCTGAAGTATATGTAATTGAAACACTGATTTGAGGGAACTTACCCTGGTACAATGTATTTTAGAAGTTTTTTGATAGCATTGTTTGATAAAGAGTCAATATCTCGGCTGTGTGATGCACATTCTTTAATAGCATTTAACATGTTAAAATGAAAGTTTTTTCCAATCTTTATTTAAATTATCACGTTGGTATTATTGGGTGTATGTACAAACAGCATGTAAGATTTACAAGAAATAGCTGTAAAATGTAAACATAACGATATGAGGTTTGAAATGAAAAATTTAAAATTGGGCCTAAATATGAAAACCTTTTATTTTGGTCCCAGCTTAAAGCAAAAAAATTATTCTTTTGTATCTAGCAATCATTATTTTGATAAATCCATGTGTATATGGACTTGAAGTAAATGTTTACTTGAGCTGGTTTTGTTTCGGAAGCCCATTTGAGTATTGTTAACTTCCATGTTATTGCATGTAACATGTTTATTTATGTTTTAATCATTCATTACAAACTGAGGTATAAAAAGGCTGCAGGAAAATGTCATGTGTATTATTGTTCATCATATGGTTAGGATTCAAATGAGGTATAATCCTCTTTTTTAAGCAGATTCTTCAAATCAGTTATGATAATCATAGCCTAATCCATTTGTGCATGCTTTCAAAAGCCTTATATCACTTCAGTTGCTATCTTCCCCTTTCATATCTTTTGAAAAATCAACATTGTGAAAACAGAGTAATATTTTGCTTATTTAGATCCCTGATGTTTTTTTTTGTAATTAATTCTCAAATTCCTAAATTTTACATGTATGTCTACATAAATTTTCTGCTTCAATACATTATAAAACATATTGAAATGCCAAATTAAATTTGTGGGTAAAAGTGTAACAGCATATGAATACATCCCTGATTTGTAGAACACACAGTTAACAAACTGTTATCTTTTTAACAAAAAGGTTGATTCTGATCGAAATGCAAATTGCTCAGAAGCAGTAATGGTGTACCAAAGCAATTCAGCTTGTCATATTCCGTGCATTGAAAATTGGCCTGGTGAATACAACTTGGAGCTTTTGGTGGATGGCGTATCATCATCCAAGAAAACATGGTTGGTGAGTATCATGACAATGCATGCTTAGTGAGGGCTAATTTTGGAGAGTATACGAAGAAATTGGAGATTGCAACAAATTATATGCCACTGCATTTAGTGAGGGTGAATAGACCATTAAAGTCAGTGAGTAAGGGTTGCATATGCTACAGTTATGAAAATAAATTCAGGTATAACTGCAGTAAACTCACATTGTGCATCCATGTTAATGGATGCACAATGAAAAATGGACATTCAAAAATCATGGATATCTTAAATACATGGAGAATATGGTTTTGATATAAAAAGATGTGTATGTAAACTCCCCTTCTTCATTCCATTTGATTGGTTTGAGTTTTTTTAGCAATTGAAAGTACATTTTTCCATCATCACATTGCCAAGATAAAAACAACTGAGCTGTTAAAGGATGAATTTAAAAAAAAGGAGTGTCGAGATGGATTTTTATTTGTCACATTATGCCAATCAAAATAATGCAGTGTTGTTAGTTAATGATTTTTTATTGCTTTGTAAAATTATGTATTTGCTCGCCTTAAACAAGATTATGGAATTCTCAGTGCTAATGAGTGTGTAGGAAACGATGATGGGTAAGCATGCATTGCACAAAAATGTTTAATTAAAAGATAAAATACTGTGGATGACTTTTGATGTAGTGAAATTAACAACTTTAGAGAAAACCCAGGTATTTCAAACTTGTATTTATTTAAAGTATATAACAAATTCAAAAGCATCTTTATGATTGTATTATCATTAAAATTTTGAGGTGCTGGGAGGAGTAGCAGGGATAATTGAGAGTTAACCTTAGACTGAAAATTAAAAGCTAAGTTAAAAATTACAATAGGCATTTGTAAATTGTGGATGAAGAATGTATTTTTTGTGTAAATACTTACGCAATGATTGTTACTAATTTTTGTTTATTTTACCCATTTTTTGTAGTTCTCATATGAACTGAATAAGATATTTGTTGATGTGAACCAGAGTATTCCTCTGCAATTTAAGCTTTCCCATAGACCTGCAGATGATCCAATATTTTTGCGAGCAATGGCTGTGTATGATGTGACACAGCATATACATATACCAGTAAAAAGGTGTCCAAACCATCTTAAAGAAGATGAAGACAGGGGTAAGTTTTCTTTTTTTATACTTGAACAGTTTATCATGTATGTATAATGATTTCTAAATATCCTATTCATGCGATATTTTTGAAACCAAAGTGATCTCTGCCATCAAATCTGAATGAAAAGAAAATAATAGCAATGGCAATAAGAATATTTTTCCTTGTGGTCACTTGCAGAAAAGATAATATTCTGTCTATGCATTGTAAACAAGTTGGTCGGAAGTGACGTTTGTTTTGTTTTTTAAATTGACACTCGTAGCCTATATTATAGTATAAATGAAATTGTAAGTTCTAAAGTGCTGTATACGTATTTTAGTGCATGTTACATTAATAATTTATTCATTGAAACTCCAAGTTGAAAGTGGGAGAAAAATATCATCCAATAGGAATCACTGACTGAATAACTACTACTCTAACTCATAATACTTTCTACTCTTACCAATTCTACAAAATAGTTTTTAATATATTGAATGTAAAAGAATAATCATGAGTCATTTCATTTGAAATGTGAACTGGTTAGTTACCTTGTGCTTGTTTATATTTCTGGAAGGTAATGAATAGTAATATCAGATTTCATTTAGAAAAACCATTATACTAGACCCAAAGATTGATTTGATAGGCCAGGGTAGAAACCACCAAATGCCTTTATTTGTAGTTTCAGTGATATTTCAGTAAATACACACATGCAAGCCACAGCTAGGAGTTTCCACCATCAGGGGGATCAATATGGTGCAGTGGCTAATGTGCTGCCAGGGTTCGAATCCTGGAGATGGTATTTTTTAGTGGTGTCCCCATCCCTACTTGAGGTACTTCGTGGAGAGCACTTATAGAGAATATGCCATTGGATGGGATGTTATGCTGCGGACCCCTTGGCACCTTTCGTTATGTGTAGATTTCTGTCCACCCAACATCCTTTCATGTCCAACCCTAATGGTGCAAATGACCTTGGCTGTCAGTCGGCTCCCCTAAAATCTCTTGCTGTTTTCACCACCTGGCCACCTCTTATCCCAGTTCTCATATAATTAGCATATGAATAATTAACATTATGTACACTGGAGAATAGTTACATTTCAATTTATGCACAAGTCCACGGAATCAACTGAAAGGTTGATTACTCTACAGATTAATGCTAGTACAGTGGAACCTTGATTGACTGGTATAATTCATTCGCGTAGCTGGCATTATTTGTATCAGAATCATGCTCATAGCATGAAACACTTGTTAAGCAAAATAATTTACCCATTTGAATTAATTTTAAATATGTTAACGTGTTCCATGCTGAAAAAATTTATGTATAAAGTTGAACCAAGAAGAATTATGTATTCATTGCTTAGGATCATGAATCATTTTCATCTCATCTATTTCGGGATGAACTCACCTGGAATGTGAATTCTATTTGCAGAAAGCAAAAAAATTAAATAATTAATTTATTATTTATGATACATGCTTAATGCTCTTTTACTAGAATTCTATCTGGCGACATTTGTTTTTGCTGATGATTGAAAATTAAGTGAAAATTTGACAAAGCATTATCATTGAATAAATTTGTATCATGCATATCTACTGCCTTATTAGGGTGATGCTTCTCAATGCATGATGCTGCAGTTACTTTCAGGATTTCTCTTATTGCACCAGAAGATGTTGCTTTGTTGTTACTTCCTCCTCTGACAAACTCTCCTCCACAGCGTATTGCTGCAGAACACTATGCAACTTAAGCTTTTTGGTGGTCAGCTTTTGGCTAAGCTCTTCCACAAGCTCATTAATATCACTGTTATCCACTTCCAGTCCCATGATCATCGCCATGGCACTCATGTCTTCTCTCCACGGGTACAGTCTCAAACCCCTCGAAGTCACAATCAAAAATGTTCTCTGGCCAAAGCTTCTTTCGAGCAGATGTGAGAGTTCTCTTGGTAACCCCTGCCCATTCCTTTTCAAACATCCTGAGGTAGGCAACATTGTGGAAGTGGCATTTCCAAAACTCTCTGAGAGTGAGATTGGTCTCTTCAGTCTCCTCAAAGCAACACTCAGAGAGTGCTTTACTGTAGCGGTTCTTAAAGTTAGAAATAACCTGCTGGTTCAAAGGCTGGACCTAATAATTTCATGACATTAAGATATATTTTGGAAAATGTCACTATTATTTTGTCACCATAGTCTGAAAAATCTGGGTAATCAGTAACACTGCATATCATCTTTGAATAACTCATGTAATCTTTCACCATTGAAGCGTGAACTTATGGTGTAAATATAGGTAATGGCACACGTTTCCCCTTCTATTTATCTGATGATGGAATGAAGATGTATGTTCCTTAAATATTTGGAAAGACTAATCTGAAGCTTCTAAAAACTGATTAAGACCAGTAAATGTCTTTTATTTTTGTAGGATTAATACCAAAAATGCAATATCAGCAGAGATGAATTATTACATTTTGCTCTAAATTATATCAAAATATTTTAGTAATGGAAATATGCACCAATTAAATATCCATTCCGACCTGGAAACACTGTATAATGACTGCATAGATTTGTAGAGGAGGATAATAGATAGAATTTTTTTAGATAATATAAATCACTTTCCATTCATTTGTTTACATGACTTATCCATGGCTATTTCTGTTGCTAACGATAAATGAACAGGAACACACCCTCCCTTGAATATTTCAAATGTTCATTGCAAACATTGTGCTCCTATTGGCTGATATACTTTTGATGAGATAATTTACGAGTTTTTCATACCTACCAGAATCTGCTCATAATTCTGCATCTTTCAGAGTTATCTCTACTGCTTGCCAGTAACATAATAGGTTTAGAGCTATTAATAAAAACTGATCAGGGCTGGAGTTACAGTTAACTCTACACAAAGGCAAGTGTGGCATGATGGCCCCCATTAGTGAACAAAAAGTATGAAATAATGTGACTTCAAGAAAGTGAAAAAGCAAGATATTAAAACGGGAGTGCTTAAGCTAGATCATGTGGATATTTTGGAAGTGTCGTGGGTCTAAATAATCAAATTTGTTTGGAAATAAGAAGAATTGCATTAGGCAAAGAAGCTTTCCAAAAGAGGAAATAGATGACAGGATCATCGAGTAGGAATGTAGGGAAATGGCTTGTCAAAACTTGATATGGAGCATGTTTTTGTATGTTGTTGAAGCGAGATGATAGGTATAGATTGGAGGTTTTTGAAATGCGGGTATGGAGAAAGATGGAAAAGGTGATATTGACAGAAAGGAAAACAAACGAGAATGTGGTGGAAGAGGAGAGGTAACTGATAGGAGAAATGCCAAGGAGTCAGGAAAGATGAATGCTAAGCATTTTCATTTTACTGATGGAAGAACTAGTGCAATTAGGAATGTGCTGTAGAAGTTACAAAACCATAAGGAAAGAACCAGACATCTATTGTAAGCAAATGTCTTGACTATGCAATATGTCGCAATTTGTTGAAGTGAATTATTTACTTCATGTAGCACTGCTAATTCATAATTTACAATATTACTGAATAAATTGTGAATCATTTAAGTATGGTCCTCAACTATGTTTCAAGGGAAACATGCCAGCAAAACATATTTTTCTGATAAGTACTACAGTACAGCCATCTTGGGACGCCATTAGAAACCACCTATACTGCTTGGCTTGACTCAGTCTGGAGGAGCCAGGGTTTGTTGTAATTGATTTTCCATTTTCAATCAAGCTCCAAATTTTGCCATTGGAAGAGATGTTGCTTTGATGATGCATATGCTGAATAAATTTCCAGGCTTCTTCCTATATTAAGGAAGCCCATTGTCCTCCAGCATGATCACCTTACCTCCACCTTGATCCTTTCAACAGCAGATTCTCCAACAGTTTAAGATCAGAGGATTTTGCTGGTCAGCTCAAAAAGCTCTTTCATTCTATAATTCGTTGTCTCAGGCGTGACTTCATGGAATCGACTTAACATAATGAAAGGAGAAACTTTGTAATTCCACATAGATTTATTCGACGGACGACCTAGGTTTCGACGTGGCACGTCATCATCAGATGATGATGACGTGACATCAGATGATGATGATGACATCATCAGATCAGATGATCACCTGATGATGACGTGCCACGTCGAAACCTAGGTCGTCCGTCGAATAAATCTATGTGGAATTACAAAGTTTCTCCTTTCATTATCTCTTTCATTCTTTTGACCTTTTGTGTTCTTGGAATATTATCTGGTTGATGATTCTATGAATCTGCTAACGTAGCATGTTGAATAGAAGAATGCATCTCCAATCTAGAGGCTTTGTACTACTCAAGAAAATCTACTACATACTTCATATTAAAGAAACTGACATTGGATCGTCATGAATATTTTGCGGTAATATTTGTTATTTAACCCATGAATGAACTAAGATATAGTAATGTCAAATGCGTTGGCATCCACAAAATTTATTTTGCTAGCTATAAAGGAGCCATGATAATTATTACATTAAGAAGATTTCTGAGACCAATAAATTGGCCCACCAGAAATTTTGCTCTTACATTTTGGTCTGATATATTAAGTAAATGTTAATAATTGGCAAGGGTTATTAACCTCTTTCATCATCTCATAGTGTATTTTTCATTGTTCATGATTTCAGGACTAGAAAACATTGAGCATGTCTTACACTGCCGTGATAAGAGTGCAATTTATGAGTATGACAATACAAGCAAACGCTACAGTGTTGTGGTACCTTTTGATGCTCCACCAGCAGGGTCAGACGTCACCACACTAATGTATTGTGTGACCTGTAAAGGCAGTTGCACGGGCGGTATGAATCGTCGCCCTGTAATGTTGATTTTTACTCTGGAAAAAGAAAAGTAAGTGCTGATTTTATTTGATGCTCCCTTGTAATTGCATACAATCCTTATGAAAAATATTGGCTCAAATTACCATAAATGTGCATACAGAGCAGCTTATTAAAGAACAGTAAAATTAATATGTGTCTATGAACACTAAGCTAAGTACAAAGTGCTTTGTTCAGTTCATTTCATTCTTCTTTTTATTTAGTAAATGGATTTCATGAAGGTTTAAGGTCCAATACTGTTTGATCAATACACATATTTGACTAATATGTGTCATAAAAGTAGAATCAACTTCCAAATAACTCTCAACCATAAGAATAGTGAATAAAAACAGTGATAAGGTATATGTGAAAGTTATCATTTCAGTTTGGTAAAGAGTGGTCATGTGTCTTTATTCACATAATTATTGTGCAAATGTATTAATTTTATATTGTATTGTTAGCTTACAACTAGTTATTGTGTAATGTATACTGGTACATGTTTGATCAATTTAACTCCATGGTTGCATCAGGAGCAGCTCGTGCAGGTTTTAACATGCCTAATTCACCCAAAGCTATGGAAGTTTTGCTGCATTGATGTTTTACTTTTGCCTGAGAGATTCATCAGCCAAGGCCTAAGTAGTACCAATGAGATAATCTTGCTATTTAAAAGGAGTAATTTTTTAAATGTAGAGCCAATTTTTTGTCACTTAAGTGGGTTAAACTTATTTCTCCAATGTAAGTATTAACATATCATTGTCATCCTCTATGGTGTCTATAAAGTGTTGCCATGGGAATCCCCTTATCTGAAGCATGTGGACTTGCGAGGCAAGGTAGAATTCAATTCAGCAGTGTTCTAAGGAATAAGGGAAGACAGAAAAGATTTTCTTCTATGCTGCTACTGCGACTTTTAGTCCATGAAGTGAACAATTCTTGAGAAAGTACTTGTGTAGAGCAGAGGGAGATGTAAGCGTTTTTAGGATTGATGGCATGTGTGCCACTTTTACATTTTGGGTACCTAAATCAGACATTCCACGGAGATATTTGCACTTTCGTGCCCCATGCTCTAATGCTCATTTTCTTTGCTGAAGTTCCCACTTCTGGGTTATTATGCGAGTGCTTTATCATTTATGACCATTAGGCACCTAATTCAAAGTGAAGATGGGAACAAGAGGACTTCAAAGGGGGGGTGAGGAATGGACATTGCATAATAAGTTGGAATTTAACAAGTTACGTCACCAGTGCTAGTACTAACTGGTGTTGTGGATATGGAGTTGGAGTTATGAAGTAGGTATAATTAATATAAACTTGGAAAAGTATCCAATGCTAGCCTAACTCAAGTTTCATTTTTGTATTAAAATGCAGAAATTACGAAGTGTGATAATCATTTGCCTTGACTGGATCCTGGTCAATGCGAATGATTTTAATACTTTGAAATTGTTGCATCGTAATATGCATTAGGTGATGACTTCGTTAAAAGTTGCTGTCGTGGTATCTCGTGCAGTTTCTTAGAACTCAATTTTGTATTTTAAAATTTCCCTTATAAGGTACTTGTTGTAATAGTAGCTCCTTATTATAAGACTGTTTGCTAATTATTGTTATCTTGAATGTTTTTAGTGATCCACTTGATGTATGTTAAGGATTTCATGATGTCATTTCATGATTCATCTAATTAATAGACACTCCCCCATGCTTTTTTAATGTATATATATGAAATGAAAGTAAAAGTATGTGACACTAGGTGTCCTCTTTGTGTATATTTTATATCAGATTGCCGGTGCTTGTTCCGTGTTTTGAGCTTTTTCCATAGACAGGGTTAGCATAGGAAGTCCTGTACTCGGAATATTAATAACACATTTTATTTGCCCAAAGTTCATATGACAAAAATACCAGGTGGAAGGTGTATGTACATGATACAGGGTCCAGTGTAAAAGTAATCGAATTCTCTGGGAAAAATAGAATTATTGATTGTACAAATATTTAAAATTCTTCAAAATACTCTCCCCCTGCATTAATACAGTTGCAGCGATGTGTCTGCCATGCCTGGAAGGTACCCCTAAACTCCTCGATGGGAAAATCTCTTGTTACATGCTTTTGGATGTTTTCCACGGTCTCCCAACGCTGTCCTTTCAGCTCTCTCTTCAGTCGGGGAAACCTAAAAAGTTGCTAGGAGCCAAGTCGGGACTGTAAGGGGGCTGGGGGACCACTGGGGTGGTGCTCTGAACCAGGAAGTGGGTAACGATGAAGGACGTTTGGCTGGAAGCATGTGGCGTGTGGCTTGGTGCTCAATCGCCTCGTGTTACAAAGTCGAAAAACACACTACACCCAGAGGCATGCCTTTCCGATGAGACTGCTCAGAGCAAACTGTTGGTCAGCTGCGTTGAAAGGGCAGACCTCCCACCACATTTCCCGACTGGTTTTACCGCGCTGCCTTGTTTAGTCATGTCACAATAAAATCATGCGTATGTCTTTCATGATGGACCATGTGTTAGGCACATCAAACGGAGTAAAATGCATACAGGCTCAATTAAGATACAAAATATATGCCTAACAGTTACATTAAATGTAGCACAAACACACACATTAAATTTAGCCTACACACAAATATCCATAATAAATTATGGAGTATTAATATAAACTAGACTAAGAGCATTGCTGTAAACTAAAAGTATGGACTAAAAGATCAGAAAAGGGGATCGAGGTGGTGCGGGGGCTAACGTGCTGGCTTCCCACCCTGAGGGCGCGGTTTCAAATCCCGGCGGTGTTGAATATTTTTCAGAGGTATCTCGATCCCTACTTGAGGTGCTTTGTGGAGGGCACTTTGAGTGAGTACGCCATCCGTCGGATGGGACGTTAAATTGCGGACCCCTTGGCGCCTTTCGTAAAGAGTAGGCTAATGCCGACGCCGGGTTTCTCTCCACCCTTCATCCTTTCCTGTCCATCCCCTATGGCGCAAATGACCTCAGCTGTCGGTCGCCTCCCCTCAAAACTACTACTACTAAAAGATCAGAAATATTACTAAGATATTCAACAACCAAGTAGAACATGTTGCATTGTAGATATCTTTTTAAAATATGTTTGTATGCAGTAAATCCCTTAGTATTCTTTATACTTGGGTAATTTGTTATATAATCTGATGCCCATTTCCTTGGGCCCTAATTTGAATGCTTTAGTTCTAATATTGCTATAATGGATGTGGTGCCTTTCTCTAGTATAATGATGATAATAGTGTGATTTAGGGGAATAATTGTAATGTTTTTGCTGTACAGAATTAAAAATTTAATATAAATACACAGGAGTGGTAACAGATGTAATTTCTGGAATATAGGCCACGATGGTGCATTATGAGGTTTCCCAGTCATTATTCTGATGGATTTCTTTTGCAGTTTTAAGATAGATAGAGAAATGACTGCTGAGCACCAAAATATAATATTATAGGCTCTATTAGAATAAAATTCCTCATAGTGAAAATTAATTAGCACTGTTTTGCTTGTAGTCTCATCCAGGTATCTTAATAGACAGCAAGTGCAGCTGAGCTTATGCTGAAGGGCTTTTATGTGTGTGTCCCAAAAATATTATCGGACGAACAAATACCTAAATATTTCCATTCCATTATTTGCTCAATTGATTAGTCGTTAATTTTCACTTGCAGGCTATCTATCACATTCTTATTGTGTGAAAAGTACACCATTTTACTTTTAAGCCCAGATAGTGATCTGTTCACCACTTGTTTATTGTAAGTGTAACAGACGTTGATTTTTCCAAAAGGCTGGGACGAGTTTTTGTTAATAAGATTGTTAATAAGATTATATTATTGTCATCAGGATACTCAGTGGTGCTATTCCTTCATAATCCTTTAAACAGTTAGGTAGGCCATTAACATATACCAGAAAAAGGAGTGGTCCCAGGGTCGAACCTTGTGGTTTACCTTTGGAAATTAAACAGACTTCAGATGAATATCTTAGCCCATCTACTGACAGCACTACCTTCCAAGTATGATTGTGGGTATAGGACTTCATCCAATTTAGAGGAATGCCCCTAATTCCAATTCTACAGGAATTCCTTTATTGAGTTTAATTAGAAGTCTATTGTGGTTAACATGATCGAAAGCCTTTTGACCAATCAAAGGCAGCCCAAGAGATTTGTGTTTAGCATCTAATTAGTTAAATATGCTGTCAATTGCCTGATGTATGGCAGCCTTAGTAGATCTTTCAGATCCAAATCCATGCTGAGAATTGGGAAGTAAGAAATTTTTTACAAGGTAAGACCCTATTTGTATATACATGGCCTTTTCAAATATTTTAGTAAATGTATTTTGGATGTTATCAGTCTGTTGTTGTTTAAAACGTTTATTCAACCTCTGTTTTTATAAAGGCACAACTTTTGATTCTTTTTTTGGGATGGGAAAATCCCTTGCGTCAAAAATTCATTAATTAATAATAAAAGGAGTTCTTACAGAGCTTCAAAACGATGATAATCAACTGTGCCAGGAATTTCATCAAGGCTCGCACTGGATTTGTTTCCGAGTGTGGAGGAAATAGTATTTAGATTAATTTCAGAACTGGGCTTGACAAACATTGATGATGGTGCATTAGCAAAATTTGCATTATTTTGCTTTCTAATATGTTATTTGAACCTTTAAAATCAGGAGTCTGTAAAAAATTTATTTATTCTACATGCTATGGAATGCTTCTTGTTGATATTCAATTTTTGTTAAAATTATGATATCAACTCCATATGAAGGTATTTATTAAATGTATTTCATTTTTTATAGCGAGTAAACCATCAGATGCTACAACTGAGCAATATATTATATTCTAGATCAAGGAAAGTGTGAACTTCTTTGAGTAATTGCAGTTAAGTGAAAACATTTCGTTTTAAATGTATCCAGTTGTGAAACTAATTTTTACTTGCTAATTATTCTACTACATGTCTGCCTTGTCATTATTGAGGGAAATGAATGCCAACTTGTTTGTACCTTGTTATTAGAAAAATTGCCTTTTAGTTGTTATTTTACAGCTTGCAAAGTATTAGTAGGTGCTCTGTTGGACAAGAGATTGTTTGTTGGAACTTCAAAGTAGATTAGGGCTTAAAAGCATCTGGATGCATGCATGAAACATCACGCAATGCATGCTGATTCTAAATATTTTCTCAATCTCATGGGATCTTATATAGTGTTGATATCTCCTGGTAAATTGAAACTTGTTGTACAAAAGAATATCTCAGTTTAAAAAAAAATATTATTATAAATATTAGAGAAGCATTGTTGTTCCTGTGGAAAAATAACCTTGTGAATAGCAGATGTTAGTAATTAAAGATGTATTTTTTTAGAATCTTGTTGTGATGGAAAATATTGATCCATAGCTAATTGTAGATGTGTTTCTCAGTTCAAGGTTAATTTAATTTGTTGAAAATTAGGTGTCGAAGAGATATTGTAAATATTTTATTAATAAGTCGGGAAAGAGATATTTTAGGACTAATGTAAAGCTTTAAGTAGTAACATTAATTTGGCTACCGATATTTACTAGAAATGAATAATTATTTCTTCTTAATACTTACAAAGTAACAGTGAGTCAAGTTTCACAATATGCCATCCATATGATCATATTTTATAAGTTGTCACTCAGTGATGTAAGTAATTTTGATCACATTCTAAATGTACATCTGCAACTTCGGATGTGTTGAATTAGTTTTTATTGGGTGCACCTGAAGGCAATGAAAATTATATCTATATCTACTGAGCACCATGTAGTCAAGTGCTATTCACACTTATTTTTATGAAGTGCAAAGTCATCACAAGTTATAAGGCAGAAGACCAAAGCCTGAAAATTGAATCCTGGTCTTTGCAATGAAAGTATATCATTTAGTAAAATGTATTTCTTCATTTGCTGATCAAACTAAATTATTTTGCAAACATTAATAAAGCATGCATTATTTATTCTGTAGATCAACGTAACAAAACTCTGTCTAAACTTAATCATCCGTAAGTATTCACTGCATGAAGATTTAAAAGCAGAAAATGAAACAGCTTCCTGCTACTTGGTAAAGCATTAGTTTTTGCTGGATGTATGATACTTGCTTACAGCAGCAATAATATCAATGGAGAGACTTTTGAAATGGTTCTATTGCTATTATGTTAATAACAAAATGACATAGGGTAAGAAATTTACTTTATTTAAATCCAATTAAGATTATAATATGAAGTACCAAAATGACCATCATGAATTAGATCGGAGTTCTTAATACCATCTGAGTTTTCCAATTTTTTCATAATGTTGGCTTACATTAAATGTTATCTCGATGCCTTCAGACCCCTCGAAGACTGGAGGCAGGTAAATATGTAAGAATGTATTTACAGTTTACTTTCGCAAGCACATGCACATAAATATATGCGTAGTCTTTGATTGATGATTTTTTGCAGCATCTTATGTTTTTGCTATTAACTTTTTAAGTCCTAATGTGTATTGAGCATACACAGCGTACCATTTTAATTGTATTGAAAGAGACTTCCAATCATGTGTATTGATGATGCCTGAAGATGTGAATATTAGCATGTTTGGAATGGCACAGGTGTTGCTGGATTTTTTGTCATCATCTTGTCGTAGTGAACCTAGGACATTTTTAGTTATAGCTCAATCTGTGAAAGTTGAATTTGGTGCTTTGTGCTTCATCCATAATTTCATGGCCTCAGGGTTGTGTTTTGTTTTTAAGCCTAATAATTTCAGCCACATTTCACCGCACAACTTGTGGCAATAATACAGTGTTTGCACGGATAATTGAATGACATTTGAACATGATATTTCCAATTTGAACATGATATTTCCACTCTTAAACATAATTTCGTAGCATATTATGTATCTCTACTGGTATCCTTTAGATATTTAAACATAATCTGACCTGCTCCAAGTTGAAATCATATGTTTGGAAGCAGTATGATGTATTTCATCAGTTTTTGCTTTATTTTTTAAATATTTTTGTTTTTGAACTGTAATACATTGATTTTGGTGTTTGCTTTAAACCCTTGCATATAACTTGGGTGTTTGACCATTTTGAGAGAAAAATGTGGATGTCATCATGTGCAGGGAAGTGAACTACACAGTGTTTAGTGATAGGTTATGATGCAACATATTTGCACTTAACATTATCCATTAATGTTCACCCAGAAATAGGAAATGATTAATTTATTTTTCATTCTTTGGAAAATAAATGAACTTCTTGAGTTAGAGATTTAGAAAAATGGAGAGTTCTTGACTTAGCTGTGGGATTTTAAAATCTAATGGTGTGCGCTGTAATGTGGTTTCAATGTGCTTAGGTATTAATGTTTAGCTTTTTTGTATATTTTATGTTTATGTTCTTTGCTGTCCATAGAAAAACAGTGGAACCTCGCTTAACGAACACTTTTCCTCAAAGAGTAATTCGCATAATGACCAAAAAATAATTTAAAGGTGGCTAGATTAACCAGCCAAGTTTAGTGTAATGAGTGAAGAGAAGAGATACCTGGTATGACCGTGCTCCTGTTGCTTTAGTTAGTGTTAAGCACTGTTTTGAATTTTAGTGTCCCTAGTGATAACCTATTTTTCCTAACTTGTGTTCCGACATCATTTACAATTTTTTGTGCATAATTTTTTAAATGTCCATGAAGAAAAAGCGGTATGAAGTTTGCCAGAAGAGAATACAAATAAGTATGGATATAAAATGTAAAATCTTTGAGAAGCAAGAATTTGGTGTGAGCATGGTTGATCTAGCATGCACAATTGGTCGACATCAATGATTTGCACTATCTCAAAGAACCAGGAGAAATTTAAGGAGACAAGATGCTTCAAACAGAGTGACAAGAATATATTATGGTGGAATGGTGAGGGATTCTCAACAGAGTTAAATGGTTACTTATCATATGGATTAATGAAAAGAAATTGCATGGCAACTCTATTAATAAGAGCATTGTTTGTGAGAAGACAACTTGATTTTTGATAATCTCATTCAGAAAATGCCAGAATCATCAACATTGGAAGAAAAATTATTTAAGGAAAGTTGTGGGCTGTTTAAGAGAAGAACGAACATCGAGTGTTGGAGGCATGGTGAGGCAGCACTCAAAGGCAGTGGAGAACTTCATTTGTGAATTCAAGGAGCTCATAGATTCTTAGGATGACCTGATGCAACAAGATTTAATTGTGAATAGGTCTTTTCTTTTAATTTTTGCGAACCAAATTTTGAAGCATTAGCTAAAACAAATGTCTCTATACAGCTGTCTAGTATGAAAAGAGCAAAACTAACATTCAATAATAATAAAATAATTATTTCAATTCTTTTTTATTTTTTTTACCAACTGAATTCGCATTCCAGATAGAATCCACAATAGAAAAGATGAATCATGATCCTTAACAATGTTTATAATATTTTCTTTGAATAAACCTCGTACATATTGAATGGAATGCATTTTTGGTTTTTATCATGAATTATTTGGGGAAAATTGTTTTACTTCACGAGTGTTTCGCTTTACGTGTAAGAAATCAGACTGAATTATGCTTATTAAGTGAGGTTCCACTGTAATGTTGTAATATCTGTTGTGCTGCCTGCTTATTGTGTGTGTCATATTTGAGTACTTAATCAAATTTTGAACTTTTATGGATTTTAGTGGAGTTAGTATTGATCATTAGAAAAGGAGTACTCTTTTAAATCATAACAGCATTAACTGCCATTAGATTAGGAGTGGTTCTATGCAACATTCTATAACTCAGTTTTCATGCTCTAATTGATTGATTTTTCTTGTGTGTGTTGTTCATTTATTTTACATCGTAATGATTTGCCATATGCTACAATTGGAATTAAAACTTGCCTAATTGTAGTCGGCAGGTTGTTGGAAGAAGAACTCTTAAGATAAGAGTATGCAGTTGCCCAAAGAGGGACAAAAGGAAGGAGGAGGCTGAAATTAAAGAGATGGGGAGTAAGGTATTCCCGTCTGACAATAATAAGAAAAAGGTCATGGCACCTAAACCTCAAACACCATCAGCCCATGAACCAGTGACTAAAAAGATGAAGGATCTCTATTCTTCCTTTTATGACAGTTCTGAATCACAGGAAGTCTACAACATACAGGTGAGTGTTTTACATTGATTCAGTTAAAATGTGAAACAGTAGTGACATTTTCTTAAAATTTATTATATAAGTGAAGCTGTAAGATTTTTTTTACCTCTCTTTTTCTCTCCTAATCAAATGTGTCAAATATGTTTTGCTCAAGGAATGGGCTGAAAATATTTTCATTATATTTAGATCCGAATAAACTAGTTTTTGCTGAAGGCATAATAAAATCTTAATGATTAGCTCAGAAAATTAGTCGCTTGTGTGTTAATTTGTATGACATAAATGTCTATTGACACAATTTAAAATATGTTAATAATTGAATGATAAAATTTGGCCTTGAAATAATGGTGGAATTGTTGCAGATTATATCAAAGAGTTGTTTGCCAAGAAAATCATATCTTAAAAAAGCATGTCATATAGCTCGTCACAGTTCACATAAATCGCTGTGGCCTTAGGGCTGAATTAGTTGATTGTTGCTGATGTGAGAACGTATATTTGCTTCACAAACTTCATGCAGCATCACAATAGTTTTAGTGTGTATTGTATTGAGTGTTAAAAGTATTGATTCAGCAATCAACCATTTTCTTGTACTTCCTCACTGGCATTGTATACTGTCTATGATTCGGCTACCACGTGATTATTTTGACCTTGACTTGAGACCTTTGAATTACTTTCATTGCAGATTACTGGGAGAAGACATTATGTGGAGATGTTGCAGTATGCAAAAATGCTTAAAACCTGTGAGTGGGTTGAAACCCACTCTGATAATGTTCTGCAGGAGAAAGAAACATTTGAAAATTTATTGTAAGTATTAGTTTCTATGTGAGAAAAGAATTTTCAGGTCACCTTTTTTGCTCAGCTAAATTTTTATCATTTTTTTTCAAAATAGCATACAGCTTTCATGGAGCCGTGTACTAAGGAAAATTAGCCAGTGACTTTGTGAATTATTGACAAATAGTATGTTAGTTATTACAATACTATCAATGGCAAAAATTGCATCATTATATGATTTAAAAGTGTCGGACGTACAAATCCTTAAGTAAATCGAATGTTTAAGGTGCTGTGCTGTTAATTACTTTATTAATCACGTTTGAATAAATAAGGAATGGTAATATCTACATGTTCTACCCAGTGTGGTCATTTGGTATTAGAAGTGACTTCAAAAAAATGTTATCATGAAACTGTATCTATGTTGTACAGTCAATCACGAAAATTTTTCACTGATACAGCTTGCTCATTTATCACTAATGGGACTCGGTGGCTTTTATAGCCACTTCATTATTTGTGTTAACATCGTTATGATCAGACTGTGACACCATTCATAAACTGATACTGTCAGTTGCTGGATGAGATGCTTAATATCAACTGCATGAGCAGCATAAATAAGCATCTAATTCAGGCAAAAGCTGAGTGCATTGAGTAGAGGAAAAAAAATATAGATTTGAAATGCTCATATGGCCAATTACTGTGGATCAGAAAAAATTCGTACAGGGTTAGGCTGGAAAAGTTTTGACCCCTATCTGATGAATATAATAGTAGTAGTAATGTTCATAATTTCGATATCAAGAGTATAAAACGGGAATGAAATAATGCCTTTCATGACAAACATTTGCTGGATAATATGCTGAGGAGAGTAGGTCAATACAATCTATTACAACATTAAGAAAGCAACTGTATTTGCCCTGAATTATTATTATTGGTAATCTACTGGCTAAGGTAGGTTTTTGATGGACACATCTATCAAATAAATATTTTGTCTCTCCTAACTAAACACAAGCCAACATCCTACGGGACAACAAGCCGATCTTCATCTCTGTATACTTCTCTCCTCCCTTTATTCTGTCCAACACCCCCATCCCGTTCCTGCCCCTTTGTTGTTTGCGTAACATTCTCCCATCTTTCAGTATCGTGAACAACCCTCTACCAATCATTATGCTTTACATCCATCTATCCTGTGTCTGTACAATTTCTCCCAGTGATCCCCTCTTCTCCCCACCACATTCAGCACTTCCTCATTTGTTTTCCTTTTTGTCCACGTCACCTTCCCTATCCTTCTTCACACCCACATTTCAAAAGCCTCCAATCTATGCCTATCATCCTGCTTCAATGACCATGTTGCCATGCCTTACATAAATACGCTCCATATTAAAGTTTTAATGAGCCCTTTCTTAACATCCTTACTCAATATCCCTATCGTCAATTCTCTCCTTGTGAAAGCTTCTCTGCCTAAAGCAAATCTTCTCCTCAACTCAAAAATAAAATCATTTTTGGTCCAAAACGCTTCCGAAATACGTAAACTGTTCCACCCGCTTTAGTTTTTGCCCTCATGTTTTAACATTTAATTTATCTCCATCTGGAAAACTGCATAACCTTTGTTTTATTTACATTTATTCTCATCACATATCAATTGCTATGAATTTCTATTTCACTCGACAATGCTTGCAACCCCTTGGCGGACTGACAAACTAAAGTTTGGTCATCAGCAAACCTTACTAATGTTGTGAATTCCCAAAATTTTCATTCCTATGTCCAGTTCTTCCAATGCCTCTTAAATCATTTCCTTTACATATACATTGAACAGCACAGGTGATAATGGACCTTTCTTTACATCCCTTCCTAACACTGCCCCACTGCGGACTCTCCGTTCCCCACTTGCACCTGAGCAGTCTGAGATATATACAGATTGTGAATTAGTCTCCTATCCCTCCAATCCATTCTTATTTTCTCCAATATATTCATTAGTTTTTCTCAATCCACTCTATCTAACATCTTTTTGAAGTCTACAAAACAGGCAAATATGTCCTGATGATGATATTCTATATTCCTCTCGATTAGTGATCTCATTACTGCAATGGCATCACGCATGCCTCTCCCCTTCCTAAACCCAAATTGATCATTCCCTACATAATCATTTACTCTGCTCTCCATCCTCTTGTTGATGACCCTGAGAACAACTGAAGCTGTGTGGAATATCCAATTTATTGTTCTGTAGTCCTCACTTGTTGTAGCCTTTACCTTTTTCGCAATAGGAACTAACACTTATCTGACGAAGTCTGCTGGCCAGATTCCTTCCTCATAGATGCCACGAATTTGTCCATATAGACTCTTCCTCCCACATTTCCCTAAACCTTTTATTAGTCCTGCCGGAATGTTGTCTACCTGGACCTAAGCTATCTTCATCCATGTCATATTCTCTCTGTCTAAGCTTGTTGGTCTAAGTTCTTTTCCATACAATTCCTCTATATATATTATTTCCAACTCTCTTGGATCTTTTCTGGTTTTACTAGTTTTTTTCCCAACATATCTATAATTGCCGGATTTTCCCTTCTAACTTCCTGATGGTGTTTGAACATTCTTGTAACAAATATCATGTAAAAACATCTGCTGTGTCTTTAATTTTATAGAAATTTACGTAAATTAACGTACGTCATAAGATAGCAGTGATAAATCCTTTACATTATATTACAATAAAACAATGCATTCCATAAAAGTAAAAAGTAGGATAAATCATTATTAATAGTTTCCTGGTTGATATCCATATAAATATGATGTGAAAGACCCAAAGCAAATTATATGCTCACCATAAATTCAGAGGAATGATTTTGAAAGTTGCTCTAAAGTTTCCATTGGTAGCAAGAAGAGCTCATTATAGTGATTTTTTTAGGGGTTCTGAAGTCTTGTTATATCCACTCTTATCATTTGTTCGTCTATCTATAGGCCCATTTAAACACAAGATAGTGCATTGATACTATACATGTATACCATGCAAATACTCATTTAAAACTATTTCTAAATTCAGAGTAATTTTAATATACTTTTTAATCAATATATTCTTTTGATTTTGCAGGGAGAGCGCATTGAAAGGAAGAGCAACATAAATTTGATGTTTAACATGTTTGTATTACTTTTTCATGTTTTTATGATGCCATATTTTTTCTTATACATGTTTAAAGACATGTTTTTTTTTGTATTACTTTATATTGTCCTGAAATATAACTTTTTCATTCACGCATTATTTCCATTCTAACTTACCTCAGGATAGTATGCTTCAAATAACTTTGTGTTAACATTACCTTATTTTTAATGTATTTATAGCCTAGTTGAAGGTTGCTGGCATGTCAGTGAATGGGAAAGCAGTGAGTAGGGTGAAAACTGCTCTTGGGGGAGGAAGCTTGTAGGGGAAGGCAAATTTTCGCCTCCACTCAAAGTAGGGATGCAAGGGATTACAGATAGGGTAGTTAGGGTGGCCAAAAATCACTTTCAGCCGCATAACCTTTTCATTGCAGTTCCATCACAGGAAGGGCTAGGTAATGGTGAAGGGGAGAAGAAAGGTGAGGGGATAGGGTTATCTTTTAGGTATTGGCTGTCTGTGAATCATTAGGCTGGGCGTATGTGAATGGAGAGCATTATGTGGAAGTATTGCACATTGCAATCATTTTGAATGGCATCTCCTGTTGGAGGTTTAAGGGAAAAAGGGATATATAAGGATGGCCCACTTTTACAGGCATGAGGAAGAGAAGAGGAATGGTTGTTAAAGAATTGAAGTAATGAAAGGGAGAAGAAGGAAAAGTACAACTGATCATTTACCAATATACAATCATTAGAGTCCATGTGTTGTTAACATTCCAAATTCTGCAAGACATCCAGGTGCAGTCCCTCTTTTCTTTATGTAAATATTTTAGAATAAAATCTCTCTTGTGGTTATGTTCTCTGAGATGTCTTTTGTAGAGGAAAGTGAGGTTTATGATTGTGAAGCATGAAGTGTTCTTTTGATCTTAATTCACGATTCCTTCCATTTTGTTTTATGCACACTGCGTGACAGGCAACAGTTTAATTTGTATACTTCACTTTGTCGAAGGGAGTTTACATGGCATTAGGTCTGCAAGAGAAGGTTTCCACGCAACATAAAAATTAAAGTTTTTCTAAACTTTGTTACAATATAGTTTAATAAAGTAACTCAAACAATGAAGATCATGCTAACTACACATACATGTGCAGTATATAAGTTTGAGCTAAGTAGAGCTTAGTGGCTATGGATCATGAAAATGCACAAGCCCTTCCACCACATCAATGTTGCAGTCCATTTCGAGGGGTATATCATTTAATTGGTAATTAAAATTTCTGTCCCCTAACCTTAAAAACACGAATGTTCTTTTTATGGCATTTAGAAAATTTCCAGCAAAGAAGACCTTAACATTTAACTTTAGATTATTTTAATGGAAGTTCAAAGGAGATACTTTAAAAAGATTTAAGATTAGGATAGACTGAATGGTTTCAAGAATTTCCAAAACTTGAATATACAATTATGTCATTGGTGTAAAATGTTTCTCAGGTGAATATTTGCTATTTTTTTTAGGTTTAAAGACAATGAGGTTCTGTCCTTATGTTTGAGTTCGTTCTGAATTTAGAATATTTTCGATGATTTCTGTTGTGACATTTTGGGAATTACTACTTTTGAATACAAGTTAGTACTTCATGTTTCCACAATTTCTTATATTTTTACTCGACCATGGTTTCGACGATTAACATCATATTCAGGTGCAAATACAAAATGAGCTGAGGGGAGGATGAGAGGGAGGGGGTAGAGTTGTGGTGTTCGCCTGAAGGGGGTGAGCCATGGGTCGGGATTGTGGGAGGTCCATAAAGCTTGTGTCTTCAGAGCTGACTGCCTGTGATTGTGAAGGGTGTGTTAGTGGAAAAGGGAGGGTATGAAGGTAGGGGGGTAGCCACCCCTAGAGTAGGCGGCAGGGAATGTGGCACACTGCTGTGGCCAGCAGTTAATGTGAGGTGTCTTCCCCACGGAGAGAACTTTCTGCCCGACAAATACAGCTGAGTACTCACACTAATGTTTATATAGTATACTCCTCTCCTTTCAAACTTCAGGATTATGTCTTTAGATTAAGAGAGATTTCATAGATTACAATTGTTATAGAAAGTGGTTCTAATATTGAGACTCAGGAGAGCCTTGGTGGCTTGAAGGGTCAAATCATCTAAGAAAAGGAATTTCCTCCATTTATCTGGAGTCATATTGGGTGGAGGTCCCATCAGTGGATCTAATAGCCCTTTTTTCCCTTTTGTCCGATTGAGTTGTCAATCATTTGGGCTTGGTAGCCATTGCTAATTAGAATTTGTTTCATAATGTTTAAAACTTTAAGGAAAATGGCATTGGACATGGGAATTGTTAGTAAACTCTGGAGAATGGAATGGAAGTCAGAAAGTTTTTGAGAGAAATGATATCCAGATGCTACAAAAATGACTTGGGCAGTGAAGGTGTCTCTTCTAAAAATGGAGACTTTTTTGTGGAGAAGAAATTTTCATATTCCTTGGAAATCAAATCCAGAAAGTTGAGGGACCCCTTAATTTCTTTTACCATTGTGAATATTATGGAATTTTCCAATGAATGCAAAAGGCACAAGAAAGTATCAAGTTTCCTTGCAGACCCTGATCACGTGCACAAAAGATCATCAACATAATGGTACCAAGCACAGACGTTTTTTAACATAAGGGCTCACAGATGCAAACAGTTCCTTTTACAAATTGTCCATATAGATGTCCGCAATTAATGGAGATAAGGAGCCCATAGCCAACTCTATCCCTGCAGGTAAGGGCATATTAATAAATAAGCATATATATACCTTTAGACAGTGGTGTGAAATGGTCATAGCTGTTGACGCACCCCAAAAATATAACTACAACTAGGATAAAGAGGAGGTTGACTACACCCTGGATGTCCATCAATGACACAGTACGTCAAAAATGTGCAAAAATAGAAGCGCATGCTCAATATCGATCGACACCTTAGTGTCAGAATGTTAATAGAAGAGTGCAATATTCCAAAACTTTAGTGCATCGCATTCTTACAGAAGATTAGCCATGAGAGAGGTGTGTGCCAAGATGACCCCCAAGGTGCAGTCTGAAGATCACAAGGTTCTTCTGTGATAATCTCAAGTGATTTCTTGGACCTCGGTGAAATTGACCTGCAACTCGAATGTGGCACTGCCAGATTTCCTTTTGTTCCTAAACATAGAAAGGAGCTTGAAAGATAACTATTTCAGGATGCTGGATAACATATAAGAGGCTGTGACAAGGTTCCTGTATACCCCTTCCAGGAAGCGTACCAAAACTGGCACTGGCATTGGTGTGTCGAAGCACATAGGTGATATTTTGAACCAATAATTTTTTTTTCCGGAATTATCTTACAATACTTATTTTTGGGACCGACCCTGTATACATACAGTCACACACACTGTGTGTACATGTGTTGTATATGCATAAATTATGAGTTAAATAGTTATGGAAACCCTTCCATAAGCATATGTCATTCTATATGCACTATGCCATGCATAGGCATATGGAATGTTCCTCATAGCATTGGTATTAATAAGGTGTAATAAAACAATCAGGTTTCAGTAAATTTGATATGTATTTGTGCAGCAATTGTTACAACACCAAGTAATTTAAGATAATTTAATATAGTGATATGAAGTACTTGCTTGATTGCATTATATTGTCCACCA
Source organism: Hetaerina americana (assembly GCF_022747635.1). Taxonomy (NCBI): domain Eukaryota; kingdom Metazoa; phylum Arthropoda; class Insecta; order Odonata; family Calopterygidae; genus Hetaerina; species Hetaerina americana. The sequence continues at coordinate 62,704,049 of NW_027287095.1, read as the reverse complement.
AACATCCTTATCAATCATTTCTTACAATTAAAATGAGTAGCAAAATATCAAGGAAAGGGAATTGCCATCTCTATATTTCTTGGTGTGATGAAAACAGCATGATATGTAAAATAAATCACAATAACTTTTTTAATACAACCAGTCCAGAATATGTTACATCTTTGGTATTATCAAGTCCAAACTTATTTTAAGCTGGGTGTATTTTAATAATATAACAAAATTATAAACCCTGTAGGTAACACACAACACTTCACTTAAGTAAACCATCAAGTTCCTCGATTCCAAAAAATGACCAGAATAAATTAAGTACAAAATTCATTTTCACTTACCCAAACAACTCTAAAGAGTAATGAAAATTACAAATGCAATTGAAATGTACATACCCTATGTCTTTTCCAGCAGCCAAAAAATCAACATGCTCATCCTTTAAATGAGGATGCACACTATTTTTGAAATACCTTTTTTACTTGCAAACTCACAAAATACATTTCATTTCTTTACCAGCCATCATTTTTTTCATTAATATAATTCCAGTAGCAGCTATTTTCAGCATTTAAAAAATGATTAACATAGTGGCAAAACGTAATATCTAATTGAGATAAATTCAATTACTGCAAATATTTGCCATTATAAGGAAAAAAACTGAGTCCATTGTTATCTTATATTCACGTTTCAACTGTATCATTTGATGAGATATTAACTTAAAATTTGTACTTGAACCATATTATCTGGCAGTTTCTTCTTTCACTTTCCATAGTACCTATTTTATAAATAATGGTCAACTATCGATAAGCCACTATGCCCTGACTACTGGAGTGTTATAGCCATTTATTCTTCAAAATTGGAAGCAGGAAGCGAGACTTTATATTTTTCAGAACCCAAAGTGCTTTTTTATGCAGATTTTTTTTAGTGTTAACTCACTTATGAGTCAATGCAACTCACTTATGAGTCAATGCATTAATGATTGGAATAGTCAGCATATATAAGCCATTAGAGGTTCAAAGTTGAGGGAGGCTTAAAGATTAATACCCACGAATGCGGTAAATGATTGATTCCCGAGGAGATTCATACAAAACAGTAACTAAAAAGCCACCTCGTGAAGCTATTCCTGTCTTAAATGACTATGGAATGGTTTAATGGGAGTTTCCTCCATTAAATTAACATCTAATTCCAGTTCATACACTGCTATGGCCCATATTGATGACCATTTATGCCATGGTTAGAGCAACATCATTTAACTTCAGTATTTATGGTCATTTCCTTGATTAGCTCCTGGATTAATATTGTTATCAAAAACTGATGCATGACTTCACAATGAACATGCCTCCTTGAAGCAGAACAGTTCTTCCACTAGCTATTTCAAAGATCATATCTCAAAGATCAAAGGGGGCTCTGTGGGCTCACTCTTTACACTAATTGACTATATAAGTTGAGGGTACTATCAGTCCTATGTATAAAAAAATTCAAGGTAAAAATAAGTACAAAAAATTGATCATTGGAACACGTAATATTGATCAAAATATGCATAAATAAATATACTCAATATTTCAACAAAAAATACTCTCACCAGCTGTAAAATGTTCATATACTTGACTAGTATGAAATGTATATTCCGATTTTGACTATATTCAATTATTGCTTTTGCAGATTGAAGTTAATCACGCTTGACTAGTGTAACCAGGAGGCTTTTTAAATGAAATCACATTATGTCACATGGCTGCATACCAATGCAAAGGCCAGGTGGTAATTGTGAAATACCCACCAAAGTTATCAGAAAATTGTTTAAAAACATTCTTAACATTTTACCATAATTTACACTAATAATCAATTTCCTTTGATTATGGTCCTCCAAAGGACTTGTGCACTGCACACACGTCAGTCGACATCCAAAGTTCTATCCAGTGATGATTCAATTGTTGGTCATTGCAATGATAGAATGGTGAAGTACATGCTTTATAAATGAATTTCTAATGCTTAAGCGAGTATGCCATTGACACAGCAGTTCATTTTAGTGCTGTACTCAACAGAGGCAGGAGCAATATTTCCAAGCCCCTCAACAGTGAATATTAATCAATTATTGTCTGTTGTATCAGACAGGTGTTTAAATGCACGTTGCCCATGACAAAAAGTATCCTCTTCCAGTATTTAATATGATAGGGAAGAAAGAGTGATGAGAAAATTGGAAAGGTGAAATATTGTCTTGTTTCAGCCAATGGGGAGAGGAAAGAGGTGCACAAAAATTGAACCATTTAAAATTAAAAAAGGGATATAGCCATGAACACATAGTATTTGAACAGCCCTTCCAACAGAGACGATTTAAGTCATTAGCTCATTAGACAGATACTCAAGGATCACATTAATAATGTGGGACTTGGAACCATTACCTTAAGGTCACCTGGCTTATGCATTAACTGATAGACTAACCTGCCAGCAGATAACTTGATTGTTTCTTTTGTCACATTCATTTGCATTCTGCATAATATTTTGCAAGTAGTTCTAAACTTTTCCCAATACTTCCTATCACTCGGAAATCCCCACCATTATTGATAGGAAGCAATTTTTCATTTAAAAACCAGCAAGTTACAAAATAGCCCCAAACTATCTTAACATGCATAGTCCTAATTTAAGTGATGGACTCGACAACGTAACAAAAAAAAACTGAAACACTAAGCCTCGATGGCTAGGAACTTCATGGAACAACTTTTTAGTAATAAGTAAAATATCTTTCAGTCAAATCATCCAATGAAATTGACATATTGCTTGAAGCGAACAGTTCGTTTCTTTACTTTGGCAAAGGAATATACATAAGCTTCAAGACGCACATCTAACTTTTCCTTTAAAATAAAACTCAGTGCAGCTGCAGCCTGTTCATGTACCCAGTGACCGCAGACACTCACCTCTGACAAGGACTGGCATTGAGAGATTCTACAACCATCTGTGGCATTGTTATTGCAATTCCCTCCAAGGAACCACTCTACCACCTGCTGTGACACATTGCAGTGCTCAAGCTCCAAGCGGCGAAGGTTGTGGAATTGATTGGCAGCAAAAACTCGGACAAACAACGAGTCAGAATAGAGCGGGGACCCAGAGAGGGAGAGTTCCTCTAGAGACGTGGCACCGGACAACAGCATCTCCAAACCAGCTGCTGTGAAATCTTCACAATTTTCATCCACCCCACTCCCTCCCCCCGAGCCAAACGCCAGCCTACGTAGCCTAGGGAACATTAAGCAATGACGATCTAGATGGACCTTGACATACGTGTTATAGTACAAACCCAGTGAGGCCAAGGTGGGGCAAGAGCTCTCTAGTATTTGTAAGTTGACTCCTGAGACACCTTCGAGCGTTAGGGCCGTTATCTGGTACCCCCGGACTTGAATTGTGGGCAAAATGCTGCCTTCAAAAACTGTTACAGGTATGTGAGTTTGTGAGTGAGTGGATGGCAGGCTTGAGATGTCACCACTTTGTCCAGCATTCCGACCATCACCAGCCACTGGCCCAATGAATGATGACACACAGAGAACATGCAGTTCTGTAATATGACGAAGAGCTGAGAGAGGGGTAAGTGCTGTTGGGCTGGCTGTGCGAATATCAAATTCAACAGACACTCTTTCGAGGAAAGGGCAGGTTGCTACAGAGATGGGAAGAGCAGATTGGGTTTCTCTGTTGCAATTGAAACCCAATTCCCTTAGCTGGTACCTGCAAGAGAAAAATTCATTTCACTGAGATACTAAAAGCACTACCAATAACTCAAGATTCCAAATTCATGTAACAATCCCCAATTGGGATGACCGAGTTCTTAATCAGCAGACCAGGACAATTGTTTTACAGAACAAAATAAATGCAATTATATATAGATGTAAATACAAGGTGGCCTTTGAAATTTTAAGAATTGAAAACAAAAAGCATTCATATTATTAGATATTGTGCTTTTCCACAGATTTAAGATTTACTTGATTTTATATGAAGGATTAACTTTTTTTTATGCACCATTCTTTCATAATTATCTTGAAAAGTGTTTTGTATTCACAATAACATGCATCTTCAAATTTTCCATCAAGTAATATATGACAGCCGATTTTGAAACAACAGACAGTAGGAAAACCTAAGAATCGTCAGAAAAAACTGAAATTGTAAGTAATATTTTCTAATAAAATGGTTGTCAGATGATGAAAAATATGTTTTACTTTTAACTTTGGAAACTGTGATATACATCCGATTTAAATCATAATACCCATATTCATAGAGCATACTCTGGCTAAAGGTAATCAGCCAGGTATAGAATATTAAAAAAAAACTAATTAAAAATATAAAAATAATGTTTATAATATTTACAAAATAAGATCAGAAATTATCTGATAACAGACCACCTAGTTGCATTATTCTTTCTGATCCACAAAAAGATTTATAGAAATATTCCAAAATGGAATTTTTATGTCTCCATAATAGAGAGTAAAAATCAAACATTTACCAGGACATCAAGCAACTCTATTCACATTGTCATAGCTTTGAATGTCAACACAAAGAGGTGCCCATGGTGCATAATGGTATTCAAAATATTTTTTGTTGGCAAATATTCCACAACTACAACCAAACTTGTACCATTTAAATTTATGGCTATATACATTACCTGGAAAATTTTAAATGGTTTCAGCTAACTAACTCCTGCAATATGTCTAAAAATGTCACTTTCTGTAAAAATAAGTGATTTGTTTAAATAGTCATAATACAAAATGTAAACATGTGGGAAGGATTTAGACTACTGCTGGATTCTATACCGGGTTTCTCTATACAATATATTTTTCAATAACATAGCTTCCACAGTTTGATTTTTTTTACGTGGGCACGACAATATATATGCTACTTTCTTGAGATGGGGAAAGTTTTCAGGTGTGTCTTGGGGGACAAAACATCATCGAGTTTAAAAAAATATTCACATTGGGACAAAAACATTTTGGATTAGAGCTGTAGTTAAAACCATTTACAGGATAAAGAATAAGTATGATTGGAGGGAGGCCTTCCATAAGCTTGCTAAGTTGAGCTGATGTGGAATGACAACTGAAACACTATCTTCTAAGTGGAATGTTCGCATCTTATTTACATATCAATATTCTTATTAGGCACTCCAATAGCGCTGACTTACCTGGGTAAAGATGATGTAATATGAAAATTACTAGATTTCTTCCATAATTTGTGGTGCATTTTATTCAAAGCTTTAACTACCTCTAGGTGGTGAAGAATTTGGATTTGTGGATTTCTTTTCAATATCTGAGCCAAACCAGAATGAGTCACTTCGGTCTCACTAAGATCCACCTCTATTAAACTGTTCATACGCTTAAGACTAGCAACAGCTTTATCCGTTACATAGCAGGACTTCAAACGAAGAATCCTGAATGAGAGAGATAACAAGCTAATTTAGATGTTTCCCCGATTAAACATAAGAGCTAAAATTGATAATGCAAGAAAATAAGGATCAATGAAGTTTTATTTTATAGCTACGATGAAATTAACATCAAACTGTAAGTAGAAATAAAATTAGAGAAGGAGGGGGGTCATTACTTACTTGAGATTCACACAATGATCGCTAATGAATTTTAACGCAACATTGGAAACCGTTGACATGTGCAAATCCAAAAGAATCAAAGTAGAAAGACAAGGAGAAATAATTTTTAAATACTGTAGCGTTTCTTCAACGTTTCTTAGTTCCAAGTGTTTCAAATTCTGCAATAAATATTTCCAAGCGTTATGAATCCGAAGCCTTTAACATAAACAGCATAATTTGTCGTAAGTACATACGTGGCAACTATTTGCAATATGTAGCAGTGTATTTTTGTCCATAAATTCAGTGATAATTATCTTCATAATTTTGCATGTGATAAACATGCGCCAACGGGCTTGTTCCTGCCAATACTTGTTTAGTGTAGGCATACCGTTAATTCTTTCATATGCTTCTAAAAGGTCCTGGGCCAGGCCCGTAGCTGCAATAAAGGAACCAATTAATAACTGAAAGTTAAAAAAAAAACAATGACTTACGGTTAAAAACAAAACTTACGAAGGTTGTCGAAAGGGCTAGGGTGATAACCACATTTATTGTGGGGTTCTTTGGGGAGCCAGTGCTCAGCATTGTGAACAATCGTTCGTAAACATAAAGAATAAAGAGTGTGTAACTTATAAGGAGCCATTTTAAAGGTGATATATAAGCCACTTTTCCTTAATAAGAGATGAAAGCAGCCACAATATTTACTACATAACAGACCTACTGCAGACAGCCATGATTTGTCTCCCTCCCCCACTTTGTTTCGCGTTAAAGTGACATACGAAATTCGTAAATGTCATCGCGGCGAAATAATTTGACGTTTAATGGTGTGAATAATACATTTTCAATGTACCTTTAATATTTCTCCATGAAGTATCACATTTCCAGTGTCTGAGCACTTTTATTGTATTGGCAGATCCTTGATTTCATTTCTTCCGCCTAAAACTAATTGTATTACCTAAAATGTTTCAAGAGGAAACATTGGAGCCTGTTTCCGTTCAGTCCTTCGTAGAAAAAGAGAGGTATGCTAATACACTCCGTTAAAGCATTCGATGAAAATTAAACCGAAGTCCACAATGAATTATATTTTCTCTCCTTAATAGTACTCAAGTAAACGGAGAAATTCAAACCGTGCCGTGTGCATACGAAAACGTGAACGTTCAAGTCGGATGTGTTTCCAATGCAGAGGTGATATACGTTCTTGTTTTTTTTATTCTGAGAGAATTAGATTTACAAAGTCATATTTATCTTCAATGCAGACCCAAACGGACCCAGCCATTACCTCGGCACCACCGCAAGTGTCATTCAATGAGGCAAGACTTGCTTCCTTTTTAACCCGAATATGCCCTAAAGTACTGGAAGAGCTAGATAAAGCTCATAATAGTCGGGCATTCGACCGGTACTCTGGGGGAGATTTTGAAGATGGCAATAAAACACGAAAGCTCCATACTCTCCAACCTTCCTGTGGCTTGCCTATTGAGGTAGGTTCTTAGAAACATGCGTAAAAAATGTTTATGAGTTTGTGCAATTGATTAATGTATGTTTGTGATATTGCAGTGCAAACTGAATTGTTTGATTTGGAGTTGTAGCGGAGCAGTTATTGCTCTTGGTTATGGATCTAATCATCATGATGGTTGGTGTGACCACAGGAGCAAGATTCTTTTGTTCAACATTAATAGGTCAGTAATGTTTTTCACTTAGTATATTAAGCGAAGAAACTGTGTGTTTGACCGTTAAAAATGTTTTGTATTTGCAGACCAAACTTTTCCTCGACCGTTCCAAGCCAAACACTCGAAACTAAGTCTTGTGTCACCTGCATTAGTGGCCATCCGAGCGAATCGTCTATCATAGCAGCAGGGCTATTCAGCGGTGAGAAAGTATCTTTTTAGCGTATTAAATTGTATTCCACTTGTTACTATAGGTTGATGTGAATTATATAATTTATGCAGTGATAGAATGAGAAAGTCTCATGTAGTAATTACAAATCATGTGTGAAAACATGCACTCAGATTCATTACTTACGCAAAATTTGGAATAGTGTGTGGTTGGTATTATCTGTAATCGCTCTTCTAAAAAAGTGTGCCTCCATTAAAAAATCTAGATCCTGTTTGCCATTTATAATGAAAAGAAATTGTACAGACGACTTGCCAGCCACAACTGTCCCACCCAGAATATGTATATCATTTGCAATGCTTGCATATTACTCGCATAGTTATCAAATATTGGCACAGCAATGTTGGCAATATGAAGCAATATCACTAGGAGAACTTAGCACTGCTTCCAATGCTACTGTTTTTGAGAGATATTTAATTTAGACAACATGTCAATTTTCAATTTTTTTGGCTGATGTGCTGTGTAGTTCAGCCTTAGCAACTTCCTTCTATTCTTAAGGAATGTAATTCTGTCTTCTTCATTTAAGTTTGTTAGCTAAGAACTGTGTGTAGTATTAGTATGCTAAGCTCCTGGAAATGTGAGTAGTGTATTTTATTTTACGCCACATCTAACTGATGGTGACTGTTGTTTTGTTACCTATTGGAATTGAAAACATTCAAGTTTCAGTATAAAACTCATAAAATAAGCTTTTTAATAAAATGATTTCTTCTGTTTGCCCAGCTATTGTTTTTTCATGATCAATAAAACTACACTGCTAGTGATTTTCATTTCTTTCCTTTCTAGAACTGATACCTCTGTTCCATGGCTATTGATACTACCATCTTACCAGAAATGTTGACTTTGAATGAAAAGCAGTAATATTTTCTAATCTATTAGATATTATGCCGTTGGCTGTCAGTTATGAAAATTTAAGTTAACCCCTCAGGTTAAAAAAGTATCTAATAGATCCATTTTGGGAAGTCCCTAAAATTGAGTCCACCCTTTCAGTATTTGTGGGATATCCCAACTGAGTCTGCACTACTCCGCTGGTCAGTTGGAGGGAAAATGAAACCATTACATCCCTGGGTTGTATAGCCTATAAGTTCACAGTTTCATTGTCTGCTTGGTGCCTATGAATATGTGACTATTTTTCAATACTTCAACCAGCCATTGATTCTGTAATTATTCCTTTGTTTGCCGCTAAATGATTCAGGATGCCTGGTGTGGGTGAGGTATGTGGGAGTGTCCTCAGGAAATTACTTTGAACTGTTCGCTCTGTGGGCCTTATGTGTACAAGTTCCTTGAGCTTCGCCTGCAATTTGGTGGCAGTCCAAAGAGAGAAAGAAGACAGAATTTCATGAGCTTCTCAGAGAAATATGTGATGCTGGTTTAGGAGGCATGTAAGGGAGCAGGCACTGATTAGTGGTAGTATTGGCACAGTTGACAGATTTCCTATAGCAAGTAAACAACATTGAGTATCAGGTTTTCTAGAGGCAGAAATGCAGCATAGAATAAGATATGCATGCACTGACTGGGGAAAGATAAGAGAGATACTGGGCAACAGGAAGATAATTGCAAGATGAAAAGGAAGTAATGTAAGTCTGGTGAGTCTGTCTCCATGTTGCACTGACTTGGTCAATTGTACAAAGCTGGGAAAGGAAGATGGAAATGGCTGAGAGGAGGATTTTGAGGTGGTTGTTTGGGACAGTCATTAAAAACAAGAGTAAGGAATTACCATATCAGATGGATACTCATAGTACATTCTAACAGAAAAGAACATTTGATGGTTTGGGTATGCAAAGCAGAAAAGTGAAGAATATGTCAGAAAAATAGTTGAAGTTGAAATTTGTAGGAAAGAGGAGAGTTCAAGTTCAGAGGGAAGATTGTTTGGAATAAGATCTGAGGGAGAGAGGATGAATAACAGAGGAAGTCGTAGATGAAAAAAATCAAGGAGAGTGAGTAATGATGGGAATGTTGATGTTGGATATGGTGAGATGAATTAGGAGAGAGTCAGCCTTTGAACATCAAAACTCTGCTGGTGTGAGGAAAATACCTTTCCATCCTACTGATTGAACACTTGTGGCATTGTTGTCTGCAGAATATTTTATACGCACCATATTTCATGAAAGGATTTTAAATTGTGGCCAAATGGGAATATGATTTCTTAGATGGGTTTCCAGTGGCCAGGTGGGTAGTCTTGCAGGCTCCAATTATTGAGACATTCTCCTGTAAGTTACCAAGCTCTGTGAGCCCCTCATTTCCCTGTTTATTACTCGAACTTCCCTCATCCCACTCCATTTCTGTCTCCACTTGGCCATTGGAATCCCAGCTAAGGAATCGCATGCTATAGTTTTCCTGTACCGTGACCATTAGGTGAATCTATCATTATCATTCCTCTTCTTCGTCAAATAAATGTAATTTCAGGTGAAGTTCTAGTTTGGAACATGCAATGGGAGGAGGACTGTTTGCTTGGGTCATCAGAAACTGTTGGTGGTGGGCATGAAGATGCAATCATCAAAGCTGAATGGGTTAGCGATCCATTCAAGAGTTCTGATGCTGGCCCTTCAAGATTGGCTTTGGCAACTGCTGGTTTGGATGGACGGTTAATTCTCTGGAGGCTTGCAAGTCAAACTGGAGGACTCAGACGTGGTCAAGGGTAATTATTCCTCCCTCCCAATTTTATTTAAATTTACTGATCTCCAAAAATTACAGAGTTACATATGGCATAATGTATATACAACCTTCTTACCCATAGAATATAACTAGCTACTTCTAAGTATACATTTATTCATTATTTCTTCATATTATAAAAAGCCAGTAATTTAACTACAATAAGGAGTTGAAATATTGTATTTTCATATTAATACAAATGTTTCATTAAAATTGATTGAATTGCCTATACTGCAGCGAATAGATTCTATAAAAGCTATGGTATTAGGCATAGCAGTTAATTGAGTTTAAACTCGAAAAACAGTCCTTGATCACTATTGACACTAGAAGCACCACAATCCCCTCACATTTAACCCTCTTTTGTCATTTTGACTAATTTTTTAATCTGATTTTTTGTTATAATATTAAAAAACTTAAACAGAATTGGATAAACATTTATTGTTGGCAAATAATTCTCATTTTTAATCAATTTAATTGTTATTTTACCAAAATCAAAATTATAAGTGCACACTTGTTCCACCAATTACTCGGCATAAAAGGACTTTTTATTGGAAAATATGTTGCTGAAGAAATATTGTATCATAAGTAAACAGTGTAATATTAACATCTATAGAAGTGCAATATTTATTTTCCATTTACAGCCATTATTATATTATAAATATTGATATAGTGATGATACAGCTGAATGGCAATATTTTTCTGGTATTTATAGCGATGATTTCAATGTCATCATAACGTAAATGTCTAGCTGATGTACCACTAAAGTCCATTCTAAAATGGTTCTTTAGTCTTTGAGCCTCAAGTTCTAAGTCCCAAGGCTTGGGTAATTTCATAGCTGCGGGAATGAATTCTCAAGTCTTTAAGTCTCAGGAAAAGATGGTTAAATTTTATCTTTTGAGGCTAAATACTTAAAATTACGTCTGTTCAAGCCAATCAGCATCGATCAACTGCCATTTTAAGGATTTAAACTATCCGCGAGACTTAAGCTACTAGATGTGAGACTAAAGCCCCATTGTAAGGTGACCTATTGTCAATGCTGATTGTATTGCTTGCATTGATGCTGTTGTGTTGTTGTGGTTGTCATAGTGATATCAATGATAACTATTGAACCATCATATAATGGTTTCTTTCAATTATTCATATGAACTCCATTGTAAGTAATAAGTTCATAAATGGTGTTAACATCAGAAAATGTTTCTCCTATGTAACCTCAAATGTGAGGAAAAAATTTCTCCATTTATGAATAAAAGTCAGTTTGCTAGGTTGTGTACAGCAATCCCTGGCAACATAATTTTGACAAAAAAAATAAAGTTTTATCTCTGAAATGAGTTGGGAATGTGCCTTTTGTTTTATTTCTTCTGTTCCAATGAACATAAAAGTTCTTGTAGAATAATATTTTTATTGTCCACTGACTATGCATATCATGTGGGTATAGGAGTCGTTAAACAAAAAAAGTGCAAAATACAGGTACATTTCATCACCATGAACATGATTAAAAAAGAGTATATACATTAAAGTATGTATAAAAAACGCAATGCATTACATTCTCATTCAAAAATTCATTCAGTGAAAAATAGCACTTCATTAGAAGGAGTTTCCTGAGTTTCAATTTTAAATTTCAAAATTTATCACTAATTTTCAATGAATGTGGTAATGTTTCATAAATTCTTACACCCATTTCCATTAGCCTTTCATGTGAAATTTCGGATTTATGGTAGCACGTGTGGATATTGTGATGATTAATGGATGAATATGAGTAATTATCGCTATTTGAGTGAAAGAGATGGAAGAGATACAATAAAATTATAATGTTAACCTACTTTCCAGGTTTGGAGTAACAGGAAGTCATCTATCTCAGTCAAAAAAGGGAAAGTCTGTGACTCATTCAGTTGATGAACTACTGCCAATTACTAGTTTCAGCTTTGTTTTTAATGACCCAACCAGCTTTATTGTTGCAGTTGAAGGTGGGGGGCTCTTTCGATGTTCCTCACTATCTACAAAAGTTATAGCAGGTAATTTTTCTATTTTATTTCTTTAATCTAGGCATAATCCCAAACAACAAGGTACCTATGTACAGCATTTGTATAGCATTAATTAAGAAGATTTAAGAATATAATTGCACATGTGGTATTTATTCAATAGGTAAATGGCCATTTTTCCCTAGATATTAGAATACAGTAATCATGCATAAAATTTAAATTAATGTAAATGTATAGCAATGATAATAATGTTTATTGCCTCCCAAAAGGCATTTTTGGGACATGTATGAGATACCTCATATTGACTGCAAGTAATAATTTCAAACAATCACAATTCACTGCAATTAGTTGAAACATAAATATACCAAGTCACAAATAAAACACAGTAAATGAGAGCACTAGCCGAGTATATAAGAAGAAAATTATTTATCTCAAGAAAGAGACATTAACTCATCAACTGTGTAGCATTTATGCTTGCACAGGAACTGATGTAGTTAAGCATTAAATGGCAAAAAAGTTTCTTTTTCCCTTAATTGTCTAGGTAAGCTTTTAGGAATTTCACACCGGCACAACCAGGGTTCTTTGAGAACATAGCTGCATTACGGGCAGTTATTTTTAAGTCCTTACAACCTCTTGTGCCATACCTATGTGTATAAGTATTGGTTAACAAATTGAGCATGGTTTTGTTATGCTGCACAATGACAATAGCATAAAATGTCTACATAGAGAGGAGTTAAAATTGTGAATTTTTTAAGGTAAGGTCTACAATTGCTCACCTTGGAATTTTACCTGGGGTTCTTACTGCCTATTTTTGTGGCCCAAAGAGGTGCAGGAAATGATATGAGTTTCCCCCACAGCAAATATAAGCACGAACTATAAAAAAGATCAGTACAAAGGCAGTACAAAAATATGATAATAATTAATAATAATAGTAATAATAACTAACATATTAATGTAAAATATAGGTCAGTATAAAGGCATGATTACCTAAAATGATTACAGTACATGTATGCATGTACAGTACATAAATGATTACCTAAAATGTATAGAGTTCATTTTTAATTTTAGCCCAAATCTTTAATTTTAGCCAATATTTACTTGAACCAATGATCATGTTTAAAAATTAACTGAGCAGTTAAAGTTATATAGTTATAAAGCAGTTAAAGCAGTTATAGTTATAAAACTATCTGTTATACCATGAAGACTTATAATGGGGGCAAAGTGGGGCCAGCAGTGAGAACAATGGAAGTCAAATGTCCAACTACTACTGATGAATGTGAGGGGGTATCATAAACTTTTAATTGTTACTAAAAAGTAATCAAGATAAAAATTTAATTTTTATTTGTCTTTATTAAATCTTCTCTGTATAGTTACCATCTAGAGTTGCACCTTTCTCCCAGCTTTTCTTGACCTTCCGTAGGCCTTTATGGTAGAACTCAGCAGATTGCTGGAGTAGTAGTTTTGAGGGGAGGCGACCGACAGCTGAGGTCATTTGCGCCATAGGGGATGGACAGGAAAGGATGAAGGGTGGAGAGAAACCCGGCGTCGGCATTAGCCTACTCTTTACGAAAGGCGCCAAGGGGTCCGCAATTTAACGTCCCATCCGACGGATGGCGTACTCACTCAAAGTGCCCTCCACAAAGCACCTCAAATAGGGATCGAGATACCTCTGAAAAATATTCAACACCGCCGGGATTTGAACCCGCGCCCTCAGGGTGGGAAGCCAGTACGTTAGCCCCCACACCATCTCGATCCCCCCCCAGCAGATTGCTTTGAAAACCATTGTTGCACCTCTTGAATTGCATAATTTGTGTTGTCAAATCTTTGAACCTGCAATGGTTTATTGTGTCCTGAGAACGAGAAAAGGTTTTTTGGGCGAGATCAGGAGGATAAGGTGGACGTGGCAAAATTTCAAAGCCACATCGCTTTGATTGCCGATCATGTCATGGTCACAATTGTAGGTTTCACTGTTTGCTTTTGAAATTGAGTCGGTGGTGATGGAACCCAGTGTGCTGACACCTTTGACATGTGCAGTTGTTTCTGGATAATCTTCCACACACTGCGTCAACTAAGATCAGTCTTGATCATTTGGATGGTTGCTCTTTGGTCTTATTGGATGTAGTCCTCCACTTCCTTCATTGTGGCAGCATCGTCCATGAGTGATGGTCTCCATTTCTTGGATCATCTGTGAGGCACACCTAGCCAGTTCAAAAATTCCTTTTCCACTTCAAGTCTGTATCATATGATGGGATATCTTTTCCATAAACAGACATAATTTCATGGTGGATTTGCCCAGCACTGTAACCCTCAAATGGAGGAACTTAATGGCATTGCGAGCCTCTATCCTCTCCATGCTGCAAGTTACTTCAAAGTACAGCTTTCTGAAACAAAACAAATCAATATTAATAGCTGTAATTTATAACATTAATATATAGGTAAATTTCTGAATTTCTTTCAAGAGTGCAGGCCTGTATTCCCCTTAACACTGTGCTTATTATATTATGCATATGGCATTGGGAAATGAATATTTGTTATTTGATAACTTTGCAACTTTTGAAGTTTCTCCATTTTATTTCCAATGAAAATTTGAAACATGTCTTTTCTTTTAAGGAAGTGATCCAGACTTCGTAATGAATGATCCAGTCATAAGTGCATATGAAGGTCACAATAGTCACATTTGTGATGTTCAGTGTTCGCCAAATCAGGATAATATTTTTATTTCATGCAGCTCTGATGGTGAAATACGCTACTACAATCTGAATCAAGTAAGGAAAAATAATTATTATAAATCATTGCAAAATATATAATCTACTAAGGTCACGGTGAAGTTAACAATATTGTTTTTTCACCTGGTGATTCTTTCATACAGTGATAAGTGGCTTCCTCAAATTAATGGGGCAAGTACTTAAGATTAAACTGGGAAGTAACATTTGAAATAAGAAAATCCATCCTTTGTCTTCTAAATCTCTACAAAATGGAACATCTGATAAAAAATGAAGTATTGTTAGTTGGGCATTTTTTTTTAAGTAGGCATTTTTCTGTTTAAATGATAATGATTTGAGTATATTCAGGCTCACAGACCAGTTATGTAATGGCTCATCCAGAAATAATGGGGGTGAATCTCTCCTACACCATAGGAATTGGGCTATTGTTAATTTTTTTGGTGATGATGGCACAGAGATACAAATTTCCTGGAAGTTTGCCTCCAGAAAAATGAGAAACAACACAAAAAATGACAGAATTTTGAAAATTCTGCCATTTTTTGTCAATTCAATAAAGGTAGAAGTTGGCACTGTTACATTGAACTCATATTAAAGTTTTAATTGGGTTCATATTCATCAAGAGAAGTTTGAAAATTTCCCAAGGGTCATCACAACTCGGATACAACAAAACTGAATCCTAAGTATAGGTGTTCAGACCAAAAGTAAATACATTTTTGTTTGTATAGGAAAGTGGAAATTAGACTCTTGAAAAATTCATTGCATAGTTATAGCTGCAATGTAAAGTTCCCATTTAAACCACACTTACTTTTTCTGTTACACTAAAATTAGTGAATGAAATTTCTGGAGAATCAAAATGCTATATAAAAAAATTACACTCGTACACAGTCACATGTACACACACAGAGAGGAACATCACTTAATGAGTATAATTCATTCCAGAATCTCATTTGTAACATTAAGCACTAGTTAAGCAAAACAATTTTACCTTTTAACTATCAGAAACTCCACAAGCATTCAACTGAGTGTAAGCTCCAAAAGAGAAGGCTAAATGTTATTTGTTTTCTGCAAATTGAATTTGCATTCCAGGTTGGTGCATTCTGTGATAGAAAACAAGCTGATTCAAATCCTAAACAATGGATGTACGTATAATTTTCTTTGGACATGCCTTATGCAAGATGTGATCAAAAAAAGACGGAACTGATTTTATTCTGCACCAACCGTTCAACGGATAGAAACAAGATACAGTGTGCCATCTAGCAACACATCTGACAACTAAAACGAGAGGTGTTGCGTTTGTTTACATCGTCATTACGTAGCAGCAGCGGTACGTGTCTTAACTTGTTCGTTGCCACGTGCAACAGCAGCAATGAAGGAGCTAGAGGAACAGCATTTGTGCGTGAAATTTTGTTTCAAACTTGCCAAAAGTGCTATGAAGACATTTGGAATGATGCAGCAAGCCTTTGTTAATTGAGCTACTAGTCAAAGCCAGTGTTTTGAGTTGTTCAGTCATTTTAAATCGAGCAGAACCTCAACAGATGGAGATTCGCAAATGGGGTGGCCCTCCACTTCGACAGACCCCAACCATGTCAAATTGGTGAACGATTTGGGTCGGGCAAATTACCGTTTGGATTTCTACTTAAAGGTTATGAAGAGGCTGAGGGTTGCAGTGAGCCAAAAGAGGCCGGACATGTGGAGAAACAATGCATGGCATTTCCACCACGATAACGCACCGGCTCACATGGCGCCGATCGTGACAGAGTTTTTTGCCAGAACCGGAACTTCTGTGATCCCAGAGCCACCCTACTCTCCAGACGTGGCTCCATCAGATTTTTTTCGTTTTTAAAGTGAAAATCAATCTTGAAAGGGTACCGATTCGACTCCTTTGTGGGCATTTAAACTAATTGTACGGTGGACCTGAAGAGAATCCGTAAGATGGCTTACCAGGCAGGGTTTGAGAGCTGGAAGAAACGTTGGCAATAGTGTGTCATCAGCCAAGGGATGTACTTTGAAGGCGACAAGTTCAATTAAACTGTATCCATCGAAATAAGCAAGTTATAAAATTAGTCCTGTCTTTTTTTGATCACACCTTGTACATTATTTATTTCTTTCAGCATAGAATGCTTTATCATATTTTATGTAAATTAATATTCGAAAAATGTTTCAACTTACAAGTGTTTCACATTACAAGTAAGATTCAGGAATGAATTATGATTGTTAAGATAGGTTCCATTGTGTCAGGAATGAATGTGTTAGGCTAAATGAATAAAATATTTAAATGGTAAATATTTTGCTTAAGTTTTATGCAGTGAATAAGAGAACATAAGTAATGGATTTGTGGTTGACTCATGATTCAGCCGTTTGATTTTTGGCAAACTTGATTCTCAGTTATTTAATTGTTATGCATATTTATTTGTCTCCAATATCTTTCAAGGTTCCCATAGAAAAAACAAAAATAGGTGCTGCATACAAATGCATTTCTTCAAATGCTTCTGTAAAATAAGTTGATTTCTCTGCTCATCTCTCTGATATATAAAGTATATTTGTTTTATCAATTTTAACTTCCTAAATTGTTCGTTTATAATGCAAAATATGTATTTTATCACATTAATAAATTCAAATTATTAAATCCCTTATCATTATTTCTTGAAGTACTTTGTGGGAAATCATTTCTTTTACAGACCTCACCACTCCAAATAATACAGTTTGATGGAGGAATGGTTAAAGGCCTTTCCTGGTCTCCTACTCAGGCTGATGTATTTTTATGCTGGGGTGAAGACTCTAATTTGCTTCTATATGACCTGAGCAAGGGACCTTTCAAACCATACTTGCCTTTGGAGAGCAATGACTCTCATAGCAAAGTCAAGTCTGCCATGTACAATCCGCAGAGGTGAGTTGCCCTTATACTTGGATGTCGTATTAGTTTATTGATCATATTTTATTTGCAAAGTCACCACTCACAAGTTATTAGATTTTGGAAGGGTTCTTACATTTTGAATAGAGTTCCTGTAAGTATA
Source organism: Hetaerina americana (assembly GCF_022747635.1). Lineage (NCBI taxonomy): Eukaryota > Metazoa > Arthropoda > Insecta > Odonata > Calopterygidae > Hetaerina > Hetaerina americana. The sequence continues at coordinate 62,686,258 of NW_027287095.1, read as the reverse complement.
TTCTTTGAATGAGTGTTGCACTGTAAGTTTAGAAGGTCAGACAAAAAAAATTCATTTGAGATTTCCATGCTAGATTATCATCCTTTCTCTGCTGTCTGTGAATTTTTCATCTTCTAATTGTCTGGAGGAGGATATGCTTCACTCACCCACACAAGTGTGCTCAAGTTCAATTAGTGTTGTTCACTAGTATTGCCCGGTTGTTCAAATTCAAGTTGACCATATGAGTCAATCCAAGATAATCACTTAGCCTTAGAGTAATGTCTCGCCGGATTGTTTTGCATTGTCAAATTTCCTGCCCATCATTATTTTGTATTGTAGAATCAAAATGTTGAACTTATCTTCTGAAAGAAATTTTATCCCATGATGTGCAATTCATCTCACTGAGAAGTCATCAGGTGCAGGACAGAAAAAGCAGAGAATATAGAATGTATACACTTGGTAGAGAGAGGAGGAATGGGGAAGCAAGGGTTGGGGAAAGAGGTGGTGGTGGAAAGAGGGGAGGGAAGAGAGGAATGAGGAGAAAAGGAAGCTGCCTGTGGACTAACATAGGTCACATCTAAGGATGCATCTACCATTAAAGGTCATAGCAGTGTGCTTTGAAAGTCCTTGCAAAAATTAAAACTATTTAATTGGAAACCCGGCATCGGTATTTCCACCCTTCATCCTTTCCTGTCCAACCCCTGTGGCGCAAATAACCTCAGCTGTCGGTCGCCTCCCCTTAATACTACTACTGCTTAATTTTCAAACGGTAAATATGATGTCAAGTATGCACCTGTAATAGTTGGGCCTTATTCAATGAAGTAACTCTTTGTAAATCCCAAAAACAAACAGTCAATATAGCTTTCCCAATGCAAGGAATGGCCTTTGCCTCCTTTGCTGCAGAGACTCTGCTGACAACCCATTGCTTGCAACATTCCTTGGTTTCAGGCATATGGTAGTGTTTCCATATTTTGTCAATGGTGATGATGCCTAAAGTCCTGTAAATTTTGCTGAAAAATATACAAACAATCCTTGGAACATGTCACATGCTTTGGTTTTTTGTCAACTATGAGCAACCATGGTGCCCATCATGTTGCTTTCTGATTCCAAGGGGATCGAGATGGTGCAGTGCCTATTGTACTGGCTTCCCACCTAGAGGGCCTGGGTTCAAATCCTGAAGGTGTTGAATATTTTTCAGTGGTATCTAGATCCCTACTTGAGGTGCTTTGTGGAGGGCACTTTTAGTGAGTACGCCATCCTTTGGATGGGACATTAAGCTGTGGACCCCTTGGTGCCTTTCGTAAAGAGTAGGCTAATGCCAATGCCAGGTTTCTCTCCACCCTTCAACCTTCCCTATCCATCCCTAATGACTCAAATGACTTCAGCTGTCAGTTTCCTTCCCTAAAACTACTACTCGTACTTCTGCTGAATTACCCCATCCTTTCCCCAGTATCAAAAAAGGCTTCAGCCATTGATCGCCATCACCTTTAAACTGAGAGCACATTTTTCTCGCCCTTCATGGTTGTGGGACAAGGCGGGCAATGGTCTCCGCGGTGGATGTCAGCTTTCTCATCGTAAGGCTAATGATGATGCCGGGTTTCTGTCCACCCTTTATCCTTTCCTGTCCACCCCTAATGGCACAAATGACCTAGGCTGTCGGTCGCCTTCCCTAAAATACTACTGCTATTACTACTGATTCCAAATGTTGATACAAAATTGTATGTACCCATCCAAAAATTCCTACAGCATTAGAACTATCATGCACCTTCACTCTTCTTTTAGTATCTATCACCAGACATTGAATTCTGTCATCGATTTATGGGGTAGTGACTTCGACATGGCATTCCGAACATTCAGTAACATTTGTGAGGTCACTCCCAAAATTTTGAAACCATTCTAATAAAAGGCACAGATAAATGATAATGTTTATCAGTGCAAGAAAATCTCTGTGCAATGCAAGGAAATCACTCAAACTAGCTGGATTGAAACAAGCATTAAACCCGGAGTAGTAGATTGATCAAGGTGAAACTTGGTGTGTTTTCTTTCAAGAGATGCTAAGGTCTGAAAGTTCTTTTGATACGCAATTATGGTGCCATCTCTTTGTCTATCCATAGATTCTTCCAACTAGCAAGACGGGAGAATTGTTAAGAAAGAATTTGTTATTTAGTAATGAGCATGGGTGTCTCTGTGAACAAATTCTCATAGTTCCCAAATGTCCATTCTTGTGCCTTTCTACTCTAGATGGAATATCTCAGCATTGAAATTAAAATGAACTGCAATTTCTACGACACTGCAATTCATTGTTGATTCCCCAGTGTTCTTTGATTCTCATATTAGTTTCTACGAATCAGGCTGATGTAGCATTTCATCATACTTGTGACTTACCATAGTGCATGAGCAGCTTAATTTCCCCTCTCTACTATCTTTCTCACCATCCTTCCTCTCTTAGTTTTTTTTCCTTACCCTTTTCTCTCTATGTAGGGTATATATTCTGTATTGTCTTGATTTTCATTCTTTTGTGCCTTGGTTTTACACCATAATAGGCATTAGTATGCATGGAAAAAATATAGGGATTCAGAGAATATCAGTTGGACTGTATTATGGTTAGGCACAGATTTAGGAACTGTGTATTTGATTTGCACAGTCTCCTGGGTGTGGATGTGGATTCAGGTCATAGTTTAGAATTTAGTCATCTCAATGTCAGATTCGATGGAATAAAGCACGGTAGATGGTTGCGGAAGTAGAATATAGAAGCATTAACCAGGATGAAGAAAAAGGCAGTAGAGAAAATTGTGAGGACGGGGCGATGGGCACAGTAGAAAAAAATGGGAGCATACCAAAAGAGGGAGATGAATAACTGCAAACAAAACTATATCATATCATCATTGAACATTAAATTGGAAAAGGGCAAGAAAACCATGGATTATGCCCAAAATAATCAAGAAGATAGATAAGAGAAGGAAATAAAAGAATGTAAATGCAGAATCAATAAGAAGAAAGTACAAAGAGGTAAATAGTAAACTGAAGCAGGAAACTAATAAGGTGAAAGAAGCATGGTGGAAGATGCAGTGTGAGGATATAGAAATTTCATGAAGAAAGGGTGAAATTGGGTAACATGCGTGCTGTCTAGGAAGGTGAAAGCACTGTGAGGAAGCAAGGAGGGAGAATCAATGCACTTTATCCAAGATAGGTCAGGAATATTATTAATTGAACCGGGAAAGATTTAAGAAGGAGATGAAAAGAATACAGAGAGGATCTGTGAGGTATAGGTAGTAGGCTAGCTGGTTTTGACATAGAAAGGAAATATGATGTAAGTGGGGATAGCTTTCGACCAGGTGTACTACACTATGAGAGAGCATAAAAGGAATTGCAATCAATTCAGGCCTTTTGGAGCAGTAATCAAATCAAATCATTTATTTTGTCTGTTGTATAAATATACCAGATGTATACATATACTATATTTGTATATATATATATATATACTATATGTATACATATATATATATAGTCCATTGCGGTAGTCCAGGGGTAGAGCGTTGGACCACTGACTGAAGGGCAAGTGCTCGATTCCCAGGCAAGCCACTCTTGGCACCTGCAGCTCCACCCAAGCTATATATGTCATTTTTTGGGTACCAGATCTTCCAGGGAAACCATAACCAGCACAGGGAAAGGAACTGGCCCCCAAATCCTGATGTGTGAATTTTACATTCCGTTGGGCTTAGGACCGGGTGAAATCTACCAAACCGACCTTCAGGTTGATTACTGTGTTTATGTTTTTTTTATATTATTATAATTATTAGTTTCAGGAACGCTTTTAGATGTGAATTGAAAGATTGATAATATTTTAGCATAATTTTTAAAATTGACTGAAAATGCTCAAAGATTCAGGCATGATGAGTTAGAAGGATTCTATTCTGTAAAGAAAATATACATGGCATTTTTCCACTGAAAGAAAGCTTTACTGCACTTCAAAGATTGAAGCAGTAAGCTGAAGTGTCAGAAAAATAGACAAGGAACCATCAGTGATTTTGAATATACTTTAGCTCACTTAAATATTCTGCATGAATGACCTTGTTCCTCTTAGTCTTTTAAATTTTTACGACAGTAACTTATTACAAAATATATTATCCTACATCATTTGCTTGTATGCCAATTTTCTGTTGCCTGTGTCTTAATCTTGAGTGTAGATGTGTTTATGGTGCATAACAAACGTTATCAGCGTAGTAAGAGAGAAATGAGGGTGCTATCTATGCACATTAAATATAGTCTGATAATAATATGTATTAATCTCTTATTCAGTGCTCGAACAATTGCTGTTGCTGATGATGCTGGCCATGTCACCGTGTGGAACTTGCCAGAGCACATTGATAATTTATCATCTGAAGATGTTTGAATTGTGAATCATCATAACCTGTAATGTCGGAGGTCCTAAACCTTGGGTGCCCTTGAAATTTGAGACCTTTAAAATAAAAGTGGATTCTTTTCTTCATGAATTTTAGGGTAAGCTTAGGTAACTGATATGAGTTGTATTTTCGTATACCATTGGAAAATTGAATGTAAATAAAGTTGTGCTAAGCAGCATAGCATTAACTTTCCATTGGGAGAAAGAATACAGGCATTATCATATCATAACTTTTAAATGCACAAACCAAAGTGTCTCTTTGTCTTAGTAATTTTTTTATTGATTGCACTTGTCTTTGGAAATAATATATGCTTATGAGTTACATTCTTCGTCGTTGTACAATTTATACACCTGGGGATCCATTGCCTCAAGCTTTAATTTCAGTATTTTCTTCAAAGAATTCACTGGCAGTTTTAAGTCAATTGACCTGCCTTTAAGAATCAATCTTCAAATAACAGTATCCAAATCTCATCCACTTAAATGGAGTCAATCAACAATTTTTGTTACAAATTAATGGTGAGTTACAAGGGTGGGTATGAGAAATATGCAAGGACTGATAAATTTACTCATAGATTTCAGAAATGTGTTTCCTGTGGAAATGTGCTTAGCATATTTGCAGAATTTGGTATTAATGTTTTTAGTTTATCACTTTTAATTCATTGAAAAAAACAAATGAATGAACTCATTTTAAATCATTTAGATTTACCCAAAGTTATACAATTTTGTTAAAATTTTAGTTTAACATGTGTAGTATTTAACTATAACATAGAGATAAGTAGCATAAAAAAGTAGAATACATTAATCAAATTCCACAATTAATGCAAAATTCATCATATGCTAGGGAAAATTGGATGTTTCAGATTAGCCTTATTTAAAATTTAGGAAATAAAGTTAGAACAGGAAGAAAGCATTGCGAAAATTCCATTAGATATCACATACTTTTTTAAGTCATTCGCCTACTCAATGTATATTCCCTTCTATCTCTTGAATAGTCAATATGAAACCTACCCTTTCCAATCTTCCTTAGCTGGGGGTTCATTAATATGTCCACTCCAATTTCATTGTGTTACATTATATATTTTAATTGCACTAAATAGAAAAGGTTGAGCTGATATGATCAATTTTTGTGCAGAAAATTCATATTTACATTACTTGAATTTTTCAGCAGTGAATAAGGAATAATGTAATGCACTCAGGAACCTGGGAGGTATAAAAAAAACCCTTTACCTCTTGAAATCTGAGTTAAAACTTCAATATTAGGTGGCAAGTTCGAAATAAATAAGGTCTTGTTCTCAGAGTCCAAAGCCAGAATGGATAAAACAAGTACTACCAAATGAGAAATTACTTTACATATCCTAATTATCAGTTGGGAAAATGGCCTGTTTTCTTTGTATTTTGCAAAGCAAGCAAATTACAGAGGAAATTTAGATGACTAAAATTATCCGCTCAAGTGACATACATTGCATCAAAGCTGCATCAGTTGTACATAAGTAAATGAAACCATCGGGTAAAAGTCACTACTGCATTAATTTTACCTAACCCTGTGGGTAAGGGAATTTAGAAAACTCAGGCAGTATCCCTGCTTATCATAAGAGGTGACTTAAAAGGGTGGGGAGATAACTCCAAAAATAAACCCCTAATGAGCAAGGGATACATCCAGATAGTCTAGTGGATCTGCTGTCTGTGTTCAGCCCTACCATCCTGGCCTGAGATCCACCCGGGGGTTTGCCGTGCCTAGAAACCCATAAGGGAGAGAAGGGAATCCTGGAGGGTTAACTCTCTGCTTCCCAGCTGGGTTTCATTTGCCCATGGACCAGGGAGCGATACCGCTTTTTGGCTATGGATTTTGAGAAAACATGTGGCCTGGGGCTAGTCACCCCTAGGCAATCAGCTTCCCTTTTTCGTTCCGGTAGCAAGTACCTAGGCAGTGGGGGTTTGCATAGGGCAGTCAGAGGTGGAAGGATTTTTGGTGGGCCTCAGCAATGAAGATTTAACCCCAAAACAGACAACCACTCCGAAAGCACTATGAATTCAGTCAACAAGCTGCGCAATGGCACATTCCTAATTGAAGCATCAAACGGGAAAGAAAAAGACCGTATATAGCGAGCAAGATCCCACATACTATTCCCATGCATATCAAAGTTCATAAGACCCTCAACCCAAGTCAGGTTGTCATAATATACTTTAACCTGTTGCAAGTCGATATTGAGGAGATTAAGAAAGAGATGGGTTATTATGGGGTACAAACGCATCCATTCATCCCAAACCCTATGCACTGTTTCACTGGCCAATGCTTCGGGTACATATCTCTTCGATGTATGGGCAAGACTACCTGTCCACATTCATGCAAGGCCAAACATGACGGGACCAATTGTGATGCTGAGCACTTCTGCATTAATTGCAAAGGATGACATTATATTAGAATAATCCCATGACTGCAATAAAATGCATGAGGAAAAGAAGAAAATGGAAATCAAAACTAGACAAACTTCAAGACCACAAAGCGGGAAAAGAGTTTGGGGAAAGGAATGCCCCAACTTTCTCTTGCACATATGCAAAATATCAACGGAGCCGATAAACAAACCTAAAGTATCCATGCAAACCGAAACATAAACCAAAGACCATGAAGGATACATCAAAAGCTATTATTTTATCAAAGCCGGTAAACTAAAAACCCAAGCCCGCATCTTTGGCAAAAAATATCACCCAAGGACCTGAGGTTTCTCATTCCCCAAGTCCTTCATGCAGGAACTCCTGTACGGAGGAGTCCTTGGAGATGAAAGTCACTCTCACACGGCTCTATGGGAAGAAAATCAGAATCAAGAGATGACTCCAGCCGCCTCAACCATCTCCAACTGCAGAGCTACTCTGATGTTTTGCCGGTTTTACTTATATTTATTTAGCATTAGTCTGAAAACAGCATTTTTTGGTCTCTACAATTAGACTATTAACAATGGATACAATTACAAACACCTAAGCTCTAGGTCGAGGAAAACCCACCTTTTGGGTTGGCAGACGAGGACAATACCCCGCCACCTCTGGGCCATCATTTATTAATTTAGTAAAAATTTTAAATTGCTTTTCTGATGCAGTGGTACAGCAATGATTTTTATTAGCACAGGGAGGAGCTGGCCATTCTAATATAAGATCTTTACTCAACTTGCATTTGTCCGCAAGAGAATCATTTTTCATAGGTGGACAAGGGCTTTTTCAGGGGCTGGATTGTTTTTGAATGGACGACACCAGTGGGCAGTACACCAAAGGTGGGATGGGGTGGTGGTTGCTTTTCGTGAAGCTCTTTACACCTCCCATGTACAACTCACAAACCTTTCTGAACTGTGGCTGGTACCATATGTTAATTCCCCCGGAAAAATAACTCTTGGTATCCTTTCTTTACTGGAGGGTACACTGGATACCAGGTTCAACTTGGAGGCTCTTTTCTGATAGCTACCTGGGCACTTTCATGTACTGGGCGATTTTAGTACATTTGACTCCCTATGGAGAAGCTTTAGGGCCCAGAGCAACAGGATAGGATGGATTTTATCAGCTATTATCCAAGATTTTAACCCTTTTTATTTAATAATGGCAAAAGAACCTGCTCTTATGGAGAGTTCTCAGTTATAGATCTCACAATTGTTCCAGCAGTCCAACTACAAAAAGGGAAATGCCTGTCCATGGCGATCCCTTGCGGCAGTGATCATTACCCTCTTATTCTAGTCAAAGGAGAAAGGCCTGTTTTTAACCACCCAGAAAACTGGTTCAGTTGCCGAGAAAATTGGACAAATCACAATGGCAGCTCTGCCCCTTCAAGCGACATCAAGGTGCTGACATCATCCATCATCGCAGCAGCTACAGCAACCTTGGTCATCCAGAAAATTTATTAATGCATCCATCCCATGTTTCAATGAGCAATGGAGCTTCCTGGATTGACTTTGTCTCCAACATCTATCCCAGAACCCCCATGTCATAGGTGTCAAACACAGTGAAGAAAATTTCTGGGTCCAAACACTCGCGTGGAATCCCACCTCCACTTGTAGGTGGCAGGGTAGTGATTACACGTGTGGAAATTAGTGAGATTGTTGCCCAGATGTATGCGGACACCAGTGGAAGTGATAATTATGGTACCACATTTTTAAATGCAAAAGAGAGAAGCGAGAGGATCAGCCCAAACTTCAGGGAGGATCCACCAACAAAAGCCGAGCATAACATGCTCTTCTCCCATAAGGAATTAAGGTCAGCACTTTTAGATGTCCAAGACAACTCTTCAGGCTGGACCAAATCGACAATGCTTCCCTCAGGAATACTCCTGAGACTGCATTGGTGGAGGACCAACTGTGGATGGAGAATGACTTCCCCAATTCCTGGAAGGAGTCTGTAGTCATTCTAATTCCTGAGCTGGTCAAGGAAAAAAATGGCCCGAGCAGCTACTGTCCCATATCTTTCACCAGCTGCCTGTGCAAGGTGATGGGAAGAATTTTAAAACGCAGTCTCATTTTGTGCCTGGAGAGGGGACACCTTTCCAATGCTCAGTGTGGTTTCCGATTCCACAAATTCATGACCAACCATCTGGTGCAAACGCAAACCTTTATCTGGGAACCTTTCCTACTATGCCAGCACAGTGTTGTGACGTGATGTGGAGAGAAAATTTAAAATACTTTGCACAAGTGGAGTTTTAGGGGAAACATGGCCTTTTTCATTAAAACTCTTAATGAACTTCAAGGTTTCATTGAATTGTATATTGTTTACATTGAGCTCTATCAACTTGACTACATAATGGTGGCATATAGTTGATATTCTTGAACTCAAATTTTAACTTTTGGATTTTTATCCAAGGAACTACCATTTGCCAAATGTCAGATTTCTAGTCCTTTGAATAAGAATGATCCCAAGCATACCCCTGGTATGTTTTTGGAACCAATTAGGTAACTTGCTGCTGAGAGATAAAGTGTTACAACTCAAAAGCTCTATGCTGTTATCTACTTGATACGAGGCAGTACGCATAATGGTGGTACTGGCTGCCATTTGATTAAATTCTTAGTGACATTCCAAAGATATGCCTCAAGATGGTAGCTATGTGGCTGATATAGAAAATGTTGTTGCTAAGTCATGTCATGGTCACAAAGCAAAAGAGAAGGTTAAACCTTAGGGGTCATTTTCTTGATAGCTTAGCGACTTACACAGGTTGTAATTAGCATGGGAGAGGAGCCTTGACGATTCCACCTACATTCTCTCTCTCTTCATTGCATTCAACATGATTATCCCATTCCTTTTAACATTCTCCCCTCTATCACAGTCTTCAATATCCAATCACCAAACAAAGCATTCTGAATCCATCTTCCCTGTCCCCTTTTGATTTCTCCCAACAATCCTCTCTCCTCCCCCACCTTACCTAGTACTCCTTTGTTTGATTACCTATCCATCCATTTTACTTTTTCCATCCTTTTCCACACCATCTCAAAAGCTTTTAATCTGTACCTCTCATCTTGCCTTAATGATCATGCTTCTGAGCCAAACAAGATCACACTCCATACCAAAGTTTTAACTTGCCCTTTCTTAACCTCCTTACTCAATGTCTGTCATCAATTCCCTCCATGAGAAAACTTCCTTGCATAATTGTAAGTTTTCTTCCTCTACCCCTAATACTATGACCATCTTGGTAAAAAAACCTTCCAAGTGAACTGCTCCTTTCTCTCTTAGTTTTCACCCTCAGATTTTAATGGTTAAGGGGGAATCGAGATGGTGTTGTGGGTAACATACTGACTGCACACGGAGGGGGCCTGGAGATGGTAGATATTGTTCAGTGATGTCTTGATCCCTGCTTGAGTTGTTTTTTGGAGAGCCCTTGAGTACACCATCCGTCAGATGGGACGTTAAGCTGTACACCTCTTGGTGCCTTTTGTTAATAGTTGGCTAATACCGATGCCAGGTTTCTCTTCACCCTTCCCATCCACCCCTAATGACCTTAGCTGTCTAGCCTACGCTAAAACTACTACTGCTTAAATGTAGATATGGTTCTTCTCGAAAACGCCATAACCTGTTTTTTTTACTTCAAATCTTGATCACATACTTATCACAGATTTTGTAATTCACTCATCAATGAGTGTAAATCTCCATCTGACTGGCAAACTTAAGATTGATCATCCAAAAATTAAACAGATTTTATGGGTTCCCGCCTTTGCATATTTTTTCGTCTTCTGTGCCCTTGTTATCAATTCCATTTAACTTAGATTTTGTAAGATGACAACCGCAGAAACCTAGTGTCACCTGATGCAACACATGGTCCTGTGGGCTGTACTTTGCAGTTACCTAGTCTTGAATTTGTACATCATCTTTTCTTGGAATATATAATTTAAGCTGTTTCCCATGGTCCTCCTCAATAATAGTTTTTTAAATGTGACTACATCAAAGAAATAGATACCCCATTGGGGTCAGTCGTCTTTTGCAGCTACCTTACTGAGGAACTGCAAGGTCTAGGACTACCTTCCGTCTATTTCCTTCCCTTCAACCTACCTGGCATGAGTGACCCTACCAGGAGCGATTATTATGGGTCCCACAAGCACACTCCTTCCACTACATTGAGTTGGTTTTCCAAAACTTATATTAGTTCTAAATGTTGTGTAAAACGGTAAATAAAGGTCATCAACATTTTCCTTTCAATTGATTGTTGCAATCGAATCAAAATAGTTCTCAGTGGCACAATATAAAAATTCTAGGGAGCACGTGGGAGGTTTGGTAGCAATCGCAAATGCTTGAAGTTAACACAATAATGATCTCGCGGAGCGAATAAGGAACGCGGGTGGCTCGACCCTACATCGTAGTCGTTACCCGTTATACGACACACTGAGTTAATTTCTCTTTTACCACTACCCAGACAACCTGCACCAGCCCATCGATGTCAACAATATGTACGCTAAAATGTCCTAATGACAACTTTTGGCATGTCCGGATAGATGCTGCATTAGAAACAGTGTTAACACAACCCCATTTAAGCAACCAACTAGAAACTTGGTAGACTATTATGATCAAATGAAATTGTACCCACCTGAAAACGAAATGTATCTACCATGGGCAACCCTGTGAAAAATGATACCAATGAAGGAAGCTGAATTTTTCAGGAGTGGAGAGAAAACAAAATTTATAATGGAAGGACTAACTGCCCTATTTCTGCATCATCTGCCTAAATTAATGAACTTTATATTCGTTGCTTGTTAATATAGTCAAGAAATTTCCAACAATTACGTTGTCATCATAAAACAGGAGTGCTCAAAGGAAGTAATTGTTCGATTTTCGGAGAATTCACGCAGAAAATCATAGAAACTGGCATATCGAAATTTTGCTCATTGGGACACCGAAAGGACTTAAACAATATTTATCTTCCCCACCCCCCACTCCTTTGCCGAGAAGCCAGTGAAAGTCAGCTGATGCTTGGGTCACGTCCATGGTTGCCACGATTGCTCCCTAGCAACAAAACTTTCACGGAGACTTCTCGTTCTAAGGAAGAAAGATCGGTTGAAAGCCCATGTTAGCGAAAAAAACCGAATAACTCGTATCAGTAACTTCAGTGTTCTTTCATATCATACAAAAAGAAAAATGGTTTAAAGAAATTGGCATCATACATATAGGGCAAATGATTGTAATGCTTGATCAGGTCAATCAATACCTGCACGTTTTGTGCTAACGTTTTCCTCTCCAATCGGTCACCCATGTACGTTTTAAGTGATTGAAAGCAAAGATCAGGATTTGCATGGTAACGCAGCGGCGCAAGGCTGGTCATTTTATTGACGAAAGTGGGATCGGGATTCCGGTGATATTAACAAGTAAATACCAAATTATTCCTTAAACCATTGAATTAACCCGAGAAATCTGGTCGCTCCAACAAGTTTATGCTGTGTAATAGCCCTCTAGCTATCTTGGAGATCAATAGAGGGCAGAATCGAGAAGATACATTCGAGGACGAACTCAGGATACCTAAAGCTAACGCCCAAGTCGGATATATAGCAATCTGGAGCTTTATACTTGTAGCCCTGGGCAGCTATATAATCAAAGCAAAACCGCAGTATTGGGTCACTTGATGGCATGGCAAATCCAGCAGGTCGTTGCTCACCATTTGCCGAATAACGGAATACCTAGTGACCCGAATTTGAAGTCCATTAACCTACAGAGAATCGCTTAACAAAAAGCCTTAAACTTCCTTGGCATGAAACTACCTCTAACCTGGCCCCCTCTCTATGGCAGTGCGACCAAATAATTTGATGAAAATAGGACGTCTTATTATGCACTTTTAAGGTATATAATCATTTGTTCGCCAGTTGAAGTGTTTTAGAATAGGCTGCATCTCTTGCCTTACTATAAGCAAATTAAGATTTTCACGCCGCGGCTCTTGAACATGGTTTTAGCGATTAATACGTGCACACAAATTACTTCAATTGAAAATTCATAAGAAACCGGTTAAAACATCATCATTTGGCTGAACCAGATTCTCCTTTAGAATGTTACCAGGGATAATCCCATGAAAATGTTCAGGGCGAAAAATTCAGTCGGTTAAAAAAAATTTGTAGTGGTTACCTCTAGAATAAAGTGAAATAACTTCTGAAATTACTTACCCATTGTTAACTTTAACAGAAGTTTCTAATTTTCCAGCGCTAAGAATGCCGAACTGAAAAATAGGTAAAATTTAATTAATCTTGATCAACTAAAATGATACTAATATAAATGTAGAACTGGCACATGAGATGGTCATATTGTTTAGAAGGGACCAGTCGATGGCGGCAAGTCTGATGAAGCAGCTGTCTGACCCTGAAAAGGAGTGATACAGGATACACCAATGGGAAGTAACCAGGTTCTGAAAAATTGACGGACAATAATGTAACACCTACCAAAAAACTGACCAGAGCTACACTAGGAATTGGCAGACGCACCCACGTTTGATAAGCACTTCACCTCGTACATTTTTTTAAGTGCCACGAGGTTCTTGCAGAATTAGGTAAAAGGTAAATACAAGTGGGTATTTTCAGTGAATAAAGGATAGATAACTAAGGAGGAAGTGACAAGACAATTGTGACCAACATGTGCAGCCAATTTTGTTAAGCACCTAATTGTGAGAACTTATGAGGAGATCGGAGAAGGACCCAAGGGTTAGGGAGAGGCATGGTTGGCTACAAGATAAACATGATCCACTTCATGCAAGGGATTTTGATGAGGTTAGGCAATGAAGGATGAGGAGATCATCAGATTCGCATGATAGGATGATTTGAAATACAACCACATTTTGTTAAGCATTTAGTTCTTGCGAGAACATTTGGAGGGTCCTGAAAAGGACCCGAGGGATGGGGAAGGGAAAGGATTGATGAAAAGGTAAACATGATCCACTTTATGCAAGGAATTGTGATGAGGTTAGGCAATGAAGGATGAGGAGATCATCAGATTCGCATGATAGGATGATTTGAAATACAACCACATTTTGTTAAGCACTTAGTTCTTGCGAGAACATTTGGAGGGTCCTGAAAAGGACCCAAGGGATGGGGAAGGGTAAGGGATTGATGAAAAGGTAGACATTATCCACTTTATGCAAGGAATTATGATGAGGTTAGGTAATTATGGATGAGGTTATCAGGTTTGTTTGATAGGATGATTTGAAATACAATCAAATTTGGTTAAGCACTTAGTTCTTGCGAGAACATTTGGAGGGCCCTGAAAAGGACCCAAGGGATGGGGAGGGGTAAGGGATTGGTGAAACGGTAATGGGCTTCGGCAGAATTAGGTAAAGGATACAGGTAAACATGATCCAATTTATGTAAGGAGTTGAGATGAGGTTAGGCAATTACGCATTAGGAGTCGGCTGGTTCACAAGATAGAAAGGTTCAAAATACAACCACATTTAGATAAGCAATGTTCCCTGTGAGAACATTTGGAGGGCCCTGAAAAGACCCAAGGGATGGTGAGGGAAAAGGGATTGGTGACAAGGTAAAGGGCTTTTTGCAGAATCGGGTAAAAGATAAAGGTAAACATGATCCAATTTATATAGGGAGTTGAGGACAGGCAATTAAGGATTCGAAGGATGAGGAAATCGTCAGATCCACATGATAGTGGAGGGATCAAAATACAACCAAATTTGAATTAACATATGTTTCTCTACAAAAAAACACAACCCTTGAAAGGACAAGTAAATATGAATTCTAGATACCAAATATGCAAAAATGATGAAAATTGTATGAGATGGTTTTCAATTAGGTACAAGTAGGAATTCAGGTCGTTAAGGAAGCAATTTGGGTTACATAATGACAGTTGGCAATAGTCACTGAACACTGTAACTGTTGATTAGATATTCCTGAACAAACCATGTTAGAGCCTTAAAAAGGGCCCAGGGGTATAGGTATAAAGTAGAAAAATAGGAACTACTAGGATCTTGGACACAAAGGTGCAAGGAACAGAATGAGGAATGGGTATGGGGAGTAAAAACATAACCTTAACACAAGAAAATGTAAATTTGATAAGTATGACATCTGAATAATAATGGGAACATGACACAACGAAATTAAATGATGAACATGAGATGATTATGAATAATGACAATGAAAATTTTTTGTTTTACATGCCTAGGCATTAACTCTTTTCTTATTATTACCACCTTCAACTACTGTCCTGATGTAATTTGTACAATGGAAGACTTCTTCTTTCCCTGTCTACCAACAGATTAGTCCTTCCAATATCGTAAGTGTGCCAAGTACAAAATAGCACTGAATTTAAATCGATTGGAGGTAATGGGTTGGCATCCTCCAAACGATTACAAAAGACACCAAGAGGCCCCATTAAAACAATTTGTACTGTGCTGCTTCTGAATGCAGGTTTGGAATTAACCTCTTACAGAAAGTTAGCGTTTCACTTGATTCTGGAAACAGTTGTTCTGCAAACTGTCACTTCAAGCCATCATAGTGTTGGACATTAGGTAACACAGACACACCTGTGGAATGTTGTAGCAGAAGAGATGATTTACAGATGCTCTGTGAACGATCACAATACAGACCAAACATGGCAAGTCAGTCAGCCTCCACTACCAGTCCATTATCCCTCATTTTCTTCGGACATTAACAGTTCATCAGCCCTTTGCCCAACAAGTACAGGCATCTCCACCTTAAAATCATACAATTTCCAAAGCAGTGGACTTCCCAATATTTCACCTCTTTAAATATTTTGAAATAGATAGTAAATGCACATCTTGGATCTGCCTCTCTCATCTCTAATATTTTGAATGGATAATTTCTAACTCTAGATAGACACGTCACCATAAAAAGTAAAATAAAAATTTTGAGCAGCCAAAATAACATCGAGAGAGGCAGTTACCAAGTGTTTGTACCTTGTTTTGTCATGGAAGGAACTGTTGCAACCTGAGGTACACCATTAACTGCTATAATACTCAACAATGGAGGCAGAGCGACGACAATCTTGGCCTCAATCCTGACTTGACTCTCCATCAAGTTTACAGACAACCGAATAATATCATCACAGTCGATTTAAAAAATAGGTCTCTACATATATATATAATATATACACTTTAAACAGTAAAAAAGTATGACCTCTGACTAGATTTTGTAAAAAAACTTGCCAGTTTTCGGAGGTCAACCAGATTTATATGAAACACTAACTCACAAATGAGGCAAGATAATGTACGATCATACACACTTCATGGATACTAAAACCACCAGAAGAAACCCCACACAATGAATATTATTTTTGACTCAGTGCCTTTTAGTATCCAAGAAGAAACGGATTTGTTTTGGTAAAAATTTAACATTTACCACCGTTAAGATGGCATTTAAACTAATTCTAATTCCTATTAAAACCGCCCAATCTTTAATCCTAATATTCATATTGCCGAAACGAAACACCCAAATTTGAATCAATTTCGAATTTCAAAAGGAATAAACTTTAGACACTTAAAAACTAATAAATTTATCAAACTTGCCTTAGTGCTAGATGTAATCTTTGTAAACTTACTGCTGCAAAGAAGCTATACAAAGATTACGAGAGATTTTAGTTGTCGTGAGCAAAACAATGATTTGAAAAACTTTTCTGGTAAGTACAATCAAGCTTTCCAAAAGGTGCCAATTACGTTACTTTTCATCGCGCAATGATATCAGATCATCAATTGCAGCTGTACTTTTTTGAACTGCCAAATGTTCCTGAACATTGTCCCACTCACACATTGTGCAGCAAATGAAACATTTTTCGCATAAAAGGAAACTACAAAAAGTTCAGTTCGTCCCCCGTTAAACACCATTCTAAAATACATTTTTACACTTAATACTTGTGTGATATCTTAAAAGAAACATCTTTACACACAGGTCAGGCATGGACTTTCAATAAGAATTTCAGTCGATTAGACATGTCTACACATTTTTCTGACCTCCCAGGAGGCATGTGAGCACAAGTTGTCCAATGAGAGGGTGGCTTAGGCAGGGCTGCTGGCGACGGTGGATCACTGAACTTTGCACCAGCATAGAATCCTCCAAGCGTAGGTGAAACTCTAGGGCTCCCCTCCTTGGACGGACTCTCTCTCTGCTGAAACTTAGGGGAGCCTTGCCTTGGAGATGTTGACAAGCCAAGGAAAGTTCCATCCAATGACGGCTGCATATTCTTCCTCTCAGTGACACATTGGAGGTCAGCATTGCGTTGTTTGCCCTTAGGGGGTGAAACAAAACTCGGGAAATAAGTTTTGCTTTTCCTGATTCGAGCCTGTCCTTTGGGGGTTCTGTTTTGATGTCCATGACATTGGGAGATGATTAGAACTGGTCCGCCAACCATTTTGGTTTAGGTCATCTGGGCTTCGACTTCAAAATAAGCCCCGTTGCAGCAGCTAGATTCACCACAAGTTATTTAAGCGCAAGATGCGCCTTAAAACATGCGAGAGAAGATACCAACGTACGCAACAGCTGCTATTCTTGTGATGACCAGATGATGATGATGATTCCAGTTGTTTTCTCCAACATTCACCTATTAATTTCTTCACGAGCCGTAAACGTAGCACCACAAATATTCCCGAACTCCACAATCGGGATTTCTCAGCATTCGCAACTGTTTACAGCACCTAAGAAAATATGGCTGCTGATAATAAACAAAATGGCGTCAGCGTCCCAATTACCAAAACATAAGGACTTCAACGGATGGAGCTTAAAGTCCAGCTAGATGCTCTCCATCATATCAATATGCAGAATAGGCACAACGAAACTTTAAAATATTGATAAACAACACGATGCATCAATATTTACAATATATCCAATCAATCCAGACAATACAGGTGCCTCCAAACCTCTCCCTTCTGCTACATCACAATCACAACAACTACGCACAAAGAAAGCTTGCGAGAAATCAGATAACATCGGTGCAAACGACCAATGAGGACGCAAGTTGTACGTCACGTGACTTCCCAGACCAATAGCTTGCCGGGTAACTTCGGATAGTTCCGCCTATGCCCGTCTCCGTCATTTATAACTTTCCACTTAAATTTATGATTTATAGATTTTATTGAAAATTAATTTTTAGAATAAAATATTTAAGCTTATTTATCAAAAATTATATTTTTAAGTGATCTGTGTTATCACAGAATTTTCATGGTTTATTAAATGCTGTGCGATGGTTGACAAGATGGTGCACGTTCGTCCGCTACTGTATCTCCTACTTTGGGGGGATCGCTGAGAAAATTTTATTGGTAGCATTAAGTAAGTAATGGGCGTTGTGATAGTAGGGAAGGAGAATCAAATAGACGAAATCTTACGTGCACGAACTATTCGACGTCAGTACTGCTGGGTGTGGAAAGTGAATAAGGTGTCGCAAGCATCTAATGTCAGAGCGAATACGTATCGTATATCGTTGCTTGGTAGCTAGTTAGTGTTGCTTTCTATGGCATTGAAAGATGCCTGCAAATGTTGATGTTTCTTGACTACTGCACCCGATTGGAAGATAAGTGGCAGCAAGACTGAAACACATATCGCATTTGCTTGGTTCATAAGGTTGGTATATCATTAATTGTGTAAATTAGCGCACAATAATTAAAATTCCAAACCTTGCCTGCAAAAGCCAATACGTGCATACCCAATATGCTTGCTAAGCTTTCATTTGTAATCCTTAGGGGAAAAGCAAGCTATTTGTAGTTCGTGATCGAAATATGTTCGTAACAATAGTGAACATATATTGTGCAATATCTGATGAGGAAGCGTTTTCATGCTTTTAACATTTCGATCAATCTGTCAGCAACAATGCCTTTCATTTAGTGAAACCTTTCCCATTCTAATTTGGGTTGATTTTAGAGAAAATCATATCTAGTTATTCCGTATCTAAACGCTTCTTCAGTCAGTGCAAGGACGTGTTGTTCTTTGCATTGGTTGCTTGTAATTTTTGGAAAAATAGGGTTGGGTGGGCCAATTCGATTAATAGTGCACTCAGGATACAAAATACACCCTTAAAATTACTCCACGATGAACGTTATCAATTGTTGGGCAATTACGCAGATCAATGTCCTTTGTTAGAATATGGAGTAGATATATCTTATTACAAGCCTCTCATTTTGATGGTCTGCTTTGAAGACGTATTTGTTCTGATCACAGAAAATTAACAACAAGGATCTACCAGGATGACTTCATCTTATACCTGGCACTTTATAAGCAATCCTATAAGCTGTAGGCCCATTTTCCATTTGCAATGGATAATGCCCATAATACGTACAGAGGAGTTGGTGAATAATGAAAATATTAACACCTACAGGTAAGTATGATTCTACAAATTTGTTCAGATATATTGTTGATGGTTTTGGGCTATTTATAGGAATTTTCGTCATGGCATATTGGATACTTGAAAAAGTACAGTATTCATGCAACTTTCATTTTAAACAACACTGATGCGGCCGTTGTTGAATTAGGTGCCTTTGATGGTAATATTTAAAAAATCTAATTAGGCTCGTAAGGAGATTTCTTTTCTTCTGTTAGACGCCGTACTTATGTTTTTGATGCTTTGAAAGACCATGGAAACTTGTCTCATCAATGCATTTTCTAATTACCCACAAGAAACAGATGCAGTATTGATTGCAAACTCCCAAGTGGAGAGTGGCCCATGACAGCATTTTATTATCATTTAATTTATTATACGTGCAAGTGATAGATTTATTTTATAAGTTTTATTTATTTTTCCAGCATGTAATTATTTCCTAATTTTTGTGCTTGTTGTTTTCTTAATTTCTTGGATGATCGTAGTTTATTGGCATGACTAATTACCATAAAATGTGGGATATTTGAAGTATTAATGTAAACTTTGACTCAAAACTCTTTATAAGAATATAACTAGATATTGCATGTTTTATTGGGTTTCAGGTTAGATGAAGAATTGTATATCGTTTTTGTGATAATATTTTGGAAATTTTTGTGCGGCAGTGCAAAGTTGTAGTTGCAAAATAATTTATTTTTGGAATTAAAACGGATGTACAAAAAAATTTAGCCAATATAATTAGTCAACATCCGTTATTTGGCATTTGGATGAGAGTGGAAGTTATCTGTATGAGAAATCCAACTGGGTATAATTATATTTTACTAAAAATGTATCTTCTTAAAAAAAGGAAAATAGAATATCTCACATTCTGCTCACTTCTTTGAGATTTTCATAGTCATCATTGTGATGCATTTCATGTTTTCCCATTAAAATTTAGCGTTAATATATTGTTGTAGCATTCATTCATTAATGGTGCGTTGTTGTTTGGGTGTAAACCTGTTTAAAGTGATACCAAATTAATATGCTAGTCATTCTGAGATCTAAATGAGGATGCATTTGGATCTCATTCTCATGCAAATGCATCTGCATTTGGCCCTATCGTGTAAACTAAGTTCCCTTATGGTTCCCCATCAGGAGTGGATACTCTTTCTAGTTACATTTTTTTCCTATTTCGCTTTTGATCCCATGTTTTGATTGAGAGGGAGTGTAACATTTTTCCAATCTTCAAAAGTTACTTTTGCCTCATTAATTTTTCCGATGCACAGGTATCCTTGAATAAACCATATGAAGTGCTGCAATTCATACTTCAATAAACAAGTTTGGCGAATGCATTAATAAACTGTGGCTCCCCTTGTGCTAGCAATAATGTAATCTTTCAGTGACAGACTCTCTTGTATATAATACATCCTTATAGCAACATTTGATAGAAAATGATTTCAAAAGAGAGTATCTGACTCAGGAAATGATTAAGTTGAATAATAAGATATTTTTAGGAAAACATTGAAAATATCTCTTCATTAGAAATAACCCAGGCTGCCCAAATCTGAATGTGTCAAAGTCTAAACCTTGTTTAGCGGTATTGTTTATATGCAGCTAATTGTAACAGTAAATGTAATTGGAACTAGCATAGATTTGGTAAGCCAACTCATAACTTTTTTGATCATCTTGTCAGCAAATGCATCTCCTGCTGTCACTGCTATGGCTAACAAACATTCGGCTACGCTTATTTATGATTTCCACACTGGTGACTAATGTTAATAAAAATTTAATGACTTTTATAGCTAGAATATGATAATCCAACAGCCATAGCAAATATTGATTCTTCATTCTAAAATATTATATGGACTTCTTGCATTGGTTGGTGTGAGCATATGGTGGATTTTTTCACTCAATAATGCATTGACCTAGAGTGAAAATGGCTGTGAGTTTTTTGAAAAAAAATCATGGTTCAGCTCTCCCCACTTGAAAACTTCTGCTGTAATGCATTTCTTTGTTGAGTATTCCACCAAAATTATTGGCTTTGCTACCAAGGGATCTCTGCTATTCCAATAAATCATTGAAACATTGTCAATAAGTCAGTCATTTGCAGTAATAACACTAATTCCAGCTTTAAAAAGCACATTGTTCTGAGGTAAAGACTTTTGTAGTTGCAGCTGACAAGATTTCATATTAGTCAGCTAGCTTCATTACCTGTTTGTTGCAGAGTTTGTCTCTTTCTTATCAACACTAGCTGTCAAACGTTTCTCACCATATGAGTCTTTCACTTAATTTTTCCTGCTGTCTGTAGCTCAAGTTGAAGCCTTAAAGGCATGTATTTTCAAAGCTCAAAAATCATCTCTTTAATGACTCATAGAGGCCAGCTGCTTCCATTCATCCATTACCTTGACATAATGCCATCAAATACTAGTTAAAGCCTGAAGGCATTACATTGTAACTGACTGATCTTCTGTGTGTGTAATATTAGGAGCATAACTTCCAAGACTAGTGCCGTAGAGGAAAAAATTAACTACTTGATGACTTATTAAAAACTTAATGTAATAATTATTTCATGCTAGAATTCCCAAAATTTGTACGAATAATAAAATGGACAATTTTAAGGCTTGTTGGCGTAGAGGGATAGTATAACTTCAATGTAACTTGAAACTTTGGAATAAGAGACTTAATTAAGTTTTTTTGGTTGCTATTACTCCAGCAGTGATCACACAAAACAGCTCCAATGGGTAACTTAATAAGGGTTTTTTTTATTTAAAATAATGTGATGCCAGATCTGATCTCAATTATAACACCAGTGAAGTTGTTGCTCATCACTGCTGCATGACATATTTAGATCAACTAGGGCATGACCAAAAAAAAATGCCCACACCTCATAAACCATTAAATTCAAGTTTCATAATATCTCTTTTAGCGTCAGAACTGCATGTGAAGTCCCTGGAAGGAGATTGTTCCTTAAAAAACACTTCAAATAAGAAAAATAAATTTTAATGGTGAAGTGATTCTGGTAGCATGCAAGGGATCAATTATTTTCAAAGGATGTTTATTTTTTGTCCTAATGGGATATAATAATGTTGGGTTGTAATTACTGAGTGACCAGACATCCATTGCATTTGCTTTTATGAAAACGCATTAAGTGTCAGACCTTTCCTCTCATGGAAGAAACTGACCTTTTTGGGTCCTGAAATACTTTGGGATGGGGAACCCTCAAAAGTAACCACAAAATTTTCAGGCAGTGATTCATTCATCTTAGAATTCATGAATTCTCAATTGGTAGTAATGTAAGAACTTATTAATTTTTTAATCCAATAAAAAAAATGATTTCTTTCGCACATGCTATCCAAAGTAATTGAGATTAAAGGAAATCACATTCTTCACAAAACCAAGGCATGTTACATTTCATTGAATTTTTTTGAGATCAATGACTGCCGATCCAATAACTTGTAATCCCTATCAATAACAGGACTCTAGTTATGGCATGGGGTTGAATGATGGTGCTGGATAATCATTTGCTTTCATTTATTGTTCAATGTATTCCCACTAGGCAAAGGTGACATGGTCACTCAGAAGTAACTGACCTATCCATTCAGCAAACATAACCGAGAGAGCAAGAAAAATGCAGCCTTAGTTGGCCCGCTATAGATGTAATTTTGGGGTTGGTGTTGTTGGGTGTAACTATGAAAATGCTTCATATTAAAACCACTTCCTCAGAACTTTTAATTGTGATTGGCCCCATTTTCGTTGTGTTGTACATCAACAGGATTGCAATTACAGAAATACAAGTTAACATAGTTTCAAAAGGGAATGGTATGAAATACAGGTTAGGGGAGAGTGGCAGGTGAAGAGGTGTTGTGAGGAGA
Organism: Hetaerina americana; assembly: GCF_022747635.1. Lineage (NCBI taxonomy): Eukaryota > Metazoa > Arthropoda > Insecta > Odonata > Calopterygidae > Hetaerina > Hetaerina americana. The sequence continues at coordinate 62,663,272 of NW_027287095.1, read as the reverse complement.
GAGTCCTGTCTTATGCGATCTTGTTAATGTTGAGGGGGAGAGAGATCTTGATGACCAAGTTGAAGGGCACTGGCAGTAGGTGTGAATGATAAGGTCTTAGGGTTCAATGAATGGAGATAAACATTAAGGAGGGTTGATTGGCAGTGGGTACAATATGTGTGTCATTCAATCAGTCCTTAAGGAAAAAACATTATTTTGCGCAGGTTTTTTAAAAAATTTCAACATAACTCAGCTCTTAACTGAGTACACTAATCCCAGTCTTTCTCAAATATTTTCAAGCCATCCAAGAAGTAGGATTTTAGACTGTCCAGGCCAAATCTGATGAAAACAGTAGAAATTCACTGAATTAAAACTTTAAATGCAAAATTTTCTCTGTCAAAACTGTGCAGGTGTGCACTTGTCATAGGCAGGAATTTTTTCTTTGCCAAATGAGGATGTTTTTCTTCGCTCAGCCCTCATGAACTTCAACCTTCTTAGCTTTGATCTCTTTTGGTGTGAAATTGTTTGAAGTGACTGTTTAATCATTACCTAAAACTCATTTTTTTTCCTAAATAAGTTTGGTGCCTCAATTGACTATGGAAATGTATTCACACAATGGCTTATTAAATAGCAAACCTTTTCTGATACTACGAGTCCACCGATTGGGTTTTCTAAGGAATAATTGAACAACCCAGATACACAGCATTTTCAACCAATTCAATTCGCTGTAGTACTTCAAACCTGGTTCCCTAATGCTGGAAGTGGAGTATGGTTGGATTAAAATTGCTAGTGCTCCGAAGAGACCATTTGCCAAAATTGGTGCAAATTTTTTCTCGATTTTATTTTGTTCCCTGATTCAATATTGAAACTTTTTACCTGTTTGACTGATATAAATTTGTCATGGGAGCTTCATAGTCCAGTATTTTAACTTGATAAATTACATAATGTCGAAAGCACTATGTACATCGATAGAGCTGCATCTGTTGTGGGTGTCTTGTAGGGCCACGTTGTGCATTAGTCCGTAAAAAGAGTTAGACCTAATCAAGTATTGTTGTTTTGAATACTTTTTTAATTATTTGCCTTTTCTTACTTTGCTTTCCATATAGGGTAGTTAGTTTTCATGTGAATAATGAATTCATATCCTAGTACAGTGGAACCTCATGATGCAAGCACAATCCATTCCACGATCTTTCTGGTAAAGCAAAACATGTTTAGAGAAACAAATACTTGTGTAAACATTAATGTAAAATACGATAATGCGTTCCATGCCAAAAATAATGAATTATGTACAAGGTTTATTTGAAGAAAATTATGCACACATCGTTTAGGTATGTGGATCTTTTTCACCTTTTTTTATGGCACAATGAAGCAGCCGGTAATGTAACTCGATTTATATGAACAAAAAAGAATCTAAATAAATTGTTAATTATTTATGATGTGTATATAATTCCGTTTTACTGGAAAGCTGTTTAGAAACATTTGTTTTTTCTGATGCTTCAAAATTTGCTAAAAATGCTTCTCCGAATGATTGTTAAAAAAATTAATGGTGTGCATCGCCACTGCTTTATTAGGGCAATGCCTCATATGCATGGACTACATCTCATATATCCTGCTGTTTTGGACTTATTACTTCTTGAAGGATCATGGAGTTTCTGAATGGTAAACAAGCAGGGGTTTGATTTTCAAAATGCCGCTCGCATTTGTGCAAAATAGTAGTGGGAGACAGCCTTTCACTACCTTTCGGTCGGGCAATGTATTCTCTACCAATGTCATGGGTGCACATATAGGTTCATTCCGGTATCTTCTGCCCGGAGAGAACTATCTCATTATAATTAAAAATGTTGTCACAGGTATCTTTCAGAATGTAGAGCTTTTAGAAGTCATCAATGAAGTTTTTTCTGCTGTTGACCCAGAGCTTGCCTCTTTACCATGCCTCAATCCTGTGGATGACAGTTCTTCTTGTTAACTTCGTGAACCACGCACAGCTCCCCTTAAATACTTGTGCAGCTGCTGATGGTCCTGACATCTTATTAATGAAGTCGGCAAAAATCACTTTCCCTTTCTCCCAAATTATATTCTTGTTACTGGTGTTGCAGTAGTAGTAATTTTAGGGGAGGCAACCAACAGCTATGGTCATTTATACCATTAGAGCAAGATGGGAAAGGAAGGGTTGAGAGAAACCTAGCGTTGGCATTAGCCTACTCCTGTTAAAAGGCACCAAGGGGTCTGCAGTTAAACGTCCCATCCGACAGACGTCGTACTCACTCAAAGTGCTCTCCACAAAGCATCCAAGTAGGGTTACCACTGAAAAAAATCTCCCACCCCCGGGATTCGAACCCAGGTCCTCACGGTGGGAAGCCTCTACATTAGCCACTGCACCATTCCTATCTCTATTGTGTCGCATTGCAATTGCTTTTTCTTTATGCGTATGAGAAACAACCATTGAACATAGTCAAGAATACATATCTGGTGTGTCGTGTCACTCTATTTGAAGCATCTATCTCCTTAGTCTTGTCTGTGTTCTTGAAGAAAAGCCAATCGTTGGTGTAGACCAATTGTTGGATGTGCATTCTAGATCAGCCACGCTCATGCCTTGTTCCCGATTTTCAGTGATTTTACTTTTCATTTCTACTGTTCTTTTTTATTTTTATTCTCTTATGGCTGTCTTCGTACGGATTTTTTTGGGTCAATTTTAAAACTGTGCACAAAATATTATTAAACTTTGCGCAAAAAATTGCTTATTATGTGTGTTTGAACACAAGTTAGGAAAAATGTGTGATCCCTGGCAATGAATGCTAAGATGATATCGAAACGAGTGCTAGAGACAAACTGTACTAGCAGGCACACAATGAATCTGGGAATTCCCATCTCATTGTCTCTCATTATGTGAAAAGTCACTTGCTAAGTGAGTCATTTTTGGTACCAATATTTGTCTGCGTTCATCATGCAAATTACTCGTGCAAAGTGCTTGTTAAGTGAGGTTTCACTGTATTTTAATTTTTATCTCCTCATGATTCAGTTAATGATGAATCTCAATGCACTATTTTGTGTCAAAGATAAGGTACCCCATTAAATATATTGTACATTTCACTGTGCAATTGATGTATGATCTCATTTATAAGAGGAGCTAATCCCAAAAATTCAGTTAAAAATTCTAAATAGCAAGAACCATTGTTCTCAAACCATTCTCTATTATTTAATAGTGCAAGTCTTAACCAGTGCTTTGGTCACTACTGCCACCACCTAATTTTTAAAAGTATTGTTTATTTGGGCATATTTGAGCAAAAGCCTATCAGCAGTAACTTAGTTGTTGTAATTGATAAAAAAATAACTATGAATAACAATATAATATGGTTCTGAAAGTAAGAAAAACCACTGCAGTCACTAATCGATGCAATTTGGCAAGCTTTTTACCTGTATCATAAAACCCATCACAAGGATTTGGAGCTAGAAATCACTTGAGGCATTAAGAATGAATTAATAGTATGAATTATACAAATCCACATTTAGGAATATTCCTAAGGAAAACATTTATCCTCATAGGTTTTTATGGGAAGAATAGAGCATACATAAGGAATTATTATAGCTTTGGTGGAGTCAGTTTAAGTATTAGAACTGTGAAGAGAAAAATTGGAGTATATCAAAAGTCGTGGTCATCTACATTTCCTATGCATAAGTTTCTTAGTGTGCTAATGTTACTTCGTGTGTATTAAATCAATATTTGCTTCTACCTAGGTTATGTTCAAAACATCACAAAGTGACGACACATGGGACATTAAGTGGCCTTCATACCAGAAGGTGTACCAAAATTATCAAACCTTCTTATTTTGTTATGTTAACTTTGATGTTGATTCCCTAGACTAAAAAAATAGCTGTCTACAACTATAAATCTGTGGTCATAGAGACTAGACAAAGTTGCCATGGTAATTATTTGCTAAATGAAACACAAATGCTAAACTATTCCATTAATTAAAATTTTGTTAACTTTGATCTGGGTTTATATATAGTATATTTTCCAGACGACTATTTAAAACTTTTGTTTGGAATAACCAAATGTTCTTGTCCCATTGTGATAAGATACGCCAAAGCTATTTCTGAAACAAAAGTGTAATATGTGAGGCATGTCTTGTACACATCTCCTATGTTATCTCATGCAGTCATTCTCATTACTTTCTCTTAAATTCTTAGTTATATTAACAGAGGTTTAATGGAACAATCGAGAAAACTTATTACAGCCAAATGCTCTTATTTTGCTGTATTTAAAGAGTGAGCATAAGGGTAAAAGTTCTGACCCACTTTTATTTCATTCTTTGACAGCTGTAAATCTATCCTCCTAGCTGCATAGGGAATAAAAACACTTCCATTACATATATAAATTTACTGCAGTGAATTTTTTTGTGTGGAGTAGCTAAGTATTTTTCTTTTCTATGCATCATGAAGGATTTCCATGAAGTTATCGCATCCACCACTGCATATCATCCAAGTGCTCATTCCTTTCTTGGCCTCTTTGACTTGTTAATTTATCTTTCACTGTTACCCAAAATGTAATGCCACATGCGAGATATTAAACAACCATGTTAATGAGTATTCCACCAAAGAATTACCCTTGTGTCCTAATTAATCTTTTAGGGGATACTAACAGTGTGAAAGGGAGCATGTGGGAGGATTTTTTCCTTCAACATGGGGAGTTCGTCGCTTCATTATCTCTGAATGTCAAGCTCAAGTGGCTACAGATATCATCAAGGGAGGATTTTTTCCTTTTTGGATGGTCTGATTTCCAGAAATTGTGATAAACTCTCATTGTCAGTAATTTTCAGTCACTTGCTGTAGTAAAATGCCTGTCATAGCAGGAAGTTGGCTGAGCAGGGTTAAAGTACATTAAATGCATTAAACACCACAAATGAACATCAGTTTCACACCAAATGAGTTGTTAAGTGAAGTGGTTGTTTAATAGGAATGGATGTTAAGCGAGGTATCACTCCATATTCCATCCCTCTAATCCTTCGCGTCCGTCAAATCAATTGAGGCATTGGTAACTTTGCCATGCGGTATTACGTCTTGTCAAAAGTTAATTAGTGAGAGAAATATGCAAGGATTAATTTAAACAAATGTTTTCTCATTCCACTATAGAATGATGAGACCAGTGGAAAAGAGGTTTAGAATAGATGATGAATTATTTAGATGTATGGGTTCTGGTGAAATGTACACACGCACATATCAATAATTAGTGTGTGCACAGATGTTATCAGCAAATAACTATAGTAATTTTTTTATTAAAAATGAAGTAGGAAATGTATTTGGCATAGAAAACATCCACTTTATGTGGTAAATGCAGCATCTGATATAGCATTGTTTCATACAAGTTAGAAGAATTTATCCCAGATCAGTCTTATGTTTGGAATTTGAAAAATTGTTCATTCTCAGAATGAAGGAGTTTCAAAAGTCAATGTAACTGAAAGTATTCAAATTCTCACTGTAGTTAATTACTTGTGTATGGGTATCCAAGTTGACAGAGGAAGTTTCAGTACGGTAATGCCTTTTTATTGGGGAAAAAAGACATGAAAAGATTCTATTTTTGGCATAATCAATAGTATCAATTTCAACAATGCATGGTTTTATTTTAATTACACCTATTGAAAGGCTGTTTTGATATTTGTCATGTTTTTATATAAATTTAAGCTGAAGTAACTATATTTTTACTTGGTTACATTTGCATAACCTCTTCATTTGGCTTGCATGATTGAACTTATGGAATAGAAAGATGCTGTGTATGGCTATGGATTTATAATTGATTCCTCAGTAGACCTAGAATGAATAATTTTAAAAGCTATAGTTTTAAACTACCAGGAGCACAGAGGTTGCAACTGATTGAATTTTCGGGTGCCAAATTGATTGTTTTTTGATCTCAGGCAGATCACCAGCAACTATTACTTTCACTGAGTTGGCTATTTTACTATCATAATACATGCCATTTCTAAAGGTTATAAATGCCTAATATATCCAGATTTCTCCATGTCACAAATCCCTAGGTGATAGTTTATGGAAGTATGTATTGCATATGACATGTTCTCAGTGGCATTTAATTTTCAGCCCATGTAATGCTATATAAAGCTAATTCATTCAAGTTATAATTAAATTTCATATATAATTTACATGTATGGGAGTAGTGTTGAGTTGAATGAAAGTGATGAAGACCTTGTTGTAGCCATACACGTTACTTAACAATCTTATGTTTCCAAGCTGTGAAAAATTAGATTTCTTGCGAATATGTTATCATCCCTTTGTGGCAGCCACTTCTGTGTTCCTGGTATGTACCAAATAGAATTTTACTCTTGGAATTCCAACCTATTGATAAATGAATCCGTGAAAATTTAAAAAAATCATTACAAGATAACTAATATTGTTCAAAACTGCAAGTCAGATTTAATGTATGATTATTTTGTGAAATTATGTAAGTTTCTAATAAGTTTAGAGAAAGGCATCTACATAAGTCCCCTTGAGTAAAATGACTATTACGTTTTCATTCAAGCCATTTTTTGCCTTCGAGGTTAAAGTCCTAATGGCCACCTAATGAATGTGTAAAAACTATTTGTAATAGAGGTTTTCTAAATAACTGTCAGCCTGCAGAATTCAGTTTCCTGATTTAATTGGCAAAACTTTGTGTGAAGAAATTATTTAGAAAATATAGTATTTTGTTTGAAATATGTTTTAAATTTTCATTACTTGAGTAGTGATAATGTAAAACTAGTAAATAAGCAATTCTAAGTAATTTTTGTCCATGCCCTTTGTTTGGTGATATTAGTTTACCTGGTGTACAAGTATGAAATGTGGATTTTTTCCAAAAATATTTTTCCAAAAGAATGATAAAAAAGAGCTTTATTCAAGGTATGCTCCATTGCTATTAGGAAATTTTTCCCATCTTTCGGGCAATTTATGGATACCACGGCAGTAAAAATCTTTCCCTTTTCCTATGAACTATTCATCAAGCCATTTTTTTCACATCTTCATACAAACCAAAGTGCTGTGCAGCAAGTGCGTGACCCATCGATGTAAAAAAGTGGTAATTGGAAGGAGTCAAGTCTGGTAAGTAAGCTGCTTGGGGTAAAACTTCCCAGCTGAGTGCATCCAACATGTCACAAACCGGTTTTGCCATATGTGAGCATTGCCATGAAGAAAAATGACCATGTGTTGCCTCTTTTGGTATTCTGGTATATTTTCAAGCAGCAAACGATTCAAGCTGGACTATTATTGTTGGTGGCATTCAGTGTTAACCGTTTCTTCAGGTTTTAACAGGTCATAATAGACCACACCCTTCTTCTCCCACCAAATAAAGAGCATCGTCTTTTTGCCAAAGCGATTTGGTCAATGTGGATGGTGCGCCTGGGTCTATCCATGATTTTTGCTCTTGGGATTGTCACAATAGATCCACTTTTCATCCCCAGTAATGATATGATGCAAAAACGACTTCCCTTTGTATCGTGCGAGCAAAGTCTCACACATGTTTTTGCTCCTCTCCATCTCCCTGTTATCCAACTCTTGTGGTACCCATCTGCCAGTCTTCTGAATTTTTCCCATCTGTTGTTGGCAATCGGAAACAGCTTGTTGACTGATGCTCAATTGCTCTGTGAGTTGTGTGTGTGTTTGTGAAAAATCTTCATCCAGCGATGCTTGCAATGCCACATCTTTGTACCTTTTGGTGGTTTATTCCACCACTTTTGAAATACCCAAACCATCGTTCACATGTATCTTGCAGTGGAGCATGTTCACCATAGGCTTATTGAAGTAATCGGTATGATTCAGCAGCTGCAGTTTTCTTTTAATGGAAACAGAAAATTACTGCTCTCTGTGAATGCTCTTTGATATACATTTCGACATATTGAACACAGCAACACAACACCATGCGAACACTTTATCAAATTAACACTTGTGTGGGCCTGACAGTGGCTGATGGCACAATAATATGGCATAAGTGTCAAAACCTTAATACCACAAACTGCATTGGGGCACCTTCTGTTGTGTGAAATCCACATTTCATACTTGTACTTCTGGTATTTTGTGTAAAGGCAAATGCGTTAAAAGGGAAGGTGTTCATTCTATGATCAACTGTGTACCTCAATGAATTGAAATGCAAATATTGAACCACATTTAATTATTTTCAATTTTCATTATAATATTTCATTAGTTTACTCTATTTGGAACATATGAAATTAATGCTAAGTGAATCACACGTGCATAGTGTTGTTGTAAATTATTTTGTTCTGTGGGTTTATAAAATCTTTTTAGATGGTATATTTAATTTAAAATGTTAAAGCTGATGGCTCTAGAGATAGCTTTCTTTTATAAATGTTATTATTTTAATCAATATGTACAGGATGCGGCGCTTAAATCAGGACAAATTTCAATTTGAATTTCCCGCCATATTGTAGGTCCACCGGAGGTTGGGATGAGCGGTCTTGAAAGCTATAGGCATCTAGTAAACAGTCATAACCTCTAAATAGCCGAGATGTTACGTACAAGTGGGAAGTACAGACAAAGAGCCATTATTATCAAAAGTGTTCGTGCTAAGCATTATGTTTCGAAATAGTTCGATTCTTCTGGTACCCCAGATCAACTGTTTTTGAAAATTTGGCGAAGTATGATGCTTCAGAGAAGTCTGGGGAAGGTTTTGGCAACCCGAAAAGGAAATCTCATTCAAGGAAACACATGCTTGTCTGGATTTAAGCGCCACACCCTGTATATGTATTTATTCTTTGTATGCTCCTAAATAAAATTGAAGTTACCATAGTGAAATCTCAACTTAACTGAATGAAAGTTGTTTTTGCACTGGAGAAAATGGGCATAGTTTTGAGAAACTGCATTTTATTGTGTACAGTATAGGTTTTGTACTTGAAAATGTCATCTGTGTTATCCTCAAATGGCATGGATTAAGAGGAAATATACCCTTTAGGCTGAAAAATTATTTTTATTTCAGAGCAAGGGGTGGTGCGTTGAACATGCCAGTGGCTCCCTCGGGAACTGGGCCTAGGGATTCCCCAAATTCAGGCTCCTGCTTGCATCTCCACCACCACCACCATCGCACATCTCCAGTTGCATCATCCTCTTCATCTGCTTCAGTTGCTGTTCACCATCGACATGCCTTTCCCAAACCTATGAGTGTTCTTGGTCCTGACTCGCATGCAGTTCAAGGTCAGCTGAGGCCTGGCACACCTCGCCTCACAAGTCCGCATCTTTCTTCAAGTTCTCCCAGTGTGGAAAACTCTATTGCAAATAATAGTGGAGGACCTGTAGGAGCTGGCAACCAAGATCACCCTCGGAGACAAGTGTCGCCTACGTCCCTACATATCAACGTGTGTGGGCAGGTAGTATCAGTGGTAAAGTTCAAACCTGTATACAAGTGTTCAGGATAATGATTCATGTATTCAAGTCCCTTAAGGGGAATGTGGGAACAGAACTAAACCCTTTATACTAGATCATATAAATATTTATTTGTCATGGGAATTGATCTCTTATACCTGGGTCCTTAAAATGCACAGTATGAATTACATCAAAGAAATGATGGTTGAGGGTGTGCAGTTTTGTTACTAGATATTTAAAAGTGAATCGGCCAAATTTGTAGTGAATCAAATCATGATGAAAAGAAAAATTTAACAAAGATTGCATAATTTGTAGCGCACATGAAAACATTATTGAACCCCACAGAATTAGTCATTGTGTTCATGTTGACGTGTATGTAATATCAAACCCAGATGAGTATGGCTCCATGACTTTAAGAAGATATATGCTTCATAGTAATTAGATATTTTTTCAAAAGATCACATCAGGCGATCATATACACTGCTCATGGTTGATAAAATGCATTTACTTTAGAAGTGTTTCAAAACACTCTTTTAGGAATAATAGTTGGCAGATTAGTTTGGTTATAAATATTATCTTATCTTTTGAAGGTAGTCTTCTTTTAACCTTCCTGATTGAGTTGCATGTATGAAAGTTGAGCTGAAAGATAGGGAAAAGATAATTAGTTCCGTATTCTTGTACTCAATATTTCTTTATTACATCTTACTCAAATTTTTCTTAAAATTAAGTTTAAGAAAGGTGCAAATTTTTAGCTTCTTCATTTTCTCAGTATTAATTAATTACTCTACATTTGACATCCTGGATTAAATCCCTTCATGCATAATGGGGAAATGGAATTTCTATGTTTATACCAAACCTGAAGTCTGGAGTGTATATGTTTTCAAATTTCAGAAGTTCAAAAAAATCCACATCATTCTTGTTGCAAATATGATTGGTAGTTTCTCCTTTTCTGTGATTGGTAGATAACTAGCTTTTCTTGGGTTCAGTTATTTTGCATAAGTTTTTTATGTCCATTTAATTTACATGTGACTGAAAACCATACCATTGGTTTGTGAAAAAAATAACCATTAAGTGGGTATTTATTTTTCATTATATATCATTAGTTTTAGCTAAGTATTACAGAGGTGTGCAATTTTTTTTTTTAAGTCTTCTCAAATGAGTGGAGAAGCAGGGCAAATGGAAGTCTTCATTTGATGCAAGTGAAGAAATATCCACTGCTCGTAGAAATTATTATTTTAGTGGATTAGAGATTCCAGAAGGTGCTTTGAATGATGGAAAGCAGCAAGTTTTATCCCCAGGTTATAGCAGAACTCCCGGCTTGTTGGAGAGTCTCCTATTTCTTATGCATGTGACCCCTTGCAGTTTCTTGATTCAATGATCAGGATGTCTCAGTTGCCACTTTGTTGAAACTCTGCCCTAATTGTTCATGTTCTATTAGGCCAATGACTTCCCTGCCTTCCTAATCCCTCAAGAGACTGAAGAGGGGTAGAAATAATTTCCTTGGTGGTGTTTTCTGTTGGTTGTTGCTGCAAATGTATATTAACCCTTGGAAATAGATCATGTTCAATGGCCCATGTCTCCTTAATTTCTAAAGAAGTGAGTATTGCAATCAGTGCATTTTCTGCAGAATTGATTTTGTTCAAATTTCAATGGTTTAACTTCTAGATGTAGAATGTCCTCTTGATGAATTAGAAATGAGAACCCTCTGAACCACTCTCCAACAGTCATAGATTGTGTCCTCCCATTTGCTAGTGAACGCAAAGCAAGATCAGTATCCCTTAATAAGAGTAGATTCTGGTTATGTTTTTTGATTTGGACTCACAATCAATAAGAGTACAATCCATATTTTAGGTAGTGTACACTTGCATTAGTAATATCTGTTCTTTTGGCCAATTTCTAGGATAACTCCTTATTTGCTGGGGGTGGTGCCTCCATTTTAAGCCTGAGCCCAGGGATGGCTGGGGCTACTTCCCTTTCATCCCATAGTCACCATTCTGGAATGGATTATGCTGGAAATAACAGATCTGTTGGAAGTACGTTCAAATCTTGGATTGAAATCCATTTATTTTTGCATTAAAATTAAGAGTTATGAAAATAAATCGTTAAATTATATCTCTACAGAAAGGAATTATGTGAAGTAGTCTTTATGTTAATGCATATATTGTTTTAAATTATTTAAATCAACTGGAGATTATTTAACACAATCCGAGAAATATAATCGGACAGCACCCAAGCCTAATGAAGCTATGGTATGGTGGAATTCCTTGCAACTGTGATTAGATGGTATTTGCAGAAATAGTCGAAACATGGAAGTAATTAGTTGCATATGTAATATATACTTGTATATTTTACTTTAGATCTTCTTGGGAATGGCAATCGTTTAAGCCCAGTACAGCTGTCTCATCAAAACAATTACTGCCGGACTCCTAGCCAAGATGATGGTAGAAAAGTAAGTTCTTTTCACTTACCATAAATTATGTGTTGTATATCTAAATTTAGTGACTACCCTTACTATTCAGGCTGGAAAGATTATGATATCTATACAAATGTATTAGAGTACAATTAAGGCATCAAAACATAAGTATGAATGGTGGGATTTTTAATATACCTGAAACTGAATTTTTAGCCATCCATAAAATATATTAAAATTTAGGGACACGGTAGTCCAGTGCAGTAGACCATTGGTCTTCAGACCAAAGGGCCCAGGTTCGATTCCTGGGCTTCCTCAGCTTCAATCAGCTGTGTGATTTTTCGGGTGCCAGGTCTTCCTGGGAAACTACAGGCAGCACAGGGAAAGGAACTAGCCGAAATACCCTGATGTCTAATTTTCACATGCCGTTGAACTTGGTTCTTAGTGAGATATGCCCTTGCCTATCAAACCAAACTTTGGGTTTATATAGTGTGTGAGAGAAACAGCATCAGTGGCAAACCATTGCAATTCCCATCAAGAAACTTGACACAAATTTACATACTCAAAATAGGTGCATACCACAAAAATGAGATACTTCGTATGTAAGCTGAATTTCAATTATATTTAGAAGCCTGATATGAATACTACATATGGTAAGAATCTTGATGTTAGGAGTAATTTTCCAGGCACTGTTGATTGTGCAATGATTTACGTGTGAAATATATCAATAGTGATGAAGACAATGAATTGCACCCACAGTGTTCATTTGTACTCCAGTGATTCAACACTTACATTAACGTAATCACAAAATTGCATCGATATTTTATGGCCAAGTACACACATCTCAGGTTGTCCGGTCATAATTTCTTGGCAAATATGCTTTTCATTGCTTGTTTTCTATCTGCAGGACAATGCTTTATTGGGTCCACAGCACAGTTATTGCTCATAAATGAATTTAAATGAAATTCTTGATATCATAGAATTTCTACAATTCAATTTTGTTGGTGAGATCAGTAGCTGGAAAAGTCATACCAGTTATATCAGCAGGGCTAGTGGGCCCTTAAATAAGACTAAAGACTGCATTATTGACGGACAAAATGTTCTGACATCCCTAACTTGGATTATAGAAATATTGTAGCTAGGTTGTCAGTCTTTCATTGAAGAAAGTTGTTTAATTCAAAGGACTATTATTTTTTTTTATCTTGTTAAGTCTCATGTATCATGGCCAAACTTTTGCTTAATGAATATATATACTTATATATATATTATAAATTATTTATACTTGGTTAATTCCTTACTGGCAAACCAAAGGTTTCATTTATTTTTGTAATTGTGAGGAAATACCTCTACATTATTTCCCCTGGGTTTACTGGCATCTTCTTTTGATCTCCTTCTATCAAATTGTTTCATTAAGAATTCTATGAAAACTCGAAGTCAATTTTCAACGATATAAGATTTCACATCAGTACTTCCATCTCAATGTTATTATGCTGGCCCAATGCCATTCCATTGATTAAGGTAATCAAATGCCGCACTAATAGTAGCCATTCCATTCAGCAGAGTGAAAGCCCATCTCGGAAGAGGCAGAGGATATCCCACAGCAATCACCGCCACCATCGACATCAGCGGCATCATCACCATCACCACCACATTCCGGTGCAGGCAGAGGTGACATCACCCCACCGCAGGCGGCGACCCCGAATGGGGCCTCCATCCCCACAACCTCAGGCGATGCACCAGTCACAGTCGCACGTATCCTCTCCATCCCAGCCTATCCCCCCTCCCCATCACCACCACCCAGCCATGGCAATGCAGGCACCCCCGCGTGGGATGTGGGAGCCACCCCCACCCCAAATCACTTCTACCTCACCCCCCCTTCTCCAGTCCCTCCCCCAGATGGGGCACAACCATCGCCGCAGGAACAGCAGTGGTAGGCATCCTGTTGGCACAATCTCCCCACGGCCTAACAGGGGAAGGTATGTGGAATTGGCTTTGTGTGCATATTTTTTGCATAAAATTTAATGCCTCTCTCTTTTGCCTTGTCGCTTTAGTCCTTCCATGTTTTTCAAAGCATTAGGAAGTGATGGTTTTTTGGATTATGGATAAAATTTGGTGGTATGAAAGTGAGAATCATGGAAGTTTGTGGGGTTGCAAGAAGAATAGGGAAATCTGTAAATGTATATGATAACTCTGCTTTTTATTTTAAGACTAAGAGATTTGTGACCCAATCACTTTCAGGTTGATAGAGGTCAATTGGATGGGGCTGGTTTTGAACTTCTCAGAAAATGTATCTTCATCCTCAGTTGCAGTAGGTTTGATATTTCATTTTATTCCCTCTAAAATAGCATCAATTCAGATAGAAAAACATATTGAAATGGGAACTACCTTTGGCACTTGGTCAATACTTAAAAGAGAATTTTGTAGTATCAGTAAATAAACATACTTAAGGGTAAAGTACCATAATAGCTGGGGATCATCAATATCATTGTTATATAAAATCTAGATGATTAAATGAGCCATGGTTGTTTTAAGTCTTGCATACACACACAGATTTGAACAAATATCTTGGCAGTGTAGTCCATGAGAAAATTTACTCCACAAGCCAACTCCTAGATTGTCTAATTTAACTTTCTCTATTCTCCCTCTAAAATTCACTCCCTAATACCGTTGATCCTTTTTTGCTTTCCTCCAATGAAGTTACTGACCTAGCTCTTTCCCATCTCTCTGTAATTAGATAATATAATGACCCCTTATTGTTATTGCTGTTGTTAATTGCTAATATTGGTTGGTTTTGTATGTATGTGTCCGTATTCATATGTTGTTACGTGTTCTACTTTTAATGAGCAAGTTACTGCTGTATGTGGTTCTATTTTCTAATAAATAAGTATTCTTTTCTTGCCCTTCAGTCCCCCCATTCGAAGAACTGTGTTCTGGGAGTGTAACAGCAATGGCGCTGCAGCTGCTGCAGCGGCGGCTGCGCTGTGGAACCAGGAAGGTGGTTACTCCCTGGCAGCGGCAGCTGCTGCCTCGCTAGCATCCTTGGGTCGTCCCAGCTTTCCTCCCCAGCCTCCCCAACCTCCAACTGCTCCTCATCATCAGCCCACTGCTGTTGTTGTGGATGTTGTCAATCCGGTATGGTGACCTCTAATATATACCATGATGATATCATCATGAATATACATCTTAGATTTTCAAATTAATGTTTTTATGGTATGGGGGGGGAGGAGAGTGGATTGTAGAAGGAAATTCAAGAGTGGCAGTATAAGTGGATGCAGGGCATATTGATTTGTGATGGAAGGAGTATGTTAGGTTAGGAAGGTTGAGTAAATGAATAGTCATTTTGGATGGAGTGAAAGGAGGTAGAAAGTGTGAACAAATTGAAGTTTATTGGAAGGTAGTGTGTCACATCATCTCATTCTAGGCTAAATGAAGGAAGATTATATTGGCTGATTCCACTAGAATCATTATTTTTCACAACCATGGTTTTGTTGCAAGGCAACATCATCAGGTGTCTGATCATGGCTGAGGCAGTATCTTACATCATCTCATGTTTGGTGAGGCCTAGAAATGTAGAAATGGTTTATCAGTGTATCCATCCAAAATCTACCTTAATTGGTAGACTACTACCATTCATACAATGTGGTGTGGTTTTAGCAAGTGCGTATCAACATGTTGAGAACAATTTTTCCATATTTTGAATGGCAATGTGAGTAATGTATGATTGTTGATTCTGCAAATGAAGTCCCAATTAAAAATATAGAAGGTGCAAACCAAAAAGCCAATTCCATGACTACAGCCTTAATAGCTCTTTTAAGTGCATTCTTGTGATTTGGCTGATTGAAATCATTTAAGAATAATTTTGGTTTTCAAATAATTAATTTACAAAAAGTTTGGATCAGAGTAAAAACATTTCTCTGAACATTTATATCAAAGTAACATGGTATTAAGTTTAAGGGGCCACAATAAACATGCATCTCTCCAGTGGTGTTAAAATGATATTCAAATTATTGGAAAAAGAAAAAAGCCTCAGTTTAATCTGTATTATTAATGAGAACATTTTATTTGTGTTTGTGCAATTCAGATTCATAAATGAAAATTTCAGAATTGTTAAGAAACCTAATGAGTAATCCTGAACTTATATAGTTTTTGTAATGATTGGAGATGTAAAAATTCTTAATACGTTTCTTCCTAAGCTTAATTTCTAAGGATGAGGTATACAGGATAATTACACCTTGTATTCTGTGGGTACAAATTGTAGTGTGTCAGTAAATTTTGAAGTACTATAAATTATCAAAGTCATGGCTCATTGGATGCAATATAAAAAATGAAAGAAGAGCAAAATTTCCAATCCTCAAGACGTTTTATTTGATGTCAGTTTTGAGTCTTTCTGCTGTTTATTCCAGTCTCTCCATCAAGGAATGAGTAATTTTTCAATGATAAAAAATGAAGCTATGAAATAGATATTGTCCGTATTTCTATTTGAATCCCCTCCTTTTTCACTGGATCACAGATTTAGCTTTGACTGAAAACTGACTCCACCGCTTTATTGGAATTATGTCCCTTGATGGGTGAGTCTATAGAGGAGGACTATATAATCGATACACTGTTGGGTCTTAAGTAATGGTAGGTTGAAAGGTATTCACAATATTTTCAAAATATTCCCCATAAAAGTCTTTTCCTTCATGAATAACCCGCTACATCACTATGTCAAAGAAAATTATGGAAATAAATGCATCCAGAGAGTGACTAATTTCAGTGTACAATTTTGAATACATATGTTGTGGAGCCCAGGTCAGGTTATGGTTCACGGTATATGGTAAGACTAGTGTAAGCGCATGGGCATTGACTAAAGACATTTTTCAGGTTCCCGTGTCAATACCAATGAGCCTCTCCCACCATGCCCACCACCACCACCCTGCACACCACCACCACCACCCTGCACATCACCACCACCATCATCCCTCCCACCACCATGCGCATCACCACCATCCCTCCCACCACCACTTCCCCCCTCCGCCGCCCCCACCCCATCATCATCACCATCACCACCACCACCATCACCAGCAGCCTCACCACCACCCCCTCTCCATCTACACAATGTGCCCGAGCGGTGGGGGCAGCGTGTCCTCGGTGGCAGCTGCTCCGCCCCCGCCAGTGCCACAGGCAC
Organism: Hetaerina americana; assembly: GCF_022747635.1. Classification (NCBI taxonomy): domain Eukaryota; kingdom Metazoa; phylum Arthropoda; class Insecta; order Odonata; family Calopterygidae; genus Hetaerina; species Hetaerina americana. Next base: position 62,646,362 of record NW_027287095.1, on the reverse strand, counting down.
CCCCGGCACCGCCCCCACCTCCTGCGTGTCTGTATGCCTGCACAGGACCGCAGTTTGCCCCTGCGTGCCAGGTGAGCCTCGTCCTCCAATTCCCCTTCCGAGAATAAACATGTTTGCATTCATTTCCCTAACATGAGAAGAGTTTTTAATACTTGCTAGGAATGAATAGCAGCCTGTATGTCTATGAGTATTTAATGTTTCAAGTTTTCAGGTGGATTTTTAAATTAGTATAGCAATTCAAATCTTTGGGTCAAGTGTTATGATGAAAATAAGATAGAGCCAAGGTTATATGGGGTCGTAGATTTTTGTGGCGTTCAGATGAAAGACACTCCATTCTCGGGATGTCACTGCGTAGGTTGTCCTGACAACAGTTTCGCCCCTGTTTCAGAAGACGAGGACGAGCGTCTTCAGGTCGAAGACGAGCGTCTTCGACCTGAAGACGCTTGTTGAAACACGGGCGAAGCTGTTGTCAGAAAAACAACCTACGCGGTGACATCCCGAGAATGGAGAGTCTTTCAGAGCAAAGGTTAGTTTCAAAATTTCTGTTGAGAACCAATCAAAATTGGCAAGAAAATAAATATGTTTTTGTATGAATAGAAATTTTAAGGAGTTAATGTAATAAAATGAAAGTTTCACCAGTAGTGTTCTTGGCAGTCTCGACTTTGAGGAGGACCTTTTAATTTTCAATAGCTGTACATTGCATTGTAGTATAACCTCAAATTGCATTTTGAATTGGATTTATGTTGAAAAACTGTCAAATAAATCAAAGATATAAAATTGTGATAGGGAAAATATTATTTAAAGCTCCTTTTGATTAACAAATCAAATACAACAAATCAGGGTAATGGGATAAGAATATCAACATCTGTTTTTGCAATCAGCTCAAAGAAAGGAAGATGTTTTACTTATTGTTGTATTTAATTTTATGAATATGCCATAATTAATGTAATCTTACTTGTTTTCCATAAGCTGTCTATTTGATGTTTTTAAGTTTTAGGATGTGAATTATAGTTACTGCTTGGGTCTTCTATTTACTACTGTGCACATTTTCTGCAGTGAAATAAAAACGTTAATTTTTCTTGTAAGCTCTTATAACTATATTTCAAGCATTTAAAAACAATATAAGTTGTTAGTTTGGTTAATCACTCAGCTAAATAAATGTTACTCTTTAGCTCTCGTATTATTTAGCATACTTTTGACTAAGGCGCTTGGGCTGAAAAACAAAAATAAATTCCTCTTGTTTAAATGAACAAGGTGGCAGCATACTTCACTCATTTTCTGTATGTAAATAAACTTGCCATATAATCTCTGGCTGTATCATGACTCCCATCACTTGTATCTTCATATTTGTCTCGAGAGAAGTTTTTAGCTCATCAGGTCAAGTAGGGCCTGAGGCCAGCTTGTTCAGTGTGGACTAACCTCAGGCACGCATAATTTTCAAAACACAGAAAATTATGATATTAACATTATTTTATTGCCATTAAGTTTTTCAGCAATTTTAGCAAGCAATGGTGGTGATGGTGGTGCTGTAAACAAAAAAGTTATTTCAATGACTCTATGAGTTTAAAATAATGGTTCATTAATCAATCCAATTTTTCACCTTCCCTGTACAGCTGTAAACCTCAAATTTATCATTTATCCTAGGGAATGTGAGGTAAAAAATCATTTTAAGAATAATGCTGAGGGGAATGTTTCTAAATGATATCGTTATTGGTTCCGTGCACATGATTAATGCAAAAACTTAATATTGGCATGAAAAGGTTATTTTTCAGATTCCATATGCAACCTTCAAGACAAATAATTTTTAATGCCAAATATTAATTAATTTTGTGTTATTTAATCCGTCCTAAGACCAAGAGTGGTCTTAAATGGGTTTACTATAAAAAAAATAAACAAGATTGAAAACTTAATTCTAAAGAACACTTAGAGTACTTCAATTACAAAAAGTCAGTTGGTTAATGCCAATGCATGAATTGTAAACACATAAAGAAGCAATGCAGAGAACAATTAACCAATGTAATGAGAACCTTCTAGTGAACACTTCATTGGAATGACATAATTGGAAATATTCTCATTATCTCTTGTGGTGCAAATTTTCTCCCCACAATGATTTAGTGAGCTGTACCCTCTCCTATAAAACCTACCTTTCGGTTATTAGCTATGGTTTTTTTGGGTCATCAAAAAATAGTGAATTTCCTGCAAAACTATTTTCTTTTAGCACCATTCAAACATTGTCCTACCATTTTTTCACATCACTAAATCATAGTTGGCAAAGAGTATTTACTGCTTAAACCTTTGACTACCAATGCCTTATTCGGATAAAAGTTCAAAAGTTACTAATGTTAATTTTTTGTCAATGTTAATTTCTATTCATTGTTAGTCGCTATATGATAAATGTTTAGATGTGACCTGTGGAGAAAAAAGTTTTCAATTTTTTTTACACAGGCTGCATGCGATGATTTTTTTATTTCCCCCAATATGCACCACGGTATGTATATGAGAAACGAAAGAAATTGAAAAATTGGGTACTTAGAGTAGAGTAAATCTTTGAACTACCCTGGTGATGTTGCCTTTGTTTTCCAACTTAATGCTTTCCATAGTAGTCATCAGAGGAGTTGTGATCAGTGTTTCACTTCCTGTCAAATTGGCTTATACTCAAGTTGTAAATGGATGAAGGTGCATGGGGGAAAAGAATTGTAGGCAAAAGTTTCATGGATGGAGAAATTTGGGAACTGGAATTTGGATCAGGAAGATATAAAAAAGAAAATTTTCATATGTACAGTCCTTAAAAAATGGCTCATGAGGAAATGGAGGAAGGGGCATTGAGAGGGAAACGGAAAGGAAGAATTTGTGATGGTGAGGATTCCCTTCCAATTGAACTGTAAAGAAATAGTGTGATTGTGTGGATAGATCTGGATGCAGCCACTTCAGTAGAAAGCACCAAGGTATCCACAAAAATGAGAATCCAATCAGTCATGCCGTGTTCACCTTTAACTATTCCAAATCTATATTCTGCATTCACACACCTCTTTGGGCCATCAAAATTCATTGAGGGGCTCAAACTGAGGATTGCTTTGAAAATATATATAAAACTTCCATTATTTAATGATTACCACTGCTCTGGGGGCTGCATTTTCCTCGATGAAGTTGGCAAGAGTGAGTCCTCCAGTATGAAATGATGGTGAAGAAACTCCCTGGCTCTCTCAATCATAAATCTGTCAACACATACTGCCCAATCAAAAGTTTGGCAATATTGTATTTCAATTCTCCTACTTAATTTCATTGGCCTTCATAATTTTTCCGGGTGTCCATCTATGCACTTGAGTAGTAGTAGTAGTATTTAGGGGAGGCGACCGGCGGCTAAGGTCATTTGCGCCATAGGGGATGGACAGGAAAGGATGAAGGGTGGAGAGAAACCCGGCGTCGGCATTAGCCTACTCTTTACGAAAGGCGCCAAGGGGTCCGCAGTTTAACGTCCCATCCGACGGACGGCGTACTCACTCAAAGTGCCCTCCACAAAGCACCTCAAGTAGGGATCAAGATACCTCTGAAAAATATTCAACACCGCCGAGATTAGAACCCGGGCCCTCTGGGTGGGAAGCCAGTACATTAGCCCCCGCACCATCTCGATCCCCCTATGCACTTGAGAAATTCACTTATGCAAATCAGGTATTGCAGGTGTAACTTCCCCAAACAGCATGGGTTCTTTTATACAAAACTTCTCTGGCCAAAATCAATGAAGAATGTTGGGACAAGTTTTATCATCATCATTTCAGTTGGTAGTTGGATACAAGGAAACTTAAGTTTTGTTCTAAGGACAAGATCATGAAGAAAGAATTGAGCAGTAGCAAGAAATGACTTTGGAATGATTCATAATAGGGAAAGGCAGAAGAAAAGAACACACAGCATCATATCACGAAGTGAATTAATCACAGCAGCATTTACTTTTACCAGTCATCTGTGATAGCTGTATTACATGTTCACTGGTTGTGATTTTACTTTTCAATCCATTCTGACAACACTGGCACAAGTGCTTCATCTTTGGCAGCAAGCATCTAAGATCTTGCTAATACTTGATCATCGTGAATAGTGACCTACTATTCCTTGAAATTAAATGCACATTCATCACAAGGCATTATATCCTCTGTATTCTTATGAGGTTGAAAAAAGTTACACAAGCAGAGAGCTTAACGATGGTTATACTTCATGCGATATTGATAAACAGCTTTTAAATGATTCATCTCAATGTTAAAACATTAAAGTTTAGTAATTTGAATGCCGTGACAAATTTTCATGGCCAATAAATCGAATGCAAGCAATAAGGGATGAATTTGCAACAAATGCTGCTGGCACATTAGGCCCATTTTGCAAGGAAGTCTTAAGGCATAGTTAAGTGTGAGCAAAACCTTTCCTGGAAAAAAGTCCTTGTATATTACTTGGTAAGGTGCAGGTCAGGTTTCTGATTGCCAGGAATATCCAGATAGTGAGAAGTAAATATCCACGTGGGCTAGCATAATCTTCTCAGGCTGGTAGCTAATCCTGTCACTTGCTTTGAATTCTCCTAATCAATCACCTTCTTTTTCTCATCCCGTGCACATTTTTGTTGCTTTTTACATTTCGATGTCTTAAACTCAGAATTTTTGTTTAATAATGTCTGCTAGTTGATGCAAAATATTAGGTCATTTACTTTGTATTTCTTCCCTAAAGGTAATTTACAGATAACTATGTGAAGCTGACATGAGTTCAAAATTAAAATTGAATCATTTAGTTATTTATAATTTGTCATACTACTGCAATTCCTCATTGTCTTAAATAAAATATTGCTATTTTAGGGTATTCATTTAAGGAATTTGTTTTAATGGAAGCTCTAAGATGACAATTATTTAACTAATCTGGAAATTTATTTTGGCATGCAAAATAATAGGAATATTCATCTGCATTTTAAATATTTGGTTGCTGCTTCATTTGTGTATCCATTATATATAGGTTGAACCCCATATTTTCCGTAAAATTTAAAGAGTAGTATTAAATTTTATGTGGGAAAAGTCTCAGAAACAGTAAATAACAGGAAAAATAAAATGGTGAAGTAAATGATGGCTATCTTACAAGATTGATAATTGTTAACAAGGTGCCATATGTTGTGAATCCAAACATTTGGAAATTATTATCATTGGAGAATGATAGTATAAAATCCAGAGAGAAAATTATGCTACATATTGATATGAAGACTCATTCTTTAGCAATTTGAAGAAGTCTTGACTGGAACTTATACGATAAAGTTTTAATAATTGTTATGTATGAACATTTTCCCATTATGTTGCTGTTAAATCTCAAATAAATGTAATTTGATATGTTGAATGTTTGATTGAATTCTGACCTAATGTATTTTATTACTGAAGCTGACTATAATTTATGTATTAAATGTTTACAGAAAACTAACACAATGGTTTTAATGGCAGGATAGTTTATGCATTACCGCCAAAAGGTAATGCCATTAGAAATATGGTTGTCGGCCTGACTCAGGATGAATTATACATACATTGTAGCATATGGTCAATGGCAAAATTATTTCCATGAAAAGGTGGGATGAAGGTTACCCAAAAATCTGGATTTTCTTTTAATCTTGCTTAAAAAATAGGGGTATGAACCAAATAGGATTAGTTACATATTTTGAGTATTCTGTTTTCTTCCCATTCTCTTTGTCTAGTAGTGAATTGGTGTCATCTTTCAGTTTTTGTCCCAAATTTGCCTGTTTAAGTGATGATTTACTGGAACTGTAAATAAATATTTAAGCTGTATTGTGATGAATTAGTTCAAAGAAGAATTAATCATTTTGCCATTGTGTTTTCCTAGGTATCGCAGTTTGGCGCTTGCTTGGCCCCTCCACCCTCCCACCACCATCATCAGTCTTATGTGCCTCAGTTCTTAGGACCCACAGCCCACTCGCCTCCCCACGCTCAATCATCTCAAGCCCCGAACCAGAACGGCAATGGAGGGCCTGGTGCATCAGGAGGTGCCGGTGGCACATTTGTCCCACCACATGCTGCTGTGGCTGCCGCAGCTGCAGCAGCGGCCGCTGCAGCTGCTGCCGCAGCCTCTCTTCCCGTGCACCATCATCACACAGCACACTATGCCTCCCACCTTCCCTCTACTGTGAGTCTCAATTGGTTTACCTTGGATTTGAGAATACTTATTATTAGACTTTAGAAAGATTATTATTATCATAAAATTAGTGTAGAAGGAACTTAAGGCATATGACTAGTAGATAAATAAGTCAGTGGTACAGGGTTCGGCGCTAATCTCCGGACAAATTTCAATTTCAATTTTCTGCCATATTGTACTTCCACTGGAGGTGGTGATTGGCATTCTTGAAAGCTATAGACATCTAGTAAACAGTCATAACCTCAAAATGGCAGGGATGTTATGCCCAAGTGCGGAGTACAATCAAAGAGCCGCTATTATTGTGTTCGTGCTGGGCGTTTGCCTAGTGAAATAGTTCGATTCTTCGGGTATCCCAGATCAACTGTTTACGTTGTTTTGGCTAAGTATAATGCTTTGGAGAAGTCAGGGGAAGATTTCGCTGACACGGCAAGGAAACCTCATTCAAGGAAATGCTCAGGATCTGATTTTAGAGGCATTTTACAAATTTTGAAGAATGTTGTGAAACGGTGGATGGTAACTGTGGCCTTGGGGAGACAATATGTCTTTCAACAGGACTCTGCACTAGCTCATACAAGTTATTTAGCCCAAAACTGGCTCTCGGATAACATCGACATGTTCTGGTCAAAGGAGTTCTGGCCTCCGAGTAGCCCTGACTTGAACCCATTTGACTATTTGTTTGCAGTGTAGTTGAAAGAGTTACCAATAAGATAAGGCACCCTAAACTGTACGCACCGCTATCGGAGAAGCATTCGCGAATATGGACAGCACTGTTTTAAAAGAGTGCCTGCAGTCGATTCCGGACAAGATTGGAGGCAGTCATTGCGGCTGAAGGGGGTTACATTGAGTACTGTTACTCTTGACCGATAGCACTAATTGTATGTAAAAGGATTTTCATTTATATATTTTTTAATACATTTGCTTTTAAACAAAAGTTTCATTTGTCCGGATTTAAGTGCCATACTCTGTATTTAGATCTCTCTGGCCCCTTGTTTATAGAGAATTACATGTGTGATGTGATAAGGGAGTTGATTTGGGAAGGGCTACTTATTGATAAAAGCCTTTAATATTGAGTGTAGATTAACCTGGTTTTTAAGGCAAGAGGATGAGCTTACAATAGGTTGGAGGCATTTTAGATGTGGTTGTGGTAGAGAATGGAGAAAGTAAGTTGGATAAAGAAGAAGCCGTTGAGGTTTCAAATAGGGTGGGCGAAGAGAGAAAGGTATGGAGGAAACTTGAAAAATACTGAGATGTAATGTCGAAATTTCCCAAAATAATATTAGTTATAAATTAGCAGCCATTAGGGACCTCCTGAAATCTACGTTTAAATAGGTTGAAAAATACCTTGAATGAACACAGTAATAATGAGCCAGTGGGGTCATCCTGTAAACTTTGTCTAGTAGCAGTTCTATTGTAGTGATTGCTGGTGGTAAATTTTGTTCGACAATGGTTATATTGGAGGAAGGTAATTATAGTTAAGAAACCTATAAAGTAGTAGAGTTATGCAATTTTTGCATTCTTGGGGAGTGATAAAAGAGATGAAGGAGGATAGTTAGGGAATGGAAAAGATAAATTGTCAGAAAGGCAAAAGGGAAATACAGGGTCTGCCCCAAAAAATATGTAGAATCAATCTGGAAAACTTTATTTTAAATCAAGGTACAAATTACTAAAACTATTAATTACAAATTACTGACAGCTCCCCTGTGCATTAACACACCTATGTCAGTGCCTTTGCCATGTTTCTTGTAATGCATCAACAGGCAACTCTCCGTGGTATCTTTGACATCATCGAGTAGTCCAAAATGTTACTCAAAAGGCCCATGTCGCGTCTTCAGTAATCACCTATTCTAAATATTCGGGTCACTTTCACAGTGATCATAGTGGTCCAAGGCAAGATTGTCACACAAGCAGTCTTTCGAGAACACCGTGAGGACCATCTCAGCACACCTTTCTCATGTCTAAATCTTCTGTGAGAATCCAATGTTCTGTGGTTTTCTAAATATTGGACTCTGCGAACATCCTGACACTTGGGGTGTCAATCAGAATTGAGCATTTTTTTGCACATTTTCATCATACTGTGTTTTTGTTGGATGTCCAGAGCATTCTTCATCGCCAACCTCCTCATTCCCAGAACATCCTGTGCCAGCAGAATACCATCACTTAAGACATTTCTCCATCTCTATAGGCATCTTTAACTATGGTCATGGTCTCTCAACCCGATTTCCCCAGTCTAACACAAAATTTTATCGCATATCATAGCTCCATGGAAAGTGGCATTGTGAATTTTTGACATGACCCTCAAACAAGGGTTGAGTCTAGCTCCAATTTGCAGACTGTAACAGTCAACGTGGGTCGTGTTGCTTTCCCAAGACCTCTCACCATTTTTCCCCACCACAAATCATCCCACTCTAGTCGTCCACTTTGCCTGGAAAAATCATTTTACTTAATGGGACATGCCCTGTAAAATCTACTGCAGTTTTAGTTCCATTAAAACCTTGAAAGGTAAAAAGCTTATCACGAATTTTTTTTTTACAAGTGAAACCTGAGAGATATTCATTTACTGGTACAAAATAATGTCATCCATTGCCAAATTTTAACTTATGTTCTTTGAGTCAAGGTTCAGATGTGCTTCGTATAGAAATTTGATAGCAATGGAAGCCAGTTCACTCAGTACTTATTGAAAGAAGGTTTCTGTATCAGTTGCCCATAGGTTATGGAGGATTACAGAGGTGAGATGTGGCATGAGAAGAAGTTGTTCGAGTGTGTGTGTGTCTGTGGAAAAACCCTGCATTTACTGAAGGGGAAAAGGGGAGAGGCAACCTTGGACAAGTCTATTTCTGGGCTTCAAAATTATTAGTTGGTAATGGATAGATGAAAAAGAGGGAAATAGTAGGGCCTATGTTTTAACGTAAATATTTATGCCTTTGTAGGTAAATAGGTTATCGTAGGGGAGTTGCTGTTTGGTTTTGTGTACCAAAGGTCACATTGCTTAGTTACTTGTAATTGTTGTCAATTGCTAATGCTTAAAAACCCATTAGACACTTAAAATAAGGGTGTAATGAATTTTTTTTCGTCTCCCCCTTGAGGAAGACTCGATGATTACAGGTGATTGCCATCTCTGTGGGTGCTCAAGTGCTTTCCATAATAGTTAAAATTCATGTAAATGATAGCCAAAAAGGAGAAAATTCTTGTCATTTAAAATTGAAGTAAATATTTTGTTAAGAGTAGTTGTCCTTGCTTAAGCTGCTGTGAAAAGAAATCAGTGGCCTGGTGGACAAATGGATTTCAATTACTTGTATTTGTGGTTTATGCTCAAATTCTGAAGCGAACATTATCACTCAATGAACTTATTATATAGGAAAACAAGATGTAGAAGTTGGAATCATTCACTTTCTGCTATAACTGTTCAATAATACTCTGCAGTTGATAGTAAATTGCTCTAAGATGATAAAGTTGCTCTATATGGTACACCATCCACCAGCTCTTTCATCGAGCATCATGGATGATGGAAACTTAGAAATTCCAAGAGTGCACAAGCTCAACAGAATGAAATTCTTTAGGTTATGTATATCAAAGGAACATATTCCAGTTGGTATAAAAGTGAGTAATTCCATTTTCTTATGGGCATTGATTCATTCACATTGTAGTGAAGAAATTCCAAAATCCTCTTAATATGTATGAATATAGTTGGCATAAGATTGTATTCTATTCATTGTCACTGTTTGAAATAGATATAATATTTTTGGCTTGAAAAAATTTTTTCAGAGGCAAGATGGTGGTAGCATTGACTTCCTGGCTTCGCACCGTAACAGCTCCTCCGGCTTCCACCCTGGTGCTCCTCTACATGCTGGTCAGCTGCATTCTCATTCTCACCCAACCACTGCTATACCTCAGGTTTCTACCTCACCTCCAATATTTCTTTCAGAGGTAAGTTTTAGTCGTAGTGATAGTTTCATAGTCAAACAATTGTCTCATATGTTTGAGAAGTAAAAGAGAAAGAGGCATAACCAATCCATTGTTAGATAAACATATTTATTATGATTAATATAAAATTGCTGTAAGTGTCTTGTCAGTAGCTCTAAGCCTTATGTAAATATAATTTCAGTACTAAATGGTAAACTATTCTTATGCACATCTGAAATCTGACAGCACCAGCACCCTTGACACCCTTGACTTAGAGAATTAATGCAATTTATTAAAGGCAGGTTTCATGAATTGTTTCACATGTCTGATGTGGTTAACTAAATACAGCAGAGAGCTTGTAATCCAACATCCAGTTGTCCAATAGACAGAAGATGCATTAGTCTCAGCAAAAGGCATTCCCCTCTAATCCACTATTGGTCATTCCCCTCTTTGTTCAATATGAGCTGCTAATGATATGTAAACACTGTTGAAAAGCTTTTCCTTCGACCCTGAAAACTTATTTATTCGCATTCTATGAATGTATCATTGCAATATGATGAATTTTGTAAAACATTGTTGCTCAATATTAGTTGGATTCATGAGAGACTCCTCACACACTTCTTTAACAAGTGACTTTTTTTTCTTTTATTCATAAAGATGTTAAACCAGAGGATTTAATGCCTAATTAATCTGTAGGAATTATTTCAGGAGCATTAACTAAATGTTCATTAAGTAATCATGGTTAAGGTTATGAAGGTATCAATATAAGTCAAATGGAGTATTTGAGGTCAGTGACCTTGATTTATTAGTTCTGTGGGAACCAAAAGGATCGTGGTTCAAAGTCAGTGGGTCTGTTTTGTGCAATGATTCATGTTGAATAATTAAAATGTTTTATCCCAACTCAGTTAAAAGGTATGGAAATGGTATAGGCATGAATTAGGTGCCTGATCATATTACATGTGTTTTAACTGTCATTGCTAATATTTCTGCATAATGTGGTGTGGAAATTCTAGATAATCAATTTCCTCTAGTTGCAACGTGGTGTAAATTTCATAATAATGAATGATAAGATCAGGGACATGAATATGGTACTAAATGCATACATACACGCTTCATCCCTCAATTATCACATATCACAGAGCAGCCCTACCTTAATTCTTTCCAACAAAAAAAAACAATCTTCACTTTTAAGTTAATTTTTCTTGTGTATTTATTTAATGATTATTGGCTATTTCAGGCTCATGGTAGTGCTCTTGACCTCCTATCATCCCGAGTGCGCCATCGAACCGGAAGTGGTGGAAGCAGGCGCTCTAATGGGCGGCGTTGGCGCACAACTTCCCTCTCATCTGCTCCTGCTCCATATCCTGGTTTCCTCCTTCACTTCCTGTGAGTATTTATTATTGTAATTGAATCAATCTGTGGTGTAAATACTAATCTAACTTTCATTATAAGGGCCATAGCATATAGCAGTATATCACTCATAAACCACAATCAAATTCCATTGATACAAAATACCGTTAATACCGATACTTTGCTTTTTTCTTATTTCGGAACGTTTAAACTTTTTAAGTGTTCTCTTTCTGAAGAATGCCAGGAACAACTTTTATTCTAAGCAAGATCAATTTTAATGCTTACATTATGTACTCTTAGGTTAGTAGTTCCCTAACCTTCTGAAATGCTGCCCACATTCCTAGCTGGTACCGGCTTTCCATTCTTCCCATTGTTTAGCTTTAAGTGTGGTATAGGAAGGCAAAAAATTCATTGATGAATCTGAGCTGAGATTGTGTACAGTTAATGCCTTTGGTATAACTTAATTAACCCAGTAGAACTATGGAATTAAGCTAAAGGTTTCAGGTATCACTTTGTGTAACTTAAATCATATTGCAATGAAAATATCTCTGATTGCTCCACTAAAAATTCAATTGACAGATCTTGACATTAGCGGTCATTGTCAAAACCTGATTATTTTTAGTGGACTATGCAGAGGTATTTTCACTTTACCCTAGAGTTTTCCTTAGTAGTGTTCCTGTTATTTTTCCTTATAACGTGTAGCCTTTTTGTTCCAATGCATCTCACATCCCATAACCTGTCTTTATGCATTTGTATTTCTGTTTCGATCTTCAAAGGCCTCCCTGAATCTGCAACTAACATTAATGGTTGGGATTGCTTAGACCACACACATTTGGGCATTCAGAACCTTTCAAATCTCCTGAGCCCAACATAGCCATAAGTAGCCACACCATTCTAGAATCCTCCCACCCTTTCTTAATCTTCTCTGCAATGTTTCTCAGCCTTCCTCCCTCCCTCATCAATACACCTTTGCTGAGGAAGGTAGAAGAAGTGATGAAACAGTTCAAATTACTGTGAGTTTCTCTCTAATGTTTCTATGAATGTATGTCCACATATGTGAACAAATTAGTGTACAAATGGGTATGTATATTTCTTGTCTAATTTTGATTGACAATTCCAGATGGTTAATGCATTTTTTTAGGTTTAGGAGTAGGTGTGTACCATATATTCCTAAATTTTTTAATTGAAATGTGTAAATTCCACTTTTAATTTATGAAATAGTATTTTTAGGAAAGTAAAGAAATAGATACTGCAGCATAAGCCCTAATATCTATGACCGTCTATAATTTTATTTTCATAAATTCAAAATATGTGGTCTTCTTATAATTATCTGTGTAATTAATGTAACTTGGTGAATTTGTTAGATCTTCTTAATTTTAATTATGAACAAAACCAGGTTGTATTTTGTACAGAAAGAAATGAAAACTGATTGAAAATGAGTTTTAATTCTTCGTAATACAGTTTTTCAGCAAAAATGAGGCCATCTTAATAGAGGTTACAGAGTATGAATGATTAGGATGATATAATTTAATGTGTTAATCTTTATTGTGGTAAGGAGGGAGCTAATAGGTTTGGTTCATGCTATGACAAATTCATATGCATACATCTGCAATATTGTGTTAAATCACTCCTGATCCATCTGCAATTTTCTCCAGGGCCATGTTTTCAAACCCTCCACTATCCCCATACGGTCAAGGGGAAATGGGTAGTCCTGACTCTGGTGAGACTGAAAACTATGAAGCTCTTCTGAGCTTGGCAGAGAGGTTAGGGGAAGCAAAACCAAGAGGTCTTGCCAAGGCCGAGATTGAGCAGCTTCCCTCTTACAAGTAAGTTTAAATTTTAAATGCATTCTTTTTTTAACATTAGTATTTTCATAAATTATGTGTAAGATCTAATTATTGAAAGTAGGCTGTAATATTTCCATTTTTTTATAATTATACATTAAAACCCCTCATGTTATGAAGTCAAGGACTTAAAAAAGTGCAATTTGCTGTACAGATGGTTGTTATGGGTCGCACAATCACAGGGGGAAGACATTCACATGCCAGCTTAAGATATTCAGCGTGCTCCTGTCCCATCCTGTAGATGATTCATTGAATATTCAAGTTTCAGCCTGGAAATGTTATCAGGGCATTTAAACCTGGTAGTGATTGATTTAAATTGTTAATGTAAGTTATTGTGTTCATAGTATAAAATTTATTGATGTACCTATTTGAAAATACAGCCCCACTAATTAGGAGTTTTAACCCTAAGTACAGTCCAATGCACATTTGTCAAAACGATGCTATCTGCCAGTACTCTTTTTCAACTTCCAAAGAGAGAGAATTAACAGGGAACATATCCCTTTCGATGCCCAGTGGCACAGTGTGAGATAACCTTTCAGAGATCTTAGTAAAGCCATCCCTTAATCATGTATACCACATTTCTCCCCTCCTGTCTAATTAACAAATCAAGGTCTCTTACCTTCCCAGTTTACAAATATTTAGTGCAGCTAGCGTCTGTCTGTATTTTCATATACTAAATTATTCTTGCATAATGAGCATTCATCATATGTTTTCCAAATAATTTTTCAAGTTTGTTTATTAAAAACCTTGGATTCATTTTGAAAAATATTTATATTTTAAAATGGTGTGCAGCAAAGGGTTATTAGAAGAGCCAATGCAAAAATAGGCTTTTCATGGTTATAAATTATATTTTTATGGTGAATTAAATATTGCAATTTATTCAAGTGGTCACTGTCTCACCATTGCTTTCCAACTCCTGATCAGGTACAATTCAGACACCCATCAGGGCGACCAGACGTCATGTGTGGTTTGTATGTGTGACTTTGAAGCTCGTCAGCTCCTGCGAGTTCTCCCATGTGCTCATGAGTTTCATGCTAAATGTGTGGACAAGTGGCTCAAAGTAAGTATAATTGAAAACACGGCTAACCAAAATATGTGGGGAATATGGTCAAAAGCAGAATGTATTTTCCTCATAAATCTAAAACAAACATGTAGCCATTAAAAAAAAAATTACCAGGGAAGGACGAAAAATGACAAAGGATCACTGTCCCATGTCTCATTGGACTTATGTCAATGTAATAATGGAGTCTTTACTCCATAATTGTCCGAAACCTATAGTTAGAAGAGTAAAACTAGCATGATTATCTCTCTATTATTATTATTATATAAATCTCTTAGCAATCAGGCAATTTTCCTGGTGGCAATGGTCAAGTGTGGTCAACAGTCACTCTTACAATACACATGCATACGTACATAAGGACAACAGATATGAGACAAAATGTTCTTACATACAATGACACTTGACAAAAATTACCAACCACACCTTTACCCTCACACAAGGGCTAGGTTCACACCATACCTACAACGCTCCATCACCGCACTCCGTCCATAATCAGGCACTCTTCAATTTCATATACCGTTCACAATCATGCACCAATAACACATCATTCACTTTAGCAGTTATTGCACTTATTGATCTACATTCAGAGTCAGGGTAGTCCAGGGGTAGAGCATGGGACTTCTGACTGGAGGGCATGGGTTAGATTCCTGGGCACCCTCAGTTCTACCCTAGCTGTATGATTTTTCCAGGTACCAGATCTTCCTGAGAAACCATAGGCACCATAGGGAAAGGAACTGGCCCCCGTACCCTGTGTGAATATCACACACCATCGGGCTTAGTACTGGGTGAACTTTACCATCACATGCCAAACCGACCATTGGGTTGATTGGTTGCGTTTATGGTTTTTTTAATGGTCTACATGCATGGACATTTTCTACTAGAAAATAAAAACCTAATTAATAATCGTCATCTTAATTGACCGTGTATCTTGTGATGTAGTCAATTTTTGACTTTAGCACATTGCCTCATAGGCATAATTTATAAAGAAAATGTTTAGCAACATATATGATGAAATAGTAACGGGAATTATTGTAGAAGAACTGATGTATGCAGGAATTTTTCTTGTCATCTTTTGTTGCTGAATATACCTTGTTTGCACATTATATATAAATATATATATTAGAATATATTATGGTATTTATAAAATAATCTATCCTTTCTTTCTTTCAGTCAAACCGAACCTGTCCTATTTGTCGTGGGGATGCTTCAGAGTATTTTAACAATATGGAGTGAAATGTAACTTTAAAATGGTGTGCCATCATAAAATAACTGTTATATTTTAAATATTTTTAAAAGTGTCCTCTTGATTGCGTAATAGTCATTCAGAATGTTAGTTGTGGGATAATAATTTTCAGCAATAAAATATATTTTGCTTAGATTAATTTAAAATTTGTTTGAGTTAATGTATGCTCTTTTGGCATATTAAGTGGTGATTTGTGAGATTGAGAGCATATCTGTAAGAAATGAAATTTATTTTTTTATTATGTCAATTGTAAATATTACACTAGTTTTTTTTTAACCCATGAAGTTGCTGCATTTTTCTTCTGTTGAGTGATTGGCGTGCCTTTATGACGTATACTCTTTGTAATGAGGATTTGATCGACAAATTCTGGAGTTAACTAGTTGGTCCAAAGAAATTGCATTGTCTCCCTCATAGCTGTTTCTGTGGAATGCTTAATAATGATTTGGTATGTACTGTTTAACGTTTTTTTTGAGGTTGTTGTGTAAATGGCATTTTTATTGGGTTATGTATAAAGATAAATTTGTGCTTGGTAAACTGGTAATCAGCCGTTAATTTATTGAAAAATTTGTCTATAGTCTTTGTTTTAAAGGTGATGCTTCAGTCCACGACATATTAAAAAGTTTTAAAAATTCTGATTAACTCATTAGTTACAGTATATTATTTCGCATTTGCTTGTTTAATGTATTTGCATAAAGCTCATTTATTCTCATTAGCATGTTTTTCAGTTATGAAATCATTATCCGTTCATTCCTAATACAGTTCCTCTCTTTTCAATGGTAGAAAATTATTTATTAGTGTTGCCATTACTATTTTCAAGCTAGGGCTCTTGTAATAATTATTATTCTAGTGCAATTGTTTATCATATTTTACTATTTTGTGGTGCATTGTTCTGAAAGCCTAAATTTTTAGCTACTTTCTATATTTTGTATTATTTGAAGAAGTCTTGGGGTGTGCGTATTGTGTGTGTTAAGTCGTGCTACGTTGTTGTTATTCTTTAATTGTGCAATACTCTCCGTGCTATATCGTCTCTTTAATAGCTTATATTTGTCTTGACCCACATTTTCTTGTTTCATGCAAAATGTTGGGAGGTTATAAAATTGTCTGGGAACTGTAGCTGTTGTCATGTAGCTTTTGAGAACAAAAGTAACATTTGAATGGTTTTCAGTTTTGTGCAATTAAAATACTAATACATGCAAAGTACGGAGTAGTAAAATTCCTGCTCTAAAAAAATTGGATAACTTGAAGTTAAAACTACTAATGAGGATTGTCTTTGAGTGTATTAGAAGAAAATTGGTCACCTGCCAAGTATTTCAAAGTACATTTTTAAGGTGAGCATATTTAAAAAAATCTTGTCCCAATGATCAGTATTGTTTCCCAAAACATTAGTACCTGAGGCCTCTTAGAGTGAAAGATTTTATTTTTGTGTGAAACGAGTCTAGCATTCAGCATTTTACATCTTTAAAGTGCATTACAGACTACCAAGCATCTCGTGAGACAAAGGCCACAACTTTCACATTTTCAAAGTGGTGAATTGATGAGTGGTTATTCATTGCAAGGCTTTTTGCAGAGTTTCATGTAAAATATCAATAGAATAATTAGCTAGGGAAAACTCCCATATCAAAACTGTTGAGCCTTAGCTTTCTTGTCAGCCTGTTACCAACTTAAAATTGCTCATTGATTGTTTTAATATTTTGAACCTCTTTTTATTGAGTGTTCTTACTGTTAGAATAACCTTGTAACTTAATTTTTGTGTGAAAAATCTCAATGGACTATTTAATCAGCTTGTGTTATTATTTTGTGGCATTAAAGCTTGCTAATGGCAAAGCAATACAGAAGGCAGTAGCCCTAACCACAGAGTTTGTAGTTTTTATTACGACAATTATAATTTTCAATGTACTCACTTTATTATATCTTTATGAATTCATTACTTATGTCTCTATACTTGTCAGTTTCTCTCCAGAAAAGTGAAATTTTTAATCGGAGTTATCATTTGAAGGGGAATAACCTATATTGATAATTATCCAGTCTGAATAAACCAGTTGATGGAATAGTAGTCCAAAAAACATACAGGAAACTCATATTGAATTATTAAAGTATTTAAATGAGTGAGATACAGTAATATATTTAAATTTTCAATTATTGATTGGACTGTAAAGGCCTTGTCTTTGGGTCCCATTGATGCTGATCATTTTGTGTGTGTCAATTAGCATAGAATTTAATATAGTTTAAATGTTTAACAATATTTTATATACATTCATATTCATTTTCTCCCAAATTTTCAGTTTTCTTCTATGGTGTCAATAATATATTTCTATTTGTATGGAAATATTTAGTACTCCTTTGATATTTGTATGCCAGTCAGCAGTGGTGTCCTGACCCCAGTGCCTAATCCCTGCTGATTAATAATTACGCAAAAACAAAAGTTAATAAACTGTGCCAAAACTTGCCATTGTAGACATTGCTTCTGCTTACAGTGCCTAATCTCTCTAATTGTTGTTTTCAGTCATAATTGTTCACATTTTTGTGACTCGTAAGCATCTGTAATCGTTGCATGTGATTTAGCTCGCTAACAATCATTGAATAATAGCTTTAAGGTCACAGTTGTGTACTAGCATTGATTACCCAGAGCCACTTGGCTGCACAAATACTTTGATTTTCTATCAAATGTCAAATCATTTTTCACTTTACCGAGTCTAAAGACTATGCTACAAATGCATATACAGTTTTTTTTAAATAATCTTGAACTGATAATAGTTCACCGAGGACTTTAGTCCGTGACACCATCTGGACTAGTTAATTTAATGAAGCAAGCATTCAAATACATATGGGTGACTCTATTATAAGGGCTCATATCATTTTACTGCCTACGCATCTACTTGTCTTGCTGTAAAACTTAACCAAATGACTAATCAATTTTGAGTATCTTTTATTAATCTAGATAATTTACAGTTCCACTTGTAATTATTTGAACCAATAACTAATTAAAAATTAAGCTATAATGGCCCTTTTTAAATGATTACAATGAAATTATATGCTTTATTTCCCATTTTTTCATCCCTGTATCTTTGGATGCATCTAAATTATAGCCTTGTTTATTACTGGTATGTCCAACCATTTTTTAACATATCAGTTGTATTTTTGATTTTAATATATTGTGGTTAAAATGAACTAAGCCAATGATTTTGATGTTTAAGGTTCAATTATTTCCAGTGGGAGGCCATGGGCATGTTAGTCTCAACGTTACCGGTCAATCTGTGAATATTGTTGATTAGTAACAAAATAATTTAGGGTTTTGTAAATAATTAAAGAGCAGGTGGCATAACTTCATTTCATTATAAATTTTGAAGTACATGAAATGCATGCTCTTGATGTGTGTTAATTTTCAAAACCTGTAAACAGATGCCAGCATGACTGATTGTTTCTCACTGTCGTTTTCAGTCTTAGCATGGGAGCCAAAAATGGTTTATGGTTCACCTTAGTTGGTCTAAGCTGCTTGATATAAAGATTTGAGCACATAACTCTAAATGTTGTGGTGTTATGCTTGTTGGACAGTAAATACAAATTGAAGGAGAGGAAATCTGATGCTTGAAATTTATATTTATTATTATCACATCTGGAAAACATGCTATTGGGAATTTAACTTGATTGTTAAAAATGTAGCACTTATATGTGATATTTAAGAATGTATTAATTCTGAACTTCGGCTCATAAAAGTATATTCATGTACCAAAATATTAGGTGATGTGATCCTCATAATAAGGGACTGGCCATGCTCATTGAAATATTTACACTTGAAAACTACAATGAGTGACATTGTGTAATTCCGGAGGAATTTAAACCAAATTAATTATACTGCACAGTGTCCTTGTTTATGTTAAAATGTTCTGGATATTGTATTATTGGTTTGAAAAGTCAAATGGATATCTGTGTTAGATTCAGCCCATTCCAATTAATTGTTTATTGTTCCTCATACATGTATTTTTTAATCAATAATGTTGACTAACCCTGTTTTATGTATAGTATGAGTTAATCCAAAAGTAAGTTGTAAAAAGTTCGTGGTTTGGCTGATGATTTTCTCACGAGGAGTTTTAATTATACATTATATCATTTGCTTGTCAAACAGTTGCTAGCATTGCCTATTAACAGTTGGTCTACAATGCAGCTGTCTGTTGTGTTGTGTGTGCGTGTGTGTGTTAAAAAGTGCTGATATTATATTTTGGCCAAATAATGTTGAACTATCCATTACCTCATTACTCTCTAAAAGTCATATATGTTTCCAAGGCTCTTTCTGCCAATCTGGCCTGTGATGGAATTTGTGAAACTCACAGTGGTGTGGGTTTCCACCATCTTGTGTGGGTAACTGCATAGTACAAAATGATTCCTTTGCAATAGTCTTCGTAACCTTAGTAGCAGCAGCTATGCAGGAGCTCTTGTAATCAACATTAAAATTCATACTGACATTTTGTAGTGTTTGATAACGTAACGTGGTTGTCTGCTGTGTGTATGGGTGTGCATGACTGTGTACGAATGGAAGCGCGTGTGTATGCAGGTGCGTGTAAGTAAATGTATGTTAGTGCAATTCTTGCTTACTATGAAATCATAAGGCAGTTAGTGAACAATAAGTATTTTGCCAGGAAATGCATTTAACAACACTTATTTTGTATATTAATACCAAAGAACAATAACTATATTTCTATCATTCAGACATAGGCGACCTCCTCATATTCAGCCATGTCTTGATGCTTGATTTTGAATGATTGCCTTTTACTGCCAGTTGGACATTTATTAATATTATACTCCACTAACATTTTCTATATCCCCAGGGGCCTTATTGGTACCTAGAAAAGCTTATGCTTACAGCACTTTCAAAGCAAGCTGCCTGGGTATTTTGCTTTGGCTTAATTCAAAGCAAGCTAGAACCAAAGATAGCTTATATGCATTTTATATAATAAATGCATGTGTAACTGTTCTTATGTTTTATCTTTGTGTATTTGGCAAGAGTGTCATGTTCTAGTAAGTTGTCAGCTTGTTTAAATGGTGTAGTTGTTTTTGATGTTATGGTTTTTATGAGGAGTGAAAATGCATATAATTTGCATCATGTAACAGTGCATCAAATAAATTTAATCTGCTTTGTCCTCAATTAACTGGAAGTTTTAATTAATTGCCAATTTTATTGAAAAATTAGAAAACTAGTTGATATTTGTTTAGAGGATTGATTGATCCTTTTCTCATTTCTGTAGCTGAAATGCTATTCCATGTTTGTCTATTCATCTGGTTGGTATTTCATTTCAGACTTTCTCATTGGCTGCATATTTTATCTGTAGTTGTAATTTCTAAAGTTTTGAGGTGAAAAATAATAGTGTATGTGTGCTGTTGAGTAAGGTCTGTGGTCTGTATTTCTGTAGAAGTTGAACAAAGATACTGTCATTGTATTTTTGACTGCCATTGAATGGTTATACAAGGCTAACTAGGCTGTTCAGGTAATTTTTATCCTGAGAAAAATAATACTTAGTATTGTAAGGTGCAGTTTGCTTCAATTAATGTTTTCAAAGTGTTGAGGAATTGGAAAAATAGCCATAAGTGGGCATATTTTAGATTTGGTGGTACACAACATGTACTATCCTACTTTTTATTCTTCCAGATGTATGCTTTTTTCCAGTTAACTCGTTCAGTGATACAATAAAGCCATGCCTATACTTATTAGTGGTCAAAATTGATGGCACCTTGCACATAATATTCTAGTGCTTATTGTAATACTTCTTGCTCAATGAGTTTTTGTGTATAAATGGCTCATTATATCCCTTGATGATATAGTCATTGAAGAGCTTTCCTGGCCACATTTTTTGTGTCCAGGGAAATGTCTTCTGTTTTCTACATAGTGTTTTTATATCCTGGGCATTTGGGTACGTAACTGTTAGGCTTTTTCCCAATCATTTCTTGAATTTTTTCAAGTTGTTGAATGCTTTTGTGGTGACAATGGTGGCTGTGGTATATGTTTTCACTTTATTCTAAATTACTTGCACTTAATTTATCAATACATGATTACTCTTATATATTCTTCCAGTTAAAACCCTTGAAATTATATATGTATTATTGTATTAAAAAGTGGGTAAAACTGTAATCTCTATTAAACCTCTCTTTGTGCAGGAAAATAGCCACATTTTGCTGAGTTTTGTCCCAGAAGAGTGGTTTTGAATTAGTGTTGTTCAACTGTATTATGAGTATGGAATAAAAATTACTAACATGACCTGTAGCCTCAAATTTACTCCAGTTAGCTATGAGTGAATATACTTCAAAGCCATTATATAATTGTATGACAAATAATGCATTGCAGAAAATCCTAATACAATACATTTAGCTTCACCAATACAGGGAATTTGTAATTTTTCAAATCTAAAACTTGAATTCAAATTATGTATGGATATTGTTGCTTTACTTGTTAATCACTGTGCAATGAGTAAAGTCCATTTGCTCCATGTGAAATACAAGGTGGGTTCAGATCTGTGTGATACTTTGAAATTGAACTGCAAGTATTTCATGTAGGATTGTGTGTCAACAGTTATAATAAATTGTCATGTGGATTCAAATGTTTGTTTTTTTCTATGGTGTGAATGAAAATGTTGCCCTGTTGTTGCCTTAACCATGGTTAGGTTTCAAATAGAATGATGAGTGGAAATATGATAGTCCATACAACTATTTGCCAAATCATCAATGTTGGTGTCATACTTAGAAATATACTCATGGTAAAACTGAAATTCCTAAGATTTACATTTAGATGATTTCTTAGTTTAAATACTATTTATCAGGCAGGGTTAGAGCATGCTCTGATGTATTAGGTATGAACATTCACTTTTTGTTGGACCATATATTTTATCAAAGTTGTTATAAGGTCATTTTTTTATGACATTGCTACAGACATTCTTCATGAATTTATCTGGCAAGTAATCCTGAAATAGCTTGACTGTCCATTACCCGGGATTATTAACAATGGATTAGTCAAAGTTAATAATTATGTAGTGATATAATAAACACTATGTGGTTATAATATTTGCATGATGCTAAACAAAATGCTTGGATTTTAATGAAGCAGAAACAAAAGATAAGTTCATCGAGCAGCCACAAGTTACATAATGTGATTAAAGAGGAAGTCTGTAGATTGAGGATAAGAATAATTTAATAAAGATGCTACCAATTTCAGAGGAAGACCAGAGTGAGGGAATTGAAGGTGTGTGAGGGTTTATGTAAGAGATTTATAAAATCACCAATAAACAGCGTCGAGGAAGGTAAGATAATTCTGGATGTCTACTTTAGCGAGAGCAGACATGAAAAGAGAAACAGTAGAGTTCGGAAGACATGAAGAAGCCATTCGTGACCCTATGGTCGAATTTCAAATCTCCTAATGCCAATTTACCTAGCAGTGGAGGAGTTCAAAGATAATAGCTCACTTTGTGGTGTTTTGGAGGGAGGGTATGTTAAGTTATGCCCTATAGATAAGTAAATTGAGCTTGCCAAAAATTTTTAAGTTGGGGCAACATACTGGCCAAATAAGGGAACAGTAAACTAATGTAGGGGAAGGGAACCAGAATATAGTATATTGTCTTGAGGTCAAGAAGATGGTTGATTTTGGTGAACCTGTGTAGGAGACCAATGGGAGACATGACTTGGAAGGAAACGTTTTTGAATTGAAGGGGGAAAGTGTGGAATCAAATGTGTATAATGAATCTTTTATTCTCAGGAAATGACTTCACACTTGAGCCTATATACTTGGTACTTAGTTCATTTATTGGTGGTTAACAGTATGGGCTTCCGTGAGGGAGAATGGACAGTTAGGAATGCAAAAAGTATAAGGTTCAGGCCCTACACCAAGACCTATGGGCTCCCATTTAAAACAAGGGATATCTTAATAGGTTGGAGTGGAGTGCAATGACATGAGCTAACCTGGTCATTTTCGTTGCAAAAATATTTGCGTTAAGTCGCACTAGGCACTGATATTTTTTGTTTCATCCAGGGCATCAAATTAGACTGGGATGTGCTTTGATTCCGACTTGAGAACCAAATCGTTATTTGTGCCAAAAAAATTTTTTTTTTAAGTTTGTCTTGGGGAGCAGGGAAGGCTTGCAGAAAATATCAATTGAATTATAGGGTCCGCACAATAAGTATCGGGACAGGTTCCAAAAATCAAAATTTGTTGCAGTAATCATTACAATTACTTAATAATCTCCAAAATACATTCCTCCTGCATCGATACACTTAGTTCGGCGCGTCTGCCACTCGTCAAAAGCCCGCTGGAAGTCGGTTTCCGGAATACTGTTAAGGGCATTTGTCGCCATAGCAAGAGAAAAGGGCAAAGATATATTAGTATAGAGACTGGATTGATGGCATATGGTATAACCTACCTACTGGATATTTTTACCTTGTGTATACAAACCATTGAATCTTAGGGACAATCATTTTGAATGGTTGCAATAATTTTAGTATACATCCGTTAATTTTATTGAAAATTCACAACATACTTCCATGCAATACTGGATCCACATATGTTATTAAACCCAATGAATGTTAATGTTAACTCAAATAGAGAAGAGTACAAACGTATGTATCTATGTTGATTAATTGATTTGTGTAAGCAGAATATCCACTTGAATACGTCATATCTGTTCTTATTATTGGACCACTAAAAATATAAATACTTAAAATAGCCACACGTTTTTACGATATCGACAAAAAATTTAGGATGATCCCAAGATAAATTCAGATATGGCAAATATTTGGATGTAACAGAATAATCTAGGTATGGTTGAGGCTTTTTTGTTGAGAGCTATCGTGAGGAATGCTTCTCATCCACGATAGATTTTGTAAGTATGTCTGGTGGTTAATTTCCACACTGTTAACTTTATCAACGGGAAAGTTTAACTGACCTTCAAATGAATAGTTAAGTAGATTTTAATGCGCGTTAAATTAATTTTACCAGAACTCTAAATTATTGGTGATATTTAAGTCTTTTAATGATGCACATTCCCTTGACCTAATACATTGATAAGCGCAATAGTTTTAAACATTCCGCCGTTCTGCTATGTTAGCTATACAATTGAAGTGCGTTATACGTGGTTTTATGCTTGAACTTGCAAACGTAATACAAAAAACATCAATGTTGTTACTTAACATTAGTGATGTAGTTCCTAAAATGAGTTTTGCGACATTTGCTATTCGATTAGATAAAATTTGTGTTCTCGGTATGGCGCTTATTGTTTAGCTTCGCTATAATTTGAGTAATGAATGGAGATAAAACTCTCAATTCCGATTTGAATGACGGTCAGTCTGGAAGTGAAAAAGTAAACATTGATAATGATAGCAAGAGCTTCGCGAAAAATGAAGAGGAAACGAAAGAGAATGATTTTATCCCTCGGAAGACGACACCCACGGTTACGGAAAAGGATCAGGATGTTTCATGTTCAAACAGACCTGAACGTGTGTTAATAGTTAGCAGCAGTGAAATTAGAATTGATGAGATACCCGAAAGTTTATCTAATAACTGTTCCCTGCAAGATAACGAAGATAGAAGAGATGTTGTTTTATTACAAAGTGACTTCTCTAAAGATAGCGTTGAGGAACAGAATGATAACCCTAACCTGGGAGCTGTCATGGATGGGTTCACTTCTAAGGGGTGTAAAAAGGATGCTAATGAAGTTAATTTATGTAGTCCCAAAAGCGAAAGTGCCGCGGAAAACACCCCTGTGAGATCCACTAAAGATGAAGACACTGAGTCCACCAAATCTGATTCATCTGAAGACATAATCCCTAGTTCAACGGACTCGTCCAGGAAGAGTTATAGTGATCGTAATGGCATGGCTCGAGATACCATAATTTATGAAAATATTTCCGAAGATGAGTTCACAACTGATAATCAGTATGATATTTCGGAGTCATTCCTAAACCATCCTGTGTACAAATCCTTGGTCCAGGAGATGGCTTCCTACAAGGAACAAGTTGGATTGTACCATAACGAAATTGACAGGTGCCTATTTTACTTATCGATTTTACCTTATGGCGGCATTTAAAAAAACAAGTTAACTATATTCTTCCATTTTTTCCAGGCTAGAGACAGAAAACCAGCGTTTAGAAGCTGAGAAATCCCATGAAATATATATTGTTCAACTTGAAGCCTTGGAAAAAACAATTGGGCAGCAACAAAAAACTATTCAGATAATTACAGAAGAAAAGAAGCACTTGGAGGAATCAGCAGCCAAAAGTTACCAAGAATTGAAACATGATTTGGAAACCAAATTACAGAAGGTTTGTGATTTGAAAAATACATTTTGTAGAGAGAATGCATGTATTGTTCCGTCGCATTGATTAGCATTATTTAAGTAATTCTTTATTACGGATGCAATTCATTTTGGACATGGCTAGTTAAATTGATTTGGTCGCTGGATGGGACAATTTAAAACGCTTTTCATGTCAACTCTCTCTTAAGTTGAAATTGAAAATCACAGGATTATGTATATAAATCAATCAAGTCTTCCAGTTTTTTCCATCAAATTGCCATCCAGCTGCCCCATCCATCAAATTTACCCTCCTGCCCTGTCTGAACTGAAACCGGGAAATTCATTAAAAGTTGTAAACAAAATGCGTATCTCCATAGTAAAATAATTTTTTTTAATTGGTTGACGAGGTGGAGATTGACCACTCACCCATATAATTCCTGGAGGACACAGTTTTGCAATTTAGTAATTTGCACCAAAAGTTTGGACGTGTAGGTATTTTTCTTTTAGTCCTCGCCTGTAGACAAGCCATGACCAGGAAATGTACCTGGTCGTCCTAATTGTGCATGTGATACATTTAAATTTGAACATTATTCATCTGCCAATTAATAAATAATGCACATATAGTTGTTACAATAATACACTTAATGTTGAAATCAATGCCATGCCTACTAAAGTGAAATTCTATTTTTAAAGGATAATTGTGGGAGTAGGATATTAATTAATGTGGCGCCCTATCCATTCATACAAGCCCACATTGCTAAATGTTTTTGCTTTTAGCACAAAAATCATTTGCATCAGCAACCATTTATTCAGTTTATTAGCAGGAAGCAAATGATAAAGATTGTTTAATAAACTGTGAGGGTTCTTTTCCTATGAAAAAGTAGCTCAGTCTGCTTATTTTATTTGTAGCAATCACTGAAGCAAAACAGTGAGTTAGGTACTACATCCATTTGAGTTGAGAACAGGGGATCAGGATGGTTTGTTGGTTAATGTACAGGCTTCCCAGCCAGAGGGCCCGGGTGCGAATCCTGGAGATGACATATTTTGTATCCCGATCCCTGCTTGAGGTGTTGAGTGTATAGAGCACTTTCTGTGAGTTTGCCATCCCGCAGATGGGACGTTAAACTGCAGACCCCAATGGGCTTTTTGATAAGGGTAGGCTAATGCCAATGCCGGGTTTCTCTCCACCCTTCCTCCTTTCCCATCCATTCCTAATGCCCCAAATTGCCTCAGTTGTCAATCATCCTAAAACTACTACTGGATTGAGAAGTTTCTCATATGATGTGGATGGATGTAGTCTCTGAAAATTTTTCCTCAGAAGTTTGCAGTGATGCTTTTCCCCTCTGCAGAGATATTCATAGCAAGCATAGGAATGTAATGTACCAGCATCAACTTTGGAGTGTCATCTAATGTTAGGGTCATCTTCGCAAAATATCCATAGCAGATTCTAAATGGTTGGAGATCTCTGGCAATCTCCTTTTCCTAATGATTTCGAGGGGAAGAGATTCTTTAATCTCATCATCATCTTCCCTCTGTACCGCTAGTCTGAGGAGGTATTCATTGTTTGGCTAAATTATCCTAGTTTCTAATTTTATTGCCAAGTAAATGAAAAAAAAGATGCGGTGTTGATAATTCATGTGGGTTCATGTATTAGGCTATGTAAGTCATATGAGTATTTTGTATGTCTCTCAAATCAGAAGGGGCATGCACAAAATTAATTTCAAAAGTGCAAAGTCACCTGTTATGATTATACATCTGTTGTGCATATTCACAACTTTAAGAAGAACATGTCATTGATTAATATAGTTACTAAATCACTAAATGGTGTACTGTAAAGTCAATTTAAAATAAATTCACCGGCATCCCATTTAGATGCATTAGCTATACACTCAAAAACGTTTTCTTCTACTATGGGAACAGGAATTACATATTTGTCATTTGTGAAATTTTTGTTTGCATAAGGAGTAATATCAAAACAAATTTTAGATGGACTGGCTAAAAAAGAAATGCAATCATAACTCAGTAGCTTCAACTATTGATCTCATATTCATTCACCCAGTATTCCAGTTACATGAGAGAAACCCGTTTGTACTTCTTTGCCCATGATTGGGCCCATATACTAGCATTAGGTTCAAGGTATCAATAAAACACACAAAGAAATACATCCTCCTGACTGCCTTTTCTGTCAAAATGAACTTTCAATTTTGAGTTAACTTTTTATGACTTGCTTTAATTCATCATTTTCAATAACACAGAAATCTATCAATGAAACTAGTACTTTCCATTTTTTGACTCTTCAAATGTGACAGAAGAGTACTGAATTGCAATGATAAAAGCATCATTAAAATGAAATGTTTCATTTAAATGCTTGCATAAACAGCAGCGTGACTTCTTCTTTCTCCAGCTGTATGGTGCCATTAATAATAAAAGAGATAACATTATCAGCTATATTCCAGTTGTTTTATTATGTTTTGATCGGAAATATAAATGATGAAAGATTTTTCCCATTGAAATGAACTTTTTGAGTTTCCCATAATGTGCATTGTATATGTGGCAACAATTTTTCAATCTTATTTTTCATTTCTGATTATGTATCTCTTTTTCAGATGACAAAAATGTACGAAGGTGCTAATCGAGAGAAGGAAACAATGGTGGTGAGATATGCCACATCAGAGCGTGACGTCATTGAAGGCAAAAAACAGCAAGATGCCTTGGAAAAGAAGCTCCGAGAATCAACCAAAGAGAGAGAGATTCTTGTGAGCAAAGTAAAGGCGATGAATGGAGAAAAAGCTCGAATTTGTCTCATGCTCGATGGAAAGGTGAGGTCTTAACACTCAATGATTGCTCTTGTAGGCTATTTCCAAGAAGTCAGTATTCTGAGTGTCATCCAGTATGATGCCTGCTTCCCTTTTCCTTCAATGTATCAACTGATGTGAAAATAATCATATTATTTAGTTATGTTCCTATAGTGCGAAGGCCATCACTCCATTTTAATCCATGAATGTACACCTTTGAATCTTGATGAATGAGTTCCCAGCAATGAGTGAGTGTTTTTCACCTCACATTAACATCCAGAGTAATCACCTAAGTGTAGCCAACAATGTAGGCAGCAATCAAAGGAAGTTTATTACTCCATAATGGAAGCTCCGTAAAGCTGATAACTTTTAAAATCAAATAAAATGTATGCCATCCCATTTCCTTGAATATTAGTGACATGTTATGGCCTGTTGCTAATGTCAAATGTTAGCTTTATTTTTTCAGGTAGCTATAGACATTTATTTTTCCTAAGTAGTTATAGAAACAAACTTCCAGTAATGGAATAAATTTCGTTTATTGCTATTCAAAGAATATTTATAAGAAAATAAAAGTTCCGAAGAAACTGCGGGAGATGCCGCAACAGTAACTTTTAACGGAGTGATCTGCTAATGTGCATTTCAATGCAACAATTTCAGACAAGGCGAATGATTTTTACACTCTGAAATTGTTGCATCAAAATAAAAGTTATTCCTATCTTGGTTTTCTATTTCTAAAACTAGGTCAGAAATATAAAATAAGATCAAAACATGTTACTCAATTTGGCAATCAAAATATTTCCAGTGAATCTAATGTGTTGTTTAAGGCATGTGGACACATTTTACTTTAGAGTTTCAGGAAAGTTCCAAATTTTTGATTAAGTTCCATCGTCTATGTTGAATCCAAGATGTGAAAAAAATTCACCATTGTTTTGTTTGAAAGGGTATAGAATTGGTGTATCTTGGTTGGCCTATTTGTTGTCAAGTGTTTGTTTCTCTCTACCATTTTAACATGAAAAGATAACGGGAACTTAGTTTCTCATGGAATTGGAGAAATTCATGAAAACAAATATGTTTTACAAAAAGATAGAAATGTACGTGTGCCATGATTTCCAGAATAGAAGTTTATTCTCTACACCAACCTCATAGGGTTCCAGGATGGTGCGGTGGCTAACGTACTGGTTTCCCACCCAAAGGCCCTAGGTTCGAATCCTGGTGGCGGCAGATATTTTTCATTGGTATCCCTTAGGCCTACTTGGGGTGCACTGTGGAGAGCACTTTGAGTGAGTGCGCCGTCCGTTGAATGGGACTTAAAGCTGCAGACCCCTTGGTGCCTTTCATTAAGAGTAGGCTAATACTGATGCCGAGCTTCCCTCTGCCCCTCATCCTTTCCTATCCATCCAGCAGATGCAATATCCTTATGTAGTTTATGGCTTAAATTTATGTTTTCCAAGCATTTCAACTGATATACTCTTTGTGTAATTTTATTACAGTGCAATGATCTCTCGGAAGTTCAGAAGGAAAATGAGAAGCTGAGAGAAGAGTTAAACATGCGTGAGGTTAAATTGAAATGGACTCAGAATAAACTCAAAATTGAAACGGAAGGCCATAAAGTAAGTATGTGCATAAATATACTATATTGATGGAAATTTATGAAAAAATAAAAATGTGTAATCAATATATTTAAGCACCATGTATATGGATCTATGCATTCCCACATCTAAAATTCTCCCATTTTATGTTGATGGTCTGTTCAAAAGAAGAATACGAGGGTCATCCGGAAAGTAGTACCCGTTCGTGAAATAAAGACACAAAAGTAAATATTAACAAACATAAAAAATTTTATTTGAAAGAGGATACTTTAAACTACTTCTCAACATAATCTCCAAGCAAATTAAGGCATTTGTCATAACGTGTGACAAGTTTCTGTATTCCTGCTGCATAGTCCTTCGCCGCCAGCTCATTGAGATACGCGAGGGACCCATCTTGCACAAATTTTTGCATAATGCAGATGGTGTTTAACAATTTCATGAACAATTGTTCGAGAAACATTGGGAAAATGCTCACAGATGTCATCAATTGTGACGCGCCGATCGTTCCTCACGAATTCGTCAACTGAGCTCACCAGTTGGTCTGTAATGACAGACGGTCTCCCCGAACGCTCATCGTCGTGTGTGTTCCCCCTCCCCATGTTGAAGTTGCGACACCACCGCCGAACAGACGACTCGTCCATTACATTGTCTCCATACACCTCCTTTAATTGGCGATGAATATCACATGGGCGAACGTTTCTTGCATTGAGGAATTTAATCACTGCCCTCACTTCACAACTGGCGGCGTTCTCAATTTTTTTAAACATTGTAAACAATCACAGAAACAACACAGGCAATGCTAGCGTCACGCAACTTGGCTCAGAGAAGGCAGACAAGCCACTGAAGCTATCTGACCTCGTCCAGCGGCTACTCGCGTCGTCAGCACTTCATGCGGCACGAACGGGTACTACTTTCCGGATGACCCTCGTATTTATCTAAAAATTTGATGCTCTAATACTTCATTGGTTACCTCACTACAATAGTTCCTTAAGCTGCCTTTTCACAAAGAATCATTCTGTAATCGATTCTCTGTTTGAGTAGAGTCATACATAATTACAGGTTGTGTGTTCCTGTCACTGCTACGAAGCATTCTTTAACTTTTAGATATGCTCACAGCAGCTGTTCCTCTATTTTTTCTGACAATTTCCCCCTTATGACTTCCCTAAGGGATGTTTCACTCAAGCCACATACTACCATGTAAAAGAGTGAACTCATTTTACCACAAGGACCTGATCTCTTGGTATCAGTTATTTTTTATACTCCTGCTTTCTTAATTAATCTCTTCTTGATGTATTCAGTCACTCTACTTGGTTTGGATAAAAATTATTGGGAAGAATTTTTTCTGGTGTGAATGTACATCGCAGTGCACTTGCACTGTGCAGGCTTGTTGGTGGGGAGGTCTGACCTTCAACATTGACCAATAGCCTGCAAGTGTTCATTCAAGCTAGATTGTGTTTTTAGTGGCCCCCTGTTTAGTGACTCAGTGCAAGTGGAAAATGCAGCAAATGATTAAACAGCAGCAAGCCATCAAATTTTGTGTTGGACTGTGGAAATCGGGTATGGAGACATTGGGCATGTTCACCAATTGTTCAAGGATGAAAGCATGTCACAAACTGCAGTTTTTAAGTGGCACAAGCTCTTCAAAGATGGCCAAGAGGGGATGTAGGATGCATCCCATGCAGGATGGCTGTTGACATCAAGAGCCGACAACAACGTGTACGTGAAGTGCTGAATTCTGACCATCTCTTAAGTGTATGCATGATTGCAGATTGTATTGGCTTTGATAAGATGGCAATGCACACCATTATGACTGGAAATTTGGTGATGCAAAAGACCCGTGCTAAACTCATCCCAAAGGTCTTGATGGACAACCAATAGCAGGGTCAAGTGTCTGCTTGGGGAGACTTTCTGCAATGCATTGAAAAAATCCTGTACTTTTTGAGCAGTCACGACTTGGCACCAGCAGACTATTACCAATTCTCAAAAGTGAAATCCTCTCTTAAAGTACACCACCATTGGACCCTAAGTGCCCTCAAAGAAGCTTGCACATGTGCCCTTAAGGATCTTCTGCAGTCTGCCTGCAAGAGAACCTTGGAGTCATGGAAAAGCTGCTGGCAAGAGTGTGTCGATGCTCAAGGGATGTACTTTGAAGAATTTTGAGGCATTCTAGCAATATCTGAAATAAATCAATTTTTCTGAAAATGTTCCCAGTACCTTTTATACAAACTATGTACCTTTTCTTTTATTCTTCTAAAATTTAATCAAAAGCTTCCTTCTATGTGTGAAATTCACACACCTTTGAGTAGGTGTGCTTGTTATGTGATTATATTATTATCATTTTACAGGTATTTATGTTGAAACTGTATTGAAACTAATAGAGCTTTATCCCTTTCCGAAAAGCAGTTAACCAGGGCACAGCCTGCTCCTATAAATTTGCATTACTTCATTCTCTATTACTCACTTTTAAAAATGATTATATAACAGAATTAGATAAAAATAAAATAGGTATTTAAACTTTGAAAATTGTGTGTGCTTTAAAGAGACGGCTGTTTTAGTGTAATTAATCCTTCGATGAATTAATATTTTTGGAAGAAAAATTTTCCTCTGAACTAAAAAGTTCTAAAAATTTTTGTCAAGTCAAAATTTGAAAATATAGCAAATAAAACTGCATAAAGTCTTATTATTATTATTCATTAGCAAATCAAAATTTATGAATTCACATTGCATGTCAGCATCTTCCAAATTTGATTACAGCCACTCTGCTTGTGGCAGTTAGGTTTAATGGATTATTCTGAGTTGAACAAAATTATTGGTTTACTACAGGAGGTGAGAGAAAAATTAGACAGCCAGAATTTAAAGTTGCATGCCTTCAAAGATGAGATTGAAAGTATCCGGCGGGAGAGTCAAGAAATGGTCCGAGCATATCAAGAAAGCCAGGAGAATCGAGCTCACACCCTTGGTACAGTAGAAACTGAATATTTCCACTTTGGAATATTTTGAGCTGCCCTCATTGAAAATTAAATTTTACTGCAATTAATTGATTTTTATAGGCTTTAAAACTCAATTATGCCCTTATTCTTAGTGTATTATCGATTGAAACAAAAGCATCAAAGCTACAATGTGAAGAAAATATTGGAACCCAATAACATGTCATACTGCATGTGTTTAACATTTCCCTCTCTGCTGAGTGTACTAAAATCTGACGTTGCCTCTGATAGGCTAACCGATATGAATTAAAAAAATTGGTATTAAACTCAAACATGCTCAATTTAGAATAAACAATATGGTTTAGTAAAATAAAATTCTAATAAGCACAGCACAATT
The DNA here is from genome assembly GCF_022747635.1 of Hetaerina americana. Classification (NCBI taxonomy): domain Eukaryota; kingdom Metazoa; phylum Arthropoda; class Insecta; order Odonata; family Calopterygidae; genus Hetaerina; species Hetaerina americana. The sequence goes on along the minus strand of NW_027287095.1, from coordinate 62,612,830 downwards.
ATTGGAGTGATATTGTAAATTATCATGTTGAAAAACCCATACAAAATATGTAAGAGAAGTCTCTTAGTTCAACAAAAAGCCCAGCATTCTGCATCATATTATTAAAAAACTTTGCCTTTGAACTCTTATTAGTTAAATATTTATTGTTGAAGGCGGAATAAAGTCTATCACTGCAACATAAGCTGCTATGCACCAAGGTTGACCCTGAGAAAAATAACTGCATTTTAGATATCAAGATTAGCCTTATTGAGAGAGATTAAATGCTTTTCTTCTAGTTTATGTGGTTTTGAATATTGGAATAATGTGTTAAGTATTCCTGCCTATTACTCAGCTTTCAATGTTTTATCTGGCATTTGTTTGCATATTGTTAACTTATAGATCTTCAGCTGAAAGAACAGCAAGCCCAGTTAATCATGGAACGCCACGAGAAGGAAGATAAAGAGGGAGTTCGTAGGATTCTGCAGCAGGAGGTGGAAAACTTCAAGTCCAAACATAAGGTCATCATTGAAGAAAATAATCATCTTTCTGTTAAAGTGAGTTTTGGATAACTTTTTAAACTATTGAAGCAATTTTACTTTAAAATAATTGACTTTTACTGAATGATTTCAAAGGGAGATGAACCATTCGAATAATTTGATCCATGCATATTAGAAAAAGAGGGCTATTCTTTCTCTCCTCTTCCACCACATGTGGTACTTCAATGTTTGTTTTTCTTTCTATTCATTTTACCTAATCCAGTCTTTTCCATGCTCCCATCTCAAAAACACCCAATCTCTGCCTACCATCTTGTTTCTATGACCAATCTTTTGCGTCATATAAAACCACACTCCATATCAAGGTTTCCAATAATATTTTTTGGACATCCTTACTCAATGTACCTGTCATCAACTCTCACCTTGTGAAAGCAATTCATCTTCTATTATCCTTACTACTTTCATCATATTGGTCCAAAAAATCTTTAAGATAGGTCAACTGCTCCGCCTTCTCTAGTTTTTTGTACCTCCAATTTTAGCATTTTACTTAGCCTTCATCCTTCTTAAAAACCCTTTAACCTTTGTTTTCTTTACATTGATTTCTTAAATCTATGAGTAAATTTATCAGTCCTTTCATGTTACTCAAATCCACCCTTGGAACTCTCCATAAATTTGTTACAACAGTTGGACACTGACATAAGAGGGTAGTCCCACCTAGTAATAGGTAATCCTTTAGGAGTAAACACATAACGAATCAGTGCTCTGGTAAGAGATGTGGTGTGGAAACCTTTCTCTTGCTATTCCCGTGAAGTGATTTGTGAAGATGGAAAACATTGAGATTCGAGCAGTGATTAAATATTTCGTAATGAGGGGCATGAGAGCAAAGGAAATTCATGCTGACTTTCAGAATGCTCTGGGGAACTCTGCTCCTTCACATTCAACTGTCACCAAATGGAAAAATGAGCTTGTTTGGTTGGGACAGCTTAGGTGATGATCCTTGTAGTGGTCAGCCAAAATGTGCCGTTATCCCAGAAATTATTGCAGAAGTGCAGACAATGAACGTGGATGATCGCCACCTGAAAGTGCAAGAAATCACTGAAGTTGTGGGGTTGTCATCTGAACAGGCATATCACATTTTAACTGTGGAATTGGGTATGAGAAAATTATCTGCTAGATGGGTGCTGCGACTCTTGACGCAGGATTACAAACACATCAAAATGGAAATTTCGGAACCAAGTTTGACCCATTTTAAGAGCAACCAACAAGATTTTCTTCACCAGTTTGTGACCACAGATGAAACTTAGGTTCACCACTATACCCCAGAGACAAAACAATAGTCAAAGCTATGGGAACAATTGGATTCACCGTCACCAAAGAAAGCAAAGGCAATACAGTCAGAAAGGTGATGGCTCCTGTTTTCTGGGATATGAAAGGGATTCTGCTTATAGATTATCTTCTCACTGGTCAAACAATGACTTGAAAATACTGCACTAACCTCTGGGACCAACTGCAGTAAAAGATACATGAAAAAAGGCCAGGTTTGGCAAGGAAGAAAGTCATCTTTCATCAAGACAAGATGCTCACACAAGTGTTGTTACCATGGCAAAAATACGTGAACTAAGATACAAACTGTCACCATACCTGCCTTATTCTCTTGGTTTGGCTCCATCAGATTTCCATCTCTTTCCCAAGCTCAATATTGTCCTTGGCAGATGTATGTGCTCTTCAAATGAAGAAATAACAGCCAAAGTAGATGGATATTTTTCAGGCCTGAAGGAATCAGATAGCTGGACCAAGTGCATTAGTGTGCCGTGAGGCTACATTGAAAAATAAAAAAGTATCTCTGAGGTAAATCGTTTATTTCTATTCCATTCTGATAACTTTTCAAATTACCGTCATATGCAAAGGTCTGTTCAATAGGTGATGGTTGAGTTCACTCAATACTAAGCCCAGTGGTGTGTGAAATCTACACATCAGGGGTAGGGGGCCAGATCCTTTCCCTGTGCCACATTTGGTTTCCGAGGAAGTTCTGGTATCCAAAATATCACACAGCTTGGGTGGAGCTGAGGGTGCCCAGAGAGGTGTAGCCAGGAATCCAACCCAGGCCCTCTGGTCAGTAGTCCAGTGTTTTACCCCTGGACGTCCTCGTCCCCACTTATATTATTTCAAAATGAAAAAAATTATCACTAAATAGCCAAATAGAAGCTAATGATATCAGGGGGTCTGAAACTTAAAGGTAATAACAATCATTCTTGTTTAACAAAAACTTGTCAGATGCTTACAATGACTGCTGATATATCTTTAAAATGTGAAAAAGGGTCAAATTATTCAAGGATGCTTGTGACATATGTATGTTTTATTTTTATTTTCAAGGTCCAGAGGCTGGAGAAAGAACGTTTGGAGTACGAACAGAATCTTGCAATCCAAAAACAGGTTGTTAACGAACAGAGACAGCAAATGGCTGACCTCAGTGCCAAACTCACTCAAATGGAATCTCTGCGCTTACAGTTGCAACAGTGAGTTTTTAGTCTTGAATATGGAATTACGTTGCAACTTACAATCATACGACACACACAGCATACTTCAGATTGATTATCGTGTTAAAATTTGTCTCCCCCTAAAATTTGTAAATGAGAGGTTTTATTTGTGGCAAATCTGCCTTTTTTCACGAGTGTATCTTTTATTCCCTACATATTACCAGCATTCAGACGTGCTTTTGTGTGATGTTGCTTGATTTGGTTACTTCAGTTGGGTGGTGGAGAGTTATTTGAGATTTGACCTAATTAGGATTTTTGTCAATCTTTTCAGTGAGCAAGAGAGGGTGCTGGCTGTGCAAGGAGAAGTTGAGCGACTTCGACAGAGCAATGTGGAGTTGCAGCAGGAGATGGCTGCCTGCCGGGAAAGGGAAGCAGAGCTCCTTACATTCACCCAGAGGCTCACTGACAAAAATGTGTGGCTTCAGTCTGAGTTCTCCGCCACAGAAGCTAAGGTGAATAATATTTTCTGCTTCATACACAATGAGTAGATACAGGTTGCGTTCCCAAAGTAATACCATTGAATTTCCCATGCCGCTCCTATTGGTCGAAGTGAGATCAAAGCACTTGGTTTAGGTGGGGGGATGCTAAGCTTTGCTAAAAAAACAGTCTCAGTGTTCTCCAAGCTGTGAAAGTGGCAGGGACATCAGTTATTGTAAAACTCTGCACTCCGACCGTGTCACGAAAAAAATGGAATCGATGATCAAGTAATGCTATGAGGTTAAGTTTTGGGCTAAACTGAAAAAATCTCTTGAGGAGACTAATAAAATGATTTGTGAGGCTCACGGGGACCCAGCTCTATCCTACTCACAAGTTTCGAGGTGGTTTCAGGCTTATAAGGAGGGCCAGGAAGAGGTTCGCAACAAACAACGCTCTGGGCAGCCATCAACCAGCAAAATTGACAACAATGTGGCTCGTGTTCGACAATTGCTGGACTCTGACCGTCGATTGTGTATCAAAATGGTTGCCAATGAACTGGGCTAGTTGTCTACTGTTGTGTTTTGCATTGTCACTGAAGATTTACTAATGAGGAAAGTGTGCGCCAAGCTCTTGCCCAAGGTTGATGAAGTTCTCTCGGGTCTTCCACCGGGTAAGGGGTTCCATGTTGGCCGACGTTTCGATGCCCGACTCGTGCATCGTCTTCAGGGACGATGCACAAGTCGGGCATCGAAATGTCGGCCAACATGGAACCCCTGACCCGGTGGAAGACCCGAGAGAACTTCATCAAGCAGATACGCCGGGAAAGCACCAAATCTTACTTCTTGCCCAAGGTGTTGTCAGATGACCAAAAGATCAACCAGGCAGAAATTTCAAGTGAACTTTTGCAATGTATTGAAAATGAGCCTGATTATTTGGGCCACATCATCACTGGTGATGAAACCTGGGTTTTTTGAATATGACCCAGAAACAAAACGCCAAAGCTCCTAAGTGGTTCACCGACCAGTCCTCCAAGCCCAAAAAGGCAAAAATGAGCAAATCATTAGTGAAAAGCATGCACATGTCTTTTTCAACAGTAAAGGAGTGTGGGCCATAAGGAGTTTGTTCCTCAAGGACAGACAGTTAACACTGCCTACTACATGGATGTGCTGGAAAGACTTCAAAAAGGGTCATGAGGATAAGAAAAGACATCTGCGTTACCTGGCAACTATATTCCAACAACGTGCTACAAGTCCACGAGTTCCTGACCAAATACCTGGTGCCAATGCTGCCTCATCCCCCGATAGTCCTGACGTCACCCTAGCAGACTTCTTTTTTTCCCTCGGATTTAGGCAGCCCTGAAAGGAACCCATTTTTTGTCCATAGAAGAGATCCAATCAGCTGTAATGAAGACCTTGTGAAAAGTCCCATGGTACCGCATCATGTCAGAGTCGCTGGAAAAAATATGTGGAAGCCCAGGGACAGTACCGTGAAGAATTTTAAGTGTTTGTGCATATCTGTTCTATAAATTATTTAAAAATATAATTGCATTACTTTCAAAACGCACCCTTTATATTAATTAGTAATGTCCCCAATTTTGATTTGAAAAACATGGTTTATATCATAATATTTACAACAGTGAAACTCAATCCATGATATCAAAAAGGAATACGTTAGTACATTGCTGGTTCAGTATTAGATTACTGTTTGTTCTCTTCTGATGAAGGAGAATTATGGGGATGGAAATGGTGCATTGGCTGACGTACTGGCTTCCCACCCAGGGTTCGAATCCCGGCGATGGCAGATATTTTTCAGTGGTATCCCAATCCCTACTTGAGGTGCTCTGTGGAGGGCGCTTGGAGTAAGTACGCCGTCCATTGGATGGAACATTAAGGTGTGGATCCCTTGGCACCTTTTGTTAAGAGTAGGCTAAATACAATGCCAGGTTTCTCTCCACCCTTCATTTTTTCCTGTCCATCCCTAATGGCGCAAATGACCTCAGGTTTCGGTCGCCTCCCCTAAAACTACTAGGAGCCATATTCAGGTACCACTAAAGTGAAGAGGTGCTCAGAAGAAAAAAATCTATGCTCAAATGAATGGTTTAAAAGTCATACTCCAACGAAAAGTGAAGAGTCAGGCGTGATATTGTGGAATCGAGACATAATGAAAACTTCGTTGCAATTTTCCACAGTTAAAACTTTATTGCCGACCATGGTTTCGATACACTGTATCATCTTCAGGTGAGGAAAATTACAAGGAGAAGGGATATATATACAAGTTACAAGAAGGGGTGGCAGGGGAGGAGGGAGCGGGGGGTTAGGGGGGGGGGGGGGTTTGTCATAATAAGAGAAAGGCAGGAAAAACCAATGGAACCCCCGAAGTGCGGGCAGCTCACTCTTCAGGGGGAGGAGGGGGGGGGGGGGGAAAGGTGTCGTCATGAAGGGCACTGAGGGAAGTTAATGGACAAAAGTGGGGAGGGGCAAGAGAGGAACTGAATGTCGTTAAGTAGCTCTATCTTCTGGTTTCTCGAAAGTCTAAGAAACCAGAAGATAGAGCTACTTAACGACATTCAGTTCCTCTCTTGCCCCTCCCCACTTTTGTCCATTAACTTCCCTCAGTGCCCTTCATGACGACACCTTTCCCCCCCCCCCTCCTCCCCCTGAAGAGTGAGCTGCCCGCACTTCGGGGGTTCCATTGGTTTTTCCTGCCTTTCTCTTTTTATGACAAACCCCCCCCCCCCCCTAACCCCCCGCTCCCTCCTCCCCTGCCACCCCTTCTTGTAACTTGTATATATATCCCTTCTCCTTGTAATTTTCCTCACCTGAAGATGATACAGTGTATCGAAACCATGGTCGGCAATAAAGTTTTAACTGTGGAAAATTGCAACGAAGTTTTCGTCATACTCCAAAGTGGAAAGCCTCAGCTTTAACAGGGAAAGTACAGGGGTTGGGAGGACCAGAGTCTATGGTGTAGGGGAATTGGAAAGGGAAGACATTTTTGTGGTGCACTGCATGCTCAGAGTGGTTGATGCATCTTTGACTCATCAAATTACAGTTTGACCATCCCGACTGAACCTATTCACATTACTTCTATGCATAAATGAAGAGTTGAACTTTATAATAAGTAGAAGAATAAGTTTAATTTCCAGGCTTTATCATTTACGGTAATATATAAAAAATATTGGATAGTTATCTGTGTAACTCTGATCACTACAAGCATGCCCTTTGGTGTTAAATTCCACCATCTTGAAATATAGTGTGCATTCTTGCCTGAGAATGTCTCAGTATTACTATTTTAATAGTCTTATTTCTTCTCGAGCAAAACCAGTTTCCGCACGATCATATTAATAAATTTAATTTAAATAAGCATATAGGCAATGCAAGAGATTATTAGGTTCAGTATTGTCCAGATTATGGAAAATGTCACTATCAGAAACATGTCAATGCCATATCGGAATATTTACTGTTTTCAGACTCACTCTTCCCATCAACACTTGAGAAGTTAATAAAGAAAATATTAACCTAGTTGACTTCCAAACAGAATTTGGAAGTATAATGAAAGAAGCCATAACCAAAAACCTTATTGAATTACACAACCTAATATTAACAGATGAAAGATCAGTTTAACTCTGGGTCTTGTTCTCCAAATGTAATGCATTGGATTACTACTGGGCAGGGATTATAAGTTTTATACATGCACACATGCATGTACACATCTAGCTGTCTCTGGGGGAGGTTAAATAAATAGTTAAGTGCAGAAATATAGCGTTCTTGGTTATTCTGCTTAATGTTCCAAGTTTTCACAGCATTTCTTGTGGATTCATATTATGTCTGGATCCTTTTGGTGGATAGTCATGCAAGTAAATTGAGAACTTTCTGTACTTTAGAGTTCGAGGTAAACAAATTTGGGACTTGAGGCCTATTATGTTCCTCATATGTTGCTCATGCATTTCCTCTATCCCTGTTAATTAGGCCCAGCAGTTGGAAAGTGAGCAAGAGCCACTCAGAAAGCAGCTTCTGGAATTAGAGGAAGAGCTGAAGAATGTCAAGAAGAGTTTGGAGAATGAGCATCATGAGAGGGTAGAGGAGAGTAAGTTGTTGGCTCGGCACTTGGCTGAGAAGACTCAGCGTGTTGAACAGCTGGAGCGTGACCTTGAGGATGCCAAGGGAGACTTGAATGTGCTTCGCCGAAGGCAGTGTATGACAGTGAAGGTATGTATAGAAATTCATATTTTGACTCATATATCTATATATTTCCTACAAAAAATAAAATTTAAGTGGTAAAAGGGAAGATCTTGGAGATGATAAGATTTGAGATTACTGAAATAATAATTTGTATGAACTATAAACATGAAGACTTCTCCGTTGGCCATTCATGTTATTTTTGAGGTTTGCTTTGTGCCATGTCCTTAATTATATGTTAGTGTATTGTTATTTGAGTCCAGTTGTCGGAATTGTCAACTGTGAAGAAATACTGCAAAAATCCCCCTTATGGGTGTCTGAAAATCATCATGTGTGAGTGATATTGATAACATGAATTAAATGAGACATTAAATTGTCTCAGATTGTTTTGTCTCATTAAGTGATATCCAAATTTCAATTGCAGTAAAATTAACATTCTTGTATGTTGTTAGTTCAATCGACTAAGTTTTCAAATGAACAATAATCCATTAGTGGTAGATAGTTTTCAGATGATTAGGAAGCAGTGGTTATTCCAAGAAATTATTGTAGATCTAATGCATTATTTCTTCAAAATGCTCTTGGGTCAGTTTGAGGAGTGATTAGTTGGTCTCTACAAGATAAAGACAGCAAAGCAATTACTCTTCATTTTAATTATGGAACAATTTGGATTCCAAGAGGAAAAAGGCACCTATGATGCTCTTGCAAGTTTTCTAAAAGAGATAATAACGTCTTGAGACTCTAAGGAATACTCTGTTAGTGTATTCAGTGATCTTTCACGTGCATTTGATTCTGTGGACCATGAAATTCTTTTTATTTTTATTCTTACTCATAGAAACAATAAGCGTCAGGATACCACGAGGTAAAATTCTTGGGCTCTTATTATTTCTACTATATATGAATGATTTGCCTAGATATATTGAGAATAGCAGCATAGTGCTGTATGCAGCTGATACAACTCAGGCAATGAGCCACAAGGACCCTAACTTGTTGCAAGCTAAGCTTGATAGCTCATTATTGTTCTTGGAAAAATGGTTTCACGTTAACAAACTGTTGGTAAATGTGCAAAAAACAAATTATATTTAATTTAAAAAAAGAAGGGGAGTGCCTCCTCTTGAGAAGACGTCTTAGGGGAGACCTATGCTTAAAAGGCCAACCCATAGAAAGGGTACACAGACTAAGTTTTTTGGTTTGTCTATTGATGAGTCCTTACACTGGGAGATCCATACAATGGTGTGTGTTCCAATTTGGCAAAAAAGAGATTTAATCTACAAAATCGTTCCAGAAGTGTCGATTTAAATATACTGAAAATTGTTTACTATGGAAACTTTCAGTCACAAATGAGCTGCGGACTTATTTTTGGGGAGCATCACCTGTCTTCCATAAAGTTTTTTTAATGGAAAAAAGATTTATTAGGTATACAGGTTTAGCAAAAATGCCCCCATGACAAACTTGCCAGCCATATTTTAAATAATTGAAAATGCTTACTTCTTTACCTCGTCAGTATATTTATTACTTATGTATGTACATTAAGGATAATATGAAAAATCAAGTCACCAAAGCTCAAGTACATGTGCATAATACTCGACAGAGTCTTGATGCACATTTGTTCTGCCACTCTTCTGCAATGTATAATAATAGTCCCTTTCATGTGGCCATCAAAATTTTCAACTATCTGCTGCTAGGAATAAAATCTGTTGCTTCTAGAGGTACATTTGAGAAATATCTCAAGCATTTTCTTGTAGATAAATGCTATTATAGTGTGAAAGAGTTTAGGGTCTTCGGAACCCTGATACAGCTGATTGTTTGTTCTGATGTCGTATATTTTACTTTGTTGAGTTGTGGGATCAATAAATTTTATTATTGTCATTATTTAAGTGTTCGACTATTTTTTCTTGAGCTTCATAATTTTGAACTATGTGACCTCTTTACATGCTTGCAAGGGGTTAGATTGTACAAGAGTTGTACAATAAAGACTGATTTTAAAATTTTCTGCACTTGATAGCCTAATGTGTAATGTATAAGTTTCACTGATTTGACTCTAGTATTGCATTAGCAATAGGCACTGAAAGTGGAAACATGTTCAGTTAACCTACATCTGCTCCTGATGAAAAAAAAATGCTTTCCATGGAAGTGTTTCTTTACACTGGGGAACAGGAAAAGACTCAGTCTTGACTATTGGGAACATGAGGAACATTCTTTAACATTGTTTTTCATGAGGTAACTTGATTTCATGTGCGGAACCCAAGCGCTAGTGCAAATACGATGTCTCATATGCAATTTTTCTATGACCAACGTGTAAGTGGCACCAAATGAAATTTTCATTATTTCTAATTCTTAATGTTATACAACAATCTTCCATTGCAATGTCAACAGCAATGCTAATTTTTACTCTCATGAGAGTGGGGACTGGAGCTCCAAGTTCACCTTCCTCCAAAATTAATGTCCTTCTGAAAATGTAAAAACTATTTTCTAGCTGTGCTAGACTCTCCATAAGCCATCTCTTGTGGTTACAGGTCACTGCTGATGATTTTTTCATGCAAAAGCAAAGTTATAGTACAGAGTCTTGTGTTGCCTCCATCGCTGTCATAAGCAAGCTAAATATGTTTCAACTTGCAAGTGTTGCCATAATGGAAGCAAATTTTTGCATTTTAAATTATGAGAATTAAAGATTATGATTACCATTTGTTGAACGGTCCTCATATTCTGGTATCTTTTGTCTGTGGCTAACTGTTTAACCTTGGATGTATATGGTATGCATCACTAACAGTATGCTCATTCCTCTGTTACACAGGAGTTAACAAAGGAACTCCAGCAATGTCATCGTCGTCTAGAGACGTTGAAATCATCAGCTCCTGGGGGAAGGGGAGGAGCAGAGGGAGGCAACATAGGCACTAGCAACAACCATCCACAAACTTCATCTCCGACTGATAGCTTAGCCCTCATGCCATCGTCTCGAACAAGCTCTCAGTCGTCTCTTGAAGCTCGCACTCCTCAGGAGTCAGCTCCTATGAATCATGTCAGAGAGCAAGACAAAGTGGTAAGTCAAACCACTCAATCCTAACTACATGCTTTTATTTAGATTTATTAGCACAAAATTGATAATGGTGTGGGAGAAATAATCTCCATGTAAGTTTTTTCCTTGATATGAATTGATCAATTTTATTTTTTATGCAAAAATATTATTATATGCATCCACATCATAACCCTGCTGGCAGCAATGTGGGCATTTGGCAGTAGTGATGAAAAATGATTGGAACAGACCGAAAAGAGAAAGTATTTTCATATTCACTCTTGATATGAATAAAATTGAATTGTTATATTATAAAAGAAGTCACGCGTGTACCAATGTTTATTCCTCGTAGAATCCTGAAAAATTTGTCATCATTGGGCCAAAATGCTTTTCAGCTGCCTTGTTTCCATAATCTGAAGTGTAGTTCATGAATCCAAGTTTAAATTCAATATTTTGTGACTGTCTTCTCTCTTAAGATCCTATGAGGTCATTATCATTTTAAATTTTTATGATGATATGGTAACATATAATTTTATTATGTATAAATATATCATGAAAACATATTGTTTTGATCTCATTTCCTTTAAAGCATCTGAACCTCTCCAAGAAGCTTTTTAACTAGCCAGTTAACTGTATAATACTTTTCAGGGAAGGGGAACATCAATGGAACCGAGCAGGCAGGTGTTAATCGAAAGAATAGTTGAACTTCAACGTAATAATGCTCGGAAGACAGAGAAGCTTGATTTCTTATCAGACCATGTGGAACAGTTACTGGAAGAGATACAAAAAAAATCTCGAATCATACAAATGTATATCATGAGGGAAGAATCTGGTGCATTATCCTCAAACTCAATGGAAATGAACAAGGTATGGTCAAAGTTATGTAAAGTTATTACCAAATTACACACATATGAGCTCTCGCTTTAAAATATTATTGTTCCAGATTTTACAACGGTAAGATCATTCTGATTAGCAAAAATTATACAGTTGTTGTCATTGACTTTCATCAACATTATTTCACATAGAAAGTATTTTTAAGCTGTAGCATATGGCTTTGTGTATATAATTCATTTTTAATTTTCTTATTTAAGATTAGATTATGCTGGGTAAGTTAAGAGAATTATGAATCAACTGGCTGGTCTTACTGGCTCATTGTTTGAAAACTTAATGCATTAAGAAATTTGAAAATAAAAACTTGTAAGTTTTACCAAATTTTATTAAAAACAATCAGTTTTGTTGAACATTTGACGTCATATGGTCACCCAATGATGCCTACTGTTCGATGAAACAGATCATTTTTGATTAAATTCAGTGTCACTTTTAAGTCTTTATTTTCCAATTTCATCATAAAGTTCCATAAAGTGACCTGAGTACCATAGAATTTATTATGTATCATTTGTAAAGGTTATTGCAGATGAAGTGAAATTTTAATGACAATGTGAAGTTTCTCAAGTAAACATTACTTAACAAAAGAATTGGACCAATCTTCTATTGACAGATTTATACCTTAGATAATTTCTGAATGGTTAACTTATATGTTAGTAGAAGACCAATTTTATTTTCAATGGAAACCTCATCTGGTAGTCACATGCATGATTACCTGTTGAGCATGACTCTTCAAAAGTTAGGAGAATATTTTGATGGTAAATCTGGTGAAATCAATATAAAATCTCTTTCCGCAGAAGAGTTATATTATCTCCTAAACGTCTTTCACAAAACTTGCCATTTTCTATTCTTTCTTGGCAAAATTAGTACATATTTGGACGTACTACATCATTTTCTCAAAATATTTGCTATTTTGTTGCCCTCTTCTGATAAGTTTAATTTTTTTCTTTCATCAGTGAGGAGAGCCTGCTCAAAAAGGTGGCCTGAGAACGTAGACCCATGATAATGTTTTGACCATCATCTGTGCACCATTTTGTGCACAGATGATAGTCAAAACATCATCAGGGAATCTCAAAATATGTATTTCCATTGAGATCCCAAAGTTGAATTTCCCCATGGTAACTGTAAACAAACATCACTTCTCTTTACCTCAAATGGAGCAAGTCATGTGTATAACCTTTTCTTGAAAACATTTTGTTGTCCCTGTATAATAATACTCTTCATGCTGATTAACGTGATACCTATTTGTTGGATTTGTGATGTACAACTAATGGTTTTTGTTGTATCGGGTAACAGCTGTTCATGTTTTAAAAAATAATTTCCAATTTCAGCCAGATTTCTTTAGCTCGTATGGGTTTTGACTGATAGTTAAATTTCGTTCAAATGTAGTATATACAGGGTTCGTCCGGAAAATAAGTGTACTGAGCTCAGGAAAAAAAATTTATTACACTTTTACATATCTTAAGCTAATATTCCTCAAAATAGGACCCTTGTGAGTCGATACACTTGTTCCAGCGGCGTTCCCATTCCTGGAACGCTCCCGCGAAGGCATCATCGGGAACCTCTCGAAGACACGTCGTCAGGGCCTCTTTGACGGCGTCCGAAGTCCCGTATCGCGTTCCTTTCAAACTCCTCTTTATCTTCGGGAACAGAAAGAAGTCCGGTGGTGCCAAGTCCGGGCTGTAGGGCGGGTGCGGCAGCGTTGCCACGCCGTGCTTGGCCAAGAAGTCCGACACGACAAGCGCGGTGTGAGACGGTGCATTGTCGTGATGCAGCCGCCAGATGTTTTTGATCGCTCGCCAGATGTTTTTAATCTCGTGCACTATTGTTTTTGGCACATTACACTGCTCTGCTATCATCCGAACACTAAGGCGACGATCAGAGTTCAGTACATCGCGAACTTTTCGCACATTTTCGTCGGTGAGTGTCGTTGATGGGCGTCCAGGCCGTGGTTCGTCGTCGACCTCTTCTCTGCCCTGCACGAACATCTTGTGCCACCGAAAGATCATGTTGCTGGACATGGCTGACTCCCCGTAAGCCTGGTTAATCATACCGACAGTTTCGGTAGACGATTTCCCAAGCTTTACCGCAAATTTGATGGAATAACGCTGCTCCAAAAACTTCGGCATCGCGTTCCGTGACGTGGGTCGAGCGTGGAGGTTCGCGTTAACAGAGCTCCTCACTACACCACACCTCAGAGCCGACTGCCTTTTTCAGCGTCGCTTGCCAACATACCCCCCCTCCAATCGCAGCCCGTCAGAGCGGTGCTGGGCGCGCTTGGAGCGGCGGGAAAAAATCAGTACACTTATTTTCCGGACGAACCCTGTACAGCGGACTGCTTACATCAAATTAATGCTATTAAGGCTAATTGGGTTTGTATTTTACAATAATTCTTACTTCAAGCACTTTGAAGTGCTCATGCATTATCAGGGTACTGTTTCATTTCTGCATCCTCAATTTGAAGCATTTGGTGCATGCATAAAATGCCTTTGGGCTTGAGTGCTTGGTGCAACTGATGCAAAAATATATACATAATTTTTGCCTTGTCAGGAAAGCTTTGACACTTACAAGATTCAGAACAAAAAACAAAGTGTATCAGTATATATGAAGCAAGAATCAGTGTGTATTCCAGGTAATTATGTTTGGGGTTTGAGAAAGTTCCTACTGTTTGTTTAATTTTCTCTGTGAAGTTTTTTTATATGTAAATATTCCAAGTATTCAAGGTATTAACATTTCCTATGGTTTCATTATTGTTATTGTAGAATATATAAATAGATTTATTATCTATATAAAGCAAATTGTAAAGGTGATCTTGTCCAAGGGATTGAAACATGCTAATGGTTTGTTCTATTTTGTCTGTATAAATCCTGTCTGAATTTTGTCCAAAATTTTGTAAATTAGTGCCTACTGTTGCATTTATTTTACTCCTGTTGTTATTTATATTTTGTTTTATATTTATTGTATAGCTTGCTAATATACGTGGGAGGAAAAAAATCAAGGTATGATAAACTTTGACAGATATCTTGCCTGTCTCATTTAAACCATTGACTTGGCTTTGTAGTGATTGCTAATATGAATTTATCTGAGGTATTTGTTATGGCTTTAGAGGCATTATTTTTCTGCTTCCTGTTTGCGGGTGCCGTTTTTCGTTCATGAATACTGTCTCAGAAAGGTGTAATGTTACTTATTATTGACATGCTAAGGTGAATATGGGAATGAAATTATTTCATTTATGTAATCATTTGCAGGCCGAGTTATCCAAGCATGGTGGAATAATGGCATCTGTGTATGGTTCCAAACCGCTTGATGAGAATATGACCTTAGAGATGTCTTTAGAAATCAATAGAAAATTTCAAACAGTCTTGGAAGATACATTATTGAAGAACATCACTCTTAAGGTTAGTCCTATAGTAACCAGGTGCTTGATTTAATTGTTCCTTACAAGTAAGTCTCTTGCAAGTTTGTACTTTGACTGTGATGAATTTATATCAGGAGAAACTCTTTTTCTTAACCCACATGTAGGCAAGTGTGCTTGGTATTTGTGTTTTAGTGATTGGCCAAAAAGTAATATTCTGCAGTTCACATATTTTTATTCTGAATGATATTTGTGTGTTTTTTAGGTATTGGAAAGAAATTTCATTTCATTTTTCGCTTGTTAAAGATTTCTATGAAAATTAAACTCTCAAACAGAGCTGTATTGACTGTTCCAGTTCATTATTATGACTAAATCATAATAACCATTTGTTAGAATTCCAGTTAACCAGTGGTTGAGCAGGAACTATATAAAATATTTCATTTATTCACTCTACTTTCCATGAATCATTTTAGGTTTTAGTAATAAATATACTGTCTTTCTTATTACAATTTGAATCATTTTCCTACTTTACCTCTGAAACCTCCCATCTTTTTATATGGTATTATAACTTTTCCTTGTCTTTACAAGAATGCCATATCATCCCATTGCCATTTTTACATAGGTTTTCTCTATTTATCTCTTTCCTTAGCCCATTATTAGTATCTAAACTGTTCTAAGAATCATCACAATTTTGCGAATGTGCATTTCATTATATTCAGCTACTCTATGGTAAGTGGTGTTAAGAAAATTGAGTTACCATTTTGTCTTTACAGGAAAATATAGACACACTTGGGAGAGAGATAGCCAGATTAACAATGAGCAACCGAAAATCATAAAAAAGAGAAGTGATGATGTAACCTCCTGGATTGCTTACAAGTATGACTTTTCATTTGCAATTGAAAATCATCCAGTGTCATTTAGGCATGGGATGACTAAACTACGCAATGTCTTTCATTATATATTTCAAGCACTACATGTTTTTTAGGAATATTATATAGTCATTTGGTATTTTGTTGTTATCAGTCTAAATTTATTTGAAGGATATATAGGGTTTATGCTTTCTTTTTATAATTTATTGCAAGATGATTTTTGTGAATCTTAAATTTTGAGATGTGGTTGTTCGGTGTAATCCAAACCCTCAATATGTTTGACCGAAAGAATTTTTTATTTGAGCTCATTTTCTATACCTTTTGCATTTATATATATATATATATATATATATATATATATATATACATATATATATATTTTTATATATATATAATATATATATAATATATAATATATATATGTATATAAATATATACATTTTTTTTTTAAGGGTTAAACATTTAGAAGTGCGGTGTTTTATTTGGTCATGTCAAGTTGATGCCAAAGATGTTGTAGCTCCTCAAGCAATTATGGCAAAAAGTTAATGATGAGAAGCATGTGTGCTGAAAACAAAGCAATTAGATGAAGTTATAATGGCAATGTTACTAAGCAAAAGAAAGAAGCTGGTACTTGAAATGGTTTACTAGATGAGTTCATCTATGTTTTATTGATAGTGGAATAATGATCTTAAATATGGTATTAAAAATCATTTTTCAGATGTCTGTAGCTGCTTATGTATTGCCTTCTCAAAGTGTATTGCAATGAGGGCAAAATTTTCATGCAGTGTCCTTATGGATGTGCCTCCATGTTTGCTTAATATAATCAACATGGTTCCCTTTGTAATAATACATGGACTTTGCGTACATCTATGACCTCTGCCTTCACCAACAAATTTCCCTAAGGTCTAAGAAATGTGTGCATGTATTAATTGGAGGTCTAAATTCTTTTTCTTGAGGTGCCATTGTTAATCTCAAATCTTGTTTATGTTAATAGAAAGTACTGGACTCATTCAGTTCTACCTACATTAACATAAACCAAATTAATTAATAAAATCTAGCTTTGGTGTTCATGCTAAATGGGATTCAATGTGCAGCTCATCATAACCCTTCATGATTAAATATTCAATTTAATGAAAACCTTTGGCTGGACATTTTTGGTTGATTTTATTTTCAGCTGTAAATAAACAAAAGGAATACATTTTAGCCATTAATTGGTGCATATATAACATTTAAGAATACTTGGGCCATTTAAATTCACTCATGTTTTGGTAGTTGGCCTCCAGTTATAACAGTTTGAAGAATAAAATGAATGTTATGGTATTTTTCAGCTGTGTTTCATACTGCATTTTTAAATGAATAATCCATCAAAAATATTTTAGGTCAAGTATAATTATTGGTGTCGAAATGATATTACCTTTTTTTGGTGAATATTTTAGGATTTTTTTTAATATCTTCAAAGAAATTTATAAAATTTTATTTGGATTAATTTAACTCTATAGCCTTAATTCATAAAAGAGAAAATCCAATTTACCAATGATGTTTGGCCAAATCTTTTCACCAAGTGAAATTCTACTCACAGGCTAGATTAAATATTCCACTCACAAATAAATGTTTTTCTTTCTACATTACAACTGTTTTCTGTAAAAGTAAGGATGAGGTTTATCAAATTCATCAATGCTAATATAGTTTCTCTTAGTATGTGTACAGCTCAGTTAGTTGCCTTTATCATTTCAGGTCATTCATTCTTATGTTATTTATTTAATCCTTAATACATATCAGTTTATTTGGTTACATACAGTGTTCAGTGCAATACGTTTCACTAGACTGCCACATCAGTCTTTTTTGTGTGTTTTGGAATTGTTGTTTGTGTGTCTTAAAGTGCTTAGGTTTCTAATACTGGTTTTGTATCATGCTCATAAAGGCATGTTTAAGTGTTTTTGATATATCTTTGCTATTACTATTTAGTTTTTTTTTCTGTTCGTCAACTTTCATATTGATCATTCATCTCCATGCCATAGAATCTCAGCATGTGACCGAATAGGACTTTACTTATTGGTTTCCTCTCATGAAAATCTCTTAATTGGGTAGAAAAATGTTGAAACTTCTTGTTGAAAATTGAATTTGGTTTTATTTGTGATGATACTGGAATGTTATTTTCCAATCAAAGTTTTAGACATCTCTGGCATTAATTGTTGCTAATAAGGGTGAGTCATTTGTACATATTGCCTCTATTTTTCAAAGATAAATGCTTGGAGAAAAATAGTTGTCCCCGTAGTAGTCCTTTATTTTCAGAAATCCCCAACATGAAGTTATTTTAGATGACTATTATGATCCGAAAAGACTCTCTCTGGCTGACCATTAAGGGTTGAATTATGAATTATCTGGATGTTACTTTATGGTAGTAGTGTGACGGTTTTCTGTTCAAATTAATTAAGTTTTGTCTCGACCAAATTTGGTGTGGCACTAAGACATCAAACTGAAATCCTCGCTGGTGTGGCAGTGCCCTCAGTGGTTTGTCTTTATCATTTTGCTGTGCGCTTTCCCTGGCTCTCAAGGTAAACTGGCAACCGGCACATCTTGTCCATTTCATGCCTAATGGTGTTGTTTGTCATCAGTCATCAAGTGCACACACACGCATATATATATTTGTGAGTCATGGTAGTCCTGGGGTAGGGCATTGGAATACTGACCGGAGGGCCTGGGTTCCATTCCCAGGCAAGCCTTTCTGGGTACCTGCAGCTCCACCTAAGCTATGTGATTTTTCGGGTACCACATCTTCCTGTGAAAGTATAACCGGCACAGGGAAAGGAACTGGCACCCCTACCCTGATGTGTGAATTTCACACGCCATCGGCTTATTACTGGGTGAACTCGACTATCACCTACCAAACCGACCTTCAGGTTGATTACTGTGTTTATAATTTTTTATATATGTGTGTGTGTGTATATATACATATACTTACGTAGTTAACTCTAATTCAAGAGGATATAGCATTAAGTGCAGCAGTTACTGAATTCTAGGTGTTATTATTGGGTCATGAGAGAAAATTATACACCATGTATTATAAGGGTCAGTAATGATTGTGGCATGAGTGATTGTTATTATCCTCCATGGGTTCATGTGCAATGAACATTGATAATGTGAGATCTCAGGTTATTTCAATAGTGTTCCACAATCCCTAAATGCCAGCCTGCACAGGCATTTTTACTGTGGTCATCTGCGGCAAAATTTGATCTGCATGTGGGGTACTTATGTCTTAGACCTTAATTGGGAAAAATGTCATCCATATACAACAGGCTGGGTGGCTCTGTCTTAATTCTATGAACTTTGTATTCTATTATTCCTTGAAAATTTTCCATTTAAGTGATGTTAAATTGTTGTAACGGTTCCATATAACCGATAATGTGCTTGCCAAATTAGCTTGAAGGAAATGGATTAAGGACTTAAAGACACGACTGTTGGCATTTTGTATTAAACTGATTAAGGTGCAGTGTCATTTTCTTAGTCACTCAACTCTAAGTACCTGCTATTATTAGTTGTGTTGGCAGTTTGTCTGCAAAAGTGATATGTGTTTTTTGGGAGCTCCGTTATCTCCAGAGTGTTATAATCTCCGCAAATATGTCCACCATTGCAGTTTCATGAAGATCATCATATTGAATTGGAATGAAGCAAACCGAGTGTTGGTTTATGATGTTTAATACCTCAATTTGGACCTGATGTTGTTTGAAATCCTAACCCTGTTCCAACTCTTCTCCCATAATTGCATATGATGACTGCAGAGATTTTTCATTGGACCATAGAGGCAGGCAGACATTTGGTAATTACTACATATAATGCTGCTATGATAAGATTGTTTTATTTAATTCAGTCCATGGTGAGAATGTTCCATCATCATAATTTTTTCTAGGATTTTGGTATGTCGTGTAAACCATCTCCTGGAAAGATTAGTTCAATTTTTATTTTCTGGGTAAAAAGACAGTACATTCTTGGGAAAGCCTAAATGTTACTTAAGTACACAATGTATTAAAATTATGACTATCTATGTATATGCAACCATTGCCCATTTTAATTTATTTATGTGATATTTGAAATAATATGTAAATATGCAGGATATGTTTGAAAAGTTTAAGGCATTAAAATTAAAAGTATGTTATTTTTATTATCCTGACTTATTTTATTTTAATGGTTCTAATGAGGCATTATAAAAATCTTTGAATGAATTTGATTGATGGACACTGATTAAAGTTATGGATGTATGCAATGCTATCAATACTTCAAATGCCTTCAAATTCGGAGCTAGGTCACACTTTGTCCTCCTTATTCTCTGTGCTCTCAATTGGCCCATTGATTGTTTGAGAGAGGAAAGGTTGAGTAAGGTAAGTTGTTGATTGGCAAGTGGAGTACATTTTAGGTGTGCCAAAATGGATAACTGGTTACTTTCTTATGAGTTGGCCTCCATCTCCCAGTGAAGGTGGAAGGTGGTATAAGTTGAGAACAGCCAAAAGCTAATCACTCAGTTTACACAAAGATATTTTGAAAAAGGTCAATGGTTGTTGGCTGTAGTTCACAGGCCATTCAGACTTGTGCAATTTGTAGAAACTAAGGAGACATTTCTTTCTCGTTTTAAATTTCTTTGTGAATTATTCAATGTATTCAATTGGAAAAATCTAATTTGAATTTAATTACATTGTACTCCTTCATTATGCTTACCATTCAGCAAGCGTCATATTATCTTCATCCAATTCATGAATGTCTCATTCAATTGTTTTGCACTTCTGTTGTACTGGCGGCCTTTATGTCAGATTGTATTGTCTTGCTTTTTAAAGGCATTGAATCAAATTGAAGCATATACCTGCGTACATATCCACTTTTCATGGTATATTCATTTTTCAGTTGAAAATGAGCAACAATTCTATAATGTACACTAAATTTTATTTATGTCACTCTAGACTTGAATGAATTGTCACACATTTTCCTGTCTGAGTACCATTCAGCACTTGTCGAAACACCATTGTTTAATATGCATACCTGGCACTACCACATGAATATGCCATTAAATTTTAACTTCCAGTGTTTTTTTCATAAAAGCCATATTTTTCACTTCATTTAAAATCATTGCCCTGTATTTATTTTACTACACAGTAGTATGTGCCATTTCAAACTTATGGCCTCTATATCTATAGCTGACATGTCTTCATCAAGAAGTTTTATTATGTAGGATTTTATTGCCAAACATAGGCCTTCTAGGGTGCATGTTGGTTAAAATAACTCTTTAGCTCACCTTTAATCAAGTCATTATTAAAGGGCCAAAATCCATGAAATACAAGGCTGATAAAACCTGGATGTATGTTCTGGAATAGACCTAAATGTTAACTGACGTGCTAATAGTCCCAGGCTAATGATTGATATCTAACGTTACCATGATGTGTAAGTATCACTTAGTGTAGAGTATCATGGTGGTCATAACGGAAATTTCAATCTGAAATGTGTAGCTTGTGGCATAATTACATTAAGGCTACGTATCAGATGTAAACTTATTCGGCAAGTAAGGTTTACGAAGAGGAAGGAGTTGATGAGAAGGATCTTGAGTGTGGCATTGGAATTTTGCGGTGGCCAACTTACAGGCTTCTCACTGAGAGGGCCCAGCTTCAAATCCTGGAGACAACAAATATTTTTCAGTGGTATCCCGATCCCTACTTGAAATGCTTTGTGGAGGGCACTTTGAGTGAGTACGACATCCGTCAGATGGGACGTTAAACTGCGAACCCCTTGGCATCTTTCGTCAAAAGGAGGCTAATGCCGATTCCAGGTTTCTCTCAACCCTTCCTTTCCCATCCATCCCTAATGGTGTAAATGACCTTAGCTGTTGCCTCCTATAAAAACTACTACTATGTAAGCAAGGTAGGGAGAGAGAAGGAGTAGGTATGTGTGGGATGGGATGAAGGGGGACAGGAAGTATGTGGAATTGAAGTGTTCAGTTTTACAATATGTTGTGTTAGGTGAAGCTTAGAAATGAAG
Source organism: Hetaerina americana (assembly GCF_022747635.1). Taxonomy (NCBI): domain Eukaryota; kingdom Metazoa; phylum Arthropoda; class Insecta; order Odonata; family Calopterygidae; genus Hetaerina; species Hetaerina americana. The sequence goes on along the minus strand of NW_027287095.1, from coordinate 62,591,088 downwards.
TTGTTGTAACCATAATTACATATATAAGCTTCACATAACAGAACATAATGTAAAACCATACGCTACAATAGACCCTCATTTAGTTACACATACTTCCATAACATATTTCCATCCAAACCTTACCTTAAAAAATTGATGTTTAATACAAAAATTGTACTAGAACTATCTGTTATTCCGTGAAACTGAAAACCTTGCTATTGAAATTCAACATCTGCTGCTGTACCTTGTCATTATTTAAACAATACATTGGTAAACTCCCCTTAGTGCTGAGTACTCTGAATGGGTTGATCCATTAGATCAATCATGCATGTATCATTGGAATTATATAAAAATTAGCCATATCAATATGAACAGTGATCATCATCATCTTTAATAATCTGGGCATTGGTTGATGGCTTCCCTGTCAGCAACCCTTGGGTTGATAACAGTAGAACTCCAGGCTATCTTGTTTTTTTCCTAACCTTGCCATTCCATGTTAGTTTATTTAGCGAAAATCTTCCTTTATTTGTGTCTTGTATTTCATCTTTGGTCTTTCTCTAAATTTCCTGTTATCCTACCCTGGTTCATTTACGAAGTCTTCAGTGTGCCATAATATTACAGAAAGTGACCATTTAGTTTTCCTCCTCTTCACACTATTGCCTCCCGTAGGCTTTCCCTCGTCATACTCTTTGGAAGGGTTTCGTCTAAGTTGCTTATTCTGCATGAACTATTCAATAAGTCCTTGGGAAAATATAGAAAAATGAATTCTTTTGGGTAGATTTTTGTATGTTGTTCAACATAATCTCCTTTCAGCTGTTCAAAAAGTAGGATTTTGGAAGATCGTCAAGACAGGCATCTATTTTGGCGATGACCTCGTCATTAAACGTGTAATTTTTTGATGAGTAATTTTTTCCATGAATCTGGTGAATACTGGTGGATGTTGTAATAATCATAATTTTAATTTTATTGTTTCCACTATTGATAGGTGTGCACCTGTGCATTGTCTTGATGAAAGGGAATTTTTTCTTTGGCTTTGATATCTTTTGGTGTTAAGCCTTTTAAATAAAAATATTTAATCATCACACGAAACGTTTTTTCAATTTTTCTAAGTAAGCAAAAGCTTGCTGCTTCAATCGATTATGAAAATGAAACCACGTGATGACTATAGATGAGACTTAAACAGCAGTTTGGTGAGAGATGAGGCTAACTAGAAGTAAAAATTTTCCGATGCTACAAGCGCCATCTCTTGGATTTTGTGAGGCCTTATTGAACCATCCTCATATTTAATTAAGTGTTGTAGTTGAGTAAATTGATTGGAGTTACTTCTAGGGCAGTATAAGTATGTTTAAAGAAAGACTAATACTAATCCAAGAAAACTTCACCTAATATAAATAATAAGTCAAACCAGGATTCAAAGTTGGCTTATTTCTGGTCGTATGCCATAGCCACCAAACAACCAAGTCACCCCACCTCTGAACATACCTAACGTTTTTCTTACACTAAAGGCACTGTTGTTGCATTTCCCTCAGTTTCTTTTAATTTACTGAAGTATTGGTTTTAAGTTGGCAAAGTCAGTTTTCAATGGAATTTGTTGCGTAGAGGAAATATTGATTAGCTTCAAAAAGAAGTCATTGCCTAAGCACAATGAAATGTTTATTGGCTCAAGAGTATCTTTAATGGATATCCACTTAATTATTGTGGTTTTATGCAGCATTATCACTAATAGAGATCTTTTTTTCGGCTGCTGTCCATCTCCTCTTGCCTTAGAAAGGTAACTCGGAATGTAATTTATTTAAAACCCCTTCTTAATGTGTCCTTAAGTTTTTCTCATTGTTATCAGTTTCTTTTTTGGGTTACACTCTGGTTCTTGGTATTTCCAGCATTAGTAATATTTCTGCTCAAATGACACTCATAAATAAAGTGAAGAACACAGTTTGTACTGTCCACTTATTTACCTGAATGTATACAATATTTTTTTAAATTTATTTAATACCTTGTACTTGGGTGTGTGGCAGGAGATGATTACACACCAGACTACCCATGACCCAAAACGCTGTTCCCTCCTAGTGGGGTTGGATAAACATTATTTTATTCTGATCCCTTAGCATTAGTGGGAAAAATGGAGTCTAAAAAGTGTCTGTTCTGCACTTAATCTCTTGAATTGTTTTGAAATGATCTGTCCTACTGTAAAACAATAGGGGCTAGTTACACATTTTCAATATCATTGTTAGAGAGACATCCTTCCAATTTATACAAGAAATTTAATCTGAAATGTAGCCTTCACTCCAGGAGTGATTCCCGACCTAGATCCCTCTATAATTTTGATATGCTATTCAGTTTATCATTACAACATTTCACAAATCTACGTAGCTCCTCTACGCCACACGCAATCCTATTCATCAATCAATCTGACTTCATGAGGATCCCATATACTAGCAGCATATTCTAAATTAGGCCTAACCAGCCAAAGATAACATTTCTCTTTAAACTTTTCCTCATATTTCCCCAACACTTTTAATAAATCCTAATTTTTCGTTAGCTTGTCCACACATTCACCATATATATTCCATCCGGGAGAGGTCATGAGTAAGGGTAACACTTAAGTATTCAATTGAGTCTACACTGTCTATTTCAGTGTTCCTGATGGAGCAATTGCTCGGGAGGGAATTACTCTTTTTCCAAAAATTCATCACTAAAATTCGCACTTTTTTAAGTTTAATTCTAACTGTCATGTTTTGCACCAGCATTGTGTAGCCATTAGGTCATCTGCTAAAGCTGCTTTATCCACATGAGTATGGATATCTCTGTTAACCACTGCATTGCCGGCAAACCAACGTACCTTACTATTAACTACAGAGTTAATGTTGGTAGCGTAAATAAGAAATAAAAGAGGTCGGATAGCACTTCCCTGGGGAGCACCTGAAATTCCTTCTACTGCATTAGAGTGAGCACCATCTGTGACTACTCTTCGTATCCAACCATTCAAAATGTTTTTAATCCAGCCCAGCATATTTTTATTTGTGCCATATTCTTCTGGCTTTGTGAATTGTTTACTGTGAGGTACTTTGTCGAAAGCCTTTTTAAAATCTAGAAGATGTGTCCCTTGGAACAATGGAAGGACATCATGAACAAAATGCACAAGTTGTTTCTAGTAGGAATTAGCCTTTCGTAAACTCTGCTGCTTATTCATCAGCAACTCCTGACTATCGTGGTGTCCCACTATTGAACTAGCCACTATATATAGTATTCCATGACCTTACATGATATGGATGATAGGGAAATAGGTCGGTAATTGTTCGATTCCTCCTTGTTTGCATATATTAAGTACAATTTCACCCAGAGTGATATTTATATACAATATCATCATCATCAGTATTTCAATCCTAGGGTTGGTTTACTGCAGCCCTCCATTCTACTCTATTTAATGTCAATGCCCTCAATCCTTGATACCTTCTCTGTTTTACATCCTTCTTAATTTGTTCTATGTACATGTCCCTTAGTCTTCCCCATGGAATATTCCCTTCTATTATATTCGTGATCAATCCATTGTGCCTCAATGTGTGTCCAATCCATCTATTTCTTCTTTGCCGTAGAGTTCTCAATATGGTCCTATCCTCTTCTGCTCTTCTATATAATTCCTTGTTCGTTACTTTGTCTGTTCATTTAATCTTCAGCATTCTCCTCCAGCTCCATGTTTCAAAGGCTTCTATTCTTTGCTGGTCCACTTTTCCAATTTTCCAAGTCTCAGAACCATAGAGCACCATACTCCATTGGAAGTCTTGACGAATTGCTTCCTGGTTTCCAGTCTTAGGTTCTTTGAGCATAGTAATTGCCTCTTCTTCATGAATGCGTTCTTAGCTTGGGCTATTCTTCGCTCATTGTCGGTGGATTTTTGGGGTATCAGTTCTTTCTCAGAAATCTTGGGTGGTGCAGGGAAATGAACTGGCCCCTCTGACCTGATGTGTGAATTTCACATGCCATTGGGCTTAGTACTAGGCGATTGCCCTTGCTTATCAAACAAACTGTACTGTTGATAAATGTGATTCGTTGTTTTTGGTTCATTTAATTTTTATGTGACTTTACTTGGCTATTAACAATTATTTTGGTTGTCCACCTGTTCATTTTGAGTTTTAGTTTTTCATTCCAGTCTCATTGTAGACTAATAATCTTGTTAGATAAATGAAAAAGAAACTCTTTGTTCCAATCCACCACTTTATTACAGGTACGACTAGTTTCGATGCTACGGCGTCATCCTCAGGTACCTGAGGATGACGCTGTAGCGTCGAAACTAGTCGTACCTGTAATAAAGTGGTGGATTGGAACAAAGTGTTTCTTTTTCATTTATTAAAATGAACTTCCACAAAGTTGAGGCTGAAACTATTGAACTAATCTTGTTAGATCTTTTTTTCTATTCAAGTGTAGTCATACTGTCTGCAGACCAGAGGATTTTTTTATCCCTTATTCACCTATCCTTAAACCGCCTCCTGAAATAAAAACATGTTTTATTCTCAGTATAGGCACCCATGAAAGATCAAAGACTACAGTTAGTATCTAGTTTTGTTATTCTCTATTTTATGCTTGACCAGAATCTCTGTTATGTCACAATCAGACTTAACCACTCCTACTTTCTTACTTCAGAAAGAAAAGTTCAAAACTTTGACAAACCCATGATTGCATGATATAGATAGATATTTTTGTGTGTAAGTGTGCATATATTTATGCATATGAAATTACATACTCATATTTATGTATAAATGAGCTATTGTTATTGATCCTTGCCTGAACCCAAACTCATCATCTCCTAAGTAATCATTTGTCTTCCTGTCCATTCCCTTAATGATAATCCTGATGACCACTTTAGTTGCACATGAAATGAAACTTATATCATATAGTCCTCAATTATGGCTGCTTATTCTTTTTTCTTTGGTATAAGAACTGACACTGGTATGATGAAATCTTGCAGCTAAATTCCTCTCTCATAAATGCTACATATTAGTCCTTGAAGACTCTCCTCCCACATTTCTCTAAACCATGAAGTAGTTCTGAAGGAATGTTGTTTACCCCCATACCCTTACTTGATTTCAATTCCCTTGTTATGACCCCTATCTCACTATCAAGTGCTCCTGAACCTAAGCTATCCTTATCCATGTCATATTCTCTTCCCATGTTCAAGCTTGCTGGCCTAATATTGATACCATATATGAGTAGTTCATCTATATATTATTTCCAACTCTCCTGAATCTTTTCTGGTCCAATTAATAATTTTCTGGTCTTACCTTAGATCTTTTGAACTGAACTGATTTTCCCTTCTTATTCCCTGAGAATGCTTTCACCTTCCCATGCAGTGCACTAATTTCTCTCTTCCTATATGAATTCCATAATTCTCGCACTGCGCCTTCCTCCACGCTGCTTTCTCCCTATTAGTTCCCCCTCATCAGATAATTATTTAACTCTATATACGTCCTTCTACCTACCTATTTACATTCTCCCATTTCCTTCTATCGCCTGCCTTTCTTATAATTTCGTCCGTGATCCCTGTCCTTTCCCTTTTTATGGATTAACGACTAGTGCTTTCCACTGTTACCGCCACACGCCCTTGCGGCGGCTTGCGGAGAATTGTGTGGGTATAAAAATTTATTGACGATTAGAACGTCCGCTAAATTATTTTAATTTGTTAATGCCTAACTCATTGATGATTAGCGTTTTTAGAACGTTTTCCTGGAGGAATTGAAAGACGAATCGTCATACTTTCCTGGCCGGTGCTCCTCCATTATTGGCGAAAATCATTGCCCTGGGTGATCTTCGAGAGTACGAGTACAAGCGCGTATGGAAGGGTATGGCGTGGCTCTTAACCCCTACATCGATTGAGGCATGAGGGCACAGCGCAGCCCCGTCCATCTCAAATGAAAGAAAAATGTACTCGTATCTAATTTATCACAGTGAAAAGGCTGAGACGCACAATGTGCGAGCTGTTCATAGTTCGAGCCGGGATTTGATGCATTCTGTGGTGATTTTATCATCGGTTTGTCGTATCCAGCGAACAAAGGAAAAAAAATTGTTGTGAAACACTCGAATTATCTGTCTTTTATGATCCCGTCCTGCGTCGTTCACTTTTTTTCTAGCAGGCTGGCTCAGATATGCGACCTCTCTGTTATGAAAAAGTTAATGATTGACAGACAGCCAGGTGGCGATGTCGAAGAGGTCCTCCTCGATCATCTTGTCATTGGGTCATGACCACTAGGCCTCGCATCTGACGCCTGTAAGTATTTAGGTCGACTTTACCCGGATGTGTGTGTATATATATGTATATGTATATATATACTATATATATATATATATATATATATATATATATATATATATATATATATATATATATATATGTGCATATAGATTAAAATATATATATGTGGGTCGCGGTAGTCCAGTGGGTATAGCGTTGGACTGCTGACCGGAGGGTCCCGGGTTCGATTCCCAGGCAAGGCACTCTGGGCACCTACAGTTCCACTCAAGCCGAGTGATTTTTCGGGGACCAGGTCTTCCTGGGAAACCATAGCCGACACAGGGAAAGGAACTGGCCTCCCTACCCTGATGTGTGAATTTCACACGCCGTATAGGGCTTAGTACTGGGTGATCTCTACCATCACCTACTGAACCGACCTTCGGGTTGATTACTGTGCATATATATGTTGAATAGCTGCAACCACCCCCCCTATAGTCCTGAAGTCGCCCCTGCAGACTTCTTTTTGTTCCATCAGATTAAGGCAGCCCTGAAAGGATCCCGTTTTTCGTCCATGGAAAAAATCCAATCAGCCGTGATGAAGGCCTAACGAGAGGTCCCCGAAGACGTCTTCCAGGGCGCGTACCATGGGAGAGTCGCTAGAAAAAATGTGTTGAGGCTCAAGGACAGTATTTTGAAGAATTTTTGTGCTTTTGCAAATCTGTTCAATAAATTACTTAACAAATAATTGCATTACTTTCGGATCGCGTCCTGTATTATCACTCTGATTGTGTGTATAATACACCGGCGAGATTTACGTATATCTCTACTTATCACAATTCGCGGGAGTGATAGGTGAGAACTGCTTCTATGCCGACGCAATTTCGTGATGAATTCGAAAACTGGAGAGTGTACCTAAGGGTACAAATTTCATCGTCTTTTATTTTTGAAACTTGAGATCACATTTGGTTCTCCTGCCGTGGGAAATGTTTTCATGGTAATCAAAGTTCAGAATTATTCTTGAAAGACCCAATTAATAGCAGAACCATCAACCTCAGGTTAAAATTGGATCAAAGACAATTCCTTAATTGTTTTCTGCATTCATTAATATTTTTCGTCTCGATCGTTGAATTTTTGTATTTTTCTTACGGAGTATTTTAAAATGATATGAAGAGGATCATTAAAAATAATGTTTTGCCTAGAATCGAATGAGGTGTGCCTACTCTAGCATTTTGAGTTTGAAAAAAGGAAGTTATGTTGCCGCACCCTGTACAAAGAAACGATTAATCGGCTGATTGATTTCGAAGTTTCAGCCTCCGAAGACAAGGATAGAACTTTTGCGTAATGCATTTTCATAAACGTTTTCGTTCATGAAGTTACATCATACTTAATATTCGCAGTTGTATTACAATCGATGCATTCGCCCATATGATGACAGCGATAAATATGTCATCCGTGCCGGGGTCTTTTTGCTGGCGAATGTAAATTATTCCCTCAAGGTGAAACAATTTTTAAGACGAAATCGCTTACCGCCATGTGCCGAGAAAATTATTATGCACATACCACGCTTTAATTAACGAATGATGAATGGTATATTTAGAGTGCACGCTGATTCTTAATGTATTTTCCTTTCCAGGAATGACCATCATTAAAACAATAATTTTCACAATTTTTACATCCCATGGTACATCAGCATCGCCTCCGGTTCGAAGTTGATATGGCGCGAAATTCGGTGAGTACTAAAGACCTGTACTTCACTTGTCGTTCAGATATCGTGCTACTACTATCACCGTGTCGGGAATCACCGAAAATAAAACTTCCATGTTCACCAAAAGAGCGTTATAGATCGTCATCTGGCACCTGGTAGTGCGCCTGAAATATAATGTTCATCAATTACCAAAAGTGTTAATCGAGTTTCGTTAAATTTCACGTTGGAGAAATCATTTATATAGACCGGGATTCGAGCCAGGGTTCCTCGATTTCAAAGCGAACACTTCGGCTAAATCAGCTATCGAGGCGTCTCCACTGTGACTTTCGGATCGAATTGCCGTCTGGGCATTTTTTTCCATCGAGGATTCTCTAGCATTTACGTACTAACCATCGAGCGAGCTCGCTTAAGTTATCGCTACGGCATTTGTCGCTGTTTATTTCGATTCTCGCGAGGCATTTTGCTACGGATCTTTGAACTACAATGCTATCACTAAAACCCTGAACCTCTTCTAGTATTCCATTCGAAAATATTCGTGACTCGTCAACCAAATCTTTCCAACGCCTATCCTATGGTGCGAATTTCCTGAAAGTCAAGAATAATCGAAAATGAAGTATTGAAACGACTTTCTGATCCATTAAGATAATCATATTATTTTTAGCTGTTGTATACTGTATTAGGGTGTATAATATTGGATATTGGGTATATGCGGTAGAGGTAGGAAAAGAATAGGCATGTTGGACGGAATGGAGATAAGTTCTTGAGGGATGATTTACTGTTATTCTTGTCTTACCAAGACCGTATCATAAGGCATTAATTAAGTTCGCACTTAAGCTAAATACGTCGAAGCTTTGTACGAATGCCCCCTAGTTGCTTTCGTCAGTCGTCACTTGAGCTGCACGTCACACTTTCTACTATTATTGCTTGTTTAGATACGTACAGTCGTAAGGGCCTAAAAATGAGTGACTCGGTCATGATTCGTTCATTCCTATCTGAGAAGAGTGCGCACTTACACTAATGTAAAACTGTCGAAACGGCCCTCAAGGGACGATTTTATTAATTTCTCATCTGTGTATTAAGAAAGATATTTCTCAAGTCAGGTAAATTTCCATCATCATTGGTTTCCTGGGTAGTTTTTATTTATATTCGAAGTTCTTGAATCACAATTTCAAAAAGACATGTTATCAGAACGAAAGTCTTCGCCGCGCATGTTGACATTTCATCCCATAAATTTTGAGCCCATCTTTTCGCAAGCCTTATCGTCCGTACACACTTTTATATGGTAGGTGTTTACTCTATCCGATTGTTTATATACGCCTCATAGATCACACGTGGGAACGTGAATTTAATTCATTCTTTATGACTTACCCATTAAGTTAGGATTTCCAGTTTTTCAAGTGCCCGACCCCCATGATTTTAAAATATACACAATGCAATCACCAGGTTCAACTGTCGGAAACTTACTGTCAATTTCTGTTAGAGGTGCCCGCGAACCACATCTTTATGCCATTAGCTGTGACCATGGCACAAGAGCACCTTTGTATGTGCGATAAATCCTAGCTGGTAAATTTCAACCCTCAGTGGACCTATTTTGGCTCTGGGCAATGGATTACTGACTTACAATAATTAGGTCCACTATTATTTGCAAATATATTCTCCATCAATTCAATTAACGTATCGGTTTGATCTTTAGGCCTCAAATTTCATTGAAATGACGTCTTATTAGGCAAGTAATTTCTAATTAGAGGTTAAATACTAACGCTGCTCTTTTGATATTTAATTATATTAAAGTTAAACCCTAATTAAATTCATATTTACCTTAGAGGCGAACTATTCGCTCATATTATGTAGACCGGATTCGCTTTCGCTATCAAGTGGCGAGCGGCTTCCTCGATAAGTCAAGTAAATGTTGAGCTGCCATTTTTCAGCGTATCCAACCAAAGCCTTGTACTCAACTTGTGATTCATATGCCTTTACTTTATTTCATAGTGCTCAGCGAGGGTTTCCGAAAAATTAGTCTTCTATTCATGACTAGAAGAGAGTGTGAGGAACGCTTGGACGCCTTGATAGTCTTTTCGAGGTTGGTCGCCCTGAGGAGGCGGGCGGGCGAGCTAAGCCGCAAGCCGGGGAATCACCTTTATCGAGGGACTCGGCGATTGTGCAGCAAGGCCTTTTGTGTTTATCGTCCGTCCTCCGCAGCGGATGTGACTTTCCGTTTTTTCCATTGACTTTTGGGCTCCACGAGGCGCACTTTATCGTCACCTTTCCAGGACGACAATGGATGAGGTATGTCATTAATCCACTAACTTGTTTGTTTGGCTTTTTTTCTGTTGACGACGAGTGTACTGAATGACGCGTCGTGCGACCGTCGACGTTATCGCGCACGCGCTTCTCTCGTTTAGATGAGGCGACGCGCCCTTCTTCGCTGCGTCGTGACGATTATTGTTTTATTTTCAACTTCGCCTCGTCAGCCGCAATATTCGTCGAGAGCCCTTCTCCAACCTCGCTCCGGTTCTTCACGCGGAAATTCAATACGATCGCTTCAATTTTACGTTTTGGAATGCATACCCCTGTCCGAGCATCAATTGGAAATGGAGCGAGGGCCGCGATTTGTTTGTTTTATTGGAGCATCGGCACGAGGAAAACGGCTCCGCTCTTCAATGCAACATTAGCGGATGACTCCGACAAAAGTTACTGTTGCGGCATCTCCCGCAGTTTCTTTGGAATTTGGCTCCGCTCTTGTTGAAAACTTGTGATTGCGCTTGTTTATTTCCTGAATAAAAGTGAAGGTGAAGTTCTCTATGCCCCTCCCCATCACCTCTATTGTTCTTTACGTCGTGTTTGGCCCGAGGGGATGATTTTGTTTTTCGCACGGACATTTTAATGAGTGGGACAGCTCAACGTATTCAGGTTTATAATACTGCGCCCCCCCCATCTCCAACCTTCCCATGGCGGAAACCTCGTCGGGGACGCCCCTCATTCTTTCCTTTTTCATCCCGGACAATGATTAATACTTTTCACGCATTTCTTTTCCGACTCCTGGAATAGTAGTACTCATTTTGGTGCGTGTTTTTCCTGGAAATATATTTTAGGATGATGTGGGAGTGTATTGGCATATCCTTATGGCCAACCGAAGGGGTTAACCGACCGAATTTGATCTCAGCGACACCTTCCTTCTTCGTTTCCCGCAACTTTCTGATTATAGGTTCAAGAAATTTGTCGATACTCAATCCAGATTTGTGACATTGAATTTAAGCAGAAAAGCTGATTTCGGAAATACACCGAGCATTTAACAGGCCGTCATTTGTTCATGCTAGGGTTTTAATGATCGGCAACATCGGAAGTGGAAGTCGGCAGTTACTCACCCAGAGTGTTTTGCTCCGATTCCATCCATTTGTGTATTGGCAATCACAGAGCAATGATCTACCTTCCTATATTTTATAAATAACGAAATACGTTGTACTCAAATCCATTTGAGGAAAAAAGTGCTGCATCGAGACGTGATTGGTATAGATGAATCCATGGTAACATTAACAAACTTGATAAATGAAGTAAGTGAACCGACTCCTGCGAGCACAGGCACTCGGAAGTGTTTGTATGAGTTTCGCTGGTTTTGTAAAATATTCCAGTCGCCGAAGATGGTTTTGAAAAATGGACACGGCACTTAACATTTGGAAAATACGTGCATAGTATCCCTAATTGCCCAAGAAGAATCGGAACTGAATCCTTTTTGTTTTCATGGAATCCTTGAAATAAGATTTGGGAACCCCCGTTTAACATACAATTCCGATTTTGGAATTTGAATGTAGAGGCGACGACTTAAACGAAATTCTTGGAAACTATAAGTTATGGGGTTGTGGTACTTGTGGGTAACAATCATAAGGCCTTCCGAAGACGTCCTTCACATATAATTTCATTGAATTTAAGTAAATGAACATTATGCGATTAATTGTCCGTCAAATAATATTTTTTGGTTTGTAATATTACAATTCCTGTCGCTGTGCTAGTGATAAAAAATTGAAGCCTTAAAAGATGATAACAGTGATAATATTTTACTTTCCGAAGAGTACACATTGGTTTAGAATATGTCTAATAGAAAAATTACGAACAAATTAGACTGAAAAAATTATGGGACAATTATTCGTCCTGAAAAAATTCAAGTGAATAATACGGTTTAGAGCGGAGAAAAGTTTCACAAGAGATCCGAATGAGCTCTTGGTGCTTCTTAGATGAGTTGGTACGTAATATGTTATCCATGCGGAAACACAGTGCTTTTGGTCCTGGGGAAAGCTGCTGTAAGTCGCATATATGTTAAATGATTGTGTACACGCATGAAGTTATTAAAGAACTGTTGGAGTTAGACTGACATTAGGGCAAGAATGTAAACACAAGGAAAGGGTATTAAAGCGATTAAAGATAGGGTGGAAAGGTACACTATATGGGACAACAGTCATTAGTCGTTACACATTTTTCTATAATCTGAAGTTTTTTCATCATTATTGGAGACGAGCCTAAGGATATGATATAAACTGGGCATCAAGACGAATTGTCTGATAAATGAATTTGAATATCGGAAACAGCCAATAAGTTGTACAATATTTAAAGGTGCTTAATGCGATGTACTAAATGGGAGCATTTCATCCAATTTGCCTTATATTTTCCTTCCTCTACCTCGCTTTTCCAGTATTCTCCCCTCTATTACTGCTTTCATCTTGTACTGCCTTCTTCGAATTACTCCCAGAAGTTGTCTCTCTTCGCCTACCATGCTTAAAACTCCGTCTCTTTTCCGTTCCACCCATTTTATTTTCTCCACATCCATATCCTAGAGACCTCCAATGCACGCATATCCTCTTGCATAAACGGGAAGATTTAAGATCTGGATGAAATTAAAATTTGATCTTAGAAAAATACTGCATTTAGAGGGCGTTTCAACAACTTTACTAGAGATTTTTTCTAAATATTTATGGAATGCAGCGTATACAGAAATACATATTATATCGAGATGTAATCCCTTCTACAATAGTTAATGGTTTCCGGCGTGACCTCCCGTCCCTTATCCCTTAATTATTAATCCCTTCTACAATTTAAATTGCTTCCTTCTTCGAATCCTATTCCTCCATTTGTCGCCGCAGCTATGAACGAATGCTCACGAAAAAGACTGATGGAGGCTTTTAATTTCTCTTTACTTAGATCCCACATAGAGCGTGCAGGGTCAACCTTTTGGATTATATCATAAAGCACTAATTCGGGATTTGTACAAAATACGGACAATTACTCCCGATTGGGGGAATAGCCGACGTGACGTAGCACAATTAATCATAGGATGCTTGAGACTGGGGCCTCTGGAAGACCCACCGCTAGGCTGAAATAATTTCCAAGGATTTACTTATGTGATTTTACGCACATCTAGTAAGTGTATCAAGGCCCATCCAATGCTAGCGGGTCAGACATTGTCGGTATTGCCGAAATAACATTGATACTATTTAGGGGATTCGTTTTCCTTTCGCGGACTAGAGGACAAAATTAACATTGAAAGGTATGCTCCTTTTATGGAGTTCTCCATCGTTTTATCGCGAGTTGTAGTGCGAATTTAGATTGATGAAACATCAATCTTTAACCCAAAGAAATTTTTGCGTTCGGTGAATTATCTATTTTTCCCTAAGCTAGCATTCATATTTTCCCTATTGAACCAACTGAGCTTTGTAGAATGGATGAGTGATTTTTCGTGTAAAAAAGACTTAGAGCTACAATAAAACTGTCGACGTCGTTTGCGACGAGTCGCATTTGTCGTTGGAGGCAGGGTAAAACCACAACTGACAATGAGGTTTGAAGCATTGCTGCATCACGCGCTCAGCGGAGTAGATTGTTTGAAATTTGAGTTGAACAGAAATCTCATTCCCCATTTATCTCGAACGCCCTGCATCGCTGTCTCTCTCGTTGTTTCATATGATATATGAGTGTCGCAGCTCGTGAGTTCTGAATCAGAACTGCTACGAATGAATTTCACTCTATGAAGTCCGCATGAAAGGCATCCAAGTGGCACTTATTCTAGAGTATAATGAGAAAAATTGCTCCCGGCAGATATTATTTTCGCCTGTTAATGCAGATTTGTTTTGATTTTGTGATTTTTTCCTGACTTTTTCGTGATTTTTTTCCTTTCACGTGTATAGTTACTCCTACCCAAGCACGCTTTTAGCTTGCATTGGAATAAATTCGCACTCGGATTTCACATAATGCCATTCTTTGAGAGCGGTGCGAGAATTGACCGACCGATTTAAGCGTTTTTGGAGAAAAAAATACTATCAGGGATCTTAGGGAGTTTGTGTGGCAAGGAGATAAATGTTGACCGAACATATACGTCTCACTGATGGGGAAACTGTACGCTTGCCGCTATTTTAATGTGTTAAACATTAACGAGACTGAGGACACAGATTTCCGCTATCATCTCGCCAAGTTTAGATAAGGAAAAATTACGAGATAAAATATAGCTAGGACCAAAACTGAGTGTGGGTATGTGGAGGGGAAGCCAAATCAAAACACCGACAAGTAAAAATTGGCAAGAAAATTATTTGGTGGCGGCTAGGTCAAAGAAATGCTACCATTTCTACCATCACATTAAATGAAGTCGCTGTTCAATATGAGCATTTCACTCACTCTCATCTTAACCGTCCCCACCCATGGTCATTTCTTTGCACTTCCGCTGACGACGACAGCATGCTATCGAGTGTGACTGGGTTTGACTCCCGAGTTTCCTGCTCTTTTTTTCAAGTCCTGTGTCGCTCGAGTGACGGAGCGGTCTGGCGGAAGTTTATCAAGCTTCAAGTGTTTCATTATCGTAACAACAGATGGCATGAGCTACTCGCAGTTCCCGAGCGTTCTGCCCTCGAGTCCATCCACCTGCTTGCCCGCGACGACGACGTGTGCTCTCCGCCTCATTGCCGGATCATTAGTCGAGTAATTGGGCGAGATTGGTCCATCAAACCGTTTCAATGTGGCCGGCTAAGAACGTCTGAGACCTTTTTTAACATTGGTGTTCCCAGCCAGAAACAATTTTATATTAAAAAATACGAGAAAAAATATTTATTTTTCATGAGTATTGCCCTGTATTAAAATTCATAATGGTACAAAAAATTGTAATAAAAATAACTCCAGTATAAGAAAGTCATTCGTTACAAAACACAAATACTATAAATGCTAAATGCAACCTAATAAACCTAATATTTTGTCCTTAAAAGATTGAAATTTATAATAAAATGTTTATTTTTTACTGTACTCCTTGTGAAGTATCACAGACCGGGCAATTTTATTAGGCCATTATCTATTTTGGAGCACTTCACATAGAAAAATGTTCCTGTGTTTTCTTGCGAATTATTGTTATGTCATTATGCGCATAAAAATCTTCCATTAGTTAACTTATTCTGCTTAGTTAACTGATTCAAAGTGAAAATGACACCTTCCAAGTAATATACCTGTATGCATTAGCTTTTTTCCAGCTGCAGTCAATTTCCTTTCTCTTTTCCTTCCCTTTTCCCTCTCCTTGGCAGCCTTCAATGATAGCATATTGTGAGTTATTTTCTATATCCACTGATAGATATTCCAACGTATTTCACAATTCGCCCTAAGTATTTGCCCATGCGCTCTTATAGGTTTCTCTTCAATTTTTCCTTTCATTATGATGGGAGGAAAAGTATTATAGTGGGTACTCTGATATGAGTTAATCATCCCGAATGTTTTGTGCATTCAATTCCATGGGAAAATGTGAGGAAAATAACTTTTTCCCATGGGTATTCCATCATAACTCTCCAGCGTCCACCCTTGCGTGTAATTCCTCAATTCTCACTTGGCTCTTTGTTTAACACGTTCGTCACTACCGCTTCGGAAACTTCATAGTTCTGATCATATCAATGAAATTGCGTTAAATAATATGTCATTTCAATCTTAATTTATTGTTTCTCTTTTCTCTTCCTTAATGACTGGTGCAATAACATGCCCTTGCGCATATCCTTGTGCTAATTGTGTTGAGCAAGTGTGGATGCATGTGCAGTGCCGGGACAAGTGTAGAGCAGCTGAACTGATCGATCGAAAAATACCGATCATCATTCTCGATGAGTGTGAGATTTAATGGCGAATTACACCTGCTTAAACATCACGCCTAGTTGCAATAAACTGTGAAATGAATCAAGGGAGACTGACAGAATTTATCTGTCTTGAAGCATAACATAAAGAGAGTGTAATGAATTTTGATGATGTTATGGATTATTTAAGAGCTTTTACGTATATTACCTTACTTACGGGTAGATTTTGAAGATCAATTCCTTATAGATCAATTAGCAATGCATTTGAAAACCTTTTGAACTCCATAATTTCTTTCTTTAACTCCTCCTCACTAAAGTGCCCAATTGCGATACGTAAGGCTGTAGTAAATGCTCCTTAGTCAGTAATTTACTTTTTCATCCTTACTACCCTGTTCTTTCATATTTCTATCACCTCTGTCATGTTCATACATTGTTTAACACTAGCTCTTTTTTCTTACTGAGACGCAAACATTTCTCACCCTGGAAGTCTCTACGAACACATTCAAGTACGACTTTCTCGGTCTACCTCGATCGTCCTAAAGCGACACCCTTTCCTATTAAGTATGTCTTTGGTGATTCGACTCTCAGCCATTCTATTAACATGATCCAACCAGGTTAGGAAACAACTTACATGTTTGTGTATCACATGCGCATAATAACCTATTGTTTCATAAGTTATTAATTTCTCAATCCATTTCTCTTAAGGTTACCACAAAAACTTCTCGATTACGATGTTTGTTCAAGTTCTAAGGTCACAAAATTTTCTTTCTTAGGACGGGGGGCACATACATGGTTCATTATTAAAGATATGCAAATGATTTTATTGTGACGCAAATATCCATGGCAGCGCGGTAAAACCGGTCGGAAAATGTGGTGGGGGTCTGCCCTTCCAACGCAGCCGGTCGCCAGTTTGCTCCGAGCAGTCTGAACGGAGAGTTGTGCCTCCGCGTGACGTGTGTTTTTCGACTTTTTAACACGGCGCGATGGGGCGTTGCGTTGCGTCGGAGATGGACATGACAAAGCGCCCAGCCACACGTCCTTCATCGTTACCAACTTCCTGGCCCGGAGCACCACCCATGCATGTAAGGGGGCTGGGGGACAACCCCCCAGCCCCCTTACATGCATGAGTGGTGCAGGGGCAGGGTCTTCTGAAGAATTTTAAGCATTTGTACTAGTACGATCAATGAATCTATTTTTCCCAGAGAATGCGCATTACTTTTATAGTGGACCCTGTTTATGTGGTTGAGATTAATACGCGGGTACTCTTTATGAATACAAGTAAGAGATGGTTGCATTATGCATTGCACAGGGTATTTTTGGATGCCGCCAGATCGAAAAGCGGTTTAAGGCTTAAAATGGCGTCGTTTAGTATTCGCTAACGGCGTGATCATCCGTTTTTTCCATTAGCATGATTTAACTCCATAAAAATCCATCGTACTTTGAAACATTCAATGTTAGTATTCAGTGTATGAAAAATATGCGTTCGTGGGCGTTGCAGTTCAAAGAAGGCCGAATGACGTGTGACAACGAACCCAAAAAGCCTCTTGGCCACGAATCATCTGGATTTTGGACCTTTTTGTTGGATGTTAACAAAGATTTGTTTGTCCACATGAAGATCGTCTCGATAAGTAATAGAATTTTCAATTTATTGCTATCAGTAGTATTTCAGAAATGATTAGGAGACTAATGAACGTTAATGCACCTCGCACACCATTATCCATTCATTGCAATCAATGCTCATCTCAATGACGTATTCGCGCTTCGCTCCAAAACAATGATTTCGGGTGTAGCACACATTTAAATGATAAGTACGTCGAAGATTTTACTTATTTTAAGGGGGATGCTCCTTTTAAATCTAGACGCGAAAATTGAAATAACTGGGTACCTACTGTGCTAATTACGTAACTCTCAATTAATGCCATGCTAGGCTCCCATTGATGGATTTGAACGATTGAAACCAACATCATGGCGTCGTTTATTGAAACTTTTATATAGTCGCGGCACGTATTGCCACTGGGACGAGCGTCGTTATTCAAATTTGCATGTAACATCAGATCGTAGACTCCTGGAATAAATCGCAGAGAGAAAGTTCGAAAATGAAATATTCACGAAACAACGTTGCAATGTTTCATGTAAGGATGTCGATGACCGGAGAGGGTAGTGGTATCCCAGGGCGGAACCTGTAGTCAAAGATCAAAGCCTAAGGGTGCATAGAATAAGCATATTGAGGGAAAGGGGTAGTTTGTTTCCACGTGCCTGCATTCGGTTTCCCACGAAGTCATGGTAAGTCAGAAAATAGCAATGCTTGGAATTTTCAAGTAGAATTGCGGCATCTCCCGCAGTTTTTTTTTTTAATTTGTCTAGGGTTATCCTTGGCAGTTAACCGCGAATTGAATTCGGGATGGTGTGGTCAGCGACCAGAAATCGTTGCTTACCCACTGGGATACCACGCACGGCAGTGTTTTATAACTTCTAAGGAACCTTAATATTTGCTTCGATATTTCTTCGTAATTTTCACGAGTAGTGTAGTAAAAAAATACCCCATCTCAGTGGTGCACAAACCACGACCCGCCGCAGCTTTTTGTGCGGCCCATGACCGCTAATACTGATTATTTTTTAAAATTAATTATTTTTTAACTAGTTGACAGTTAAAATGCTTTCTGTAATTCATTTTGTACTACGTTGTTAAACGTTTTTTACTAAATTAGTAAGCAAAACAAATTTGTTGCTGAATTTAACCAAGAATTAATGTTTCTAAGTGACTATATCTGAGTGGCCAGCCATCTTTGAATTCTCGAGAGACAGAAAAAATTGTAAATTGAAAAAATGTAATGAATAACTAATCTAGTGATGTTATAAACTAGCTGCTTTCCATGCTTTACGTATTCTGAAAGAAGGTTGGGACTTGTGCATCACGTCTTAGTATGTACAGTGATTATTAATACAGTTAAGCAGGCTAACCGAGTGCTGTAATACGAAACAACTGCCTACTTAACCGCTGCAGTACAACTCATTAATAATCGGTATCTCCTTATTTCATTACTACTTTCTCATATTCTCCTATATACTCTCTAGTTCATGTATGTATGGAATTTTTTCGGATTGCTAGGAAGCATTTCAATCGTTTGTATTAATCTGTTTTTTAACATTAAATCCACTAGAAAATATTAAATCCTGCTAGAAAAGTGACTTTTCAAAGCCGTTATTAACTTGCATCGATATTAGTTTTCATATTTGTGTTTCCTGAACACAAATTTCGCAAAAATGAGCCATGAAGTGGCAAAAATTCATTCAGATTCTTACAAAATTCAAACAACATTAGTCTCCAAAACCACAAACGAGGTTTTCTCTCTAGCGTATGCGGGATTTTTTATTTAGTTCAGCCATAAAATAACATTTTTTCATTGATTCATTTTCTTGAAATTAAATTTAAAACACTTCGCTTTTCCACATAAAAAAAACTTTTACTTACGACCTAGGTTTCGTTTTGGTATAACATCATCAGGTCAGGTGTTATACCATAACGAAACCTAGGTCATAAATAAAAATTTTTATGTGG
Source organism: Hetaerina americana (assembly GCF_022747635.1). Classification (NCBI taxonomy): domain Eukaryota; kingdom Metazoa; phylum Arthropoda; class Insecta; order Odonata; family Calopterygidae; genus Hetaerina; species Hetaerina americana. Next base: position 62,571,547 of record NW_027287095.1, on the reverse strand, counting down.
AAAAGCGAAGTGTTTTAAATTTAATTTCAACATGAAGAATATTCACTAAGTGACGCCAGAAACTGTTTTATTTATGATTCATTTTCTACCTATAAAAGGTGTTCTACAGTTGAAAGTTCTAAAATATATGGCAATATTTTAGAACTTTACTTTAGGAAGGTCGGTTGGATTACACCGGGGACACGATGCAGTAAAAATGTTTGCATCAAACCATGAAAAACGAATTTTAATCCTTGAAAACCTGGGAAAAAAAGGAACTAGGCAGAAGATAATTGCTGACCACTATGTTTATGGACCTAATAATCCATTATGCATGGCATAATTTTTACATTGACCACATCTTTATAATGCGGGCCATAGGCTCTGGAATATCTGTTGTGGGGTTCCCCGATGGACTAGGTCGTACATCACTGTCCAGCTCATCCTTCTAGACAGGCTAGGATGGGGGGTTGGTGACCAGTGGCAAATGAGACAGAGGAGAACTTGCGCTTCATTCATTCATTCTCCTTCCAGGCCAAAGTTTTGAGTACACTTTAAATTGTATGATATCTATATCCTTTCAGCCGGGCTGACTTACTCAAGAGGGCCAAATCTTAACGAATACACAGTGCAATAAAAATAAATAATTTACTTACGCTCTCTACGTACGTTAACTTCAGAACTCTGGAGTTAATCACGGTCGAAATAGCACGCGTCAGTCGATAGCAAAATTTTCAGCCTAGGCAAACAAACTCAACAGGCGTTAATAACAAGACTTAGTGTCGGAAAACGTGGAGTGACGGTATCGGATAACATTGTCTCCATGTAGCAAACCAACGGGATCTTTTACAGGAGAAAAAGTTTCTGTCCGTTTCTCACTCCATTGAAATTTCACGTTTGTTGTTAATGGTCGACACAAAAGGTAATATTTAAAAAAGTAGCTGTGATTGTTTCGTCAAAATTTGGAGTATGTCTCAATGAAATGACATAGCTAATAGTTTTTGTAACTTTAGGATATATGGTGTACCTTAAATATTCCGCATATCTTTGCTTTTGTGCCTGTAAAAGATGCACGTCAGTTATAATCAGTCACGTCAGTTGACGCGAGACTGTTCAATGGACGGTCTCGCTGCCACGATATTTTCAGGTGTTCGCGCACTTTTAGGTCGCCCAGCTCGTTTTCTAGGAAGCGCAGATCCTGTCGCCCGTACACTAGTAAGCCATTTCCTAATAGTTTTATCATCAGCAACCCTGTCATGAAGAGTCAAACCAAACCGCCAACGAAAAGCCCTCTGCGTCGCCACCACACTATCATTGTTTTTGAAGAACGTTCTACGACAAAGCCTCGATGCTTACCAGACCACTGCTTGGTGCTTACTACAAATAACGTTGTTTCCCCCTGCTAATGCCACTACTCCTACTCCGCTAATTCATCTTCGCGCTCTTCAGTGATATTTGGAAACTAGGTAGTCCATTCTGCCTTATCCTGTGTGTGTGTATGTGTGTGTGTGTCTATATATAAGTATATATATATATATATATATATATATATATATATATATATATATATATACACACACACACACAAACACACACACACACAAACACACACACGCACACACATATATATATATATATATATACACACACACACACATTCAAACACGAAAATCCGCCATATGGCGAACATATAGTATACTCATTAGCATGGAAATAGATACAAGAAAAAGGTATAGGAATATAGGAACACATAGGACGAACACAAGAGGGGTGGGGAAGGCGGAATTGATCAGATCACAAATGCAAAAATATTTCCTTGTCCGAGATATGAACATCGGATCTTTCGACTTGCCGGGACGATGCTCTAACCACTTGAGCCATCGAGGAAACGTAATTTACACTGAAATCTGCGGGGGGTTTATGCAACCTAGTGCCCCGATTCTTTGGCCAGGAGATGGCGTTAGGGAGCTATTTCACCCACCGAAGGAGAAATGGACGACACAGGAGGAAAGGGTCGTAGGCAAAGTAATCTTACAGCGTCATAAAGGATAGGAACAGTGCGTTTCGTGGCACATAGAGCCAGAAGAAGGAGATGAGCCATATTGGCCAAATACACATTCAAACTCGAAAACTCGCCATAGCGAAAACCCCATCCTCATCTTAGTAATGCCCTTGCATAAAAGTTCCCATATCAAATCCCCAAATGAACCCTGATGACTTCACCACCTGGAAGAAATTACTTGATACTTACCCCAAGGGAACCGCCTATCGCTGTTTTGTGCAGGAAGAAAACTGTAAAGCAGTCTCCTTACTGGAAAGCAAAGAGTAAATGGGCTAATTAAATACAGAATGGAATACAATAATGACTGTATTATCTGTACGACATACTGCTCACTTATGCTTAATGCACGACGTTAACCAATTATCAATTCTGAATAATGTAAGATTATGCTCCAAATCATCACGATGCTCGGTAAGTGTTTATGAAGGTAGTTATGATAAATTATGCCAGTCAAATCAAGTATCCTTTTCATGAAATAATATTGGATAACTTCAATTAAGCTAAATGTAGGTGCTTACGGAATTGGCTGACATTAATTTAGTGCTGTACTAATAGCAAGGCCTGGTGCTGCAGTGCGGAACTATTATCTTTGCCACCGTGTATTACGCGGTGAAAGAAGGGATTTTTTTCACCTCTACCTCTCACCCTTTAAGCCATCACTAGGGTTTGTGGCGAGAGGTTTTGGGTTATCAGCCATAGGGGCAACTTAATATTATTAGCGTTCGATATCATTACATTTTCGGGAAGTTCGAACTGTGATATTTCCTACTGTCTTGAGCTCGAATCGTGCGGGAGAAAAGGATTCATTATGCCGGTTTGTCAGGCAGTCAGTTTCACTATCGTCATGGTTTCGCATACCAATGCAATGAATAATATTTGGGGACTAATGATTATGTCTGAATGAAATTCCGGGCTGCAGAAGTCGCAGCCAAGAAAAAGCAGTTCTCGCAATAAATTGTAGAAGTGATTTTGACCATTGTCCTGATTGCATGGTTTTCAGCGTGAATCAATAAAATATGATTAAAACATATTTTTTTGTATATTTTTTTGGGCAAAAATTTAATTTCTCGCTTTACTGCTATATTAATATGTATATAGTATATATGCTTTACAGTTTTCCTTCATTTTACTCCAGTATTGCATCAGCGAAATCTGTAAGAATTTGTAAAATATTCATTTCGCCTATGGCAACGATGTAGGTTACACGGGACGCTACAATGAAATTTTCCTATTGCTTGAATAATTCTTCATTCAAGGTCTATCTAATACTCAAGGATGCTTATGAAGCCTCTTCATTCCCTAAAGCACAGCAATGAGATGGTTTAAAATGCTTTAGGAGAGGAGACAATGACTATCAAAGAAAGGTGGACCCGAAGCTCAAGTCACTGCTCTCACGGAAGTAAATATCACCACTGCGTCTGCCTTTGTGAGAGAAGACTATGTATTAACATTGGGAGTACTATAAGATGCATTGGAAATTTAATTGGGAGTCAGTCACACTTTGGTAACCAAAACTGCTTGTGATACTTGCTTGTGCTCGGTGGGTTCCGCGAAACACATCGCGATTACCTCGCGAGAACCAATACGAAGAGTGTTTCTCATCCACCCTATAGTTCAAACCTAACCCCATGCGCATTTTTTCCTGTTACCCAATGCGAGGAAACACCTTCGTGGAAAGCGTTTTCCATCATCAGATGTGGGTTTAGACGAACTGAACATGTTTCAACTTGGAGCGGCTACCAAAGGCGCAAATCTGGAGTGAAATCAATTAAACCACGAGGGTCGTTCAATAACTCCTTATAAAATATAAGAGATGTTGCTTGTAGTATCAGAAAATATTTGTTTTTTGGTAAGCCTCACATTTCACTAAACTGCTGTTTTAAGTTTCAGCTATACCCATCACTTGGTTTCATTTTCATAGTTGATGGAAGGAACAAACTTTTGTTAATTTATAAAAAAATGAGATCAGTGCAATGATTAAACACTTCTATTTAAAATGATTAACGCCGAAAGGGATCAAAGACGAGTTGGATGAAGTTAATGGCACATTCCTTCCTGATCCTGTGTTTGCAACTCTTTATAATTGGACATATGAGTTTAAACGTGGGATGAAGTTAATGGCACATTCCTTCCTGATCCTGTGTTTGCAACTCTTTATAATTGGACATATGAGTTTAAACGTGGGATGAAGTTAATGGCACATTCCTTCCTGTTCCTGTGTTTGCGACTCTTTAAAATTGGGCATATGAGTTTAACGTGGCCGTGCATCCATAAATGATGAACATCATATCGGTCCGTCCAGCGGAAGTGACTTCCTCCGAAATTGCGGACAAAATCCATGATATAGCTTTGAGTACTCGACGAATCAAAGTTCGCAAAATAGCTGAGGCCTCAAGCATATCAGAAGATACAGTGTTTTCAATGTACACGAAAAATTGGGTGTGAGAAAATCTCAGCAAGATGGGTGCCACGTTTGCTCTCAGTGGAGAATAAACGCATTCGTATTGTCGATTCGGAGGCTGGTTTGGTACTTTGCCATCACAACCCTGACGAATACGATGACGAAACAGGGATACGCTGCCACACTCCAGAGACAAAAGAACAGTCGAAACAGTGACATTTTACATAATGTTAAAGAATATAGCCAAAATAATTTGTTTTCATTTTTTCTAAGGACATGACTTGAACGACCCACGTAGTAATTCATGTACATTGTATGGTTAGCATGTCACAGAAAATTGTTTTCCTCGATAAATTATGCGAATGTAAATTGATAAACACTCTTGTCGTCGAATTCTGACCGTAGCAGGATGTTTTCAATGGTATTCCGATCCCTCCTTGGAGTGCCTCGTGGAGAGCATGTCAAGAGGAAGGAGTACGTCATCCTTCGGAGGAGACAGTCGATTTTGGACCCCTTGGCGCCTACCGTTAGAGGAGGCTAATGCCGGTGCCAGGTTTCTTTCTACCCTGCCTCCATGCACTGAATATTCTATCCTTACCAAATCACGCATCTATCCCGTCTTGCGCCTCCCTTAATCACTGCTACTACATTTTTTATTGAAGAGCTATCGTAGGTGCACCATTTAATATGTCTTTATGTTTGAGTGCGTCGTTGAATTCGTGTATATTCGCACACAGCAGCACACATTGCATGTGACAGCGAAAACACTCATGGAATTATTTCGAATCAAATGAAATACGCACGTGCGTAGCGAAAGATTGTATCCTGCTAATGAGGCGATTTGTAATGAGCCACCGGGGATATTAATATTTTACGTCTCTAAAGGATTTTTCGAAGAGGAAAAGACGACATTTGAGTAATGAAGGCGTGGGATGAGGAAGGTTCACCGTTTCCTCTCACTCCGTTCGATGCTTTCTGAGCGTGCTGTATCCTCCATCTCGCTCAGTCTCTCTCTCACCCTTTGTCGAAATTTCAAGCAAAAAGTTGGATCATAATTTCCGGAGAGCTCATTTCCTCAGGATAAGAGAAACACTGTTTAGAAACGAGCGATGATCGATCACCTTTGTCCTCATTTCCTCGAAGCGATGGTAGGCACTTCCTTCGTGTAGGATGAACCTTCCTTTTTGAACCAAAGTGAAAAACAAGCCTAGTAATATTCCGCAATTTTTACTTAATGGCTATGCAGCTGAAAACGACATTTTTCCACGTGATATGTTACGGTGTAGTACTGCATCACGGCATGTATTTGTCTTCGATTAAAATTGCGAAATATAAATATTGTTATCCGGCTCACCGTCAATATTGATATAAAAAAAGTCAGTTTAGAAAAACAAATTGGAAACTTTCCGAATCCGACGAAACCACACTGACGGTAAATAATAATTAACTTAATAATTTAACTTTTCTTGCTCACTCCTTTCTTTAGACATTCATATTATGTGCGTACATATTAGCCTTTTATTAATTCCAAATCAAAAGATTGGCCAATTGAATTTAATTAATTCGAATAAAAAGGAAGACTGATCTACGCATGTCATATGCCCATAATTATTTTGTTGACATAATTATTAGCATATAATAGGAAAACGACTTGAAAAGAGTTGACGATTAGATCTATATGCATTCAAATTAACGGCTATTCGGAGGTTTTATGGCTGAGATTTTCGATCCAGTAGAAGTTTGAACATTTAATATATTTTATGGAGAACGAAATTTGAAAATTTAGTGGCACTATTTGGTAGGTAAATAATATATGTCTAAAACCAATCATCTTTACTGTAACAATTGGTTAATGCTATAGGTTCTTTCTCATTGTTTTATTGAAACTGCAATTTCAAGTTTTAATATTATAGTTCATTTGTTGTTCATTTCAATTTTCCTCCATTGAGGTCACTTATTTCGGGAATATTCTTCAGAGGAGATACCGTGAACCGTGGTGTTAAACGTTCAAGTATTTTATTTAGTCGGCTTAATCAACCAAGAAATAGCATGAAGTAGAAACTGACCGTGAGGTATTAAAACTACAAAATGATATTTTTTAAGTAACTGTAAGGGACGTTGTGTTTTCAAGACAAGCGATTGTTGATATCTGTAAACATACTATCGAGCAAGTAATACCGTTAAGATCTAAAAGTTTATGCACGAAAAGTTCTGAAGCGTGTGCATGATTCCTGAGAAATTTCTTTCATTAGTATTACGAGTCACTTTCGTAATTTTGCAGGTGCATTGGATGAATGATTTTTACTCCTCAAAATGTTTGCGCTGTCATTAGCATTAACGGATAAAAGTCACTGTCGTGGCATCTCTTGCAGTTTCTTAGAATTTGAATAATGTAACCTTTGAAGAATCGTGCATGTTATGTCGTACAGCTCAACATGCCTCTTACTATATCATGCAGGAACATCAAAGATATTTAATAAATTATTGTGCGAAATTTAACCTTGAGTGTGCGATGTTTATTTATTCCAGAATGAACTCGAAATGAGGAAAGAGCTCCAGAAGCATGCGATATGTTGAGTATATCCCTCTGTCAATGGAAGATCGATCGCCGCTAGTAAGGAGAGCACAGCTCAGCCGAAGAAGAGCAGAAAAGCGCTTTCAAGTTCCTTAGTTGCACAAGCAATGATAAATGGATGGAAAAATCATGAGTAAGCGGCGACTTTACTTTTGCGTTAACGACAGAAATTCAAGATATGAATCACGCTTTAAAGTTGGTGGAATTTTTCCATTTCACTGTTAACCTAACACCTAAGATTTATTATCAAGGCTTATTTGGAGAAAGAGGGCCGCATCATGTCTCGTTTTAAGCAAAACATGCCCCACCCTTTTGAATCAAGTTTTTTCTGAACAGTACAACTCACAGCTGATATCAAGAGAATTAGAGCAGCAATATATTCTACCAGTGTAAATGACAAAATGGAGAATTACGGAAAAGCAGTTGATTATGTCACACCCAAGGACCCCTGGAACTATGACGAAACGAATCAAAGAGACGGTCATTTTCATATAAGTATTGTTTTATCATTGAGACAATATGAAGCGGAAAAATGTGCACCACCAAAAAATCTTTATTCAGAAGCAAGAATAATTTCTAGAAAAGCGCTCGTGGGATTTTTCAGTATTCTACTAAGTATCCGATGAATATTTTAGTGTGTTTTTCTATACTAACGTTCCATTTTTCAAATCAAAATATTCTTTTATTTGAAATCAATATTTGACCTAAAAACAATATGAAGAACTCTTTTAACAGTTTCTTCTATTTAAATAGATAAAAATTATATACGTGGATTTTCCACGGATTATAATATAAATTAAATTCTGCAGTTTAATTTTGCGCCTCATTTGATTCCACTATCTTATGTTTGAAAACCCAAAACAGGCATAAATAATGTCACGTGGAGGTAACTTGTCTCTATTTTTTCAAAGATCTCTTGAACGCGCAGCGTTTTGCACTAATCCAGTGTAACTGCAATTGCATATTACATATTAAACCATTTAACTGTCATATAAACCACAGGCACAGTAATTAACCCGAAGGACGGTTTGGTAGATGATGGTAAAGTTCACCCAGTACTAAGCCCGTCGGCGTGTGAAATTTACATATCAGGGTAGGGGGGCCAGTTCGTTTCCCTGCGCCGGTTATAGTTTCCCAGGAAGATCTGATAACCGAAAAATCACACAACTTGGGTGGAGCTGAGAGTGCCCAGAGAGGCAATATCAAACCTGGCCCCCCGGTCAGTAAGCAACGCTCCACCCCCGGACTAACGCGACCCTAACTGTTAAATAAGAAAGTGATAATATTCGTTTGGTTATTTCATTGCAGAAAATTATTTTTGTGGTCAAATTAAAGCTCCAGTGAAAGCCAAACCCAAATAACGGTTGTATTATTTCTCTGATTGGAATATTTAAATGACCTATTTCTTCCGTCTCCTGTTCGACCGACCCGTTCCGTCTAAATTTGGAAGTATCATCAAAAGTTTCTCATGTAATCTGAAGAGTGAAAAATGCGCCATTCGATGACTTGTGTATCTTGACGGGCATGATAGTCATCGAGAAATCTGACAGTCACGAACCCATATCTCTCCGACGATTTACGGCGCGTTACGACTCGGAGCAATTTCTTCGTCTCACTAAAAATGATCTTTCGACCTTAATCATCAATTTTCTAGGACTTCTTTAATCCTATCTTTTGCCTAGAACTACGCTTTACTGTAGAAGCTTTATCTAGCGGGAAAGGTAAGACTTTGGATATTCATTTTTTACCGAGATACCTTAGGATGACAGTCCATACTTTTTGCTTTGGATACAGTAACCTTTTTCCGCAAACTATACAAACGCGGGGATCCACCGTGACGAAAACAGGAAAAAAAATATTTCTTGGAGGTCATCCAGATGTCACAGCTGAACTTAACGGCATGACATAATATTTTTCCAATTGCTTTTTTATTTCAGCTCCGTGTCCGTGAAAGATTTTTCATTAAAATTTTTTAAATTTTGTTGTCTTCCTCGAGAGACGTCTGAACAAGAACGAATTTGGATACTGCGACGTTTTACAGCCACGGACAGGCGTACCCCACGATGCAAAGGCGCAATTTTGCAATCGCACTGAATATCTTAGAATGCGCATCCATCATTGTTCTTCTTCTTACTTTTCTTTGCAAGAAAAGCGATATTTACGAAAGAAATGCACGTTATCCCACTGCTATTGAGTGAAGCTTTTGCAAAAACTTAACAGAACTCCTCTTGGCTCACAGTTCTAGATTTTTTAGATCTTGCGGCACACGGCACAAGAGGACATTCGGGAAAAAGAACGTCTGCAGCAACTGAAGAGATTGGAAATTTTACAAACTGGAGATATTGAGAGATGAGTAATCCTCAAGGCCTCAGGTCTGCGATCGTATTTTTGGCATAGATCCCAAGCTCCTTTATTAAGCAGTTGCTTATGAAATGCGCGCCTCTGAAATCGGATATAAGACGCCCGCTACAAGTTTCTCGGTTGCAAAGAGATGCGACAATAAGGATAAGTGGGCAACTCCGAATAGACACACTCCGAAAGGACTTTAACCGGGAGATTTGTCAAAACTCTCCTCATATCCCGGAAGTTTTCCACTCACGTCCCGTGAGGCTGTTGGCATCGTGGTCGAAGATCTTATCACCTATCGGGATGGCTATTTCTCGCGCGCGATGACTCACGATCCGGCCGTTTCGAAATGTGAAAAAGTGTTAGGGAGGATCTAAACAGGGCCGAGGGGCGACTCTCTCACCACCTCTGGCATATTTCAGCTCACCCCTGATCGGATAGTTATAAGAATATTATCAACGACGGCATTTTAATTTATTATTATTAGATTACGAGATTATTCGTTGAGGGCAATAGTTAAAATTCATAATTCAATTAAATTATGTCCCTGACTTGTTTTTCAAACCCATTTACGGGTAAAGAAATGCATTACGTGGGGTGGAATTATGTTTTCAAAAAGAAATAAGTAAGAATTTATTGGGTGACTCAGTTTCATTTCTTGCGAGAGATCCTTTAAAAGCTGAGACATTGCGCTTTTATTAATGAATTTGAAGTGGTCTTATTTAATTAACTGAAGTGCATCTAATTTCCTCATTAAATCTACGTTCCAGGTTGTTTGCAATATCTATCTCATTTTTTCTCATCTTTTTTATAATGTTCTCCCTTCATATTGAAATGTATTATTATTGAATCATGTAAATTAATCTAGCGTTTGAATCTATGTACTTTTGTGCATACTTATCTTTACTGGTAATGAGGTATTAAAGTTGACGTGGCACTGGAAATTGAAAATTGGAAATGGTAATTATTATACGAGATAGAGTAATGATTTCCGGGGGCAATTTGCGTTTGGAAGTTGTCATTTAATAGCTTGAGGTCAATTATTTAATAAATTGCAATTTAAATGAGTGCGTATGAAGTTATTAATCATCATCATGAAAATTCACTGCCTATATATTTACATTAGGTATTTCAATTTATCAAAACTAGTTCTCACACTTCCGTTATGTACGGCATTATTATAATTTCATATGAACAGGATTCATGAGGAAGTCCTCACGTCAGCTTGAATTCACTGTTGTGCTGGCATCCATTCGTTTCCTATTTTATGTCTAAAATTTATTCCAATTTAATTGTTCAGCTGCGTCAATGCATTATCTATCAAATTACCGGAGGAGCGTGTAAAAGGATATGTCAGGATACAAGCTATTTAAATAAGGAAGTAAATGCCTTTGCATGAAATGTAAAATAAATTTGTTTAGTTGATTTTGTTTTTATGAATTTTTTTGTTCATTTCTTTCAATTTTTTATGGCCGTAATCTATTTGAGGGGAAAGAATAAATCATTGAATTTATCGGTTCGACAGTATGCGTTTATCGTCGTAATTTTGTCGTTATTGTCCGACCTACCAATATGGTAGGTCGGGTATGTATTACTATATGTCATTTTGTTAGATTTATATATATATATATATATATATATATATATATATATGGATGAAGTTAGCACTAGAGAGCAAACACAGAAACATACCAAAAAAGGAAAGAAACTCACACGTTTTCTAATTTTGGGCGGTACAAGCCACCTTTCCAGGAAGAAAAGTAACTCTCTCTCTCTCTCTCTCTCTCTCTCTCTCTCTCTATATATATATATATATATATATATATATATATATATATATATATATATATATAGGGACGGCACAATAGAACACAAATAAAATAGGTACACTTAAAAGGACACTCACACGTTAAATTGTGTAAGCTTTCGGCCTTCTCCGAGGCCTTCTTCAAGTCTATCGAGATATATATATATATATATATATATATATATATATATATATATATAATCGATATATATATATATAATCGATATATATATATATATATATATATATATATATATATATATATATATATATATAATACTATCACTATATTGGTGTGGGGAATGGATTGTTTTGTCTATGCCGTGTATAATCTCGCACCATTGGCTCTTTTGTATTATTTTTAATCTAGCGTTTAGTTGTCGTGCCTCCATGGTCTTACATTCCTCACCAATTTGATAAAAATTTCACAAATTTCTCTATCCTTGCGTTCTTATCAAGAGAAAACGATATTTTACTCCTGATGATAACGTAAACATGTCCAAGACGGGCGAGGCTTTGTATCAAATTCATGTGCAATATTTGCGATGCTGTTTTTGATTTCATTATATCAAGATTCCTCAAACTATCTCCGATACGATCGATCGAATTTCATACCAGGTCACAAAGAAACTGTGTTGTAGGCTTTCTCTCCTTGAGTGGATGCTTTTCTCGATTCGAGCAGGTTTTCTCCGTATTTTTTTTCAGTTTTCGAATGAAAATTTAATGGAACAGTATATTCTATGATTTGTATGGAATACCGTATTCATTTTGAAGGGAATGCTGCCGCCGAGAGGTGGAGGGATTTTCAGGCGAAAATGAAGGTGTTTCGGTAACCAGGTTCCGTGGAGATGAATGGAGATTCAAAATCGCGCCCGGGACGTCCGTCTTGCAAGCGTCCGTACCTCCGTAGGTCCTCGTTTTCCCCCACGCGCATCCCTCCTCCTCTCTCCCTCTTCAACCTCCGGCCTCCACACCTCAAAACCACCCTCCTCCCCATAAAGCACGCCAACGCAGTCGGACTCGTTTATTCTTAGCTCGGAGGGGAGAAAGGACGGGAGGATGAGGAGGGGGGTGAGTTGAACGGCGTATTCTTTTCTCGAGGAGGGGATGAAGTGGAAGGAGGGGTTTTGGATGGGGGTGGGAGGGGCGATTTCCCTCTGTCCAAAGGAGCCTCTCTCTCGCTCCGTCACCAACTACAAGGTTGATGCGTTTGAAAAATGCCCCTGGCTCCGTTTTCCATTGCTCGACGGTTAGTCATTCGGCAGGAAGATTAATTGGAGCGAGCAAGATCCCTATTCGAAGAATGGCTTCATTCTCTGCGTCTTTTTATTGGCGTGAGTGATGAAGAGTTAAAAAATGAAAAATCCCCGACTTTTCTTTCCTTCAGCCTGTCGACTGGTTTCCGAGTTCCAGGAGGCGGAACAGTCTCTCTTGCTGAAAGGGGTGAACCGATGGTTATTACGTCACGAGCGTCTTTTATCGTCACGCCGCGGCACTGCGCTCCGTCGTGCCGTGGCGAGCCTTGGCCGAAAGACGAGCGTCCTCCTTCCCTCTACCCCGCCTCCCCCGTCCTCGTCTGCCCACACCTAAGACGCCAGTCAGGAAATATACCTGTATATATGACGGAATGAGCATCCCCGAATGTGTGGTTACCCTCTCGGCACATTTCATTTCAATTTGATTTATGATCATAGGTCGGATTTTTTAAGAACAAAATACTGATGAATGATAATATTTTACTTTCCTCTTCCGAACTCTAGAACTAACTTATGGAATCGTACTCTCAATTATTGGGACGTATATTTTCCTCCTAAGCGTATGGCGTGGGTTTATTTGGGCTTGTCACAAGTGGGATTGGGCACTGACCTCATAACCGTGTCCAAGTTCATGACGGCAGATATTTTTATAGGATGCAGAACTCCTGTATGTTTTTTCGAAGCACAGAGTTACATATTGACCCTGCGGCCTCTTCTTTTATTCAAACGTTTCCTCATGATATATACTCCTGAATTTCGTTTTGTGATATCTGAAGGTTGCAGGCACCGAACGTCTTCTCAAAAAATTGACCTCCTTCTTATCCCTTAAAATTATTCCGCATGCACCTCAATACTTCCGGCGCAGAACCCTGCCCAATCTAGTTCACTTGGAAGTGGAACTTCGCGAGAGTCATCCCTTGAATGTGTACTCCTTCTGCGAGGTTAATAGAGTTAACCCACTTACTCCCATAGTTACGACTTCAAGCCGGAAAACATCGCAACTTCACCATGGATGAAACTTTGATCATGGTTAGGGATAAATATTGTTCAGATGACTGACTTTTCTCTGCATTAAAACATACGCGCGTGACAAGCTAGAAACGCACACAAGATATAGCCATATTTTTGAGCGTCTGAAAATCTCTGTACATTAGGATCGATCGGAATAAAGCAATTATGCAACAACCACTCCTTTTCTTGTGCATGCTGAAAATCAATAGAGGTTACTTTTCCAGGAGGAAATGTACATATTTACGTCGATGGGGTACTTGAGAGTAAGTTGATGGAGGAGGCGGTTGGGTTTTTTTTTGTGCAGAGTGATTGCATTTATAATACTTTGACTTTATGTGATGACAAAGTAAATATATGATAAGACTGCTGAAGAAAGGGAATTCTGAGAACCAGAGAGTTGTGGACTCAATAAATCTGAGTCGTTTGCTGTCTAGTATATGAGGTGACCTTTCCTCGTAGGTGACCTTTCTGGTTTCTTAAATGTATATTCCGCTGATATCTGTGCATTCAATTGCTTACATTGTTGTCACTACTGATATTTCCTTGAACCAAATTCATGTCATGATATGCATTAATTCGTCTCTAGTAGCCGAACTCAATTGCCATTGCTGGTTTTTATTTTGAGCTGACCACTCGCATAGACGTAGTTGAGAGTCATCAGTTATCAATCTGAGCATTAGCAGCCACATCCATCCCTCCATCTTCCATGTTTGATGCTCTTATTTTGAGATATAAAAAATATAAAGTCACATTCATAAAAATAAGAGCATAAAGGCGTGCGATTAAGTTTTCATTCCTAAATCAACCGTAAAATAAATAAATATATTTATTTACGTATTCGCGTGAAAATATATACACACGAGCTTCAAATATTGAAAAAATCCCTTAGTAAAGAAACGAATTATATTTATATGATTTGTATGGAGTTCTTCTGCAGGCAATTGAGACTTCTTGAGATTGAGACTCCTTGAGACGAAGCTTTGAATTTTAATATGTTCTTATAATACTTCAACAGCTGTGACCATTACATAATTTTCTATTTTATGTGAACGTAATTACAAAATTGTTACTATATTTATATATTTAAATAAGGGCCTTTTGTACGCGATGAATCATCAACCACGCTAGTCCATTCATAAGGGTGAGAGAAAATAGATTTTGTAGGGGTTTAATTTAGAAAATTATGATGCTAATTGATTATATAATGGATTTCTTTGGGCTTTCACCATTTAATCGTGATCTCTTTGCAGAGAAAATGGAACAAATTACTGCATGGTAACGATAAAATCGTCAAGAATAAAAGCAGGATAAAAATTATTTCCTGAACGAACTATTGAATTGATTCAATTCTGACTGGGATTAAATCAGTTACAGTCGGTAAATGAAAGAATACGTGTGGGAAAAGCCGATTCCTATATTAGAGGAATATCTCTTCCTCCAAAATAATTTTACCGATTGGCCTTTAACTGTTATTTTATGCGGGTCCATTGTCATTTGAATTCAGCCAACACAAGTGTACATGAAGAACTATTTGTTCTAAATGTAAGCTACTATAAATGTTTCCTATTTTGATTGAATGAACTGTACCTCTCACCGCATTCATTCACATCTTTGTTTACCAAATGCGAGCCGTATATTTGAGTAATATTATGTTATAAGTTTTGAAAAAGGCTTTCGGTCAAATATTGATGAGACCATTTCAACAAATGGTGTGCAGCATTGCCATATGCCTCCTTGTGAAGGGGTTTATTTTCTATCGATTGTTTTATTTTTGAATCCATAACATGACCTGCACCTAGAACACATTCAACCCTTTTGAGTAGGCACCATGACGTCATAGCTTGGTGTTTCTGTGCACCAGTAATTGAGTATTCAACTGTGAGAAATGAGAGATAACCTCTGTTGTGTAGATTGAATATATTCTTCTAAGACGAATAAGATAATTTAAATAATAAAAGCGCCTTTATCTCTATGTCTTAGTAAGAAAAAAAATTATATCCAGAATGATCGAAATGCTAAAATTCTTTCCATAATAAACCAATATTAAAAAGATTTAAAGGGGAAAACTGCCCTTGAGAAATATATTAGGTATTTTTATTTTGGCAGTTTAATATATTGCCATTTGGGAAAAATTCCTTACCGTAGGAATTTTATTCTGTTTAGGCATAAATATATTTCATGATATACTCGTCAAATAAATTAATGAATGAAAACAAAGTCCGTCAAATTGATACGTGGTATCCCCTCATGCTCCTTCCGTTATTGGTAAATCTCTTTATTATGGTCTCAAATTTCACTCAGGAAAATAAATTATTTAACTGTATCTATTCCGTTTTCTCCATTATATTGATTAATTCTCAGTGATTTAATTCAATGAGGCAATACGGCGTTCAAGTGATCCTAATATCGCAACCAAACTTGAGTATCGTCATTTCCACGTTTCCTTGAGTTTTTGTCAGCTGTCGCTTAATTTTTGTGACATTCGACACCTGAAAGTATTCGCCGAGGTAATGAGTCAAACTGAGTCTGCGTGGGAATTTGTTTTTAACTCCCACGCAAGCGATCGTTAAGTGATGGAGGGAGACTGCACTGGGACAACATCCGAGGAAGCGACGAATATTTCTTTCGCCTGTATCCACGCAACCCACACGACTCCCACGCCCGAGGTGCGGACGACTTTTTCCCCGTCCTGGGAGGAAAGGGGGAAGCTCGCGAGCGCATGCGCCATCCGCAGGGGAGAGATCGGGGTTGATGAGGGTGAGGTGAGTGAAAGATTTCCCCGAAAAGACTGGATATTTCGTCCTCAATCCCGGCTGCCATGTCGTCGAACCCCAGCCGGCTTCCAATCAAACCAAATCGAGCCGGCGATGATTTTCTCCGTGACCAACCCTTCCTTGAGTTAAAGCGGCTCCTTCATCCCACCCACCTTCATAGAGAATCACAAAAATTTGCTCGATCCGTCGGCATTTATACGATTTCCATCGGCTCCCAAAATATTTTTTGGCGCGCGTCAGGATTGCGACAGTGTTTTTGTTTTTCTACACCCTTGTTCAGTGCAAAAGCGAAGAAAATATATACAACGCAGACGATATGTGGTTGGATGTTAAAAAAAAGTTACCTCCGAAATTATATACGATTTGGAAACTTCAATGTATATTCAATTCGATTCAATTACTTTCAGTATCCAACGCTCAACAATTTTGTAATCGTAAAAGATCACACGTTTATGGAGGCATTATAAAATTTACAGCAATTGTCAAACGTCATTTATAACAGAATCACATTGATTAAATTTGTGAAAATCTCGCTAGGGATGAATTATGAATGGCATCATTTTTTAAGGATTCTCGCGAAAATAATTAATTTTTTTTCATTCAAATTTAACTACAGGAATCCGACGAAAAACTTTATTAATTTAAAGAAGTACTGAGCGGCAATTAGATTCTGAAGAAATACAGGTACATCGGAGGGAATTTACTGGAAAAGCAAGGTAGAGGAAGGGAAATAATAGCAATTTTGAATGGGTTTAAAGGTGATAAAAAGTAAACTAAGCTAAAGAACAAATTATTTAATACTTGTACAGGAATTTATGGATATTTTGTGTCATATTAGTAAAGGCTTAGGAGCATGGAAATGTGTAATGTCTATGTTCATCAATATCCTATCATAACCTGGAATATAAATGGTAATAATAATAATAATTGTTATCCTTGTGCTTAGTTACTCAAGGATAAAAGAGCTGAGAATTATGTATTAAAATTCACCTTCATTCATAATTCACGTAATAACTATGATTTTAATATACACAAAAATATTATTACTTAAAAACCGCTTTTCGAATGGTTATATCCTTGATTTTAATTTTTGATCAAATCAGTTGTTAAACTTTTTTAACTTGGAGATAGGCCAAAAAAAGCAGCTGGGAGCCAGAAGTTATAAAAATACATTCATTTATACTATTTTCAAGAAAAAGAAGATCGTACACACCCCTACCTTGAAAACTCCCAGTTTCCAATCTCCTTCTCACAGCCCCAACTTACGCGTAAATATTCACCCCGTCTGCGCGCCAGGAAGTCACGCCACTCGGGGATAAAAATTAAAGAAAAGAGCGCCACGTGTGAAATGAGGCTTGTTTTTATTAGTCATGTGGACACGTGGAGATTTACGAGACGGGAAGCGTCGACTGTAGCAAGGGAAGGCTTACGAGGAAGAAACGTGAAGGATGAGGAGGAAGAGTAATTATATATATATACAAGGAACCCTTTTGAAAGAAACCGTCTTTTCTAAGCTCATTTGGTAGATATAAATTGATGGAAAGGAGAAAACCGAAGGTCTGTAGGGGGTATTACGGGTAGTATTAATGCGCCCAATTGGTGCAATGAATAGTTAACAGAACGTGCTATACCGTCCGCGATGGAGTTTTCCTCTTAAATCGAACCAAATTTGGAACAAATATGGCTCGTTTTTGCAGCAAGTCAATACAAAAAAGCTAACATTTTTGCGTTAACTTTGAGAACAACGACATGCCTTGCCGTTTTTTCAAGCGGCTTTATTTTTCAGAGGTCGCCTAGTTGGGCTTATGCTCTGTGTCACAATATTTAGTTCCTATATCTTCCTGGAGCACCACCAGCGTCGTTGTATTGCCCTCTTTTTATTCATTTAATAATATTTCGTATTGTTTAGGAGTGTAACATTATTTGGTCTCTTATATTTGTCATAGGGGCCTATTTTATTTTGTTTGGTGTATGTCTTAGCCCCATTAGTGTTTTCTTTTAGTTTATCAAAGTATATTTTACACTTTGTTAGTAAGAAGTCTGAAAGTTTTTCTATGTTTGTTTCTTGGTACACCATCTCGTTTTCTTCCCATCGGGGGAAACCAAAAGCCAGCCTCAGCGTCTTCCTTTCTGTACTATTTAATTTATCCATCAGGGATCTACCGACTAGTCCCATTCACGCAGGTGCTGCGTAGGTCAATACTGGTCTTATTGCTGTCGAGTATATTAGTATTTTTATGTCTTGAGGGGTGGCGTTTTGTTTGAGAAGCTGAAACGGGAGAGTTAAAGTATAACGACTTATGGAAAAATGAAAATTTCTGATAAACATCAGGATTGCCGATTGCCTACTGTCTCCGTGCGCATGCTTCTCACTCGTATAACATAAGCTTTCCATATTTATGGAGAAGCAGTATTTGGAAAAATTATCGTAAAGTATTCTCGGACTGTTGTCACGAAAAATATTGCATCAAAGTATTAGGGGAATCATGGGAGTAACGTTAACATTTATCTCTCCTGATATTATTCTATTAAAGCAAGTTTTACGAGGGTTCGCGTAGATATTTGCCCAATTATCATCAGGCCTACTACTACACCCTCGGATATATTTTCCGATTTGAGTTAATTCAACGAATAAACGTGCGGCAATCTCGTTCAGAAGGATGGAAAAAGTATTACTTGAACCAATACCGTTGTTACCCAAAAAAACCTGCTTCCTCATCACAATTGACTGCGAGAGTTATCATCAATTTTTGCTGTCCTGCCCTCCCCATATTCCTTGTAATAAATGTTGGTAATATCAATTCGTTTGTGAAGCCCAGTTTTCTCTTTAAAGCCTACTCTCTACAGTATGAAGCTGTAAAAATAAATTTTTTCAATATTGAAAACGGCGTATTCTCAAAATTCCAAAGTAATCTAGTTATATAGTAAATCAATTAATATTTTTGTTTTATTATTATTAAAATAATTATGTATATAAAGAGGTGGCACAAAGTTCCCCGGAATCACATTTGATTTTATCTTATAACTATAACATCATCTCAAATCCAGCGTCTATCACCAAAGATAATGAAATAAAGGTAAAATTAAATAATACAATTACAGGAAACGTCTAATATTTCTCTCTATCGCTCAAAAATCCCAACTCTTCATCTACGGATTTTCAATCATTAATAAAACAAAACTAAGCCGCTTCGTACAAGTTTTCGTAGAAGAAGAAAATTCGAAGTAAATACTAGCACACGTGGCTCAGATATAAATATATTCCGGCCAAATATGGTAATTTTGCAGAGGAAGTTGGCAAATTGGCTTTTTCCTGCAATGCTAGGAAGTCGTGATTTCCTTTAATGAAAAATAAAATGAATGAACGGGTGGCAAAAAGTTTTTATGTATCAAAGTTGTTGTCATGGTTATGTATTTTGCTAAGGACACATGGAGGTTGAAATCTTGTATCCTGTTTTCTGATTGATGGAAGCAGCTTTAGTAATTTAGTAGGGAATTGAAATGATTTCATTATTTGGCGTCGGAATTAAACGTAAGTGCCCTAATTTGCATATGAGGCAGATAGCGTTCTAATGAAAGGCTGCCGGAAGTGCAGCTGCAGAAGGGGGAAGGAGATAAGTTGACAGCCGCAATCACTATGTCTGCTGTGCCTGGTGTCAAATTGGGTACAGGGAGAAAGGGTAAAAAGCAGTCTTCAGAGTTGGCATGGAAGACTTTCCGAGGAAAAGTATTCAACCCTAAAGCTGGAATCACGTTCTTAAGCTGTCGACGGGGAAGGTTAACGGACTTCAATGGACGCTGGCGGATGTATCGATGGACCACTCTTGAAGAACCCTGTAAAGTTCGCGTACGTTAGTGTCATCCAATCAGGAGTGAGCACTTTATTCATGGCGTCACCGTGGAAAAAACGTGAATCAATTACCTTGATGACTAACTCACCATAAATCCGCGGCAGAAAATTCGCACAGATAAGGTAAAATTGAAACTAACTGGCACTTGGGAGCGAAATAGCTTGCATCTGTTTCTGTTTGTTACCGTTGTGTAGCTTGAACTACATATGTGTGGAAAAATCGCGAAGATCATCCCTTATAATGCATGTGTTGGCATGGATTCACCCGTTTTATTGTGAAAGCCCTCTTACATGTTGCGAAACATAGAATTGATAGAGGATTCAGCTTTGATCAATATTTCCCTCGTGTCCTCTGCGTCAACAGACATCGACCATAATCCCTCATAAGTAGATCCTTTGTCTACACTTAGGTCTAGTGTAAACGCTTCAGGTCTTGTTGAATATGGGATAATATATCTAGATCGATCACTTAGTGTGTCCTACCCAGTGCTTGTGTAAAGGTAGGCTTCGAGAGGTTCCCTGTGACTATGCATTTCTAAGTATCGTTAGAACTTCCTATTTATCTCTTCCTTTTTTGCAAATTCTGTCTACCTAGGCGCTAATTGAGTAGCTTCAGGCGTGATATGGTGGAAGTCGAACATAATGAATAACTGATCGAAGCAATTTTCCACTTGATAAAATTTTTATTTTATGACCAGGTTTCGATGTATTACATCATCATAGGCCTGATGATGTAATACATCGAAACCCGGTCGTAAAATAAACATTTTATCAAGTGGAAAAATGCTTCGATCAGTTATTCATTACCTAGGTGCTGTTTAAAAAAGCCCTCTCTCTTCCTTCCTCTACCCCTTTACCCTAATTTTTCTCTTCTACTATGGCCTTCAACATTTCACTACCTTTCAATATTTCCTCCATCATTTTTCTTTGCCTTTTTCGGATTTCTCCCGGTGATTTTTCTTCAGCCATCCTATTTTTAATCTTAGATTTTGTCCTTTTCTCTGTCCAGTTTATTTTCTCCATTCTCTAAATAATAATTTAAAGTAATTTTTCAAGTTTAGCGATGGGTTAACTCGTATTATCAATCGGAGGATTGGTTGGTTGCACTTATTCAAACTGTCGTGTTACCTGTCAAATTCTTCATTTCCTAATAACTTTATGCATCGACATTTTCCTATGCCTGTTTTTCGTAGTGAATCATCGGGCTTCATTTTTAAACGCTGCCGTAAGTGATACAGATATAACTTTTACATAAATACACCTTTTAATTAAGTACGCATTTAAATAATGTTGCGATGGAGGTAAGGTAACAATGAAGGGGACAATGGTTACTTGATTCAAGTACTTTTGACAATTCGCTCATACGTTACTCTGCTTAAAGTTCAAGCGACGTTGTTGGTTGTTGACATTATAATGCCAATCATGACGAAATACGAGTACATTACCATTCCAAGGAACCATTCTTTATTTTCTCTTTTCACTGTAAGCCATCAATACATATAAAGTCAATTATTAATTATATTTAATCGCTTTCATTAATATTCTTCTTCAGTTGCATTTAAATAATATAACTGCACCTTTAAATAATTATGAGTCACTTTGAATCCAGTATCATTAAAATCTGCGAAAAGAAATTAACCTCACCGAGTCAAATCTGACCGTTCTTAGGATTCTACCGAGTTTTATTTTCAAATTTGACTGTATTCTGCGCGTCATGGAGTATATATTTTTTTGTTAGCTACGTTTCGGATTTTCACCTCTGTAGAGATAATGAAGTGTCTTCTCCAGTGTCCTTAGATATTGGAGAAAAAATATCCTTAATTTGTGCCTAAGAAACGTCCCCGATAAAACTCTGGTATTGCCCTCCAATTCTTTCTGCTCTAGTATTTTTTCCGGGCAAAAATAAGAAAATATCACAAATAATATCCGAGCGGTTCTTTTTATTTTCAAGTTGGCAACGGTTTCTGTGGTGCTCAGACGCCAGTTTTGTGAGCATCATCTCCGATATGCGCATTTATCAGCAATTAAAATTACTGTTTTTTTGACCCAATCAAATCCCCTAAAATACTCGGTAACCAACGACAACTCTGATCCCGTAAACACCCTGTACAATTATTTCTCTGAGACAACTGGTCTGCCACTCTAATTCAACAATTCTAACAACTATCCTAGTGCCCAACAATGTTCACTGGCGATCATTTGCCTTCGAGCTACGGCCATTTCAATCCAGCGGCCTCGAACCAGGCTCGGGAACAAGTTTAATGGGGGTGCAAATTCACTTTTGTCGTTTCATAATGTCCTCTCAATTATGGTATCACGTTGACAATGATGCTTTTGCTGGTCTACAAGGCCTATCTAATATTATAAAAACTGAATTGTCCATCTGTATGTACACCCACCACAGACGCTTGTTTGGCCATCCCAACTCGTGCTGAAACCATCGGACATAAAAATAATATGCTTCGGAATAATTTTTAATTTCATAAGCTGTCGTAATTTTTTTCGCGAACTCTCGATCTATATCTGGTAAATAATTTGAAAATGGCCCCTGATGAAAACAGGGCCTGTAAAATGAAATTGAACTTTACTAAATGTTTATCTCTGGGACTTATTGATATCAGCAATTTAAGACTCACAGATAATTGAATTTAAATTTAAAAGACTTCGCCTTTCCACGTAAAAAACTTTTATTTACGACCTAGGTTTCGTTATGGTATAACATCATCAGGTGTTATACCATAATAAAACCTAGGTCGTAAATAAAAGTTTTTTATGTGGAAAGGCGAAGTATTTTAAATTTAATTTCAATATGAAGAATTTCCACCAAGTGACGCCAGAAACTGTTTTACTTAAAGATAAGCGTAAGGTCAGAAATCTGGAACGAGCATGGACTCTTTACTATTGTCATGGAGGGATATGGCAGTTGTGGCAGCCATTGTTGAAATCAATCGCAGATTGACACCAGCTAAATACCATGAAGATGGACCAGGTGGATTTGAATCGCGTGACAATCCCAAAATCTCGCGCAAACCATTGACGGCTACGGCGCGTAGAGGAGAACCAGTCCCGGTGCAAATGTTTCCGTTTACCTTTTTTCCCCGCGCGAATATTTTCGTCTCACTGCCCTACCACACCTCATAATAATTATCGCCGTGGTGTTGTTTTAACTGTATTTCTTTCAGGATTGTTGGTGATTAATAAAACGTCGCGTACCCCTATCCCCTTCTCTCCCGCCTCTGTGCTCTCCTGGAAGGTAGGGCTCATAATGAGTGATGCCCACGTGATCCCACGTGTTCGCTTCTCTGCAAGGGTACGCACAAAGGCGGCGCCTCTCCAAAGTCCGTTGTTAGTACTGCGAGGACGAATTTAAGTCGCGGAGTGTTGAAAAGGAAACATCTACTTCCTCGTTCATTACCGCTCCTCACACCCCCACTCCCGTCTATTGGGTCGTGAAAGAAAAAAATCATCCCATGTCTCTCCCTCCCACATTCACCCGCTTAGTGGAGTGACGTCATTTATTGATGGTTTCCCCCTGGAGGGCTAGGGCGGGGCGGAGGGGTGCGATAGAGGGTTGGGGGGTGGGGGGGGAGTGGAGAAGGGAGGGCGGCGTCAGATCGGGAAGCGGCCGGAAGGGAACTCTCTGTGGGAGTAATTTTAGTGGGCAAGTAGGGTGGAGGGGAAAGGGGTTGGGTGTAGCAAAGAATGGTTTGGAAGGAGATGCGCCGGGGGATGGATGGGGAGAGAAAGATGCGGAGGATGCGTGTGGTGAGAGAGAAGCTATGGTTATCTTTGTTGATTCACTCGTCCGCGGACGGACGTGGCGGGACTACCCTGTGGAGCGTGTGATTCCGAGTGGACACGCCGGTCACTTAGGATTTCATCGCTTTTTACCCGCGAACTACGCGGCAGATGATTCATCTCCGTGTCTTATGAAACTGCCTATAAAAATATCTGTAACATCCAAGGGATCGCCCGAGTGACGATGCCTCCTCCACAAAGTCTTTGGTATCTCTTATATATATGTAAATAAATAAATAAACATATATCCAGTTTGTATATCTACATCTATGTGTGTATATATATATATAAACACAGATGTAGATTTTTAGAATATAGAGACACAAAGAAAGGACACTCACAATTTGTTATTTGACGTTTCGACAGCACGGCTGTCGTCTTCAGAATGGCGTTCTCGGGGAAGAGCGGAGAGGATGTGCGGGGGAGAGGTGGGGGAAGGAGAGGTAAAGGGACCAATAGGAAATGAACAAGGGGGTGGGGGGGGATATGTAGGCAGCCATATGATGCATTCAGTGGGCTTGGTTCAGCCCGGGCGGTTTGAATGATTGGGCCACCCAGATATGCGCCATCTCGCGGGTTCTCACCTCTCTTATACTCGCACATTTGGGAAGGATTTCAATCACCGAAACGGAGAAGCAGTCGTCAAAAGATTGATTGTGGGAAGTGGTGTGAGTAGGGATGGGATAATTAAGAAAGGTGGGAGATTTGGTGGAATATCGGTGGTTATTCATGCGGAGGGAAAGTGCGGTCGTGCATTCGCCCACGTAGAAGGCAGGGCAGAAGTTACAGGAGAGGCGATATATAATATTTTTTGAGGTACAGGTGGCGAGTGGTTGGGAGCTGGTACTGAGTGAGGGGGAGGGTCTTAAAAGATGACAGCATTTGCAGCGTGGGCGGTTGCATGGTGCGGATAGGGGCGGGGGAGAGACGGGGGTGCTTGAAGTTGGATTTGTGGACTTGAAGATGTCTCGCAAGTTCGACGGGCGTTTAAACGAAACAGAGGGACAGTGTGGGAATAAAAGTGATGTGGACTGAGTGTTATTGATAATTGGGAAGAAGTCACGGATTAGATGTTCAATTTTGTGTGTTCCGGGGAAGAAAGTGGTGATAAGATTAGGGCATTTTGGGCGGTTTGGTTTGGGGAGGGGAGTGTATTGGGTTGACGGTTTGAGGATTTTACTATTTAGTAGTTTTTCAGAGTACCCACATTTTCTGAGAGATTCATGCAGCTGGTCCAAGTATTTCTGTTGGGAGGGGGTGTTGTTGCAGAGACGGAAGCCACGGATAGAGAGTGAGAATGGTATGGAGCGCTCCTACTCACACCGCTTCCCACAATCAATCTTTTGACGACTGCTTCTCCGTTTCGGTGATTGAAATCCTTTCCAAATCTGCAAGTATAATAGAGGTGAGAACCCGCGAGATGGCGCATATCTGGGTGGCCCAATCATTCAAACCGCCCGGGCTGAACCAAGCCCACTGAATGCATCATATGGCTGCCTACATATCCCCCCCCACCCCCTTGTTCATTTCCTATTGGTCCCTTTACCTCTCCTTCCCCCACCTCTCCCCCGCACATCCTCTCCGCTCTTCCCCGAGAACGCCATTCTGAAGACGACAGCCGTGCTGTCAAAACGTCAAATAACAAATTGTGAGTGTCCTTTCTTTGTGTCTCTATATTCTAAAAATCTAATCTGTGTTTTTATATATTAATATGTATATATATCAGTGTATTCTATATATTTTTTTAATTTCTACAAACATATACATATAAATTCACATGGAAATAGATATGAGGAAAAGGGATAGGAGCACATATAAAGGACAAACACAGGAGATATAGGGAAGGAGGAATCGAGCACTTGACAAGCGCAAAAATATTTCCTTGACCGGGACTTGCCGGGGCCGATGCTCTAACCACTTGAGGTATCGAGGAAATGTAATTTACACTGAAATCTACGGGTGGTTTATGCAATATTTGTGTCCTTTTTATGTGTTCTTACCCCTTTTCCTTATATCTATTTCCATGTGAATGAATATGTGTGTATATATATATATATACATACATATATGTATATATACATATATATGCATATATATATATATATATATATATATATATATATATAAACTTGGACAGCAACAAACAATATAAGAACACATAAAACACACTCACACGCTTTTTCTAAATAATTTCGACGGAATTATTAAGAAATAGCGTGTGAGTCTTCTTTTGATGTGTTCTTAAATTGTTTTTTGTTGTCCAAGTTATTTTATTCAACACTTCCGTATTACTTCAAATATATATATATATATATATATATATATATATATATATATATTTATATCTATATACATATATTTTACATATATATATTTATATGTATATACATATATTATATATATATTTATATATATATCCTCCGCCCTGGCTCAGGTCAATCCTAATTGGCTCTAGCTCACGGTCTCTCCTTCTCCTGGCTGTCTTTATTTTCTGTAGCTCGGGCTTTCACGCTTGGTTGAGATCGTATCCAATTCTTGGTTGCGGTTGTTTTCCGAATGAGCAACAAACAATCAGACGTTATCTGCGCCCAAGCGAAGGATATATAAGGGCGTCAAGAATGATGACTCGCTCATTCCACCATTGCTGCCACCTCTGTAGAAATTATGCTTTTCCCGCCGGCCCTGAAGAGGGACTTTTTCCTAAAGCCCAGATTCCAGGTCGTTGTTTATATATGTAATCTCAATAGAAGCGCTTTTATCATTCTTTTTGCTTCTATTATCTTCTTGTATACTTGTATTTGTATTGTATACTCGTATATCGCGGAATAAATTTATTTAAGCTTAATGACTCGGTATCAATTCCCCCAGAAAGATGACGAAATTAATCATCGCAACGTCGGCAGTTGTTACCGTGATTCTTGGGAATCCAGCGAACACTTCACCGCAATCGTGCGCAGGGAAGGCACAAAATCTTGCATAAACTGAAACCCTTTACTCGACTGGCAGAATTCAGCAAGTGAAACTGTGCCGTTTTCAATTGGAGCTCCTATAACTAGCGGGATAACTAAATTCAGCTCCTGTTAATTAATTTTTAACCATTTGCTCATTGTATTTTGGTTACTATTACCTGGTGTGTTAATATCTCTCTTGAACATGTGGAAAAGCTTTTTGCCTGCTGTCAACCATCTTTGAATAGGTTAGTACCCAGGATTCTTGTTAAACTCGAAATAAAAAAAATGGCTTAGTGTATATTACTCAGTGGATATAAATTAAGATAACCATACATTAAGGCAAAAGTTATTACAATTCTGTGCGTACCCTGTAATCATGAGTTTATCCTTACACTTCTGATGAGAAATGTGAAACATGCATTTTACTGGACAAAGACTTTAGAGCAAGGATTGTTGATGTGGTAAATGGGGTCACCCAACTACAATTGAGAAGGGCTTTTGACAAGTTAGATCTGTGGTGTGTGAATAATTTTAATGCATAGCAAAGAGAAATAACGGCTTTGCTGACTGTAACATTCAGTAAAATTAGCCTTTAATGAAAAGATATTTCATCAAGACACAAATTTTATCGCGCATAAATAAAATGGTACATTAAAATTTTAAAATATACAGGGACTTAATAATCACATTGTATTTTAGATACCACGAGTAGAGTTTCGTAAAAGCATGAAATGAGTGTGGAGGCAGAGGGAGAGAGACAGACAGCGGGGGTGAGAAACATATAAATGGGTACTCGAGGGAGCTCGCGAGGACGCTCGGGAAAAAACGAATGCGTAGTTCTTCGTCTGGAGTGTTGAAGGCAGAGGATGGGGAGGGTGGAAGAAATAAAAGAAAATGGAATAGTCAACGATGAGGTAGAAAGGGCGTGCGACTTCTTAAGATGGGTGTAAAGGGAGGTTGTCATTTTCAATGTGGATGAAGGAAGAGAGAAATATTTTTTAAGGTTAGAGTCCGATTTTACCTCAAATCCTCGATGTTTTTTATGCCAGAATTAGAACAGGTAAATCCAGCAAACTTACCCTTCATATTTAATTTACAATGAGGAAAAAGGAGCTTTTTGTGCACAAATTTTAAAATATTTTTTTTGAGCCACCTTGGTCCACAAAATTAGCTTTCGTCGGGGTGGAGTCGCAGAAACTTCCCAGTTTTACTCCAGTGGACATTTCGCGGTGGCATTCCTGAAAAAATAAATACTTTTAACTGGCATATAATAAATTTGTCAGATATTATTTTAACGGGATCTCCTAATGAAGAACCCAATGGTAGACAATTTGCGTATCTCGAAACAAAGGTCAATTCCGAATCTCTTTACTTTTCTGTTTTTCGCAGGTTATTAGGTACCTTATATTTTCTTTCTGGAAAAAGTACTTTCGAAAGTTATCACCGCAAATGCAATGAAAAATTTTTGCATCAAAATGCCTAATTAAATTCTCAATTATTTCATTTCCTAAAAACTTTGCGTTCACGGGAAAAACGGAGAAAATCATTTGGTTAGAAAGAGGAAATTGAAGATATTGTAAAGTCACCGGAGAATCAGGAGATGTGTAATACAATTAAATATTTGGATGGCAATCAGAAGAGTAATTCTATAGTAATATCCCCATTGCCCATGCCGTAGGTAGGGAGAGAGTGCAAGTGCCTATATTTAGCCGGCATTTTCGTCTCAATTGGACGAATTCAGTTAATCGGAGGAGGCCGATTTGGAAATGACTCCTTGCCAAGATCGAGAGTCGGGGTCCAGACTCCTCTTCCAGATTGAAATTTTCCCTAAAATACCGGCCATGCACCTCTAGGCTTATAATTAAGTCCTTTAGATATTTACACAGCTCAAAGGGTTTACATCTCATCATCTGAATGGGATGCGTGAAGGCTTCTCGCAGAATTGTGACCGATGTAGATGTAGTCAGGGTGGAAGGGTCTTCGAAAGGGCGAGAGTTAAGTGTCGGTAGGGAACGGGAGGGGGAGGGGGGCGAACGGGTAGGACCGCGAGAAGGGGAACGGGGGGAAGAGCGAACCAGATTGAGGGGGAGGGTCCGAGTGAGGCGGGGGAAGTTGGAGGTGGAGGAGTGGAAGTGTCGGGAGGCATTGAGCCAACGCGTCCCGGTACGCCGACCGCTATATTATTATTCTTCACTCTCCGCCCTCTTCCCCCCCTCCCCGTCTCCTCTTCTCGCGCTTTCACTTCTCTCTACCTCCCTCCCTCTCTTCTGCGCCCCCCCCCCTGCGGCGTACAGGAGAAGATTACAGGGACTCACCTCGCGGGAACGTCGTTTCTAATCCACGTTGGTGGGGACTCGACGCGAAAGAGTGGCTCCCGCCCCACAAGGTGTTGCAAGTGTTTTAGTGCCGATTCCTGGCGTTTCGGGGCGTGTGTGCCCGTGAGCGTGTGTTTGTTTTTCTGTGGCCTGGTGGATTTGAAGCGGGCTGGGGAGGAGAGGTTTTGTGTGAGTAGGAGGGAAGGAAGGATTCCGCATGCTCGCACTCTGTGAGTAAGGGGTTAGAAAGTCGGTAGGAATCTGAAGTTGAGGAGGAGATATATTGTGATCGCGGAGGGAGAGGCAAAGGGGGAGTTTCGAGAGGGGAGCTCTAATTGTCGGTGAGGAGTGAGTGGAGAGGGCAGTGAGTGGAGATAGCTGCAGCTAAAGGGAGCTGGATAGAAAAGGGGAAGGATTAGGAGAGTAGAGAGGGAAGGACATACCTGGGCTATACGAAAGTTACGAATGGGGAAAAGGAGGAGTTCTCTGAGGGATTTATTTTAACTTGAGCTTTCGTGTGAACTCTTGAAGGGGTCATATACTGAAGAAACTTTGTGGTCCTAGTTACATGCCTTGCGATACACCCATCAAACATATAACCATTCTGAAGGATCCTGAAACCTTCCTGATCCTTCTCTTGGATTCTCCCCTGAAATTGGGTTTATTTAACCGGGGGCTGTAAGCGGGAGCGAAGTGAAGTGCTCGGACTGCATAAAATATTTGGAAGCTTCTCGACGGGCGACCAGTATTGTGTGAATCACCTAGATTCTGCCAGTGCTGCTCGTTTCCCCCGAAACTGCAATCCCTGACCGCGGGGAAGGAGAGGAATTCGACTTAGTCTGACAGTGGTCGTTCAGGATGGAATCAGCGTGGTTCCGAATGGAGGAGGAGGCCGAGCAGTTGGAGGCGGCCTCTTTCACCCGCCTCAGAAGGTCATCGAGGCTATCTACTGAGGTCCGACATCGGCTGGAGGAAAATTTCTTCTCTTCCTCCATCCTCGGGGGCGGCTCGTCCTCCGCATCCTCCTCCTCTTCCGCCTTCCTGCAGAGCGTGGGCGGGGGCTTGACCTCGAGGCGGCGCTTCGAAATGCAGGCGAGGGTCAAAAGGGACCTGTCTTCGGCGTCATCTTTCGACGGAGCTGGGAAGTTCGGACCCCCGTCGCCGCCGCACCCCCACTCCGCCTTTGCGTCCGCGTTCCCCTCGGCCACGTTCTTCCCCTCAGCCGCCGCCAAGGGGGACGAAGACGCCGCCGCATCCACCCTCCCCACGAGGAGGACCGAGCTAGCGCGGAGATTCGGAATGTTTACGCGGGAGGTGAGTCACGCATCTGGAGTATTCGGTTCGAGGGGGAGGGGAGAGTGGAAGACTTAGAGGGATCGGTGGGGGGAAACGAATAGGGGGCGGAGAAAGCGGTGGGGTGGGGGAGACAATGGCCCGACCTCCTGCCTCAAGAGAGCTCCATACATATATATAGTCTTGTACCCTCGTCTCGGCCCCCGTGGGGACTCGTGGCCGGCGGGACGCACTCGTCGGCACTCGTTCGGCCCAGATTTTTTCGCGGTTGCCAAGTGTCTTCTAGACTTTGTACTCATTCGCTTCGTTCGTGAAATATGGATTGAATCCTCGTAAACTGACAAAAACTAAATTTTTATGCACATCTGATGTTATCCAAATGCTTCAATAAATTAAGTGTGGGCTTATTCTCAACCTAAGAGTTAATGTGTGCATACAAATTTGCGGGTAATATATGCATGCCACTTATTGAATTATATCTGGAGAGTAAAACGTCTTACCGATTTCATATTTGTTCTATGGATGGAGAAAATCAAATTTTGACCAAACGCTTGGGTAGTAAATCAATTTATTCATATGTGTAATTGAAGAATACTTATTAAAGACTTAATTGTTCGTGGTTTGATATTCAACGGTATAGACGCCTGTCAGCGCGCTGCCATGTATCACCGCGATACCTTCTATGGAAATTTACCAGAATGACGATTAGCAATTCCAACCAGTTTGGTTCACTGCCATTAAATATAATCTTTTATATGAATTTAAGTTGTTTTTATTGAAATTCAAATTGAAATTAAAAACTAAAGAACTCCGTTCATGCACTCTATTTTATGTTTCTAAAGAAAGAAATTTCACCACGTCAAGCTGGACACAGTAAAATTGATTCGTAAATTATAACTTTTCTTTGATAACAGAAAAAATTAAAACATTGATGAACAAATAACCGATTAAATTGATGCTTTATGCGATCATACATGAAATATTACGTTTTTTCGAGTCAAATATTAATAATAATGGCAGTCAAAAGTTGACAAAATCATCGTTGTCAATAATTGTAAAATAGCGCGCAGCATTAAATATTTGTAGAAAACAAACAACTGCTTATTCCTGACGAGTGAAATCTCGTATGAAGCTCATGAGCTGTCGGGGTGTTCTATACTCTACCTCAGTCCGGAAGGAATTCCATTCTAAAGTTGGCTGCAGTACCGAATTCCGTGGACGGACTCACTAATTACCGTCGTTTGGCCAGTCTCGTTGGAGCAGTGGGAAAAGTGACTACTTGCCAACTTGAGATTGTCAGGTTTGCGTACGCTATGGCCCATGGAATTTGTAATCACCTCTTTAACCTTGTTTGTGTTTGACTGAGGAATTCTTGATGAATCATTTCTTTCTCCTTATAGAAAATTTATAGCCTGGCGAACTTTTTATCAACGATGTTACAAAGTGCGAGGCTTAAATCATACTTCCGAAGTTTATCCCGTGGGAATTGGGCCAATTTTCTTTCGTTACCGGGATACTGCCGAGTGTGCTGTTGCACCGAATCTCGACAAATAAATGTTTGAACTAATTTTACTTGTAATTAGGAAATGATCACTGGGACAACTTGTATCTACAAATCATTAGAATGAGTATAATCCTAAAGTTTCATCTACATTCGTACCCTGCGATGCTAAAATTATGGAAGGGGAAGTGCGGATAATTCATAATGTAGTTTAAGGGGCTATTAGAAATTTGTTAGAAGTTGCTCTCTGAAGTGTAAGAGAAATGGGAGATGGCAGTACCATGATTAAATAAAATAGGTTAGTGGCTTAATTTCAGTTTTATTGAATCATGAAGAAAGAAAGCTTCTCTGCCCGCGCGGGAATGTGCATTTCCTATTGAGTCTTTCATCTACATTCGTACCCTGCGATGCTAAAATTATGGAAGGGGAAGTGCGGATAATTCATAATGTAGTTTGAGGGGCTATTAGAAATTTGTTAGAAGTTGCTCTCTGAAGTGTGAGAGAAATGGGAGATGGCAGTACCATGATTAAATAAAATAGGTTAGTGGCTTAATTTCAGTTTTATTGAATCATGAAGAAAGAAAGCTTCTCTGCCCGCGCGGGAATGTACATTTCCTATTGAGTCTTGGTGCTAAAATATGTTAGAATAGCGTTAGTAATTCCTTCGGTGGCGGAAGCGATATCAGTTTTCCAGTATCTCTAAAGGTTTTAGTCGAGCGTCCACTCTCAAGTTCGATCTTTCAAGTGAATACAGGGGTTGAGTACATAAATATGACGTGTAATTATGGCTTAAAATTACTAAAATACGTAATGAAATTGCATAAAAGATTATGAAATTATGCATGGTATTATGATGAATTTGAATATCGTGTGCTCAAACATTCTTAGGATTGTAAAAAAAATTAAAAATACCAGTTTATGGGACAAAATGTATTCTATTTTATATCAAATATACGATTCGATCCAAAGCAATATTTTTGTATCCGTCAATTTTTTACTTTATATAAAAACCTCTCCCTATTCTTCAATTTTGTGACTTGTGATGCCTAAACATATGTACATTTTTTTACCAATGGTGTAAACTGTTCCATCTAATCTGAAATGACATAATTTATGACAAATATTAGATTCAAACTTTCGATACAAAATATTGCCATCGCGAGTTAGGCAAAATAAAATAAGGATATTGAAACTCGAACTTCATTTGTGAATATTCAAGGCACAAAAATAATTCTCTCCACGAATTCCCACCTTTGACTCCCATTTTTTTAAATAGCAATTAAAAAAAACATTTTTAAAGCAAATGATACAGACTTTAACTGGCTAATATATATATCGTCCGATCGAATGAACCAGATTTTATTCACACTAGAAGAAATACAAGCAGGAAGTTTTCTTTCAGTTTCTCAGAACAGTAGTGTGGATAGTGGAAACTTATTTCCAACAATTATTATTAGAAATCATCCAACGGAAAACATCATATTACTGGTATATCTGATTGCATGAAATAAAATAAATAATTTCTTTTTGTCAACTAAAAATATACATTAATTACTCATCACATTAATATATTTATGGGAATATGGGCCTTTTTTCCGCCTTGGGTATTTGATCACAAATTAATGTTGACTTTCGTTGATGGAACGTTGGCAACGACGAGAAATCAGAGCATGACCTGGACCAAGTATTAAATATTTCTGTTATAGTCGAACATGGAAAATAATTGTTCCTACCATTATAAACGTAGGCTTAGTAGTTGTAAAAAGTTGGTTAATAATTAATATTGAACAAAAACAAAGGTATATGATAAAACTGTGTTTGTATTTAGCAGTCGACCATACATTGTTGATTGAGTTTTAGCTTTTAAATTATGTAGACGTTTCACAAATATGTGAGAATTAATTTTACATGCAGTTACATTTTTTAAATTGGCGATTTAAAGCTAAAAAGGACATTTAAATAAATATTAGAATTTCGAATGATGGTTCTTGCTGCCTGCCTTTTAGGTGCTTTAGACGATTAAGTAACGATTCATTTTCCAGATGGAGTTAGGGAATCAGAGAAAATTAGAGATTGAGGGGAAAGCTGGGCTTAGATAGCGAAAGTTTTGAGACTATTACATCAGCTGACAGGATACCATTAATCCAACGGTCAGCAGGGGATGGTGCTGTGTTTGTCGAATGAATTACTGCTCAGATCCGCTGAGCCCCATCTTTTGTTTAAAGCCGCCCGTGAATGAAGCACGGGTAATTCCCCAGTTGACGCACAGTCCCCTCGAAGAGATTGCAAAGGGAGAAAATTCCCATGGTGATAAGGGAAATATTTCGCGGTAGTATTTGTGCAACCGCGCCACATCCGCGATTCCCCTCGGGACTCCTCTGTTACGTGTACGCGACCAAGGCCGCCGTTTCTCGTCTCCAGAAGCGATCCGACCGCTTCCTGGGCACTTCGGTGGCCGAGGTGTGGCAAGGATTTGTAGTCTCTGCACCGGGGAAGGACGTAATGAGCTGCTATGCGACGTAAACGCTTTCGTGACACGTGACGTGTCTGGATGCAGATTAGTGGTCACTGCTGATGGGAGGAATATTTCGGAGCGCGTGCGTTAGCAAATTAAAAACATAGATTCTTTGTCGATGACTATGCTAATTGCGTGATTGTCGCTGTACGTGTACTTTCATCCTGCTGATGGTTTTCTGATCGTTGAGTAAAATCCTCAGGTGCGAGAGGCAGTCCGGATGGGCAGTGCTAGAAAGAGGAGTAAGATAGGAGTGTCCATTATTAACTGTGCTTTTCAATACTAATATCGAGGAAATGGTTGGAAAGGCATGGGAAGGACTGGAGATAAGAATAAAAGTCGTTGAGGATTTCGTAGTAGTAGAAGTAGTTTTGAGGGGAGGTGACCGACAGCTAAGGTCATTTGCGCCATAGGGGATGGACAGGAAAGGATGAAGAGTGAAGAGAAACCCGGCGTCGGCATTAGATTACTCTTTACGAAAGGCGCCAAGGGGTCCGCAGTTTAACGTCCCATCCGACGGACGGCGTACTCACTCGAGGTGCTTTGTGGAGGGCACTTTAAGTAGGGATCGAGATACCTCTGAAAAATATTCAACACCGCCGGGATTTGAACCCGCGCCCTCAGGGTGGGAAGCCAGTACGTTAGCCCCCGCAACATCTCGATCCCCGAGGATTTCGTTAAAATTAGTTAGGTTTGTAGATGCTTACGTATTACCATAGTTAGTCAGTCAACTATGGGATTGCAAACATTGCTGAGAACATTGGAAAGTCAGTGCCATTGGTATGGGATGAGAATAAGCTTTAACAAAATGAAGGTTATATGGTTTTTCAGAAATAGAAAGGCTAAGTCAAATATTGAAATAGGAGTTCATAAAATAGATACAGTGGAACAGTGTTCGTCTCCCAGAAATGCTTTGGATCAAAATGGTCAAAATAAAAGGTCATAAAGGGAAGAATTGGATTGGACAAAGAAAGTTTCACTAAGAGGAAGTAATCGATGACAAAGACGTTGATTGAGGTGGTTAGGAAAAGGCTCATCAAAACATTACTATGGAGCGTGGTTTTGTATGGCACGGAAACATGGTTCATGAAGCAAGATAATGGGCGTAGATAGGAGGATTTTGAAATGTAGGTGTGAAGAAGGATGGAAAAGTTGAAGTGGACAGAGAGGAAAACAAAAGAGGCACTGCTAGGTGTGGTGGGGAAGGAGAGGAGATTGTTGGGAGAAATCTGAAGGAGGCAGACTAGATGGATACAGACCATTCTGATCGGCAATGGGATGTTGAAAGCTGTGATAGAGGGTAAAATGTTGGGCAAACGAGATAGTTGAAGACATAGGATAGGTAGGTTAGATGAAATGAAGGGATGAAAGAAGTATGCGGAATTGAAGAGGGCCTTAGTTTGATGTCCATAGTTTTACACCGTACTCAATAGGTGATTTACTGGATATTTGTATAACCGACAATAAACACAAGTAAGGATAGTAGTACCGAAACATAAACAAATATTTGCAGTCGAACCTGAACCATCGTCATGCACAATATCGAAACTGCAATAGGTGCTGATCATTGTTATGAGATCGGTTGTTTCACGGTGATCATCATTAGTTTTCTATCCAAATGTTCGTAAAATTCGGCAATTTTGTCCCTGCACCAACCCTCTTAGTTTGAATTTCTCGCAACCTTCTTCGTTTGACTATTAGTGTACGTTCTTTGTTCATCATGTCGATCTTCTCCTTCGGCTTTCTCTTCCATCAACCTTTCCGCGAGTGCATGGCGCCCATAGTACATCTCTCTCTTCATCATTCTACGTTCATTCTTGGAATGCTCCTGGATCTTCTACTTGTTTTGCTTATCATCCCATCTCGTCTCTCACTTGGTCTCATTTATTTTTATGCACGCTGTGCCCATCACACAAATGTTGAGGAACATCGGACAGACGATTTGGCAGCTGGTTATTTTTTCGGAATTAGTCCGAGGGGGCTTCATATGTAATTTCCACGAAAAAAAACGTTATAATGCTGTTTACGGATAGAGGGAATTTAAATTCATGGTCGTAAGGAATTATTTCTCATTTAACCGTTTTTTCCCTAAGGTTTCTCCCCCTTCCACATATCCCTTTTCCCATCCCAGCCCCCTTCCACACGCCTCGACGTTTCTAATAGCCGGCTCCATTTCTTTCCCACGTTCGCGGAAGGAGCTTCCACTCTATTCATAGCGAGTGAGTCAGTTTTGATTCGCCTTTTCTTTTTGAACTCAAAGCCCGTCCCACCCCCAACTCAACCAACCCAACCTACTCAGAGCGTGGTGTCTGTGTGTGTTTTCTCGTGCGCATTTACCCACACATGTTTCTAATTATTAAACAGCGTCTTATTATAAAATGTACCTCTTAAAATCCATTAATCATTCAGCTGATAACTATATCTGTGAAGACCACAGAACAACTGGATCGTGGTTATGGGTGTCATAATTTTAAACAGAGAGAAGAATTTGAAAAGTCAGGAAAGAGGTGACCTCGTGCTAAGTCCTAATGCGTATGTTATTCATAATCAACCCGAACTTTGACTTTTGCATAGACGAAGGTTGGTGTTCACATCGAGGTACGCCCTAAGGTATTGGTTCATGATCCCTGTTCTCCACTTCTAGTTGTTAGACTCGTAAGAGCCCATTTAATAGTTTTTTTAAGTAACTATTTGAAACATAGCATCACGAAATCTTTTTTTCATTAAAATTATAAAAAACACACCTTTATTGTTAAAATAAATTAAAATTCATATTTCTTAGCTATCTACTGTACGTACTACGAGGGTTGCTATTTATATTTTGAGCCTCGACAACACTAAGTGCTTTAGGCGCCATCTGAAATTTTGACCCTTTTAACGCGAAATTTACTCAGATCGTTTTGTCGTCTGATTATAACTTATGTTGTTTACAGTGACTCGAAAATTCTGTCTCCGCGAAAAAATTGAGTAATCTCGGGAACGCTTTCGTGCGATGATTTTTATGGCTTTCGACGTGGATTATCAAGACAGGAGTGCATCGATCAGCTTACTTCCACTTACGGCGATTAAGCCCCATCCTTGGCCACTGTAAAACGCTTCTATAATGAATACCGTTTGCTCAGCGACGAAAGTCGTATAGGTCTTCCAAAATTAGTTGTTGTGCCAGAAAACATCGATGTAGTACAAGAACTAGTGAAGGAAGATCGTCATGTGACTTATCGTGAGATTGAAGCCTCCTTTGGGATTAGTACGAGGAGCATCAATGAGATATTGCATGAACATTTAGATGGGAAAAAAATTGTTCGCGTTGGATCCCGAATAATTTGAAAAGGGTTCACAAAAGGTGCTCGTATCAATTTGTGCAAATAAATGCTCCAGAAATACAATCGCGGTGCATCAAAAGCTGTGTATGACAACAGGTGACGAATCTTGGATCTAAGCGTATGAGCCCGAAACAAAACAGCAATCGACTCTATGGGTGTTTCAAGACCAGTTACATCCGACAAAAGTTAATAGGTTAACGATCATTTGCTTCGATTTGCTCCGTGCACATCGAAGCAAATGATCGTCAGTTTCTTCGGAATAACTGGACATGTTGCAACCGTAATGTTAGAGCAACGTAGAACCGTGAATTGTGAATGGTGCACGAGCATTAGTTTGCCAGAAATGCTTGGTGGAATACGGAAAAAGAAGCGGCAGCGATGGATCATTCTTCGTCATGACAATGCAAGCTCTCACAGATCGGCTGAAACAGCCACCTATTTGAATGGCCAAAACGTAGAATTGATGGGTCATCCTCCGTACACTTCTGATTTAGATGGGATTGGTAACCGAAGCCCTTGGTTGGTGACGGAACTCTACCTGGCTAACAGAGGCATGTTACTCCTACTGCATCTCTGCATCCAATTATAGAATTCAAAGAAGTGATAAGCATGGGAAATAAGGCAACAATAATTGCCTAAGGCAAACATGTATATCATAGCTTTTGGCTTTCTAGGACAGAACTGGCATCAAGGTCAACTTTGAAGGTGATCATTATTTATTATCACATAGTTTATATATAAAAAAACTCAAACACAGTCATGAAATGGAGGATGAGTCGGATAGTAGATGGTAGACCTCGCCCTTCTTGTTTTGAAATTCACATATTCCCCTCTTTTGCCGCTTTGTCTTTCCAAGAAATGTCTTCACCGAGAAAGCAGACAGTTCGGATGAAGTCGAGAGTGTCCCAGGTGACCTTATCGTTGACAGTCGAGCGATAATTTCTCTGTGTTGTTGCTACCACGCCTTCTAAACACTTGCATATACCAATAAAATATGAACCGGTCTGAACTAGAAGCAGAAATCTTAGAGCTATTTGCGGTGTTTGTCTTCCACTACATAAAT
The DNA here is from genome assembly GCF_022747635.1 of Hetaerina americana. Lineage (NCBI taxonomy): Eukaryota > Metazoa > Arthropoda > Insecta > Odonata > Calopterygidae > Hetaerina > Hetaerina americana. Next base: position 62,532,727 of record NW_027287095.1, on the reverse strand, counting down.
TCAGATGTTAGCTCAGTGCATATGCTCGGAAGATTTATAAACGGAATAAGAGAATATAAATGGATTTATATACTGCACAAACGGAATAAGATTAAATTGGCGATCATTCCTTAAACACATAGTCCACTTCTGTCATCACGTATCAACTTCTCAGATCCAGTGAGTTATTTACCAGTCCGAATGACAGAGTACCTGTAAGTCCCATTGGCTCCAGAGTCAATGGGGGAGGCAGCTGTTAGTTAATGGCCGGAAGGGGCATTCTCGAGTTTCATTCACCCAGTTTAACGTTTAAAATGTTCTGAAGTTCCAAAAATTCTAGCAATAACGAATTTATCGAAAAACATTGAGATTTCCGTATAAAAATGAGCCCTTCTAGTTTAAATTGTAGCCGAATTGAAGACTTTTTGTGTAATAATGACCCTCCTAGCCGATCAATCTATTAAATAACATTTAAAACGTATGGCTCACACCTTCACGTCTTTCCAAAATGAAAGTGCAAAAATCTTTTTCTTTTTTATGAACTTTTTCCTAATAAAAATGACAGTTTCGCTATAATTTTTGTCAACTATGTCGGAATTGTTGAATTCCCTTGTGTGTTTGAAATATACCGCCATCTTCTAAGTTTACATTGAATTAATTGTTTTCTTCCGATAAATTTGCAATAATGAGCTAAGGTAGCCCCTTGTATGTATGCAACGTCGATTGCAGGGATGCAAAGATGTGTCCCCTAGTGATCAGTCAAGAGGATTAACACGTTTGTTGTCAATGGAGAAGGGACGAATAGCATTGCCCATTTGACGCCTCATACGTGAGTATGGGAAATCATCCTTATTTTTAAATGTTATGCATCATCGAATTGTGTGGCTACTTATACTTAAATAATGTACACTTAAGGTGAACTATTTTTTATTTCCCTGAAAGTTAGCGTTGAAGTAATGACATATTTGAACACAGAATGAATTTTTCATTTTTCCGAGAAATTTTGTCTGATACGTTAACGTTGATTTTAAAGGTTGCAGACAGATTGCTTGCAACTTGCAGATTTTCTCCATATCACGAAGTCCAACTCTTAATCGGGAATAAAGTAAGATAAAAAAAGTGCATGATTACTTCCCGTTTCTTCTATGGGCCACGTAGATTATTGGTGAATCATTGAATGAGTTAGCGATTGATTTAAAGCCAAGATTTTATTCCAATTTAACATTATCATCCAAGAATCTGGCAGATTATAAAAGAATTATCAACACGTTTGATTCCTACAGCCAACAACTCTTTCAATAGATCTGATAGAACCTTCAAATATATTTCTTTTTATTTGATTTGTTCAAGTGACATAGCCTTGTCATAAATTTCCGTATCACTTATCATTCCAGTTTTGTGTTTTCTTTTTCTGTGCTGAGATTTATTTTTCAAATTCAATATTCATCAAGGTTTTGGAATTTATTATTTCCAGTTTTGTTATACTCGAAATGGGATTTAACACTTTCCACGGAACCAAAAATATCATAACTTAATTCTTCATAATTTCCATCATTGTAGTTATGATATCCGCAACTTTAACATTGCGTGTGGTTCCAATTTTGTGATATAAATTTTTGTCTCTATTTCCAAATGAATATTTTCATCATTGGAAAAACATCACCTCGTTTAAAGGGGCATGCTATTATTTTGTGAGTAATTTATCAATATAACGGAAGAGTTTTTTGAAACAGTCAATTAAACCACTATTATCATAAGGTAATGATATTATTCCAGTTTTTTTTATCAATAATTCAATTATATTGATGAAAGTAGCTTTTATTTTGGGACCATAACACAATTTTTTTCTATAATCCTCGGAATCATTAATTTTTCTATCTTTATAATTTTTTTAACCCTTTCCAGAGACTCTCATTTGTATAAAATATAGTATAAACGCACTACTCTATTGCTCGTTTTGAATGAATTGCCCTGCAATTAATCAGAACAGTAATGCAGAGTTCGTCTCAGAGTGAAGGCTAATTAACCAATACGGAGTAGTTATGGCATCCTCTTCATTTTATAACTTATGTATGTATATGTGTGTATGTATGTCTGCATATATATATATATATATATATATATATATATATATATATATATATATATATATATGTATGTATGAATGTATATGTGTGTATATGTGTAAATATACACACTCGCACACATACATATATATATAAATCTATATATATATATATATATATATATATATATATATATATATAAATATATATATACAAATATATAAATATATATTTATATAAATAAATCTATATATATATTTTATTTATGTAGCTACATTGTATGTCTAATTAATTGAATTTGTCCAACATTTTCTTTTGCTTATTTTTTCGATTCAGAATTTTCAACGTGAAAAACTTCTTAATTTTTGTGGTGCTTACCTATCTTTTGGTGTTAATGATTGCTGCTTGACTATCATATTGCCTGGTTGTCATCATCTTCAAACTTCAAATTCATACCGGGGTGAGCAAAAGAGAAGGTGAAATCAAAAACCTAATATGTCTTTCAATGTGCTGTACAATTGGTGATTTTAAATTTTATGGAATGCCAAGGGAATATTGTCTCTAACCAATTGAACCAAAAATTATTATTCCAGCATAAATCATCCATCTAATGCATTTGATTGGTACAATGAGCATTGTTACTGGTTACTATCAGGCTGACTGTAATTGTTTTTGTTTCATTGGAAAAACTATGATTTTGTAATTCCACAGTATTTTTATAGACACGATTAGTGTGTTGACGTTCAGAGTATGCATCAGGGCAGACTTCATGATGACGCAGAACTTCGAAATTCAAATCGTTTCTGAATGAAATAGACTGAAATTATATATTGTATAGTTTGTCATTATAAAATGAATATATTAAATCAAGTCACACCACAACTAGTCAGTTATGGCATTCGTTTTATTGCTGCGCTTTGTGGTTCAGCCTCCTTAGAATGTATGCATATTATATGGATGATACTCGACGGTTTAATTTTTTCGATTTTACTCGTGTCTGTTTTGGCAACCGTTTTCTTGTCGTCTTAATCATAAGTTATCAATCGGAGGATTGGTTTTTAGCAACTTTCTAAACTACCCTGTTCACTGCAAATCTCGCAATTCCCTCATAAATTGCATTTATTACATTTACAAACTCCAAAATTTTCCATCACCCGCTTCTCGCAGTTTTTCCTACATCTTCTTCTGTAATTCTTCCCTTCCTCTTTTCCTGCAATTGTGATCTTCAGATAACTATCATGCCTCAAGATACGTATGTTCAACCAATCTTCCTCTTCTTAATGTTCCACATTTTCTTCGACTCCTATCTTCCTTTCTCTGCAGCTCATATCTTCCCAGTCCGACATCAGTGGAAAAGAAATCTACAAAAATAACTTTTAACGAAAAACTGCCTTATGCCTATGCCAGTACTGTTTGCCCTTTGCCGTATTTGCTTCCTCTGATAGAAAGACCTCTTCCTAATTCGTATTTTACTTATTATAATCCCATTGATTCTTTCATAACAAGCTGAAATTAAGTAATGAACTAGATGTTTGGCCCCACTAGTTAGTTGTATCTAAATTATATATCTTATCATATGTATCGATGGAATCTTACAACGCATAGCATAAATAATTAAGGCATGCAGATCTTCGCAAAAATTATTTCGGTCATTTGCTTGAACTTATATATGTATTTATTTTACGAGTGACGTATTTTTGTTGGCTCTTTTATTAACAACATATTCCCATTGTACTTTGAATGAGATTAGGACCTGTGTATCATCTATTTTCACATTTATGTTACTTTGTCCAATTTTACGATATGCCTTCATTATATAAGGTTTATGGTTATTGGATTGATTTGGTTAAATGCTTTGTTTAATACAATGCGCCACGTCGTTATCGCGGGGTCTGACTCCTCCTGGGATTTTGCCTTTACAACACCAGCAAGAAATGACTGGAACACGGTGGTTGTGCAACAATTTTAATGATAGTATCAACAGTAGACATGATTGTGAAATACCCGTAAAAGTAGTTCAAACCCGTGACGTGGAACGTCTATGATTCTAGTGTTCTTCAATGAAATACTTATAACTACGGGTTCCACAACGAATTTTTCATCCACATCTACATATAACCCCGCATGCCGCCGCGTGGGTGTGTGGCGGGGGGTGCTAGGTTACCACCCGTAAAACAGAACATAACCACATGCAAAACCAGATCATGGTACCTCTGCACAAACAGTAATTGGATCATGCACTTTTGATTTTAATGATGCGAAAAAAAGTACTTGCATGCAATAATATTCAATATCAGGATACATATATTCAAAACATGCTTTAGAACTGTTAACAAGATGGATCTATTGAATAAAAAGAAAAACATGCAGGAATAAAAATCCAGGATATCGAGAAATATATAGTATATACACTACCAATTCTAATTACCTCCCTCGCGATTGCTGTCATATCTATTTTGGTCTCTAATCTCACGAGGAAAAAACGACATTTTAAATCCATCCGTTCCACATGAGTAGGCCCAGAAATACCCGGCCTGACCTATAGAGGTCATAAAAAGGGTATCGACCTTATTGAACACCGCTGGAAAAAGTGTATAGAACTGAAAGGAGATTATACTGAAAAATAAATACGTTTTTTTCCAAAATGTTTGTGCTTTTTTTGTTGGGTTGGGTACTTCTGGAATTATTGCGTACAATAAATCTCCGTGATTTTATGTTGGTGATTAAAATAAATAAAGTATCTGCTTTTTCACAGCTTCCGCAGATACTTCATTTATGGACGGACAAACTAAGAGTTATTGCAAGAACAAGCATTCTGATTATATATTTAGTTGGAAAAGACGACGATGCATGATTTTAATTACTTTAAGCAATACCTTCTCGCATTGGCTATCGGAGGACTTGAGCCGTGGCCCTTGATTAGGCATGCAAGGCACCTTCCCGTGGGTGCGCTTATGTTTGGAAAAAATTAATTGTGCCCCAGTAATTCTTGCTGCAAACCCTAACGACGGGATGCTCATTTGTGGATTTAATGGAAAAAATAAAAATGAGCGATAACCCGAGAACATTAGCACGCTGATGGCAACCATAAGAGAGCATCATCAATTCTTACTTCAGCTTACATACTAAGGTTCGATTATTATGTGAAAAATTGGAGCACCTTGAACCCAGCTCTACGATGAACCTTAAATCAGAACCACCTCATACCACCCCCAACTCGATGCTTTGTTGTTCAGGGGTGGGAAAACGCACGATGAACATGTGAAGGCCGAATAGAAGTAGAATTAATTTATTTCTTTTATTCCTCGATGACTGAGGTCATTTGCAACTAGATAGATTGAAAGCTTGTATTCACTGGCATTGTGGAGGATTACTGATTTTGTTTCTCGATCAAACCCCCGAGGAAAAAATTCAATTATTTTTTAAAAACTCTTTGTTACTTCTGCATTTATTTTTGGATGCGTCGAGGGGTATAGCGTTGTTGCCACGGGTGCATGCGTGGTTGGAAATCCCACGCACTCACTCAATTTCAGCGTTAGTCGCCGCCACCAACCATTCCCCAACTCCTCCCGAAGTGAAACAAGTGCGCCTTCGATGAATCTAGTGCCTATTTGTGTCGCAGACTGGAAAATAAGGGTGGGGGAGGGCGGTATGGGACCAGATTGGGGAGAGGGCATTCCGCGACCGTGACACACGTTCTGTTTACACACACACACACACACTTGCCCCCTTCCTAACCGACCATACCCTCACCCACCACCCCCACGACCCGACGACCTTCCTCAAGGAGTTTTGAAAATCAGGGTCATTCCCTCCCCTCTAGAACATACCCCCCCTCACCCTGCAGGAAACGCGGCGCGTGTCTGCAAGGGTGAAGGAGGGGAGGGGATGTCCTGGGAAGGGGCAGGGGGGTGCCGCCCTTCGGACGCATTCCGCGGTGATTCACTCCGGGGGAGTGCAGACGTTGAGGGCGACTCCATCGACATTTTCGTCCTTTTTTCCTTCTCTTCTTCATCTTAGCTCCCCTCTCGAGGCGTGTGTCATCGGTCGGGCGGCTGCAGGAGACTTGCCTCCCCGCCGGCGGTGGCTTCCGGAGATATATTTGGTATTTTGAGGGTGCACCGGGAGGAAGATATTACGGGGCAGGCAAAAGGCTCAAAAGAGGTGTCTGAAGTACGTTGGTCACTTAGCTCATAGGGAACCGTTCTTGGTTGTGATCAATGCATGCGCTCGCGTCCTGGGAACTGAAGCATTCGGTGATCGCCTAAAAATTGTATTGGTTTGGAATCGTACACGAGTATCGTTAACGCAGATCAGCCAAACGAACTCGAACAAGCACCTACTACGTATACAGTATATCACAGATATTTATACGCCTAACATTATGAAAAAATACTAAATAGGCGCTTTTAACGATTAAATAAGGGCAATATTAACTAAGTAAAATTTCTATTTCACTCTAACTTTAGGACATGATGCTCAAGTAAGATGTTTCTATCTCCCCTAATGAATATATGTGCTCATAAAATCACATTCCTTACGCATGCTTATGTATTAATAAGGTCAAAGGAAAGGGTGGTGTACAGATATAATATTAAAAAGCTCTGTTTCTTAGATGGTAGTACTTACGGCAAAGAAAGGAAAAAATCGGTGGGCTTTCTTGTACTAAGTGTACATAGGGCGTGGGAATCATAGTATGTTGTAGAGAGAAACTAAAGGCATAACGTTTTGCTTTACGGAGAGAATTACGAACAAGTAGTAACATTCTCGGACTCGAGAAAAAGCAAAATATTGGATGAAGGAAGTTTGACGTGCGCATTAAGTGCAGATAAACTCAAGCAATGATGGCTTTGATGATGTAGAAGCAGCTATTATGCCCAAACAAACATGTGGTTGCATACAACAAATTAGGGAGCGATAAAAAGTCATTAGGACCTTGGCACAGAGAATTATGGCACTCTCATCTATATTTACATATAGAAACTAACCCGCAAGGGCGTGTGGCAGGGGTGTGTTAGGTCGCCACCCTAAAACAGAATAAAAATATGCAAAACTAAAAATTGCATACCAATTCACACCCACAGAGACGTATATATTCATGCAAAACACATTTTAACTTACTTACATTCAAGTACATACGTATGCTAGCAACTTAGATACACATGCTCCAACGAATATACACGATGCCAACACAGCGTTTAATCTTGCCCTTAGTTGTAAATCGAATGTCTTTACTGTTTCTTTAATGACTTAGATTTCTTCCTATTATAATTCCTGATTTTATGAGGGAAGGATGAATATTTGTATCTATATGTAGTAGTATTAGTAGTTTTAGGGAAGTTAACCGACAGTTAAGGTCATTTGCACCATTAGGGATGAATGTGAAAGGAGGAAACCTGGAGAGAAACCCGGCGTCGGCATTTGGCTACTATTGGCGAAAGGCGCTAAGGGGTCTGCAGTTTAATGTCCCATCCGACGGACGGCACACTCACTTAAAGTGCTTTCCACAAAGCATCTCAAGTAGGGACCAGTAAAAAAGATCTGTAGCCTCCAGGATTCGAACCCGGGCTCTCAGGGTGGGAAGCCAGTACGCTAGCCTCCGCACCAACCCGATCCCATCAGTACCTCTTTGTGCTGGAGTACTCTTCCCTTATCATTGTGGATCTCTGGATCAGAGAGAGGGGTCATTTGAAATCGGTACCACTGGAGAATGGCAGTATTATTAAATTAAAATAATTAAATAGACAGAGATGATAGAATCGAAACGCGCGGAAGAGGAAAAGAGGAAATAATAAAGCGGAATGCGTTACGGAAAAGAAGGACCTGGTGGTTTGGGTGGATATTGACACGCATTGGATTTCTTTGGAATATAAATAGGGGAGAAGGTCTAATGAGGAAAACCAAGGGAAAACTCTTCATTAAGGTTCAGATAAAGAGTTTAAATAAAGATAATAATTAAAAATATGTGTATTAAAATATAGATAAGATTTCAAAGAGAGAGGCATGCTCAAAAGGAAAAGATACCGGGAATAAGAGATTAGCTTCTAGAAGGAAGAAATGTCGTCTGTAGTCAACTGAACTTCGAATTCAAGGTCTAATGAATATGTATAACGGGAATTGGTCAGGCTCAACATATTAATTGCCTGGATGTGAATATCAGAGACCATTTACTCGTTTTGATTGCGATCTAACCATGATTATTACAATTACCAATCTCTTTCTGACCATCGACGATAGGCTCGCGCCTGAGAACCGGTTTACCCAACCGCAATTACCGTAGCATTAGAAACGAAAGATCGGATGTTAAACATATTTTTGTTAGTGGAAAGGTAGACATTTAGGTTGGAATGGAGAGTTGTCTCACGGAAGATATAGCAAACAGTGAGGCTTTCCCAAACGGTTTCTCGATTTACAGGAAGGAGAGGCCTAAGAGGGGTATTCATTGCTGTAAATTCACAACTTAGTAGCCAACGATATGAATGCGACGAGCATGACATAGAAAGCGCTTGATGAAACATAAAGGGCTTTAATGGCACAAGCATATTCGTGTTCTCATTTTACAGACTCCCAGGTTCCAAAACAGATGTTCTGCATAATCTCGACGACACAATATTCGCTCTAAGCAACAAAAGTAGCAACGGTACTATTATAATTACGGTTACTTCTAATCTACCGTCAATTGATTGGGACTCGTACTGGGTGGAAAAAGTTGCCAAAAATAGAGATTCATGCCAAGAACTCCTCCAAATATACGCAAAACACTACAGCACAAATTGTTAAATCACCAACACGGGGTCACAACGTACTTGATATCTTCGCGACTTCTACGCCCTAAATCATTACAAACATTGAAATAATGGACAATATCAGTGACCATAAAGCTATTCTAATGGAATAAAAAGCTAAATTTATGAAATTAAAGAAAGAAAAGCGTAAAGTATACTTATTCTACATGGCAAATTTTAACGGAATAAATATTTTAAAAAAGAATTACTAGAATAAAAGATCTAATCCTATCAAACGATTTGGATAACACTTGGAAATATTTCTTAAATATTATGCGCAAAGGAATGAAGACGTGCATTCCATCCATACTTAAATGCGACAGTAAGGAACCTAGATGGTACAAGGGAGAAGTAAGATCGGCATTAAGAAAGCAAAGAAGGTCACAATCAGATTTTAAAAAGAATTCAGAAAGTAGTGACGCAATTTATATGAATACATCCATGCATAAACTAAAATAATGTCGTGGTAAAACAAAAAGTATCATTCGCCAAGCCCTGCACTCTTTCAGATCTAAAATGCTATGCGAATATCTTGAGAAATATTCAAAGTACTTCTGGTCCTACGTTAGAGAAATGCAGGGTAAACATCCAACTGTACATTTGTTGAAGACGGGAAAGAACGAACTTGTTACAGACACCGTGAATAGGCAAATATTTAAACAAGTTTTACTAGGGCGTCTACAATTAAGATACAAACGCACCAAACGAGCTTCCACAACCACCCTGGTAATACGTGGGCGACATAACACTGACCAAAAAAGGAGTGAATCAAAGTACGAGGGTCATCCGGAAGGTAGTACCCGTTCGTGCCGCATGAAGTGCTGACGACGCGAGTAGCCGCTGGACGAGGTCAGATAGCTTCAGTGGCTTGTCTGCCTTCTCTGAGCCAAGTTGCGTGACGCTAGCATTGCCTGTGTTGTTTCTGTGATTGTTTACAATGTTTAAAAAAATTGAGAACGCCGCCAGTTGTGAAGTGAGGGCAGTGATTAAATTCCTCAATGCAAGAAACGTTCGCCCATGTGATATTCATCGCCAATTAAAGGAGGTGTATGGAGACAATGTAATGGACGAGTCGTCTGTTCGGTGGTGGTGTCGCAACTTCAACATGGGGAGGGGGAACACACACGACGATGAGCGTTCGGGGAGACCGTCTGTCATTACAGACCAACTGGTGAGCTCAGTTGACGAATTCGTGAGGAACGATCGGCGCGTCACAATTGATGACATCTGTGAGCATTTTCCCAATGTTTCTCGAACAATTGTTCATGAAATTGTTAAACACCATCTGCATTATGCAAAAATTTGTGCAAGATGGGTCCCTCGCGTATCTCAATGAGCTGGCGGCGAAGGACTATGCAGCAGGAATACAGAAACTTGTCACACGTTATGACAAATGCCTTAATTTGCTTGGAGATTATGTTGAGAAGTAGTTTAAAGTATCCTCTTTCAAATAAAATTTTTTATGTTTGTTAATATTTACTTTTGTGTCTTTATTTCACGAACGGGTACTACTTTCCGGATGACCCTTGTATATTCCGAAATTTTGTCATTAATTATTTTTTTTAATGTGCGCACGTGTTTTCCATAGTATTATTCCTCCATTGGGGTCGAATTAATTATAAAGAATGTGATTTGGCTTTCCTAATACTCCACGCATCTGTATAGCAAAAAAAATCGTTTCCCCTCCACCCTCGATTGGTACCATCCATGAGTGCTAATCAAGGAGGAAATAAAACTCCGGTATTATATTGGCATTATTTTTGATTGGCCGTGGCTCAATGACCTTCAATTCCTCTCATAATGATATGCCTTCCCCCATTATCCATCCTCCTGTTTCTCTCGGGTAAATTGCTCAATCACTCTGATGCCGGTGCCCTAATTAAGTGACAGAAGGGAAAATATGCGCATTCACACTTTCCTTCATTGCCAACCATCACAATGATGCACAAGGGTATATTTTTGTATACGTGCATGTTTTGTATCCCTACATATTGACATCTCAACAGAACATATGCCGAGTGTGCAAACACCATCGTGAAGCCATCTGGAATGTAAAGGGATTTTAAACAATTTATTCAAAAATAAATAATTGTACAATATGAGCTATTCGCACTAATGGTAACCTAAAACAAGTAAACCTAAAAATTGACGTAAGACTTTATTCTGTCTTTATTCTCTATAGACCTGGAGCAATAAATTTATTATTATGTTATTAAATTTTGAGGAAATGAATGATGAGTGGCAAACATCAATTCGTTGCCCTGCGTGCCTTTTGGGAGGAATATTCGCTTAAAGCTTTGGCTTCTGTTTGATGTTTACTGGAGTTCAAAGGGTACGAAATTGATAAGTTCAACTGATCATTTTAAGTGTTGATCTCGACCCATGGGTTTAATAATTTTGCTCTAAGCGCACACAACTTTTAGCCCTAGAGTGCAGCAGTGCCTTAGTGTAACCAATCCTCACTGTAGGAGAGAAAACCTCCGGCACAAAAAATAACGTACTCTAACTGTTCAGTTCCTGTCATATGCTTAATGAGCTGATCTCTGCTCTTACTTACAATTCGAAGGCCGGTTTTGTTAAATCCTCCCCGTCTCATCGTCATCACAGTTATTAATCTACATATTACTTCATGGCAGTGTTCTATGTTCGTCTGTCGTGTACTTATGTAATTCCTCTTTCCTTCATCTACATACAGGGTTCGTCCGGAAAATAAGTGTACTGAGCTCAGGAAAAAAAATGTATTACACTTTTACATATCTTAAGCTAATATTCCTCAAAATAGGACCCTTGTGAGTCGATACACTTGTTCCACCGGCGTTCCCATTCCTGGAACGCTCCCGCGAAGGCATCATCGGGAACCTCTCGAAGACTCGTCGTCGACCTCTTCTCTGCCCTCCACGAACATCTTGTGCCACCGAAAGATCATGTTTCTGGACATGGCTGACTCCCCGTAAGCCTGGTTAATCATACCGACAGTTTCGGTAGACGATTTCCCAAGCTTTACCGCAAATTTGATGGAATAACGCTGCTCCAAAAACCTCGGCATCGCGTTCCGTGACGTGGGTCGAAGCGTGGAGGTTCGCGTTAACAGAGCTCCTCACTACACCACAGCTCAGAGCCGACTGCCTTTTTCAGCGTCGCTTGCCAACATACCCCCCTCCAATCGCAGCCCGTCAGAGTGGTGCTGGGCGCGCCTGGAGCGGCGCGCCCAGCCCGTGAGTCAGTACACTTATTTTCCGGACGAACCCTGTATACATAATACCCTGCAAGCCACGGGGGGGAGGGGGAACTTAGCAAGGGGTGTCAGACACAGTCTCACTACAGGAACATACATTAGCCTCACTGCAGGAAAAAATAACATGCAATGAACCAGTAAACACTTATAAGAATCAAGAAAAATGCACATTGTACCACAAATATTTCTAGTAAAGTCATGAATCAAGAGAGATATGTTTCCTGTTAACTATAACCCCAACTTTTTTAAATATATATAGGCATACATGCGTGTATCGTCATTCACGCACACAGATGCAAACATGCGTATTCATACCCTAAAATACATATGCACATGCACACACCTACATATTTTTAGGTACGTAATGATATTCATTCTCGTTACGACTACGTCTTTCTATCATGTTTCTTGTGAATAGTCCCTGCTCTCCTCTTATGGCTTTTCCATTGCATCTTTATTTTCAGCTCAATCTTGTCGTTTGATTCGGTGTGCTTCCCTGTAGATTAAAAAAAAATATCTGTTCCTCCTCCACTTTTCGCTATGAAATTATCAAGAATCGAATGCATTTCTTCTTTCCGTGATTCATCAAGCACGACAATAAAAATGCGTATTTTGAAGAAAATATTGGTGGATGACTTACAATTTATTGCTTCTAGGCGTGAACATTTTTATAGGCATTCTCCAAGACTCAGTGATGAGCGATCCGGAAATTCCGACGAATTGATACCGCCACGAGATGTAGGGGATTTGTCTTCAAGATCTTCGAGATTTAAAAGGCGTTTTTGCCTCGGATATCTTTACCGATTGCTGGGAATTCTCCAACGGGCGAATTAACGCCAATGTCGTCATTGGACGTGAGTCAATCGGAGCGCAATACGTCCAGCAGCCATCTCCATAGATGTGCTCGTTGTGTTGCCACGAGCGACGGAATGACGTAATTAAGTAGGGAAGTGATTATCAAGGAGTGAAAGGGGGCGGAGGTAAGAGATAAGGGCGAGAGAGAGAGAGAGGAAAAGAAAGTATGTCTCGAGCAGGAAGTTTTCAGGACGGCAAAATCCCGAAGAAATACCCGTGGGGGAAAGAGATTTTCTTTTTCATGAAGCGTCCTTCGGCCCATTGATAAGTTGCCAGCAGCAAGCAAGCTGGCCGTGAATTTTCGTCGACCTTGCGCGGATGAAGGCCTTGGCTCCCGCGGAACGACGACGTTCACGTCGACGTGGACGTCTCTCTCCCTCTTGCACTGGTTTGAATTTAGCATCGTGCTTAATAAACGGTCCTCGTGGGTGAGAGCGCCCGGACGCGTGGGCAATTTCGGGCGTGGCGATAGCTCGCGTATTAATGCATTTGCGGCTTACCGTCCTCTATCCGCGAAATGAGAGGGGAGCGGGAAAAGAAGTGAATCATTCCACTGCGATGCTTGAATCCCAAAGATTTATTTGTTGGGGAACGTTAAAGAACAGTCCGGAAACTAGAGGAACGTGGTTAAAATATCACAAAATCGTTCGTTAGCGTCGAAATGTTTTCTGTCTGTGCGACAACAACACTGATACCACTCTAAAAATATATTATTTTAAAATATATCTTTGAAATGAACGATGCAAAAGCTTCCTTTCCTCAAATATTAAATTTTCTTTTCCGGGAATTCTTTTCTTTCGTGAAAACAACAGAACTTGCCCTGTGTTTACTCATTTCGTTTAGCGATGGAAAAATATGTGATGAAGAATCACAAGCCCTTCTAGTTGAGGCAATGTGAATACATATTGCTAAGGATTGTCATGGAGAAATAGCAATTGGATTCACGGTTCTGTCTGCCTCTTAATCACTTATCATTGTGTAATTCACTTCGGAAAATAAAAACGAAAAATTTCTTCCTTGCCTTATTCAGCTCCATGCAGTTTCTTCCATATCTATTCTCGTTTAGAATTTTTATGAGTAATAAGATAAACTTTGTAATTTCCCAAAAACTTATGAATAGGCTACTGCCGGTTTCATCATATATGTAGGTGACATCTTTTGGAAGATGTCACCTACATATATAATGTAGGTAACATCTTCCTATGTGCTGAAACTGGTAGTACCGTAATAATATTTTTTTGTGACTTCACAAAGTTTGTCTTATTGCTCAAGATGAATATTCACAAGATTGAGCCCGATACCATTGAAATGGATGGAATTTATATGTTTTCCCTCCCTCTTTCCTCTCCTTTCAAATATTTAAATTTCGGATCAGCAACTTTTTATCTATTTCCTAAAACTGTATTCTAAAATTCGTCCTTCTATTACCACCTTCAAATTTTACTCTACCCCCATGTCATCTCCTTCTGCGGTTATTCCCCCAAGAAACACGTTTTCTCCCAGCCTTCCCATGTCACCTACAGGTATTTCTGTATTTACTGTATTTCTTTTTCCTCCTCTGCACTTACGCATAAAAAGCCTCGATCATTCTTTTACCTTCGAATAGTTATGAAATGCTGCGTTCCGTGTGAAAACCTTCATTAATCTTTTCTTTACGTCACGCAGTGCGGTAGAAACCCAGTACAGCTGGCCAATATCTCGATTTTTCCCATAAAGAGTGTTTTACTTGACTTTTGTTTTCACGCAATGAAGATATGTAGGTTTATGTTACTTCAACTGCTTGAAAAGTGAATAGAGAACGCATCGTTAATCCGGAGTTTCTGACATCTATTCCATTCTTTTTGGAGATATTGTAGTTCTGGACTCTGTTCATCCTTTTGGAGAAGAACAGATAATGATGTGGAGATATTGATGTTCTATTGAGAAGGAGTGCTGGTGCCCTGATTCCTATTAGCAACCGAATTGCTAGCAACCTACTAAATTGTTCCAGGCATTTCTTATTTTACCCTCCTACTTATAGGAGGAAGAAGGGACTATGAAGTCTCAATGTCGTCCTAATAAAGTCGTAAAATAAATAAAAATTTAAAAAAAATTTCAGTAATTGAGCGCACCATTCAACTTTTCAATGGAATGTAATGGAATTTCTTCTGATATTTTTAGAAGCATGCTATCAGTCGATTATTGATTAGTTTTTCCGATTATTCCTATCTTAAACCACTACTTTTTTAAACATTTGAAAACATTAATGATAAAATGAAGATTTCTATTGTAATTTTTTACTGCAGTTTATGATTTCTGTTTATTGGAACGTATTTCTGCCTTAAATGCTACAAAATACAGCATGAACTAAAATATTCCTTGTGATCGAATTTGCATTAAAGCTACCAGCTAATAATTTCGTCGAAAATATGAGTATAGTAGGAGTAAATTTAGTTTTTATATTTGATATTTCAAATAAATGATGGCAGCTTGATCGACCAGTGGGATTGTATTTTTGAGAGATAGCATTTAATGCTGCAGATATTTGTTTAATAATAAAGGTGAAAGAATGCAAATAGACAATTTTCTACAATTAAGAGTGCAGGCTGACGTAAATATATCGTTGCTTTTTTACCGTACCTACCACAGAAAGTTTCTAAAAAAAAATAAATAATATTTAGGATAATTGTTCGTGTGAACCTTTGTATTTTAATTTGAAATAATTAATAAATGGTCAATAGTAAATGATATTTCGGAAGTTAAAATTTAGTACAGGATCGTTACTTTATTTTTTAAATAAACATGTCACCTCTTTCCTTTCAACGTAAAGAAGCCGACGTCTCTGATTTAACCAAACAGAGGCGCAAGGTCAATGGGTTTTGATTCTCAGACACTGCTAAAATAAAGTGAGTTTTGGATTTTTGTCGCAAAACATTTTATGGATATTTATTTGAAACAGGGTTCAACCTATTGCATTGTTCATCCGCCATTTAATTTAACTATGTATAATGCCCGGTAAAAACACCTGCCAAATTAATTTAAGTCTTATTTTTAAATTATTCTCGTGCCTACTTTTAATGTGGCCAAATCCTTCAGCATGATAAATGTACTCCTTATATTAGGAAATACTTCTTAATATAGTTACTTGGAAGTGTCAGGCACATTTGAATGATGTATTAAATTGCATGAATATGACAAATTTCATTGTGTCTTCTTGCATTGTATGAGGTATTTTATTTGTTTGGTACTTTCTTTTCGTCTACGTTCGACCGAATAAGTTCGGTTGGTAAGTTACGAGAAGGCAGCGTTGCCTTGAGACCAGGTGATTCTTTTAATTGCCCATATTTATTACCTACCTCTCTTTCTCTTTCCCTTTCCTTGCACCAGCTACCCTTGGCCTTGACGTTTTATATACCCATATATGTATATATATATAAAGTGTGTCTTATTACATTTATATATATATATATATATATATATATATATATATATATATATATATATATATATATATATATATGGGTCGCGGTAGTCCAGTGGGTAGAGCGTTGGTCTGCTGACCGGATGGTCCCGGGTTCGATTCCCGGGCAAGGCACTCTGGGCACCTGCAGTTCCACTCAAGCTGAGTGATTTTTCGGGTACCAGGTCTTCCTGGGAAACCATAACCGGCACAGGGAAAGGAACTGGCCCCCCTACCCTGATGTGGGAATTTTCACATGCCGAATAGGGCTTAGTACTGGGTGAACTCTACCATCACCTACTAAACCGACCTTCGGGTTGATTACTGTGTTTATGGTATATATATATATATATACTATATATATATATATAGTGTATATATATATATATATATATATATATTGTATACATATAAAATACACACATTCCCGGATAAAGTTATAGGGAGAAAAACGTACGTTTTAGTTAGCTTCTATTGGTCCTCGTCCACCGGTTTAAAAAGGAAAAAGCCATTTCTTCCAAAACCTTCGGCTCTCATTCCATCCTGACCTCCCCCTATTTTCGCCAACCCCTACTTCCCCCCTCCCCAAATAGACTCCGAGTCAACCGATTGGGAACCATTCTTTGTTTTTTTTAACTCAGCGGGTCGTTACAATTTTAAACCGTTTTCCGCCCCCCTAATAACCACTTCTTTGTGATCAGCACAGTCATTATCGTTCACATCCCTTTTGTGGAGAGGTTTCTGTACCCCGCCCTTTAAGCATTTCCTGATTCTTCCCTCATCATTTCTTCGGAAAAATCGACGCTCCATCTATATTATTTGGTCATTGTTCAGGGCTCACCCGTCTCATAATGACATCCCACTTTTTTGCTCGTTTGCAGTTTCTGTTGTTTAGTGCTCAATATCTTGACCCCTGATGCCTATTTTCTCACTGTTACTTCCTTGTTCGCTCTCCTTATTTGCAACTATTATTGTTCTCTTGCTTGTCAAAATATTGGAGTTTCCGCATCCTACACCAATCTATGGCTGTGGCCACGTGTACATTATTCGGCTTGTTGTTTTCTCTCTCGATCCTTCTGCGTCAAACCTCCTGCTACTACTTCCTCCAAGCATAAAGCCACGAGCTGGTTCCTATTGGCTCAAAGGGCGGGACTGGAATGAGGAAATGACAAAGTGAACTGTGGAGTGTGCTGAGTGAAATCGTTGCATAATCGCTAGCGAGGGTCACGACCAAACTTAACAACAAAAGCATGCGCGTTTTCAGTTGCACATCTGACTACATTCATGAATTACTTCGGAGGTGGATGAGAAGTGGTATGGCACGGAGTGTTAGAATACCAACCAAGAAAGAAGGAGGGATGAATTTGTAAGAGGAAGATGCGTTTGAGTGTTTCCTTCTGTTTACGCTAAGTGTCGCTCGAGGAAGAAGGGCGCTCGTAAAACTACTTGTAAGGCCGCCTCTCACCTTTTCTGCTGTCTCACCTGATTCGTCGTAATGTTGCAAAAAAGCCGACAAAGTAATTGAAATTTGGTAAGATAAACGCATAGCCGTGCATTCTCGGTTTTTTATTCTATACAAGAGATAGAATGACTGACGCCACAAAAATATTAATAATGATCGTAACCAATAGAATTAGTTTACGGATTAAATGGTCGAAATATTTAGAATTCGATGAATATACGCCAGAGTACGTTTTGGCTTTAAGAAGAAGTCTATATACTTTCCCATTGAGAGTAAAAATATCGTTATCAAATAAATATTTCATTTAGATATGATTGCAAATACCTTTAAGTATTACATAAGTACAAGAAATATAATGGAAATATAAAAAGTAATTAATTAAAATTAATTCACGATTGTTTATGTGTTTTGGTATATTGACGGTATAGTGGTCACAATCTAATGGTCTGATTGGTTTAAAAGATTTCCATAATGAATTTAACATAAATGGCAAAGAAATTGAAGATATGACTCTAAATTTTAAAAACTTTTTTTATTGTTTTACCACGAAAATATGCATCACATGTACATATGCGGATCCACCCTGTGAAACGCAAATTTGGACAAACGAAGCAATGAAAACGCGAAGTCTTTTCTCGTTGAGTAGACCACAAATCAAATAGATATACATATATTTCTTTAGCGATGTACTAAATTCTTTGATATTAAATGCCTTCCTAAATTATTCCACCAGACCATTCAATTCACGCAAAAGAGAAAAAAATCCGAATAATTTCAGGAATAATTGCAAAAATAATCAAGCTACCAAAACACAAAGAAAATAAATGCACTTGCTCATCCGATTCATGGCAAATGCTTAGTCGAAGCATTTAAAGAAGGGCCAAAA
The DNA here is from genome assembly GCF_022747635.1 of Hetaerina americana. NCBI lineage: Eukaryota > Metazoa > Arthropoda > Insecta > Odonata > Calopterygidae > Hetaerina > Hetaerina americana. The sequence continues at coordinate 62,514,020 of NW_027287095.1, read as the reverse complement.
GCACTACATATTTTGAGATACCCATTGATCGGAGATTCGGCGGCGTCATTTGGTAAATCAAAATGTTTACAGTCTGCTGCTATTTCACGTCGAGATTATTTACAAAAATAAGAACGTTTCGTTTAATTCTAAGAGAAATTTGTTATGATTTGAATAAAATAAATATGCCTTAAAAGAGATGAAGATGGAGTGGATTTAATTTTTTGACCATATCTCCTGATTTCCAGGAGTATCGAAATTTCTTGGAAAAATAGTAGCAAGTTAGCTTGGGAAAACATTTTAGCCGTAGGTACAACAGGCGTGGTGGTGGGTATGCCAAGGGAACATCCGTTAATGTGATGCGACACTAATCGAAAGAAACGCCATTGGCGGAAAAACGGACTATGAATGGCTCTACTTCTCTGTCGTTTTGAAACTTGAAAACTTTCCTCATTGCCCCTGTTATACTGTACGGCTAAATCCCCTTGATGACCTCAGTACTATCGCTCATGTAATCTCCATTACACCAATGACCGGGACATGAACCAATAGCATCAGAAAAATATGGAAAAATAAGGTGGGTCCTCAGGCCATCAAAAGTTTTTCTTAATTTCCAACCTCCTATGTGCACACATGATAAGATTTTACCCGCCGCTTCAAATCTTTTTCTTTTACATCTCTTATTTTCTTTTTCTCCGAAGATCTTTCTCGATGAGATAAATGAGTAAGCCAAAATGAATGCTATAGTTATTCCAGATTCATTGCATATTTTTACACTATTTTTTAACGTAAATCTGAAAATCAGTCCTGAAGACAAACTAAGTATTTTTAAACGGTTTTGTGATTTTTAGATTTTGTCCTCAAGTTATGGATGTAGCTACCTCTGCTAAGAGAGCTCTGGTGAGTCATTGCTTTTTTCGAAAGGCTGACTACGATTAATAATCCATAAAAATATTTTAATATATTTCAATCGGCCGATAAAAATCCTGGGATTATTTTGAGTTTTATAATGGATACATGTTTCTCTTTCGGGGTGAGTATCAATCCTATTAAGTCAAGAATGATCGTAAAGTTTCAGTCAATATGATTTCAGACATTTAAACCCAAGAGATTGAAATCAGGAGTGTAATGAAGGAGGAGTGCCAAATATTTTTGCTGCGCCAAAATTTTCTTCATTAAAACGGATTAAAAAGTTTAAACAAGAGTGCAACTTCGTTAGAAGCTCAAAATATCACCCCTGGCAAAAAATCTAATCATATCTCACGCCGTTATTGCTATTATTGAAATGATGTAAATTTCAAAATTGACAGCTTCAACACGTGAAAAAAAGAATAGGAATGTTGCGGAAATAATGATGTCATTGCGGATTCCTTAGCTCTATTAGTGAGGAACTTATACACAAAGGTGAAGGTGGCTACGATTCATTTCTGTCGTTGATCATTGTGTTGTTTTGAACCGAGTTGAGCGGGCCTAATCGTCACATTGATCGGAAAGGTGCCTTCTTTTATTTCGCACGGTGTGTTGCTGAGTCGAAAAGTTACGGATCTGGTCCCTCCATCACACCCTTGAATAAACCGGGCCTGGAATGCGAGCTAGGAGATGAATCATCGGCTGTGCCAACAGCCAAGCCACGAGAGCGCGAGCGGCGGAGTTGGGAGAGGGAAAAAAGGTCGGTGGAGGAGTGTTGGGAGGTGGTGAGGGTTAAGATGAGTGGGAATAGGGGTGGGGGTTGCAGGCGATTGCGTAGGTAAATATGAAATGCCCTGCGTCGCGACTAGATGCGAGCTAACTCATCGGCCGTCAGAGCAAGCGATACGTACCTACCTCAACTATCGCACGTATCTCTCGTTATGTTCCCGGTAATGACCGTGCCCTTCTCCCACCGTGCCCTCAGAAAGAGGATTTTTTACCATGTAAGGTTATCTCGAGAGTTGGCCAATGCAGGGCATGATGTATTTTTGCATGAGGCTCTCTTGTCCTACTTCATGTTGATATCTTTCGCACATGTAAAAATATATTCTACAGCCTGAAAGAAATGAGAAAATTATTGAAAAATTTCCGGAGAAAAGGTACTCTTTCGCCTAGAGTTGCGCGAATCTTGGAATGAATGTATAGGCAATTTTTAGAGGCCTTGGCATAGGAATGTAAATGGCCGACGATGCATTTCAGATCGTATGCTGCCTTGCATCGCATAATCCACTCATTCGGCTATGTGAAGAAGAAATGTAGTAATGGCTTGAGGAGAAATGTCGCGTTGCGGTATTGAATTAAAATTTAGCACGTCCAAAACGTTGCGATAGCAGCAGCCTGGACAACTCCGGGACACATTCTAACCTTTCTTGGACTAAACACAGAATGCCCAACATTAGGATTTCAGTTTCTTAGCCAGTTCTCGTTATTAGCATTTGAGTGGATATGGAATCATACTCAGGCTTGGACCATACCGAGAGAGAGCATTAAAGACGAAGCAAGCCATACTAGGTCTGTCCCAAAAGTAGCATGACTTATTTTTTCCCGGATAGACGGACGCACGGGTGGCAATTTCTCTGGTTAGGTTCGAGGGAGGGGAGTCTCAATAAAAGCTGGAGGCTGGTGGCAGTTGGTTCCCTGCCTTTGCGGAGTGTGGATAGTTCGTATATTAAAACTCTATAACGTGACCTCATTACACTCCGTCATGGACCGGTTATTAGAACAGCGCTACGCCTTCAAATTTTGCGTAAAACTGGGAAAACCCGGGAAATAGACTCATGAAATGCTCAATGCAGCTTATGGCAATAACATTATTGATAGATCGAGTGTTTTTGAATAGCACAAGTTGTTTAATGGAGGGTAGAGGAGATGTTGAAGACGCCGAGCGTTCAGGACGCCCTTCGACCTTAAAAAGTGACGAAAATCTTGCAAGAATTAAGATTTTGTTGGACATGGAGAGCAGATTTAGTGCCCGCATGGTTTCTCATGAAGTTAGCAACCCTAAAAGCGATGACTTTTGGCCTTCAACATGGGCATGAGAAAGGTGTATGCGAAGTTGATGCCGCGAGTGCTCTCGGACAAACAAGAGGAAACTCGCACGTGGATTCACCAAGAGCTTCTCGACCATATGAGTGAGGATCCAAATTTTTTAGACAATGCCCGACCAGAGTGCCTCCTTTTCCCCCCCTCAAACCCGTGCTGGAAGGACGTCGCCACGGCTCGGTGTAAGCGTTGAAACAGGCCGTGACGAGGGAGCTTAGCAGCATTCCGGGCGCCACCTTCCAGAAGGCGTACGAGACGTGGAAAACCCGATGGCAGCGGTTTGTGGATAAACAAGGGTGCTACTTCGAAAACTTCAGAATGAATGTATCAATTCTCGGAATATATTTTTTTACATCGACTCAGTCCTACTTTTTAGACAGACCTGGTATGTCGTGTCAGATTCACAACGGAGCAAAATAAAATATTAAGGGCACTGGATACCTATATAGACAATGAAATTTTAAGCTCCGATACTTACCCGTGTTTGATTTCGTCCCGAAGCAGATACAAAACGTGATTATTGATATTGATTCATTCCTCAAGCAAAGAATGGTTGTGAAATATGGAGTGAGAACTAATGGTTTCACTTCTCGGTGAAATTTAATTTGAATTCTGTAAGCATTTCCGCTGCATACGGTTAAAAAAAAAGAAACCAAATACAGTGGCTCTTTTTACTTCCGCAGCGGCCTCATGGTACTTGATTCCTTGGTGCTTAATCTATCTTAATCGTGGCCGCCAATTCTCCGCAAATCAATGGCGAAGGTTTGTTTGCCGTGATTACTCCATAAGAGGGAGAAATTTGATTGTAAACATCGAAGATGGTGATGCTTTCATGTAAGAAGGGTAAATTTTTCAAACTCTTAAGTGAGACGTACGAAAATCAATTTAGATAAAGAAACTGTTTCCATCCTTAAGACTTTTATCCTGTATATGTAAGTACTTCAGAATGTATGTTGCATTTAAAAAGAGATAGTGACTCAGATTTAACGAGTTGATTTCCACGTGGCGTAGTTTTCTCCAGTTTTATGCTATCGTTTCTCCTCCTCGAAGCGTGTCCAGAAGAAGAAAACGATCCCCATCACCCTTAAATCCATCCTGGGCGACAGCATATTATCTAGCTTGTCTTCATAGAATCGAGGCGCTGTAGAGACTATGGGGGAAAAAAATCCGCGGCAGCAGTTCATAAAATCATGGCAATAAAAATGTGGAACTTCGTGTTTTAATACTTAAATTAACTGCTGTTGAATTGTCACACAAAACAATATTCAGTAACTGATTTACAAAGAAATGTATTAATCATCATGGGTTGGGTTGTGGCAGCTCTCCAAACTATCTCTTTCTGTGCCTATCCCTTTCCTTGCCCATTCCCACGTAGGCATTTTCACCGAAATTCTTCCTAACCTGTATCTCGCAGTTCATCCTAGGTCTTACCCTGTAAATCTTCCCCTTCATGTTTCCTTCAATTATGATCGTCAGTAAACTATCTTGCCCCGGAATATTTCCAGTGGATTTCCCTATTCTTCTTGTAAGTGCCCTGAATCGGCTTCTCTCTTAACCCACTTGTTTTTTACCCATTTCCATACTCCATCTATTCGTCTTATTTTAAGCATCCTTCCGTTACACCACATTCCCATCTTCTTCAACTTTATTTTCACTCCTGCCCCTGTCGTTCATGTCTTCTATTCGAAGAAAATAATACTCGATTCGTTAGTTTTATCGAGTCTCTTTCTTATATCCATCTTTGTACTCTTTCGTTAATAGTTGTTTCATTTTGCTAGAGAAAAATTTCACCATAAGTTAAAAAAAATAATCTCAAATTTATGAAGAGAATAAAACTAATTCCGCTCTCTTTAATGCGTGAAATACATTTCTTGGTCTGTGAGAGGAAAGTTCTTTTCGGCGTTTTGTTTTACGCCTACTCTTAATAACGGTGACATATCTCCGAGGTCTCTCCACACATCAATTGAATGCGTGAATGTTATCATCTTGTTAGGTCACGCCCAAACCATAAGTAACGGTACTTTACTGATGATTTTAACGTTTTCGCGTCCTCGTGCATTGAGCGGTCCTTGATCGTCTAATAATCGCTGAATGTTTCCAGAATTGGAAATGAACGTACCGTTTCCTTCGCCATGAAAACTCAAACCGGTCAAGACTCCGAGATATTTCCTAGAAATCAGGAAATTCTCGGGGATAACTGTTTGTAAGGGCAGCGGCCGGCAATTCAGTTATCCTCTCCGTTTTAGGAGAGAGATTGGCAGAGTGGAGCAAAGAAATGGTACCAAGAAGACTCGCAACCATAATCCCTGCAGAATGGGTTCGAATTCCATACACTAGAGCACTCTGTGGATGCCTATTTTTGATATAGTTTCCGTATATAGAACCTATTTGAACTGCGTCATGGGTGAATCCAGTTGTAAGGTATCGTGATTGACTGCGTGAGTCACTAGGGATATAAATGTGTGATCTTTTCATTGGATGTTTGCACCTCTATCAAATAATTTATTCTTGCGAATAGATTCAGGATGTTTGTAATGCTACTAACTAGTCTAACTATACATCTCAATCTATTGGAACGTAATTTATAACATGTTATCGTATTGATGACATTTTGGGAAAAGATTCGCCGTTGCTAGTATAGTTTTAAGCGTTTGGGAAGAACACGATATTCTTTGCCCAATAAAACTGAATGCCTAACTATATTTTATTGTCTAGGAGTAAAATAGAGTGGAAAGAGAAGTTAATAAAATATTGTAGTAGACAAGGATCTCTTTAAAGATACATTGGTTGAAATTTTGGAATGTCAGGTGTCATTCGACTAAAGGGCAGAATCCCTAATATCTAAATCTGATCTAAATATGGATATGGGGATCATGGCCGTGGATTAATAGAATTTTCCCCTTCTTGCTTCCCAGTCCTGCATGACCTGACTCGCTATTGTGATGGTCTATCTTATACGTGGTTTTGGTTAATCTTTATTCCATTCTATTTGGTAAACCCGAGAAATTCTGAAAAGGATAAAATTAACACTTTTTTAAAAACAAGTCTTCTGTTAACATTTATAAAAAGGTGCACTGCCACGCAAATCTTTTCAAGCATATTAAGCGGATGTCCTTTTTCTCTTTTCCTAATCCTTCCTCTCCCCTTTTCCTCACCCTCTCCACTTAGTGAGTGCTTGCACCTCTGCGACACTTTTTTATGGCGAATCACGGGGTATTTGTTTATTTGTAGATGATTGTCTCTCATCAGCGTTTTCAATTCTTATGATAAAACCTATACAAAATCAGAATGAATACATTAATATTCAAGCAAACATTAAACGTTTGATTTATCGCTATTAATCATAAAATCAAAGGGGATCTTTTATTGTTTTTGGTACAATCGAACCTCATTCAGAGTACATGGTTACCTGCCCCTGTCGGCCCTTAAGCTTCAACGCTTCGGGAAGTTCTCTTTGCTTAATGCTATAAGATTGCACCCAGAAAATATATTATTATCTCGTGAAGAGGTCGCACATTGTTTCTTTTCATGATCGGTGCATTTTTATGGAAAGCATCAGCAGTAGGTATTGATGCGCTTCTGCCTTTGCCAGCAAGTTATTGAGTGCAAGACTGCATGCATGAGCATCGTGCCAAAGTTCTTATCCCACTGAAAATTCATCCGCGGGATAAATTTGTTTAACATGCGTAGTAAGGTTGCACCAGTATTTTGGTGAAGATATATGCGCGGAAAAATTTGTTGGATGGGCATAACCACCTTCACTCAAACCTCGTGCTACTGTCCAAGTCCCGTTAATATAGTTCGAAAGCTTCGGCGAGAGGGTGTGCTGGTGGAAACTTTCTACTTCTGCTTTATTTGAGGCCCTGGCAGCATCTAAATTATAGGATCATTCACGCACGTCAGCGCCCTTTCCCGCCGTTAATAGTTCGCCCAACATAAATAACCTTTGGGAATTATGGTCGGGTATCCCCGACGTATTCTTCGTCTTGAGCGGACGGGTGTGATGCACGTGGCCGGACGAACGAACGCTCCAGGGTCTATGGCTAAACATATCTACATATTAGATTCATCTTTTAATCCCCTTGTTCTCGAGGCTAATCTAAATCAGTCGTGGCCAGATATATTTGGGACTTACTTCGCAACCATTGACTCCTACACTCACTCTCGTTGTCTTTTTGTTCCTATGTGAAAGTGGTTGGACTGTAATAATCTCGCTCCGAAAGAAGGAAAAGGAAAGAAGTTTCCCTCAGTTTAAGACGTTCGCCGTTGCTTTCATGGAAAAACTTTTATTGGATTTGAATTGACGCGTAATCTAATGAGGAGTATTTTAATTTCTCACGTTTCGTTAGATCCTACTTCATTCTCGAAATATCGATTGTTGAAATGAATTTTCGATTGATCCGCGTGTAGTCATTTAAATTACAGATGATATGTGCGGTGTATACATTGATTATTGAAAATAATAATATTACGTTTTCACATGCAATAAGAGAATTGCTTATTGATATAATGCTAGCTCAATGTCAGTCTTTAATGTGAAAATTATTATCAAATTACCCTCCAGTTGTGTGAATTGACGATTGTAGAGTTAAATGTATATACGAGGGTCATCCGGAAAGTAGTACCCGTTCGTGCCGCATGAAGTGCTGACGACGCGAGTAGCCGCTGGACGAGGTCAGATAGCTTCAGTGGCTTGTCTGCCTTCTCTGAGCCAAGTTGCGTGACGCTAGCATTGCCTGTGTTGTTTCTGTGATTGTTTACAATGTTTAAAAAAATTGAGAACGCCGCCAGTTGTGAAGTGAGGGCAGTGATTAAATTCCTCAATGCAAGAAACGTTCGCCCATGTGATATTCATCGCCAATTAAAGGAGGTGTATGGAGACAATGTAATGGACGAGTCGTCTGTTCGGCGGTGGTGTCGCAACTTCAACATGGGGAGGGGGAACACACACGACGATGAGCGTTCGGGGAGACCGTCTGTCATTACAGACCAACTGGTGAGCTCAGTTGACGAATTCGTGAGGAACGATCGGCGCGTCACAATTGATGACATCTGTGAGCATTTTCCCAATGTTTCTCGAACAATTGTTCATGAAATTGTTAAACACCATCTGCATTATGCAAAAATTTGTGCAAGATGGGTCCCTCGCGTATCTCAATGAGCTGGCGGCGAAGGACTATGCAGCAGGAATACAGAAACTTGTCACACGTTATGACAAATGCCTTAATTTGCTTGGAGATTATGTTGAGAAGTAGTTTAAAGTATCCTCTTTCAAATAAAATTTTTTATGTTTGTTAATATTTACTTTTGTGTCTTTATTTCACGAACGGGTACTACTTTCCGGATGACCCTCGTACTATATATATGTATGTATATGTATATATATATATATATATATATATATATATATATATATATATATATATATATATATATATATATATATATATATATATATATATATATATATATATATATATATATATATAATGGGCTGACACTATACAACACAAATAGAATAGAATAGCAACATTTAAAAGGACACTCACACTGTAAATTGTTCGAGCTTTCGGCCCTCTCAGAGGCCTTCTTCAAGAGAGACTGAAAATATGCTGTTGCTTAGGAGAGGGGAGGTATGGGCGGGGAGGGGGGGTGTGTGGAGGGAATGCTGGGAGGGAAAGAGGGAGGGGAAATTAAATATGGCGGTTAAGGGTGGGAATTTTGAAAGAACGGAAAGCTAATATGTAGGCGGATTCACGAGTTCTCACCTCTATATTGGTGGCTGAATCAGGTAGGGATTCTAGGATGCTGAGAGAAAAACACTGGTCGAACGAAAGGTTGTGGGAATTGGCGTGTGAAGGGATAGGAAGAGAAGAGAGCGAGGCAGAATTGCAGGAGTACCGGTGATTATTCATCCGGATGGATAAGGGGGTATTGCATTCGCCTATGTAAAAGGAAGTGCAATGTTTGCATGATAAAAGATAAATAATGTTTTTTGAGAGGCAATTAGCGTGGGAACGAGGTGAGGGGGCAATGAGGGGATGTAGGGAGAGGGGATTAGGCATAATAAGAGGACAGGTTTTACATCGGGGGCGGGATCTCAGAAGGTTTTTGAGATTGGCGGGTCGTCTGCATGCGATAGATGGGCATTGGGGTAGTAAGGATGAGGTCGCGTCATTGTCATGTAAAATTGGAACCTTGGCCCGGGAATCGAGCCAGGGACCCTCCAGTCAGAAGTCCAACGCTCTACCCACTAGACTACCGCGACCCAGATATATATATACATATATATACATATATATATGTATATATATGTGTATATATATACATATATATATATATATATATATATATATATATATATATATATATATATATATATATAACGCAGTATCTCTCGATATAGCACGCCAATTTAACTGTGGCGATGGAAGGCATACAACTCGTAATTATCCTTCTTTAAATCAGAGAAGCGAATAATATAAGAATACAATTTCAAGAGGCGTGTTATCGTTCTTTCAAGAACTAAATTTACAAATTATAATTAATTAAACACCATTTATGACACTAATGAGTCGGTAATAGAGCATAAAGCATTGGTTTTATTTTCAGATCGAAATTGCAAATAAAACAAATGCGACTTGCTTTGCGTTGTACGCACTTTCCATTTTAGTGTGCTGGTAATTTTCCTTTTTTTGGGGCTTCTAATTTTTAATTGCCTATTTGTTTTAAGAAATGGCTTTATAAAAAAGGCCGGTGTTCACATGTCTCTTGTCTTATGTTAGAGCCTCTCAAAAGAAAAAAAAGCGTATTGAGTGCAAATCATGGCCGTAGATCGATTATGTAAGCAAGCTGTTTATTTATTCCTGATCCAAAGTCATGCTTGATTCTGTAGACACTCGCCCGTTTTTGAATTAAACCATCGGCTAGAGCTGCTCACGGATGACCATTTACAAGAGCTAATATTCCTGAAGCACTCAATCAAGATATATAAGTTCATAAAACGCATTCACGGAACGATCATCTTGGTATTTATACAATGTTTTTTATTTTACTGTCTCTTGGCAAAGCTCGTAACATTTTAATTGCAAAATCCAAGTTTATGCTGATTTTACAAAAATGTTTTTTTTGTGTGACTCTTTATCACAGATATGTACACGTAGTAAATTCACTCACGTTGGAAAGTTGCGCATGCACTACGGTGCGGCCAAATCAATCATACGAAATAACAGTGTATATGCACGTCCGGTTTCGGCTTCGTGTGTCTTCAACAAGGCATTTGTTTTTGGTATTTGATTAACGATGCCGACGAAGACCGAGATTTCCTCGTCCTGGAAGTCACGGTGTTTACCTTTCGCAACAAAGTCCTTGGTGTTTATCTTTTCGTTTAGTCCACTTTTTTCCTCCGCGTCCACCTCCATCCAATCGGTGTTACCCTCTTTTTCCTGCCCATGCAGTTTCCTCGAGCTTAATGCATCCTCGCAGACGATGATCACCATCTTATTTCAGGCTCGGCAAGAACTTTATTTTCTTTAACGCCCTCATCACGGAAAAGTCCGTGTATCTTTAACTCACATAATTTTATCCCCAAACACCCTCGTCGAATTTTTCTTTCGTTGCTTCTACACGATTTCACAAATTCATGCGCGGTTTTCTTGTGGGAAATTTCATCTGTAGTGTGTCGTACGTGTCTTTTAAGGGTTTACAAATGGAAAAAAATGATTGTTTATTTGTATACTAATGAATCGTGAAAGGAAAAGCTTAAAATCAGATATCTTTGTGTGTTGAGATTAATGCTCGACAAGCAGGTTGGTATAGCTTGCCTGTATCGAGTGTCACTCGACACCCGAGTAAAAAAGATTAAACAACAAACCTAGTATAAATAAAGCTTTTATGATTAAGCTTCCTTCCTCTCATCTCACCATAGGTTATTCGGTAAAGAGATTCTAGCCGTTCTCCATGCTATCTCAGTCCCTAAAATATTTTCATTCCTTCATAGTTTTTTTCCTTATAACTTCTACTTCTTCTTCCGTCATATATATGCACACACACATACATGCATGTATGTATGTATATATATATATATATATATATATATATATATATATATATATATATGAGTGTGTATGTATGTATCTAGGTATATAACATACATATAAAACTTGCTAGAGGATTGTTTAAAAATACAAATGTATATAATTCCAACGGAGGAGTCACTCCTCCGTTGGAATTATATATATATATATATATATATATATATATATATATATATATATATATATATATATATATATATATATATATAATATATAGTATATGTGTTGTGTATATGATTATATAGAACTCGCAAAAGAATAGTTTTAAAAATTTTCAGTTAAAGGATGTGTGTGTATATATACATATATATCGCACGCCAAATACATATGCACACACTTATATATGTGCACACATAAACTTGTATCGTATATGCACTCACACACGTTGTTGGTGTTCCTTACCCACCAGTCTCAGCATTCTTCAAATCATTTTCATCCCTACCTTCCTTTCCTCTGAAGCGTTTCCTTGTTAGATTAATCCCCGTTTTCCTCCATTTTGAGTAATTCCTTGAAAATTTGGCGGCATGTGCACTCTTTTCTAGTGTGTGTGCCTATTTCGCCGAGCTTCCTGCGCTCTCTAAATCTCAAGCTGTGAATAGCCGGGAAAGATGGTGGGCGTTAATTCGAGTGCACATTTTATGAGTCTACTTCCTCGTCACTGCGGTGAAGCGGTTTTGCTATTCAAATCTGTCAATATTAATGATGATAATAGATCATAAGAAACTACGCGAGATGGCGCAGCAGTAACTTTTAACGGAGTCATCCGTTGAATGCCCATTGCAACGCAACAATTTGAGAGTGTAAAAATAAAAACAAATTTTTAAAATTTGAACTTTTTGGATAGTAATGATAATGGATATTTTTGTCTTTAACCTCATTTAAAAAATACGTTATTTCAGGATTCTAACTGTTAGGTTGTCCGTAAATATATACGTTCAATTATAATTTAAGGAATATTAGTTCTCTTAACCCATTCTTGGCATAGTAGCTGAAGGATTAGAATAGCTCAGGAAGGATTAATCCGTACAGTGTTGATATTGTAGAGGCTTGTTTGTCACAGATAATTTACAGATTAAGCTCCTACTATAATCTCCTGGTTCTTTTATTTGAGGTCAAGATAATTTCCAGATTAAGCTTCTACTATTATTTCCTGGTTCTTCTACTCGTTGCCAAGGGAGCACTTATTGCAGCAGTTCCGTTATAATTAACCTTTCAAGGGTATTACTAATATTCCGTATAAAATGCTTCGTTTAAAACACCTAGAAGTTCATGATAATGGATTAATTCAATTCTTGTCACAATTCTACTATGACTGCCTGTAATGAAATCAACCTCTGTGAGGCACCTTTTACTTTTGTTTTATTTTTCGGCATCTCATTGCTAAGCAATTGGTTTTTTTTTATATTTATTGAATGACATAATGAAATGATTGTTATTTCTGTTGTGGAGATTTAGAGTAATGAAATTTTCAACCGGTTGTATTTAAGGTTTTACGTCTACCACAATGCCTATCACTGACCTGACTCCCTCCGGTGTAATCGAGTTTTCCAGGAGCACGTGCTATCGAAGTCGTATTAGAACCAAGTTAAACTTTGACCAATTCCCGACACGAGATCCGAATGTGGAAATTTCGGTTTATTCGAAGAGTGCTTCACTGCACGTGCTAATTGGCTGGGCACGAGTCATAAAATTGGTAACCACATTGTGAAAGTTTATGTTTGCACTCCCTCATCCGCCTTTCGTTGACTTGTGCAGAGGAACTAGGCGAATTTGAATGGTACATTTTGTTGATAATGATCAAATTGATGTTACCAACTCGGGTGTGACGTTCAGAACAATAACACCACTCTTACCTCCACACTTTTCCATTATGTTCTCGTTCCCCCGAGTGCATTCCATTATTTATGCCTTCAGCTGGTTTAAATGAAATGGCTGGAACCCACCATCTTTATTTCTGTACAAAATTTGTAACTTTCCATAGCGCCTGATTTTTGGTTAGTTAACCCATTCAGTTCCCCGATGACTTTTCCCACCTAACTCTCATTCGCTATCATGTTTCTTTCTCGGCGTTATCAGACTCTGATTCGTTCTCATTCTCCACTGTGTTTTCTGACCCTTGTGATCTGTAAGCCACAACGGTGTTTAGATGCATGGTGACCGTAAGGTACAGTACTAGTTCCTCCCAAGAAAATTAGAAAGATTGACATAATTATTAAGAATTTTTAGTGGAGCGAAGGTTTATCGAGACATATCAGAATATTTATAATGATCTGGAATGAAATGGATCTAAGGTTTAAGGGACTTCTTTATTCATGAGGCACCCTCATAGTCTGAGACACTTATCTATGAAATATTTAGTTTGTTCATAAACACGGTCCTGATGGAGTACGATTTTCCCAGTTACTAGAGAAAATCCTCGTAATCTACTCTCAGAAGGAAAGCTTTGTAGAACATCTTATGTCTATAACCTCCAAAGAAAACTGCATCTTGTTCGTTAAAAATAATTGAGGATCATTAAGCGCTTGGATCGGAGTGTTGCGTTGAGAAATCATTTACATTGACTCTCATGTATGGAAAAGATACGATTTCAGGCATCGTGGGAAAACAATAATATAGTCATTAACGTACGTAAAAATCGTAACGAAAGGGAAAATATAGCTTGGTGCTGAAAATAATTATTTGATGAATGGAGATATGTTAAAAATGATTGGGGTACGTCAGAATATAACGAATGAGGAATAATCGCAACATAAAACAAGAAAATATTGTGACCGGAATATAATGCTTATTTTACAAAACGGCGAAGCTGTCGACTCATTTTGTCCATCATTTCTAAGACCTCCGTTATCGACTGAAATAATCATTGAGATAAGGATGGGAACAATATATTCATAACTTTTCAGGCCCTGGAAAAATCATTGAATGAATACATCCAGGTAACTTTCAAATCAACCCGCGCATCGATATCCGTGTACAGCCAAAGTCCAATATTATATCTCCGGTACTATCCCTGATGGCGACAGAATTTCGCAAGGCAATGAAAATAGTACGTCAGATGGCTCGGTAGCCAACCAGGATGGCGAGTTCAAATTTGAGTGATGCTCTCAGTATCACCCCAGCTATGAAATTTTTATGGCCCATTCTGGGAAATTGGGAGTCTGCACCATGGGAAGATAATGGCTTTCATATTTGATTTTTGACCCCACCACCAATTAGACTCCTCTTTAGTTTAAATACTTTGGTGGATGATTTTTTCCACCAATATCTTTCACGAATTTCGATATTACATCCTTCTTCATGTCTTCCATTATCGTAGATTCCTGTTGAAATCATATTAGATGCCCTTCGTTTGCGGTACTTCCCCGTAGACCTCGCATTGTCTTTCTTGTTTCGATTTCGGCCACTTTTTTTGCGAGTACGACGGGCATCCACAAATTTCCGCGGTTCTTCCCACTACACTAAATCAATGATTCACAACCTTTTTGTACTGAATTCCCTCCTTTCATCCCATTGGAGAATATTATTACCCCCTATCCAACAGACGTAATCCAAATCAAAAGTTGCAATCCGGATAATGTAAATACTACCTTGATCAAAAAGTTCCCGGAATAACCACCGTGTGGCGCTCCCATCGTTCCGATTTGAGTTCTGTTTTTTTTTGTTAAATTGGTACATCTGTTGTTGATATTCCCTTTAAATCTTAGTGTCATAACTTGACATTTGCAAAAGTTACGGTCGGTTTTCGGTATGTCCATCAGTGCTTCCTGCGATTTTTCCATTACTTCCTCTCGGCTGCTAAAACGCGTTCCCCGTAATGGTTTTTTAACTCGATTGAACAGAAAGAAGTCACAGGGAGCCAAATCAGGTGAATTAGGTGGCTGTTGGATGGTATTTGTTGCATTTTTCGTCAAAAAATTACGAATAATGATAGCACTGTGCGACGGTGCGTTATCATGGTGCAAAATCCACGAGTTTTCTGCCCACATTTCTGGTCTCTTTCGGCGAATTGCTTCACGCAAACGTCTCATAACGCCCAAATAATACTCTTTGTTTACTGTCTGGCCTTCTGGCAAAAATTCATGATGCACTACACCGTTGTAATCCATGAAAACCGTCAGCATTGCCTTCTTTTTTGACTGAAAACGACGTGGTTTTTTTGGTCTCGGCTCATTTGGTGAACGCCATTCACTTGCCTGATGTCTGGATTGCGTGTCGTACTCATAAACCCACGTCTCGTCTCCAGTAATGATCCTTTTGATGAATGTGGGATCGGATTCAGCCTCGCAAATCATGTCTTTTGCGACGTCAACACGGTCTCTTTTTTGCATGAAATTGAGGTCTTTTGGCACCAACTTTGCTGCTACACGACGGAAACCCAAATCATTAACCACAATGTCTTGGGCGGATCCATAGGCAATGTTCAAGTCCTCCGCTATTTCTCTGATGGTTAATTTGCGGTTATTGACCAACATTTCTTTTACTTTATCAATTTTTTCACCGACTTTCGATGTCGATGGTCTGCCACTGCGTTCATCATCTTCGATTGACTCACGACCACTTCTGAACCGCTCGTGCCACTGGTAAACGACCGTTTTTTTTTAGAGAATCGTTGCCGAAACACTTTTCCAACATTTCCAACGTCCGTGCGCCACTAAATCCGTTTTTTACGCAAAATTTAATACAAGTTCGTTGTTGCAAATTTAAATCCATTTCTGAAATTGTAAAAAATCGCCAACACACACAGAGATAGATGTACTCTTGGCTACGTAACTTTTGCAAATGTCAAGTTATGACACTAAGATTTAAAGGGAATATCAACAACAGATGTACCAATTTAACAAAAAAAACAGAACTCAAATCGGAACGATGGGAGCGCCACACGGTGGTTATTCCGGGAACTTTTTGATCAAGGTAGTATATCGATTTTAATACATGACCGTACATAAATTTTATCGAATTTCACGGAGTAAATTAAAACAAAGGACATTTTGGAAATGATCTACAGGACTTCACAAATAGTTGAATAGTGGTCACAACTCTCCTCCCCCATGAAACTCAGAAAAAAACCCGAGAGGGGAGGGAATCCCCTCCCCCCTGTTGAGAACCTTTGCCCCGAACGATGGGATTTCGGATCTTTGGAAACGATCATTTTCCCCATTTGTGTTTACTGCATTCCTTTCATGTAGACAACTTAAATAGTTCCCCATTAGTGAAGTACTAATATGGTAATATACATGTATATGTACATTTAGCAATACATATAAGTATAAATGTATAGTGTCACATACGTATATTAGTAATTTATATAGTAAATGCAGTGTGGAGAAGACAAGTAAGCATATTTTGCCATCACTTCGAGTCCCGTATTTGTAAACTTAAACTGTACTTAATGAACATGAACAAACATACCTTGAGATCAACTTCGTGAATACATATAACGTATTTCTCCGCGGAAAAAGATCGAAATTTATAACATATGACCACCTTACGACGAAGGTCTCATTCATATAAAAGGTGGTATCGTAATCCTTTAATTAAAGCTAAAAAATAATCGAGAAAGAAAGTTAATTTTTATTTAATATTCTTAAAAATTCTCTTCATAGCCACCTACCAGAGTTATACATTTTTCTCAGCATTACTTTACCTTTCGAAGGCCGTCATTTTACGAGCAAGTAGGATTCAGAAGATAGTGTCGAAAATCTTTGTTCCACCTCTTGAATGACGTCTTTTGTGTTGTAAAAACTCCGAACCCGCAATAATTTTTTGAGTTCTAGGAATAAGAAAAGGCTGGGACCAGATTGGAAGAAGGGTTGAAGCGGCAAAACTGAAAAGCCGTATCGCTTCGGTTGTCGGTCGCCCCAAGGTCGTGATTGCAAATTGCGCCGTGTTTGCTTCTGAAAAGGAGTGAGTAGTCGTGGAACCTAGGGTTCTGACACTCCTTGACATGTGCAGTTCTTCGTGAATAATTTCACACACAATTTATGTAAATAAGATCAATCATGATCACTTGGATTGTAGCTCTTTGGTCTAATAGGACAAAGTCCCCCACTTTCTTCACTGTGGCAGCATCGTTCGTGAGCCATGGTCTCCCACTTCTTATATCGTCTGTGAGGGACGTGTGGCCAATTTGAAAATTCCTTTTCTACATAACAACTAGGTAATATGGCGGGCTATTGATTCCTTCAAGTGCTATCATTTCATCGTGAATTTGCCGGGTACTGTAACCTTTCAAATGAAGGAACTTAATCACACTGCGGTCCTCTATATTCTCCATACTGCGAGTTACGACAATCTACGTGCTCCTGAAACAAAACAAATCAACACTAATAGCTGTAACTGGAAAAATTATGTACATAAGGATCAATCAATATGCAAGATAAGTTTTATCCAGATATCTCCATTATTTCTTCGTAATAATTTCTTTCCCATCTATTCAAGGAACTTTCTCCAGAGCCAGATTCTGATTATTTGCGTGTTTCTTGACAGAAGGAAATGTTTTCTCTTCAATTTTAGGTGAGTGGATTTTCCACCACAGAAATGTTGATAAAATTGGTTACTAAAGATGAATTTTTTTGGCATCTTTTTGGTTTATAATTGTCAAAACATAGGTAAACGCGTAAAATTTGTTTTTCGTGTTATGTTAAGTCAAATATGAATAATATGGCCAATTGGTGGCCGAGAAAATATCTTAACAGAGCCGGTAATAGACAGTTTTATCTCTTTGTAAATTAATAGTCCCATAGTAATGGTGGAGGTGTTAAGGTTTTCAGGAAGGTATTCCCTTCACCGGGCATCATATAGAGCGTTTAATACAGTTAAGGAAAAATGCCAGAGTCGCACTACAACAACAGAGCCCAACACGAGGTTCCGGGGCTCAATCATGTGAGTAACTGGTTGAGTCGGCCACAATCCATTAGTTCGAAGATCCACAAACTGCGATCCGGACAGACAAGTTGTTTCGGGGTTTCGAGGAGTGTCTGGAAAAATGTTTTGGTAGAATTTTATCGCAAAGCGGACAATTGAAGTATTGGGTTGAGCAGCTTAATCGTCTCAGGTACCGACCCTAGAAAGAAGGAATTTTTGACGCTGGAATTAGGCCATTTATCATTATTATCGATGTTAGCTGGCGGGAGAGCAGGGTGGAGAGCTGCATCCAAGCAATCTCAGTATTGATGGTCACTGCTGACAAAGCGTGTCATATTACCTCCAAGCAAAAATCACAAAAAAGTCTACCAAGAATTTAAAAGGAACTTATTGCGGTCCGCCCAGCTAAAAGTTTATCTCTCAATGGATGGGACAGAAAAAGAAAGAAAATTTTACTCAACGAAGGTGATGCTCACCATGTTGACAGTCGTATGAGTGATTGAAACGGTGAAACCATCATGAACTAGCACTTCCTAATACTCTTCTCAAATACCATTAATGCTTCACTCTTGTAAACAAGATATACTCCTAATTTTTCGTGGCTTTAATTATAAATTAATTTGTCCGGACTGACCTCATTGCGTCGACGAAAACATCCAACTTTCCGCTAGAGTTCCCGGAATATTTCTATCGCGCCGAAATTCGTGGAATAATCAGTGGTACGTCACACTTTGTTCCGTTAACCGACCGACTTGAATAAAAATCCTGTCTTGCGTCCGTGAATGGAGAAAGTTCCCGGGAGAAAATTTTACCAAAGAGCGAAGCCATAGATTAGTAGCGCCAGCGAAAAATGTCTCTGCCGAGTGTCATTTTACAGTCGTTCGGGAACAGAGAGGGACCAAATGTGTTTCAACCAATCGCTTTGGATATCCGGTCTGGAAAGTGGCGAATAAGTCATCATCCACCCCGTGATTTGCTGTGCAGAGTTTTGACGAATGGAATGCTATTATGTTCCATTAATTTTGCTAAGTGTCGCGAATTTCGGACCTCATTCGCCACACTAATGACTGAATAAAAAAAAGTGCGCTCCTGTGGGTCGCTGAGTTCGGATAGCATTGAGATGGATGGAAGAAAGACATACAGTGGGAGGAAGGATGGGAGTAAAGAGAGACAATGACAAATCTTCCTATTTAGAAACCCACCTGGAGTTCAGTCATGCCTTCCAGCTTGGCACCTGAGAAAGAAAGTGGGACTTTAAGCGAGGATTCTCAAAGGGATTTGGAAGAATCTTTCTTTCTCCAAGGGCTAATTCAGGATCCTAATTTCCGAATTTTCCAATACGCCTAGTTATCTGTTTATGATAGATTCACCGTGAAAAATTCAATATTTTAAAATTCGAGGGTAATGCTTGCGGAAGATCTTGTGACTGAGTAAAAAAAATGACACTTTAAAAATTTAGTTTCCAATCAACGTGAAATCCCTGAAAGAGTCTAATGGAAGTTGATTGTTCCGCACGTACCTGGAGTAAATCGGTCGTTAATTAATTGGTACATCGTACAGCGTGGTATTAAAAAAATTCCTCGTGGTAGACGAAGGTTCAACTTCTACCCTAGGCTTAGTACATCTTCTAGTAGACTTATTCAATCCTGTTGTATTTTAATCGCCTCAGTGTTCACCGGAAATAAAGATGACCCTCTAGCTTTCAATGAATAAATAAATACCCACAGATGGAGTTCATCAACGCTTATTTCATTTGAATGTTTGCATTCCAGACACCTTTAAGAGTAAGTGTGTTCCTTGGATCTCGGTAAGCTATTGGATTGTCATCAAGTTTCCCAGAGGCCGAACTTTTAGAGTTTACACAGCAACCATGCTCGACGCGGTACTCAAACCAACACTATATGTGTTGGGTATGTATTTACTTTCTTTTAAGGGTGATGACCTAACACCCACCGCCAAACCCACATGTGGCGGCTTGCGTGGTATTGCGGTTGCCTGTATGTTCGCTACTCCTTTTTATCTCTGGCATATAATTATCTCCTACAGAGGGCTTAAGCAATTAATTAAGCAATTTCAGTCTCTAAATTAGTGCTTTAATTTTCAAATTCAACATAATGTTCAAATTTTACTGCAAAAAAATGGCTATAAAATTATTTTCGTCCATATTTCAAAATGTGAACTAATTCCGCTACTGCTGTTAAAGCTACTTATCCATTAGCAAATTCCCATGCACTGAGCTCCACGACCAGAAAGTAGGATTGGAGTTCAAATCCCGGCGGTGTTGAATACTATATTTTTCAGTAGTATCTCGATCTCTACTTGACGTGCTTTACGGAGGGCACTTTGAGTGAGTACGCCGTCCGTCGGATGGGACGTTAAGCTGCGGACCCCTTGGCGCCTTTCGTAAAGAGAAGGCTAATGCCGACGCCGGGTTTCTCTTCAGTCTTCATCCTTTCCTGTCCATTCCTAATGGCGCAAATGACCTCAGCTGTCGGTCGCCTCCCGTAAAAACTACTACTACTAGTAGGATTGGATCAATGCGATGGTTATTTCACTGACTCCAAGAGATGGGAGGGGCGGAGGAGTGACATTCTGATTCTTATTTGGCCATCTTGAAGGGACCACATTTAGCCTTCATCCGGCGGGTAGAACGTTAAATAGTGGATCATTGGTGCCGATCCGTTGAGATAGGGGGCTAATGTCGGCTACAGGTTTGTTTTCCCGCCCTCATTTCCCATTCTCCACTGAACAACTTTCCCCCCGGACTGTGGTGGACTTGAATTACGTCAACGAGCAGGGCTTTGGATGTGAAATAACCATTGTTACGGGACCTGGAAAATCCATATCCCAGACTCGGAGGTGGATGAATATTTTGCACGCGAACTTCATGCTCACTCTTCTAGGCGGGAGATCAATCGCTGATTGGTGATGAGTGATTGTAGTGAAATCACAATACTCTTTTGAAGTGATTCGATAAAACTCTTAAATGGTCCTAGATGTTGATAATCATGCACTAATGCTGATCCGGGGGTATTTGTACTAAAATGCAGAAACGTCCAAGGAGATCTGCCATGACCGATCTAATATTAACCAATGTTATCTACAGATCTTGCAAAATAATGAAATTGCAGTTTTTCACATCGATTCATTGCACACAGCGCGTTCCAGTGCTACTGAGATTTGAAATACGCTATAAATCGCAATAAAAAATCACCATTTTCATCATTTTGCAAGATGTTTGATTTTATGCAGCCTCTCACTACTAATTTCACCATCAGAATTATGTCACCACCAGTTGTCTCTCAAAGAACCTTTTCCTTTAATTTTTAGTCAAGTTAAGCGTTTAAATTTTCCATGAAAGCCAAACCAATATGTTCTTCTCAGTTAAATAATGAAATTTTATAATTATATATTTAAAACATGAGATGTAGGAGTAGTATCATGTATTGCAATTTCTCTGTTCTTGTTGCCGTCACCAATAAATTCTATTCTATTCCTAGTTTTAGGCAATCGATAACTTTATAATTGAAGAAATAGGTACTCAATGCTCAGATAATTTTTACATCACACACTAAATCGGTGTGCTGTCATAGACTTCACCTAAATATTAAAAAAGCTGGCTTACAACTTTGGCATGCATAGTAATTAAATATATGGTTTGCATCGTTGAGCTCTGATGACATGGTGATGAATAGTTCAAATGCACGTGGTTTAAATTTGCTAATATCTAAATTCGCGAAGCTATGTTTACCAATCCGTCTCAGTTATTGATAGGCGTAAACCGATTCGTAATGCTCAAAAGCAATCCTGAAGGGGAGTACCAAGTCGCTTGAATAGTTGACTTGATATCACCGTGTTAGTTCTATCTAACTGGACGAGCTAGGTTTTCTCCTTCGACAAAATCAATCGTGAAATCATCTGAGAAAGATTCTAAAATCAGATCAGAAAGTATTTTCATTAAGTGGTGTTACATACACCTAGGGTGTCTAGACGTAACAACCCTTTTGCCTAATTAAATTTATATAATGCATACATTTAAAAAAAAAATCTAACACGGGATACAGAAAAGATTACTTGTCAGTGTTTTGGGAACACAATTCTTTCTCAGTGCTGTACCAAATGAATAAAGTATTGAAATATTTCCTTTAATGCAAGTAGGGTGGCCAGTCATGCTCAGCAATAGAAGGACAGCAAATTAAAGAAGTGTCATTCACGTGCATTCGTAAACTCAGAGCAAATTTCGAAACTCGCGATTGGAAAAAAACATCAATTGCTATTTTCGTGAGTCATAATTTTAGCAATTTGAATAATAAAATATGCCCACTTTGATTTTTTATCCCAATAATTGCTTGTTCCTTGATAAAGCGATTACTTCAAATCCCGCTAGTGATAACTCTAAAAAGGTCTATGATATTCCAAGACTACATTTTTATCTGTTTCAATTTCACTTCAATAATCTCACTGGGAATTCTTGTCAAATTTAGGGAATCTTGTATGGTAAGACGAATAATTTTATGCAAAAATAATTTCCACGTAAAATTGTGATCAATAGTCATCAGGATGTGAGAACAAGCTAAATAAACAAGCCACTTTTACTCGAGATTTTTTGAAATACAATGATTTTTGTTTGAAATTTTTCCCGTATTTGTATCGTCGACCGACCACAAAGGAGAATGGCTCTTTCCTGAAGATAAACGGTAGGGTTTTAACTGGTCAAGTTTCAAAAAAGCGCCTTCAAAAGACCTATCCCTACAAGTGTTATCCGGAGGTGTAGGAGGATTCCGGACTGGTGCCCGGAAGGGGTGGGCGACGGTAGACGAATTGAGAACCAATAACCTCGCCGGCCACTCAGGACGAGGAAAATACGATTGCGGCATCATCATGATGGATTTTGAGTCCGATCGGATCGAAATGGGCGCCGAAAGGAAAACGACCATCGGCACGCTCTTTTCCTTCTACTCTACCCCCTCCCCATTCCTCCTCCTCCTCCATCCAATCCTCCATCCCTGACTGTTCAAATTTCCTCTCTCGCGTAAAAAGGTTTGAGGGAGGATTTTTTTCGACTCTTGGACTCATCCCCTCGGTGCAGATGAGCGTAAAGGACGTATGGAACATGAGTGCACTCACTCATTTGGTGGAGGAAGTTGAAAGCGGCCAGCTATTGGACGGCGGAGTGGATTTTAGATTGTAAAGGGGGAAATAGTAGTATCTCGATGCTTAAGCAAGAGATAACGCCATTTTCCGAAGGATTAAAAGCTTTCCTAGATGGTTCACTGTTTTCGTTATCTGAGCGAAGGTGAGAAGGGTAAATAGACTGGCACTAGTTTTATTCTCTAGGCTTAATCAGCCCGCCGCATGAAATAACTGAGAGAGTGAAGATAACGTTCGACTCACTGCGAACCAAGTGAACAGCGGGAAGGAAAAACTGTTGATGGGAAGTTCGAATCCGTCCGATTCAAGTTATTTTCGATGAATTAAAGTTCAAATTTATGGTAAACAAAAATTGTTCGTAATTGTAGGTAGTTTGTAATTATATTTTGAGTTTTCAGTTAAATTTTCCTAATACGAGCTAATAATAATTTCCTCGTAGCGTCATAATACTTCACAGGCGACCTACTGTGGCCCATTAGACAAATTATGGCCATTGCTAATTAAGTGAAGCCTTCTGAACTATGACGGACTTACGGGGATCGTTTCTATCTATCTATCTATCTACTTAATACCCCGCAAGCCGCCGCAAGGGCGTGTGGCGGGGGGTGCTAGGACACCACCCGTAATTTAGAAAAGAAAAAGAAAAAAAAACCGCATGCAATAACGACAAAATCATATATAAAAAAAAAACATGGCATACATTCATGCATGAACACTTACACCCCACACACATGCAAACACTCAAACTACCAACTAACATACACATGCACCTGAAAGTATATCTAACATCTCTATAGTGTTTAATTTTGTTCCGACTTGTAAATTCAACGTTTTTAATATTTCTAAAGTGACTTCGGTTTCTTGCTATTATGATTTCTGATTGTTCGGGGAAAGAATGAGTATTTGTACCTATCTGTCTTGGAATCTATCTCCCTTAGTTTATCTTTGTGGTCTGATTGACCTAAGTAGTGTGGGGCCATTATAATTCCTTCAGTGTCATATTTAAACTCGTTTGTTCTGAACCTTTCTAAAAGTCTAAGCCTCGCTTGTTCTCTCCGCACTTCAAGTGGTTCCCAGCCTAAATCCCCTAAGAGACCTGTCACACTTGTGTTTTTATCATAACAATTTTTAACGAATCTAGCGGATTTTCTCTGGACTTTATCTAATTCTTTTTGCCAAATTTTCTCCCACGGATCCCAAATACTTGCGGCATATTCCAAATGAGGTCTAACTAGAGCAAAATAACACCTCTCTTTAACTTTTTCATTACATTTCCCCACCACCCGTTTTATGAAGCCAAGTTTCTTTAAAGCTGATCCGCATATTGTCCTGATATGTGCTCCCCATGAAAGGCGTGGTGTTAGAGCAACCCCCAAATATTTAACTTGATTTGCCCTAGTCAATACTGAACCCTCTATTTTGTAGTATATATCCTGTTCCTCGCTTCCTTTATTCCAAAATTTCAAAACTGCACATTTATCTATATTAAGTGTTAATCCCCATTTATTGCACCATTCCGAGATATTGTCTAAGTCTCTAGAGAGTAGCTAGCGATCTAGTTAGCTCCTTATTTCCCTGTATATCACCGTGTCGTCAGCAAATAACCTTATATTGCTACTAACGTGTGTGCTTAAGTCATTTATGTATATTAAGGACAGAAGAGGCCCTATTACACTTCCCTGGGGGACGCCCGAAGTTACATCTCTCTCCGTTGAGCACAACCCATCTATGACTACTATTTGTTTGCGGTTTGACAAGAAGTCTCCAATCCAATTAATTATTTTCTCATTGATCCCATAGTATTTAAGTTTATGTAACAATTTATTGTGTGGGACTTTGTCGAAGGCTTTTTTGAAATCCAGGAATACTGCATCGACTTAACTTAATTTAATAAGCCCTAAGGAAAAAGAGACAAACAAAGTTATTATAGGGAGATTTGTTTTAATCAATCAAATCAAACAATCTTCTTTTAGCTTTATACAATTTTACAAGCATTTCTCCAGCTTTTCTAAGCCGTGTAACAAGTAGAATTCCGGAAGTTCTTCAAAATGGGTATCTGTGTTGGCGATGATCTCCTCGTATGACTTGAATCGTTTTCCGTCGAGCTGATTTGTCAAGTTTGGAAATCAAAAATTCACTGGGGGCCAAATCTGGCGAATACGGTGGAAGTTGTAATTATTCGAACTGCACAAGTAATGCCATAATTTTCGCCATCGAAACTGCGCAAGTGTGCAGCCGTGCTTTATCTTGATGGACGGGAATTTTTTTCTTTGTCAAAGGAAGGTGTTATTTCTTAATTTCTTTGCTCCACCGGTGCAATAACGACGCATAATACTCTCGATTTATTTTATTTTCTATTTGAAATTAATGGGTACAGACGATTCCGCATTTATCCTACAAAAACGTGACCAACACCCTGTCAGCCGACTTCACCGTCTTCACCTTTTTCGGAGCCGGATGGCCTTTAGAAGCCCAATGTTTAGACTGTTTCCATGTCTCTAGAGTGTAGAAGTGTATCCATATTTTGTCCACAATTATGTATCAACGCAGAAACTCGTCAGAATTGTGACGAAAAATCACCATGTAAGCCTCAAAATCGGCCACAAGAATGCGTTTATTCTCCACTGAGAGCAAACTTGGCACCCATCTTACTAAGATTTTTTTCTTACCAAATTTTTCGTGTAAAATTGAAAAATTTGTATTTTATGAAATGCCTGTGGCCTCAGCTATTTCTTGAACTTTGATTCGTCGAGCACTCAAAGCCATATCATGGATTTTGTCCATCATTTCGGAAGAACACACTTCCGCTGGACGTCTCGAATGATGTTCATCATTTGTGGATGTACGGCAACGTTTAAACTCATATACGCAGTTGTAAAGAATCGCAAGCACAGGAACAGGAAGGAAAGTGCCATGAAATTCATCCAACTCATCATTCAGTGTGAAGCATTTGTTTAATCAAATGAAAATCATTTTTCTGGATAAACAAAAGTTTTTTGCTTCAATCGACTATGAAATGAATTTACGGGATGAATATAGTTGAAACTTTAACATCAGTTTATTGAGAGATGAAGTTTACTAAAAGGAAAACCGTTTCCGATATTACGAGCGCCATTTCTTGGATTTTATAAGGAATAATGAACAAACAAAGTATATTACTGATAATAATTAATCCCTCGTGTGGACGAGATCATCGCAACCGATTAGGACTAGAGTGACCATTACAATCCAAGAGTATGTGACCAGTAAGACTTGGGCTCAAACTTCCGCCATTTCTGTCCTAAGGGTTATGAGTTAAGAATTCCTTTTTAACCATTTTTTTTCCGTCGGTGCTAACGGGATTCGGCAGCGTTCCAAATCTTTTCCCTATGAAGTGTCTGCGGCAACTCGAGACTTAATTGAACTTGGGTGAAAGCTTTTCCTGTAACACAATTAGCATTTTATTTTCCCACCCCAGAATCGCTGAGATGGATTTTCAGAGGCGGCAACCAACTTATCCCTCTTAGGAAAGGAAAGTAGTCGATTGACTCCTGCGTCATGGTGTTCCGTCGGGTGGATAGAAATTTAGGGCCCATCATTCTTTAGATTACAATATGCATTAAAGTTCTAAGATCATCCATTTTTTTCTCGGAACTGAGAGTAAATAAAAAATTGGGGAAAATAAAAAATAAAATTTGGGTAATTTTTTTGGGAAATTTTAGGAAAAGTCTTAGTTTTAGTGATACGCAATAGTTTACTTTTTCGAAATTTTTTCGATTACTATGCGTATTTTTTTTCAACATTTCGCGTCCTGTTATAAGTATATAATGAGGAAATTTATTTTTCCGAGACATGCCAATCGCGCTCAAGATAGCAGTAAAAACGTCATAGAGTAAAATAAATTGCACCGAAAAACCAGAAAACGTTTGACCATGACTAAAATCTGGGGATATTTGAAAAAAAAGGAATATTTTTTGTAATTTTTTTTCTCTCTCCTCTTATCGAAGAATCTATTTTAATTATGTGTTTTCTAGCCTTAATAGAATTAGAGAAGCCAGCTAAAATTGTTTGTGTCGAGTTGGCGGTTGGGAACCCTCTATGCTGCTCGTGTTTTCAGCTATCTCGGAAGACAAAAAAGTATCATGATTAAAGTCGGTACGTCCTTGCTGAGAATCCATATAGAAATGCTTTCACCGAGGCACGAGTGTGTTATTGGCAGTCCTATCTGTCATTATATATAGACCGAAATGGAAGTCATAGGAGACCTAATAGCAATGAAATATCACCATGATTTAATTGAAATCAATGGTTAACTTTTTAACTATATGGCAACGAACTATTAAGGAATGAATACAATTTTAAATAAGTTGAAATAAAATTCTTAGGAAATGATATACTGTCATTTGTTTGACGTTTAGGCACTGTATTACTCTTTTCCAGCGTTTAAGAAGACCACCTAATAATCGAAAAGAGTCTTCTTTCTCATTTAATTATGTATACTGCATAGCATTGTAGTAAAATATTTTACGTCATGATGAGCCGCTGAACACTAAAATTTCCGCTGCGTTTTTAATGAGATATCATCGGGAAAAGATTTACACCTGCGAACCAACCAATGCAATTAGCTGTTTTTTATGAAACTTTTATAATAATTAATTGATGTGCTATAATTGTAAGTAATCGTTAATTTCCTCTGCCTAGTGATATTTTTTTTCTGATTGCATATAAAACCGGAATTTCCTCTGAGAATTTGAATTGAATTCTAAACTTGGATAAAGATGCCGGCCACTCGGTGCCAATCATGCGAAATGTAATCATTGATAACGAACAATTCAATGACAACATTTCATGAATGTGCCAATTGAAATCGGCTCTCCTTTGCCAAAGCAACCGGAAGAAGCCAAATATACTAACATTTACCAAATATGCAGACCAAATGATACTCGTTAAATAATTTTGTTAAAGAACCTAACTCAAATTAAACTGATGACGAAATGCGTCACGCTCTGACTAAAACACATTTGGTTTATTATAAATTCAAAGGGTAGAGCATTCGACTGGTAACCGAACCGAGTTACGGCGTCCAATTCGGGTGATACCGCTGCAATTCCAGCCATACCCAAGCGGTGTCACTTTGTTCTGGTGCTTGATCTTTCCGAGAGAACTCTCCGGATTACCGCAGGTGGCGCAGGGAGGTCTTGCCTCTTAAAGCTCTGGATTACGAACAAAGTACGGTCGTCATCATGCGCCACGCAATATTCATCTTTTTGAATTGTTATACTAGACAAGTTTTCAAACTTTATTGCTAATAAATTGGCCTCAATCACTTAATGCCCATGCGGGACTAATGCATTAAGAGTGACGTGGATCAAAATGGGATAATTTACAGTAAATAATATAATAGCTTCCCACCTCTAGGTCCTAGGGTTGAATCCGGGAAGTGGCCAGATTTTTCAGTTTCATCCCGATCTCTGCTTTAAGTACTGTGTAGAGTTGCCTCAAGTGGTGTACGCCGTCCATCGGATTTAACGTTAAACTGTGAACCCCTTGGCGCCTATTTTTAAGGGAATTCTAATGCCAACGCCGGGTTTCTTCTTAAATCTTCACGGAACCCTGGCACCTTACTCCTATCCAATTACCCACTTATTAATAATGATGCAAATGACCTCAGCTGTTAGTCACCCCCCTTTATAACTAAAACTTGCCTCATTTAAAAACTTCCATGTCCCAATGGACGACATTCGTTCAACCATGAGTGATGAAAATCTTTTTATTAGCACAATTTACCCTGCAAACTTTTCTTATACGTATTTTGGAGAAATTTTATTAATTTTACTCCAGTATTGAGTCAGCGGCTGTCGTTGCAAGTTGGAAAATGTTCAGTGCGCCTCGTTGGATGGAGCACGCGACGCCGCTTTCAAATGCTGCTTTCTTTTGAACAGAATGTTAACTAGTAACTAAATGTCCAGATATCGCTAGATAACTGTCAGTCCTTTACTAGAAGACAATCAAATTAAAACGGAGGTGGACCCGAAGATCCAGTCACCGCTCCCGCTCTTACGGTATTAATATTGACACCACTGCTGCCATTGTGAGAGAAGATCATCGAAAAGCGTTTAGTGAACTATTAAAAAAATATGGATAATCACATTGGGTATGCAATCAAATTACGTTGGTAGCAGGGGAATTGCACATGAGACTCATTTGTACACGATGCTTTCCGAGACTGAATATACTCGAATAACATGATTTTCGTGTGCAGGTTTGTTCGGAGCTAAAGAAACAGGCAGATGGGGAGTTTCTTCCCAAGGTTATCGCTGCAGATAGAACTCAACCTACTTATCCCAAACATATCTGGCGGTCCATTATGATTTCGCCGTTAACAGGTTTTTAGTATAACTGCGTACATTTTATCTTCCACGCTAAAAGCTCGCGTGGGTGGATTAAAACTGATTTGGTTAAAAATAGTGGAGAGAGAGAGTGGGGGTGGGGAGAGGCTATAGAGACAAATATCGTTTGTGTTGTCGCCTGAGGTCGTAGCTTTTCGTTCAATGTAAATATATCCCGAATGCCTTGAATAGGAAGCAGAGAGAGAGGAAATGGCAACGGTGACCCCACCCCCCGAAGTAAACAGCGGTGGAGCATATTTCTTGGAAATGAAAGGGAAGTTGGGGCCCGGTGGTGGGAAACAAATATCCGGGACTCCGGAAGTGAAATTTAATGTTATCTTTTGACAATAAAACATTCGATTTTCCTCAACGGTTCTCTTCAAAATCTACCGCGAAAATTATGCGATTCCTATGCAGTAATACCATTTTTTTACGAACAATAACCGAAAGGGCATCCTTCCGTGAGAGATGTTTGACAAAGTAAATTGTGGTAATTTTACACCAGCGGGAGCGAGAGCGGGATGGTGTGCCGTTCGTTTGTTCTGAATTTTTTTCAATATTTTCGGAATCAACTGGAGTTATGTCTTTCAAATGTCAATCGGGAAAATAAAATCAAGAAATTTCAGGGAATATAATATAAAATTGTAGGGACAATAATATCAACGGAATCGCCTTGTAGTGTGTACGTGGAAAAATGAGAACATTTCATATTATGCCAACTTTAAAATATAGGGTATCCTATTTTTCTAGGTCTTTCCTACGTATCACCCGCGAAAATGAACTAATTACCCTATTACGTATATGGAATTGGAAGACTGACTTTTCCTTGCGACACCATCGTCCTCTGCTGATCGCATTCATGACTGCATGAAATGTTATTTGGACTCCAGGAATGAGCACTTAAGATTAGGTTATTTTACAAGTATCTATTATACTTGTATGTAGAGTTGCAGATTGAAGACATTTCTTGAGCTATTCATTTGCGTCTGGCTGTTCGACGCGCTTTCAGATTTTTTCACGTGGGTTCTCAGAACGCTTCACTTTGTTACACGTTTAATCTTTCTCTCTCTCTTTAATTTCTATTTCATTAACTTAAAAGTCCACCGCCATAAAATAAATTTTCATGATGCACACTTTAATAGTTTTAATGGCGTTCTATATTTCTGGAAAAATGATTTTTGATATTATATCTTTTTTAAGCGTGTGATATCGTCTGTATGAGTTTTCACTTGGATTTTCATCACCAATATATATATATATATGCACTTTGGTCGATCTCTCAATTATATCTTGTATTTATACTGTAACCATTTTATGATAGATGGCTTTAAAATATGATAGCTCTGGAGTTATTAAATGGGAAAATTAGCCATTATTCGTTTATCGTGGCTATTTTCATTCATGTGTTAAAATTTACGATCTAATATTTCTCCGAATGAAATAGAATCTTTAATTAGAAATCCCTATGCACCAGGATATAAATAAATATTTTTTCTCAAATATTACATATCCATATGTATAACACCATTGAAATTTTTTCATCATCATTTACACCATTCTTTGGCTTCGATTTCGGACCCATTCACAAAATTATATTTCATTATGATCATCATTAGTGCATGATATAGTGGTTTGCAAATGTTCCGTAAAAATGTTTATACCCCGAAAATATGCGATTTTTCCTACGGTTTCGAGAAAAAATTCTCCGTCAAAATACAGGAATGCTCCAGTTTCACGCCAGGACTTTTAATTAACTTTCATGGTGATCTCCCTAGGAATGCAAACCCTATGCCCTCCGGTCAAAATCCCAAAGATCTGCCCAGTAGGCCACCACGCCCGGGAATGCTGACGATATTCCTCTGAGGATTCTTTAGTTATCTCGGTCGCAGGAATGTTGACGGGAATATCTCGTCAATTCAATTGCACATACTAATGTTACGTGCTTCGCCACACATGTCTGCGTATTTGCTCACTCAGTGGACGCAAGCGGAACAGCTCAACTAGAACGGTGCGAACGTATAGGATGCCACCGACAACTTCCTTGAGGCCATTAACTCGTTGCCGTTGAGGTAACCGAATGCTTGCGCACGGCTGTTTGCGCAATGGGCGACTTTTTTCCTCATCCTCACCCTTTGACCTTACAGGGCTTTGCCCCCCTCCCTCCAGGACCGGATGACTCAGGCAAAAACATCGGTTGTTGTTCGACCCGCCGGGAGTGTCCCCGGGATGAAGGAGGGGTGGAAGAGAAGAGCGCACCCGCTTTATTAATACCTCACTTACCTTATAACCCCTCCTTCTGAGCGTCACCCCTTTCTTCCTCGCCAGTTTGGCCTGCGCTTCCCGAAGGCCTTGCGTCATCTCCCCGGTTAACCTTTCCTTGTGGAAGATCAGGGTTAAAAGGTTCGGCCAAGTCGGTTCATTTTTTCTCTTTCACGTTCACTGTGTCTTCTTACTCTCTCTCTCGCCATCTCTCTTAATGGAAGTTTACAAACTGCACCGGAGGTGGTTGACCCTGCACCCTCTATCCCAACTGACATCAAATCCTCATTTCCCCCCCGGAGTGGTCCCTCTTTTATTTCTATCGAAAAGGACATATCGATTCCTCTCGGCAAACATTAAGAAATGGCAGCAGAAAATCTTATCGGAGAGGCACACGGATTTAAAAATAAATAAATTCCTGCATTCATGATGCTGTCCTAGAATGATTGAATTGCTTTCTAAGTCTTACGGTGCTCGGTGGGAGAAAAGGAAATAGTGTGACCCTCATCAACGTCCTATTACGTATAAATCGTTGCCTCGATTGGGTGCGACGAACGACGAATTGTGACTTATCATAGGGATCAAATTTTATGCTCGAAAGATGTAAGTCACTCAGATATTGAATCAGGAGTCACTAGATTACCTAATCATTAAATCATTGAATATGAGTCGGCCAGTCATACCCGCTGAATGAAATCTCAGAGTCAGACCGAGGAATTATTAAAGGTAACTACGCCGGTGTACTATGGTGGTTGTT
This sequence comes from Hetaerina americana, assembly GCF_022747635.1. NCBI lineage: Eukaryota > Metazoa > Arthropoda > Insecta > Odonata > Calopterygidae > Hetaerina > Hetaerina americana. Next base: position 62,481,534 of record NW_027287095.1, on the reverse strand, counting down.
TCATCTCACAATTTACGAGCCCAAGAGACACCATGGAATGGCATGATATGCCCGTCTCAATGATGACCACTTTTGCTCGTATGACACAGGATTTACGCGACAAAAATGCATGATATCTACATCTACATAATACCCCTCGAGCCACCTCGGGGGGTATTGGTCAGTAGCCATGCATTCACAATCCCAATCATGACACCTCTAAACAAACATTAGTTTTATCATGCACTGGAATAAAGTTAACCACACGGAAGAAGGGACTTGCATGCAACACTATTCAACAACAGGATCCGTAAATTCAAAGAAGCATGCGGAGAACTCTTAAAAATAAGGGTCTTTTAAATAAAAAATATTTAGGATATCGACAAAAATATATTCATTGCCAATGCTAATTATCTTAATAATAAAATATAATCATAAAAATAATGAAAGATAATAAAAATAAAAAATAATCATAAAAATGCTTTTTAATAAAAAATATGCAGAATATGGAAAAAATATATCATTGCCAATGCTAATTATCTCCTTCGCGATTGCTGCCATATCTAGCGCAGTATGACCCCAGACCCTGGCCATCCAACTTATTGTGTTACATCAGAAACAATATTGAGGAAGGCAACGGGAAACCACTTAAATTATTTTTTCCATGATAAATATGGACGACGCAAAGAGAAAATGGATCCTGGGAACTATGGGAATTGGCCCACGGCGTCGGGTGAGGTGCCCGGTATAAGAGGAGGCAAGGTACACGTTGAGAAACACCACTACATATTCATAAATAATTTAACAGCGAATAACTAACTGTAAACTGGTTGAGGTGTTAGAGAAATTCCAATTAAGGAGGTACTAACTTCCAAACAAAACTTATTCATGAAATTAATCTATGTTGGACTACAGGACTCTGTTAACAGCATCGTAAGCGACTGTTAGGTAGGCAGAATGTATGCGAACTTCCCAGCAGTTTTAATACACTTTGCTATTTTCTAGATTTTTAATCCTCACTAATGTTGACGCTGTAATGTTATTGCTGAAATGTTATTGGAATAAGAAATAAACATTTCAGAATCTAAGGATGTGACATCATCTTTTATTTGTAAATTTTATTGCGATGACTACACCAATATTAAATTTGGCTCCTATAAATGGGCGGTAATTGGGAAAATGAATTCTTATTGTTTAATTTCGTCATAATAACACTTATAATAAACGCATTATATCAGTTTTCATAAAATAATTCTGCTCTTTTCATAGTACCTTAATCCAACTTGTCTCTAGTGCACGTGTTTTCATAATTGATAAAAGCAATTCTCCCCAACCCAAAACTCTTGAAAAAATATACGCTATTCAACAGAGGTCACTTATCTACAAATATGTACTAACATCTATAGCATATCGGATGCAGTGACGGTTCAATAAAACCGTAAAATCAAAAGTTGGCAAAAGAGCATTGGCATATGACCAGTCTTCAGCCCGCAGGGATGTTTGAGCGAGATCGTATGTCACCTCGTGGCCAAATCCTGTACGCGAGTGGAATTCAAATAGGGTAGGAAGACCATCCATACCCCTGCCCCATCTACAGTTCCTTGGATAGATTGTTCTCCTGGGCATCACAAAGAATGGGTTTTAACCGGGAAGTCCAGAGGCAAAATGCTTATCCAAACGTAATACCCTGCGATCAAAAGCCCAGAGCCTAATTAGATTTCACATCTTCTGTACTCATGTGAATTTCATTTCAATATTAATCCGACTTCATGTGCCTTTTAGGTGTTTCTTTCGAATGGAATCGATGGCAGATGCACTTAGTAAAGAAGTGAAAAAAAGATTATTAAAGACTTTAAATATGGATTGTAGTACTTTATGGATGTGAAACCTGATATTCGAGGTAAGAGGACGAGCGAAGATTGTGGAGGCTCTTGAGGAGTGGTTGTTATGAGAAGAATGGAGAATATTAGTGGGACAGAGAGGAAGACCGACCCTGGAGTGTTGAAAAGAGTGAGCGGAACTTAGAAGTTTATACGGTTAATCCGAAAAAGGCAAAGAAAGTGAATGTAGGAGTTATTTAAAGGTATGGAGATGTTGAAGGCTGTGAAAGAAGGGGGAATATTAAATGAGCAGGGAAAATGGGGAATGGGGTAGGCTTTTTAGACATTGTGATGGGAGGCAGAAATTAGGAAGAAATCAAGAAAGAAACAATCCAAAGGAAACAAAAGGAAGTTCTCGTTAATCGTAGGAGTAAACCATCGTCAGGCATCATCCAAAACCAATTTTTAATAGGGTGCATACCTTGAATTGAAGCAAAATTAACTATCAGCATATGCTTTGATAAATGGTAATGACGGTGCCAGTATCATCGATTATAATTTCAGGTCAAGTGTAAATTGATCAACTTTGTTAATTAGTTTTATTCTGTTTAAAACGCATCACTTACCTGTGATTTGGATAAGAATTTAGATCATATTCCTCTGTGTTATGTGATATTAATTACGTATGAAAAATTTTGAATGTAGGGCAAATGGATTTAGATTCCTCAATTATTGTTCTCCCTCATTTTTTTAATTTCCTGTTTTAAGCTTTCAATGTCTTTTTGATTTCCTCCAAGAAAATACCAACTGCCAATAATCGCATAGTTCTTGGATAAACCACCTTCTTTGACTACCGTGATTGGATGAATATTGATTGAAAAAAGTGCAAGCTCCCTTGCAGAGGATGAATTACTTGAAGATAGCGATCGGTGATTTTACTGAAGATATCAGGAAAGTATTTTGATAACTGATGCAGCAGCGAAGAAATCATCGGGAGAGGACGTATGAAAGTGTCAAAATGATCGGTCGCAGTCTGAGTTTTCTTTTATGAATTTATTTATTTCTCATATTTGTGTCTTAAAAGGCTTAAAATATTCCTACAGCAAGGACAAGAGAGCTGTCTTCATTTTGGTGACATGTCAGATTTTCTCGCAAATAAACGCATTTGCCATTCTTTTCTAACCGCCCGCCTTTTGGGCAGTAAACGAGCACGATGGAAGCTCGTCATAAGTTAGCACGCATTTGAAAATATCCACTCAGGTGTTATGAACTCTTTTATTACAAAATCTATTTAGTATAAATGTATGTCGGCTTTTGTTTTCTAAAAGTAAAGGAACATTCGTAAATGAAATTTTCTCGTTGATATAAAAGGGAACGATTTGGCATGCTGCGCGAGTTTACGATGATGCCCAGAGAAGTATCCTGATAGATTGACCTCTGAATATTTTTAGCGTGTAAACACAATCCCAGCGTGCGAAAAGGCCGACTGACTGACTACATTTTATGGAATTTGTTAAGGAAAACTAAAGTCTTTTTTTCAATTTTTGATAATTTGTGGAAAAAATATTAATTCCCTCCAAAGACGAAAAATTATACCATTCTGAGCGCTTGGGCTCGGTTAGAATTGTCATGTTGCTTTGAAAGTAACCAGTAGCCTCATTTAGTCGGTGCTTGGAAATGTCATGCGCGTATTGGAAAATAAGAATTTATTTTTCTCCATGAAATGCCAGGGAGAATATCGATTTTTTGTTGCATCATCCAATATTTACGTACTTCTTATGGGTTAAAATATGTTTTAAATATATTCATTCATTGCGTTCAAGCATACATTGACAATATTTACCTTAATATGCGGCAGTTCGATATAATTCTGATGACAATATAATTAAATCAAGTCCATAAATAATCAAAATGACAGAAAATATATTTTTCATGTCCTTATCATTCTAAGATAAAGTCATCCGAGAAGATAGTCTTCCGCTTATTTTTTAGCCCTATCCAAATGCTAGTAATGTACAAATTATTGATATCAAAGATTATAGACTCACCCTGGAAATCTCCTCGCTCGTATTCAACTATGACTTTCTCGGTCTACTTCGACCTCTTCCTCTAACGACATCCTTTCCTTTCTTTTGTGATTCGACTCTCAACCATTCTATCATAAATCCTTTCATTTTTTTGTTTCACAGGCGCCTATTATCCTTAATATTTCATAACTCATTTATTTCTCTCTGTAATTCTCTAATTGTTACCACAAACACCTCTCAAGTACGATTTTCGTTCAAGTTCTGAGGGCACCTCATCTTTTTTATCAGGACGGGGAGTCGATACATATGGTTGAGTTAATACGCGGGCACTATTTATGAATACTAATCAGAGATGGCTGCACCGTACAATGCACGGGGTTCGTATAGCCACCCCTTGAGCGAAAAGCGTTTTCCGTGCATAAAATGGCATCGTTTAAGGTAGAATATCAAGATAAGTTATCATCCGTTTTCTCTATTTCCGTGAATTCAAGCCCAACGAAATTTATCGTCGATTGAGTGAGACTAGCGGTGATGTTGTGTTTACAAAAAAATATTCCTTCGTGGATGCGAAAAAGTTCAAAGCAAACCGAACGATGCGTGACGACGAAGATAAGAAGTCTTCTTTCATGGACCATCAGAAATTTTCTACTGGGAAAAAGAGACCCCTACAGAAGCATTCTCGGGAAACATGAAATGATGACCCCCGACGCTGTTAACACTTTTTACCCCAACAAAGAGATAATGCTGGGAAGTAACAGAAGTTTGAACTTTCTGCTGTGAGAAATTATATATCAGGATCTATTATTAATTACTTTGTTTGTGTGCACCTCGTTTACATTTCATGTCATGATTTTTTATTCATATTTATCCTCAAGCTTAATTATTTAAGGGGAATGGTCCGAACAAACGTTTTCGTGTTTATTTCATAATTTTTTATTAATTGAACGCATGCTTTATGCATGGACTTCGAGCCTTAATTAACAAAACATACAAATGGAAGAGGAAAATAAATATAAACTGTGCCAAACGCATAATTTCTGCACGATTTAAACAAATCAGCGCCTTTTTGTTTGATTTCAAACAAATTTAAAAAAAAATTATTCCAATTTGCGAATAGTCAAAATTAAAAAACAGAGGAAAATGAGAATCGAGAAATCTTTTTGGAATGCGAAACATATGGCACCATCTGGAAGATTCGCTCAAGGACCTGTAACCTAGAAGTGTCTATAACCCTGATTTGTAAAAAGAAGAAAACAACGAAATCAATTGATAGAATATGCTAAAATAAATGGCGGTGATGGTGCTACTACCGTCGATTATAATTGCAGGTCATGTGTAAATCAATTGACGTCGGTAATTAGATTCATTCTGTTCAAAAAGTATCATTTACCTGCAATTTGGATCAGACTTTAGATTATTTGTCTCTGTGATATGGTATTAATTACGTAATCTAAATGTTTGCGTGTAAAACGAGTGCATTCAGTTATTATTGAGTAATACTGTCGATAATTGAAGCACTCAATTGAAACATGCTATCAATGCATAATGCTAACGAGGACATGGGATCATGGATCTACAGAAATTGTTTCACCCACACCATGCGATGAACGAAATTACATTTTCCTTGTTATTACATTGCCTCCTTTTTCAGTTCACCTTAATTAAATTTGATTCTCTGAGCCGTTGAAAAATCATTGTTTCCGTAATTTCATCTGTGGTTTTTTGCTCTCCTCGAAATAAGCGAAAACCTTTATGCCTTTATCGCAAACTGTTTTTATTATCTGACCCGATTCTCAAGCTATTTAGAATTCGAGAATTTTCGTCATATAGAGTTATTTATTCAGTGGGATTGATTATTCTGATTGCCTTTCCCCCTCAATCTAATCATTGTGTACGGGACCTGACTGAAATTTTAAATAAACAGCTCGCAGCTTTTAGTCCACGCCCAAAGTTTTGACTATAGTAAATTAAAACAAGCTTACTGTACACAAAACGCTTGACGCGTGAAAACATACGCATTAAGTACAGATCAACGGCTTCTATTTTGAAATTCATACCTCTTTGGTCATAAATTATACAAGCTAATGTGATGTGTGAATTTAATCATCCCTTATTCACAAACCCTCATATTTTTATAAATTTTCGCACCACTTTTGAGAAGACTGAGAGCAGTTTAAAGGCTCCCAATAGATTATTAAATATCGTAACTGAGAATAATGAATTCATTCGCTATTTCCAATGATCGTTTAGAATCATGATTGGAATCACCGTCATTTACTTTAATGTGGTCCTTACTTTCCATGGATGTCATTGAAACAATGATTTACTATATTCTATAATAGTTTACCGTCGAGGTGATTTAACTCGTGACCGTTTTACCAAGAGAGAGATGTCGATATCGCAAATAGATTCTGATGGGCTTATGTGTTTTTTTCTTTTGAATGGAATTGTTAATTTTACACATCATTTTCTCTTATTTTAAAGAGCCACTTAAAAAAAATACCTTGGTAAAACATTTCCTGTTGATTCAGGTAATCCTGCACTAACCGATGAGAAGTTAATTGTTTTATGGGAGAACACTAGCCGCGTACAAAAAGTAAATAATATGCTCCGCTATTCCAGGATTTTTGTGGAATGATATTAGCGAGGTTTAATTTTCGATTTGCGTAGATGAAATGAGGAAATGTTGCCCTTTTTAAGTTATATTTTCCTTGTAAGGTAATTCTCCCGTCATAATTGAGTAATATGCGAGCTCAGGGTGACTCTCCCTCCGATGCGCACATTCTATGGCATAAGCTGAGTGAAATTTTGAAGAGATTTCCTTTTTCCACAATTTCATGATTCTATTCTCTCACGACTTCCAAGGAGCATCGCCAACTGTACAACATCGTGCGGTTTTACGTTTCACACCGCGCTACAGCGGCTGTCGTCACGATCCAAGTGACCTTTACCTCAGGGATCACGAAACCGCCGCGGGAAAAGCTGCCGTTCGTTACGTAGTGACGTCCCCTCTGTTTGTTTTTTAAACGGCTGATGACGCATCGTTGGATTTCACTTCTTCAATCGCTGTGTTTTATTCGTCATATGTCTGGGAGATAATCCTCCATTCATTACTTCCGAGTTTTTCTCTCCCATTCAACCACTCTCCATCTCCATCCCTGTTCTTTATGGTAAACGAGTTCAAAAGTGGAGAGGGATTTAGATTGTGAGCCAGTTCTTTCCGCTCTGATGGTGTATTCCGATATCTTGTCCCTATGAATATCTTTTTTTCGCCTCCTTTTTAAGCTTCCATTTCATTTCCAACATTTTCTTTGAGCATTTAAACAGTTTCCTTTATCTTTTTCGTCCGCTTCCTCTCCTTTTTCTTCCCTTTCTCTCTCTTTTCTCAGCCTCTCCATTTTCATCACATTTTTCCACGCTTGATACCATTCCCTTTATCTCCTTCGCTGCCCTGATTTCATCTCTCAACTCATCCATCTCTCGCGTTCCATACATTTGTTTATCCTTCTCTCTTTCTTACGAAATTCTTTTTTAAGGATATCTTACCGTTGGATCGATTCGCTGCGAGATCACGGACGTCTTTTCGTTAATTGAGTTTTCATAGATCGACCCTAACGGAGCATCCTTGCAACACAAATAGACATATTCAACAATATTTTTGGACTTCTTTCGTTTTACGACAAATCGCTCGTAAAATGGATACTTGATTACCTTCATCTGTGGTAAATAATGGTGACGAATGAAGGCGTGGTGAATACGGGTGACGTGTTTCTTCTGAGAATGACCTGATATCATCCAGAAATCCTCGCGCCCGCAGAAAACGTCCTTAAATTGTGTTATTTATTCTTCATTCAGAACAGAAACAGTGGAAAAAATTATTGGCCTGAGATTTTCTAAAATGGTCCACTTTGCACACAATTTGTGATATCCGAGGTGTCCCGTTACATTAGGGTAAATAGTGATGCGTCTAACGAGAGGACATTCATCAGCCAGAAAAAAATCCTCTTTTTAGACGCATTTTTTATTTTTAACGCGTGAAAAATGTTTCGTTCATTGATTTTATTTTATTTTTTAAATTTATTTTAGTACTCTGAAAACCACCGCTATGGTGTGTGGCAGGGGATGAATACACACCAGATTAATTTTGACCCTAATACGATCCTACCACGGTCGGGCAATGTTTGTTATCTTGATCCCTCATCGTTCGTGGAATAAATGACTTCTTAAATCTATCTGTTCTAAACTTAATCTCTCTAATTTTATTGACATGATCTCTCCTACCCTAGTATGATGGGGGTAGCAGTACATTTTCAATATCACAGCTAAAGAGACGTTCTTCCAATTTATGCAAGAAATTTAATCTGTAATTTAATCTTCGCTCCGTGAGTAATTCCCAGCCTAGCTGCTCTAATATTTTGGATACGCTACTAAATTTATCATAACAACGTTTTACTCTAGCTCCTCTACGCTGCACCGCGATCCAAGTCGTATCCGCAAATTTTGGGGTGGTTTTTTCTCACACCATAGACGTAATTGATGGAAACATGTGTAGCCATTGAGAAGACCAGTCAATAATGGCTGGGTGAGGGGATTGTCGAGGTGGATGTGGAGAGTTAAAATGTTGCACTGCATGGTGGCATTGGGTGAGTGATAGGTACATAATGAGAGGGGTCTGTCGAGGGGTCTGTTGAAGAGTTGGGAGGTCGAGGTAAGTGACTCTTAGTGTAGCGTTAGTTTTACTGAAAGTAGTGGGGAATTATAACAATTAACGTATTTGTAAATATACCATCGTATCCGTGTTTTAATATAAATGCTCAAAACTTGGACGAGAAAATCTTGACTCGAGTTTATAATTAATTTAATTATTGAGGAGACGCATCTATTTAAAAAGTAGAGGGTAAATTTAAAATGATACCATGCTATCTTTACTGGAAGGTATTGATGGTGACATAATGGATGAAAGTTTAATTACGTTTCATCCTTTTACAATTCAATTACTTATGTTTTTTGCGGGGAAGGGGGAATAAATTGATGTTGAACTTGGTCATGAAATATTTTCCTCGTTAAAACTTGTTATGCAAATAGAGCGTTGTTAAGCCTCATTTATTGTTGTGCTCACCTTCTCCAAACCCATCGAGCTATATTGACCGCCATTTCAGAAAGAGAAGTATTACGAAAAAGTATCCTCGCGAAACTTCCTGCAAGAGCGTTATAAAAGCGGAGAAAGTCAAGGCCATCCTCTCCTCAAAAGGATGAATTTTACGTTTACCGGTTTGTCGGCACGAGGCGTAGGTTTTGTCGATTGGCCAATGTGTACGTAGTCTGGAACTACAGCCGAAGTGAGGAATAGAAGCAGTGCGTATCATATGGCTGAGGACTCGAGTCCCTGCAGGTGAGCACACATGCTTATACTCTTAATATCGTGAAGAAAAATCTCCTCCAGGGGGGCAACCGTTACTGGGAAGTGAAACACCACGGATCGGGGTCAAGAAGAAATCACTCAAAGCGAGAAGGGGTCACCATCAAGAGGAAAATTTACGAAAGAAGAAGTTCGAGAGGGTCTTCGCACCGGGTGCATAAGTATCTCGGCGAATAGCGAGATGGCGAGGCGCGGCGGAAGTGAATGGGCTCAGAGGTCATTGCTTTAGTCGACACGAGCGCACTTTTGACTGACAATTTTCATCAAGACTTTCCTTCTTGTGAAATTCTTAAAGAATAATGCTGTAATGACAATCCTTTACTCTTCAATTGACGGCCTTTTGGTTTTCCACGCCTCCCTAAGTGGCTTTCCAAATCCCACTCTTTTAAAGCTATAATTTATTATTTATTTACACAATTACGTTGCAATTAGGCAAATTTCCTGGTGGCAACGGTCAGGTTAGGTCAAAGATAACTACTAACAACGAAAATTACATACGAACACATAAAAACAGATAAGAGACAAAATATTTTTACATAATGAAACTTCCACATCACATTCAAACAAACTTCCACATCACATACAAAATGCCGTCCACATCACATACAAACAATATTTTCAAAACTACAGTGAAGTTTATTACCCAGTGGCTACTTTATTTATTATTTATAATTGGTGTGTTTATTGTTTTGCAAAAAGAACATCGAATATTCTTTCGCTAATCAAACGTTGTATGAATAAACCATAAGGATTAGGTCTACTTTAAAGTACATCCAATTATTTTAGGCCCACCATTGAAGAAAGCCGGAGCTAATTTTAACGACTTTTATTAAAGTGAGCTGGATTTCGATTAAATCATGATGATTGAATCTTAGTAATTAAGAAAATACTTTTATATGTCGTGATTTCTTGAGTGATCTGATTGATTGTGAGTGCATGAGTCTTATCATCCGAGTGCATAACTTTTATTGAGATGAATTGGTCATGAGTGTGTTTCTTTTAATTTAGCGGGGTGGTCCAAATTGCTGGTAATACAGTATGAGTATCGTTGTCTGCGATGATTTTGGAGGAAGAATTTTTAAGGAATTGAAAAAATATCATTCAAAATTTTCTTAAAAGCCTGGTGGAATTATTTAATTCTCTTTCATAAAATGTTTTGTGTAATATGGATGGTATAATGTCATATTTAATCATTATTTGATAACCTCGAATTTATTTCAACCCATTCCGTTTGCATCCGTCGTAACCAAAGTAAAAATCCTCTCCTTTTCTTTGTCAGTCCAAGCGTCTGTTATCTCTTTCATAGATCTAAATTCTCGAGGACGTCTCTTCATGTTCATTTTTTCACATATTTTCCGCAAAAGTTGACGAATTAAAGCATAAAACCATTTGGTACTAATGGACGTCTGTGTTGACAAACATCCATTCCGTAAGTATTTGTTTATGTCCCTTTCATCAGAATTTCCCGTAATGAATAGTTTAAATTTCAATCCAACATATTTTCAATACTTCATCATTGTAAGTAACTGTTTTATTTCCTTGTATTTTGATCATTTCCGCAAGAATTAATGCACAAAATTAAAATAATAACGAATGAAAAGTCAGCTTTTACAACTGGCTAATTCTGAATAAATATCCCGTTTCATCTGTAAATTAGGTTAAATATATTTCCTAGATTGGTTCAGTTTTCTGAGATTTTCTGAGTTTTTCATTCAGATCAAGGTACTTTATATTACCCTGTCACACCTATGGTTGTGTAAAGAAAACTCGCTTTTTGATCATTTATCATTCGCAGAATTATTTCAAAATGCTCCTGGCAATGCGCAAAGAAACCTATAGTATTGTGCTTATTTATTTATTTTTATTTATTTATTTATTCAGTATTAGTCCGAAAACAGCACATTTTGGCCTTTACATCGAACTATTAACAACGATAACAATGGTCACATTTACAAACACCCAAGCCCTAGATGGAGGGAAACTCACCCAGGCGGGAATCGAACCCGCGACCCTTGGAATGGCAGACGAGGACGTTACCCCCGCCGCCACCGGGTCGGCCGGGTACTTATCAAGTGCGGTATAAAGTGTTTTACTAAAACTTTTGGAAAATCAGAAGGTACGATATCTACTCCTTGTTGAACATACTTAGACTTCATATATCCCGCTACCATTCCCTCCCTGCAATTGTCTTTCCCTGAGACCACTGATACAAATGTCGACGCATTGGATTTTTGCTTAGAGGTATGAGTAGTTTTCCCGGCATTTAGCAATTCTGCTCCTCGAGCTCTCTTCATTTTTTTACGAAATTAAATGTCTAAAGAATTTGCCCCCTCTTGCTTTTTAAGTCCCCATCGCATTATTCGATCGAATATACATGTACGTCACCGAAATTATGTGCAGTCTGCGCGTTTGAGTCAGTCAAGGACATTCACCCAACTCTCTGATTAAATATTTTATTTTCTCCTGGCACTGATTACAAAACCCTCTCACGACTGATTCTCTCTGCATTTTCTAAATTCCATTCCGAGCTAACACGAACATTTAACAAACGTGATGAATCATCAAATATGATGAATGGACTGTTCATTGAACACTCAATCTTTTCACCTCGCTAACTGAGAGAAGCCTACTACTATTCCTATATATATATATATATATATATATATATATATATATATATATATATATATATATATATATATATATATATATATATATATATATAAGCCTATTATCTCCTACTTCTAAAGATACTTAAATCATTCCCCAATATTGGGCACAATTTTCCTGCATTCTGACCCATCCAGCGTTTCTTTGCTTTCGTTGCAAAACCGCGTCCCCAAATATCCGTCCCCCTTCCTTCTCTTTGCGTCGTTTAAGGCCACGCAGTAAGCTTTTTACTTTCTTACTATGGTTCTGACTCCCCGTCATGCGTTTCATCCATAGGTGCAGATTGAATGGGGCCGTCAATCAACATTATTCCTCGCGGTGTGTTCTTAGTCCCAATGCTGCTTTTCCTCATTGTGAATCTTGCGCGTTTGAGATTGAGATAAAGAGAGAGAGTCGCAAGTGTAGGAGTAGCGGCAAAAGTGGACTCTGCTCAGCGAGCGGTAATGCCAAGGGCGGGAACAGTTCATACTCAATCAAAACGCCTGCACTTCTCGCCCTTCTCCACCTTTGCATGCCTAGTTTCCTCCCGGCATCCTGTTTCCTTTTTGCTTGTCCTCGCAGCGATGGCTGCATGCCAGATCTAAACGACCTCCCTCGGCACAGACACGCAATCCGCAGCTCGGCGGAGAGGGTGTCATCCGTGTCGGCCTCTTTATGCCTTAAATCGTTTTCCTTCCACATCCAGCAAGGAGTGGATAGCTGGAAATCCTCCTAGAAGAGATTATTATCTTTCAGAGGCTCACAAAATATTTGTCAGAGGATTTGTCAACAAGATCGACATTGTTGCATCCAATTATTCACCTCTTAAGAAATGTAACACCATTCGATAATATGCAATTTTGTTGAAAGCCCATATTTTTGTGTTTAATTTGGCATTTTACTAATTCATATCAATTTCATTCAAATTCATTCAATTCATTAATTCAAACCAATTTCCTTCGCGAGAGCAGCTTTGATGCTGTTCCTATTGAAAATAATTACTGTTCTTTTAAATTTATCGCTTTTTTACCGGTTTCTCACTCTAGAGACCCTTAAATAGATATTTCTGTTTGCAATTTGTGCTACCATCGTATTGACGGACGAACTTGACAAAAATACCCCGGATCCTGGATGATTTCAGTTGCGGTTATATTTTTTTTGTTTCCTTGTTGCGTTCACGGTTTCACCTTATCGGGTGCATGCGCCAGTCACGGTCGAGGGGACGAAGAAATTATTCACCTGACTATATTTAGGATTTTGAAACGGGGCGCGTCTCTTTTCCTCACAAGTTTGAGATGGGGATGCAGTCGGGCGCTTAGTGGGGAAGCCGCGAAACCCCCCCCTCCCTCCCCTAGGTTTTCGCCTCAAATGATTCACCGTGGTGTCATCCTTCCTCTGGCAAGACATCCATCCCGTCCCGAGTTCCCCTCCCCATCCCCTTAACATAACCCCCGTATCTCCTTTTAGGCCTGCAGCGATGCAATCGGCGATATGCCCCTTCGGGAACGCCGTCTATTTCTAACATGGGCTCATTTTCCCCATCACTCTCCTCGCTGAGTATGCCATTCGTCGTTATTTCAATTTATCAGAGGCAAATATCGCATGTCGCCATTCCCTCAAAAATGTAACCAAGATGAGACGTAGGTTTGCGGCACACGGTAGTGGCGGCCCTAGAAAACCTCTAAAGTAAGCAAGGGGATGTGCATGCATGAACAACAATCATTTCAAAAATGTTTTCCTACGACGAAAGTTGGAAATAATGTTAAATTTGAAAATAACCACATCAACATAGGGGTCGAAATACATAATATGGATCAAAAGCATTGGGGACAGCTTTTAACGGGAATCTTGTGTACCTTGCATTAGATTTTTTTCTGTTCGATGGACAGCAGGATATTCGAATATTGAGTCGGACCAATATGCAATATTCTTTTAGAATATTTTTAAAGAAAAAATTATTATTCAGGGTGATGTATGGACTCCATTGACCCTCCGTTAAATCTGCTGCTGTGTACGAATGCATGGTGATGAAACTACAGGATCGGCATAAGTTTCGAATCATCATCGCATAAGGGATATGAACGCACTCGTGTAATATTTTCGAAGGCCATGATGGTGAGAATACACTGTACAAACCATTGTAAGCTTAAATGTTTGTATGGCGGATGACTAATGGCCCCGAATTACTTGTGCCTTGAAGTCATGGGACATATTCTGTGACTCTCGTTACAGAAAAAGGCCCAAAAGGTATGCAGGGGAGAGATACCATAGGCATCAAAAAAAGGTTGCTGAGGCGGGGAGGCATGTTCCTCTCCCCCCCATCACCCTAGATTTTCGGCGATTTCATTAATTTTAAATAGATACCCAATCCCTACCATTGCTGTTTTTCATTCCTGAATGAGCAAAATAAATGATTTTTTTATTAATCATGGATAAAATTACTACTGATAACTTTCCAGTATTGTTCTGCCAAGGATTACTTAATGTTTGATGGATGGTATCCTAACACAAACTTTCCAAAGTCCCTGCGTGGGACTTGAAGATTATCAATAAATTGCGATGTGTATAACATACAGCGAAAATTAAAGGTAAGATTCATTAGAGCTAGGGATCTGATTTGTCCCACCATCTTACTTTTATCGGGGTTAACTGGTTGAGATATGACAATTGCACTGGCCTCCCTGCCCGAAACTTCGGGTACGAATCCTGGTGGTGGTATAAGTTTTTAGCTGTTACCCGATCCCTTTGAGATCCATTTGGTGAGCACATGAAGTGCAATACACCTTCCATCGGATGAAACGTTTTAACTCTGGATCCTCCGGCGTTTATCGTTAAGCATTCCTCCTTCTCTGAGAAGCATACTTCTGGGGAATCGGGATGTTGCGGTGGCTAACGTACTGGCTTCTCACCCAGAGGGCCCGGGTTTGAATCCCAGAGGCGGCAGAAATTTTTCAGTGGTATCCAGATCCTTACTTGAGGTGCATTGTGGAGGGCACTTTGAGAGAGTATGCCATCTTTTGGATGGGACGTTAAGCTGCGGACCCCTTGGCGCCTTTCGCAAAGAGTAGGCCGATGCCGTGTTTCTCTCCGACCTCCATCCATCCCTAATGGCGCAAATGACCTCAGCCGTCGGTCGCCTTCCCTAAAACTACTACTCGTACTTCTATTGAATTACCCCATCCTTTCCCCAGTGTCACAAAAGGCTTCAGCCATTGAGCGCCTTCGCTTTTAAACTGAGAACACATTTTTCTCGCCCTGCGTGGTTGTGGGGCGAGGCGGGCAACTGACTCCGCGGTGGGCGTCGGCTTTCCCGTCCGCCCCGGCGTGAGGCGCGGTAGGGTGTCGCTCAGGGGTGGTCGTCACGGTATCGAAGCTTCAAACGAGAGGATGGGTGAATGTTGCATTCATCCTCCTCTTCGATGAGTCTGAAAATGCCATGTAAACCGTGACGAGACGATTGATGCGTTGTGAATCTCGCGCAATAAGGCTGAGAGAGCGTTTTTGCCTCATTACAGTGAAGCAAAAAAACGCACCAAAATCTAACAAATGGCTTAATACCACTGCAAAAAATCTCTTAATGTCCGTACGAGCGTATTACTTTGCGAAATGGAAAGCAGCATCACGGATTATTTTTAAATGTAATGCCTTCACTTATTGTGAAAGTCACTTGATGTATCGGATTGCATTAATTCCCTACTACGTCGGACCATCACGGCAGGAGGGAGAGTTGGTGAATAATTAATATTCACGGCTGTCAATTTCAATATTTGTTGAAAAATTATAAATAACATGTAAGACGATGAATCCGTTGCGCAATATGTTCTTACCATTTAAAATGTAACTAATTTGACGCTTGAAACTTTCACTCGTCCTATCTGAAGTTCATTAGGAAATACGATGTGGCTTCGACATGTATAATACGAGGTAGTAGGTCCGCCATACCTCAGGCCAAGGGGCAGATGGAGTAATCATAATATGGGACAGTTTTGCGTAACATATCGCACAACACGAACTCCACCTCTTACCGTGTTTGATTGGTCTTGAGTTACTTAACAACTGAAATGAGTACAAATGTTTTGGCCAGATGTAAACATAATCGATCGGGTGCCATCGTGAAGTTTCATCGCAGAAACACCCAAAAAATTTTCCTTCGATGCGGGAGGATCAGCATTTCAGGGCTGCGTGCTCACCCACCACCGGGAAATGGCGGGCACAAAACCCCACTTCGAACCTCGACGTCGCGCAATGAGTTCAAGGTTGTCTCCCTCCGTCTCGCACCTGGCAAGCCGATGCATTCAACTGTAGGACCAGAGGCTGAGGTATACCTCATGAATCCCAACTGAATTCATAGGAGGAAAAAGGAGATATTTACTGGAGAGACACGTGAATTTACCAACAATTTTCGTTCACTCACTAAATATTAAAAATATAACAATATATTGGTTACATATTTGCATATAGAAATGATATTACCCGACGAATACGTGAGGTGACGATGGGTATTAATATATGATCTTAATTAGATGATTTATCTATGTAATTGTGTAACAATAAGTAAGCTACCCTCGTGTTGTATTTTGTTTCTTTATTAGAAATCGGCATTATATGACTACAAAAGTTAACGGTTAAATTAGATTTTATTTCAAAATTATCAAGTATCGAGAGCGTTCTGCCTTGTTTTTTATTGTTTTTACTTGTTCACAGAAAACCCCCGCCAGTGAAATATGGCAGCACTTACAGCAATCGGCGAAATATTTCAATAATTCAACTCTTCAACGCATGCCAAACCAACTCCGATAATGCCAATTTTACTGTAGTAATATGAACGGAAAAGTTAGCTTATTTATTCATTTTACTTTTTGTTAGGTTTTTTTAACATCCGGAACAATTTGATCCGCTCAAATGAACTTTTTGTGAGTACTAGAAGAGAGTGGCCCATGGGAGACCTCATGTAAAAGCAGGAAGTTTAGAGGAAGAACTATGGAAAAAAATTGCTTGGGAAAGCTTTTTTGTGATCATCTCAATCAATAAGATATGGTTCCAAGATTCTAAGCTGAAATTTTCAAAATATCAGGAATAAGTGAGACTGAGGTCTGGGTCACCTCAAAGAATTCGTCTTAAGTTCACAATTCAGGCTCTCTTATTATCGAGACGGAACCACTCAATCGGATTGAAGAACCAGTCTTGATTTATCAAAAGGTTGATGCGATATGAGAGTGAAACCTAACACAGAAATTCCTTGGGAAGTAAGTAATTCATAAATCTGGATTTTACTATTTTGTTTTTTACACAAAAACAGAAAGACCAACTTTGGTTAAGCGACTCGTTTGCTGTCAGACGTCCTCACCGCTCGGCAGGGTTGCTTTACTTATCCAGGTGCGTCCTTGGGGCGATGGAGTTCCCCAATCTGGCCCCGCCTCTACATTAGGCTCCCATGCTTGGACCGTCACTGAACGCATTTTCTTTCGTCGAAAGTGGCACTTTTGTGTGGGAATCCCGTCCCGACGAAAAAAATAAAAGATGATTTTGAGGGGTAGTGATGTGGGGATCTGGTTTTCGAGAGGGTACAATAATATTCAATGCCACCGTCTTTGGGGAGGGGGCTGCAGAAGTCATCAGACAAGTAACTGAGGTGTAGCTTGTTGAGAGAAACTATATTTATTCTCATAAATTCAGGGCACAAATTGTTTTAGGCCTATTTTTTGTAGCTCAGGCAATGTAAAATTTTAACATGATTATTTTTTCCTCCGAGGTCTATTCTCAAAATTTGTTATTCAGTTCATTAATATGTATTAAAAATCCCTAAGTATATAATAATATAAGGTGAACCTTTTAAACCTAGTTTAATGAAAAAAATACCAAAGGAGTTGCACTCAATGCCTCTCATTGTATTGAGAGAGGCCGGGAAAAATGACTCAATGGAAGATTCGAGACATTCTATGTACCGGTGAAGAAAAGCGATTTTTACTACCGTATTTTCCCATTCATATTACCCTTAAAAAATGTTGTGAGAAAATAAAAATATTTGCAATGAAGAAATGTACAGCAACAACTAGATAACAGAAATATATTCGATGTTTTATGGCTTAACTTTGTGGAAATCCGTTATCACTGTGGTGAAAATACCAATGTATTTTTCCACTAATTTACCGATTAAAATTTAAATGAAAGGTAGATAGGTACGAGGGTCATCCGGAAAGTAGTACCCGTTCGTGAAATAAAGACACAAAAGTAAATATTAACAAACATAAAAAATTTTATTTGAAAGAGGATACTTTAAACTACTTCTCAACATAATCTCCAAGCAAATTAAGGCATTTGTCATAACGTGTGACAAGTTTCTGTATTCCTGCTGCATAGTCCTTCGCCGCCAGCTCATTGAGATACGCGAGGGACCCATCTTGCACAAATTTTTGCATAATGCAGATGGTGTTTAACAATTTCATGAACAATTGTTCGAGAAACATTGGGAAAATGCTCACAGATGTCATCAATTGTGACGCGCCGATCGTTCCTCACGAATTCGTCAACTGAGCTCACCAGTTGGTCTGTAATGACAGACGGTCTCTCCGAACGCTCATCGTCGTGTGTGTTCCCCCTCCCCATGTTGAAGTTGCGACACCACCGCCGAACAGACGACTCGTCCATTACATTGTCTCCATACACCTCCTTTAATTGGCGATGAATATCACATGGGCGAACGTTTCTTGCATTGAGGAATTTAATCACTGCCCTCACTTCACAACTGGCGGCGTTCTCAATTTTTTTAAACATTGTAAACAATCACAGAAACAACACAGGCAATGCTAGCGTCACGCAACTTGGCTCAGAGAAGGCAGACAAGCCACTGAAGCTATCTGACCTCGTCCAGCGGCTACTCGCGTCGTCAGCACTTCATGCGGCACGAACGGGTACTACTTTCCGGATGACCCTCGTATTTTTACTTTATTAGATAACAGAATATAACCCCCGATATTGTGGTAAAATTAGCAAAGATTATATTCAGTGCCCGAACCTATTTTAATTTTTTTTAATCATAAACTTTCTCTGCTAGACTCTCGAAAAATTTTATCCTGGGCACATCCATCCAACGTATCATATGGATTTATTTTAATTGCTACTTTTCTGGAGTTGAGAGCATCAACGGAAGAATACCTAAATTGGAGGAGCCATTCACCTCCGTAGCCATAACACACCGGTTGACCGTTTCGTATGGAAAATGTATCGCATGATAACAGCGATATAAATAACTAAATTTTGTAGAATGTGGTACGACACTCAACCACTATAAAAATTGCGACACCGAGCAGGTTGCGATAAACAAATTCTCCACCGCAGGCTTCCATTACGAGTTCACCTCAGCCACTTAAACTAACAACAAAAAAGTATCTTGTAACCTGGCAACTCTCCTTGTTGTTTTTGCATATCATTTTCTAACCTATGGGGGGTGACTAGTTTGTAAACATGGCCGAGACCATTTCAAAATTAAAAGGGATGAGTGGGAGGAAATGGAGTTATAAACGAGGAAAATGTAAGAAGGAGAGAGGGTGACGGTGGGGAAGGGGAGGGAGGAGGAAGGGAATTTAGTTGGAAGAAGGGAAGAAAAGATACCGCAGAAAGGTCACCACTCTCTTCTAAGAGATAATGGTGGTGGATGTACACTGCAGAGAAGTGCTGTATTTTATGGATGAAATAGAACTTCTTGAAGATGATGTTGGAGGTATATGGTAGGGAAGTATTATTTCTCATGGTTGAGTGAAGGCTCTTTGTCTCATGATGAATGCTGGGGGAAAGAAGAGTGTTATTTCTCGAAGGAAAACGAGTGACTCCGAATTGGGTGTACCTGAGCGCGGTTAAAGGGGAGGGGAGAGGGGGAATGAGGTGCAAGAAGTAGAATGTATAAGATGCGATTGGGAAAGAGTGGGTGGGGGAGAAAACGGAAAAGACTTGAGGGAAAGGAATTGATGCCATAGCCGTTTTGATGCCTATATCATTTTCATCAGGCAAAGGAATTTTTGCAAGAAAAGGGAATTATTCAAACTTCATTTCTCCACTTTTTCATTTTGAAATAGCCATGGTTTCCACAATATAAGTAATGCTGGCAATTCCTTGACAAATTATTTGACGAAAATGTCTATGGGGCGCGATAGTCCAGGGGTTGAGCTTGGCTACTGGCCGGAGGGCCCACGTTCGATTCCCGGGAATGTATCTCGGGGCACCCTCAGTTCTTCCTAAGCGGTAAGATATTTCGAGTGCCAAATCTTCCACGGAAACCATTAGTGTCTCAGGAAAGGAACTGGCCCACCTGCCCTGATCTGTGAATTCCACACGCCAATAGGCTTAGTACTGGGCGAACTCTACCATCTCCTACCAAACCGACCTTATTGATATTAGGATGATAAAGATGATTACTTTGTTCATGTTTTTAATATATCTATAACTGTTTCTCCTTCCTCCTTGGCCTCTCTACGTAAATTCTTGGCTTAAAATAGGTGACCGCTATTGTTATCTACGACTTAAAAATGTTTATCGGCTTCATTAAATCTTTTCCTTCAGCCGCAGTAAAATCTGTTGCCTCTGTAACGAAACTGTTCGTTCCAATAAACGTATGACGTAGTCCGTAGGAATCATTTAATTAATAGGGTGATGAATATTTTACAGAACTAATCGCCAGATAAATCCAACTGTACGGAGTCGAAATTGATCAAAATATGGTAATTCATGTTTAAGTGAAACACCAGAAAAGGAATGCCTCATGAAGATATACTAGCATAAATACTTCGACTATGAATATTTATAGCTGAGTTTGAAAAACGAAATAATAGTAGCTGCACCTATCTGGAATCTATCAGAAACTACTTTTATTACTCTTGTGCAGCATTTTCTCACGAGTCACTTTAACTGATGCAGCTCCTCTCGTGCTGCCTCTTATGAAAGTGGTCTCCTCATTAAGGAATATTCACTTACAAATGATAAAACGTTCTTTTAGTCTATGATTACTGTTATTTTGGACAAAAACATTGTCATTAGCAGCCTTTATATATTACCTTTATATAATATTGGAATATATTTTACTACTTGAGTTGTGTTCTTACTGAATTAATCAATAGACTGCATAACTCACTCCCTACTAATAATAACGAGTACAACAACTACGCCGGGATAACATTTCGATTGGGCTTTCAGCTTGAATTCTTTTGCTCCATCTTGTTTTTGAGAGACTTTGTAAAGATAATGGTGCGGTTAATTCAACGATTCCTGGCGAGCGGGATTTTGAGATAGGAGAGTGGAAATTTTCCCGAAAAGTGTTACAATACCTGGGTTGTACGAAGGCGAATTAAATTTATACGAACATCAACAAGATGAAAACTGAAATTTTTGTACATGGAAGAGAGAAGCTGCAGTCAGATATCACAATTAGAGGAGTGAAAATAGAGTAAGTGGAATCCAGAGCAGCAATACAACTTGGGGTAGAAGAAGTTCGAGCATTATCAACCAAAGGGTAACCCAAAATAAGAAGGCGTTCATGAATAGCTGCCTCAGCTGTTATGTCCATGAAGAACCTGAGATTGCAAACAAGGAAATAGTTCGTATCAACGCTCAAATGGAGAATGTCACTCTGCGGTTGAGAAGCATAGAGCATTGGACAAGTGGGCCAGGGAAGAAGGGAAGCCTTTGGGGTATGGTACTGGACGGGAATGGTGGAGATTTGATGTATAGACAAAGTTAGGAACGTGGATGTATATAGAAGAGCAGAAGAGTAAAGGATAATATGGAGAACTGTGTGGCCAAGAAATACTGGGTGTATTGGACTCATCATGAGACAAAATAAGATTATTTAGAAATCCATCAAGGGAATAATTTAAGAGAAGATTTGGTGATGAAGACCAAGAGGCAAATACATGGGACAGATTAAGTGAAAAGCTATGGTGGGGTGAGGAAATTAACAGTGAATATATAAGAATGAGAGGCCGCAGTAAACCAATCTCAGGACTGAAATAATGACGATGATGATAATCTGGGTTGATCTTCGTAGTGATGAGTGGTTAAAATAATGTGTTCCGCAGGGAAAGAACAAGACTACTTTGCATACATTTAATCATGAATAATGAATGTCTTTAAGCTTTGGCAAGAACCTCTTGCGAATTAAACTTTAAATATGTAGTCGAAAATCGTTGTAAATTTATAAAAGTTATCACATATGAATAATTAATATTTCGTATTTCATATCATTACCATAGTCCTACATGCTTTACGCAGACATGCGTGTACTTTACGGGCATTAACTCATCGGAATAATAAACCAAACTGAATCTTGATTAGTAAGTAAAATATATGTGTCATAAACACTGGCGCGGAAATGAAATGCATTTTCAAAAGAAGCTGCTGGATACCTGGGTCAAAGCCTAAATAAATTGTGTGACCAGCATGTTCAAAGAGATTTTGTCATGTCCACACGAATAAATGAGTCCAAATAATTATGTGTTTCGCATCGAAAAATAATTGATTCGGAATGTCCATAATTCAAAAAGGCTGAATAAAAGGTCAGTATGATTAGGGAATGTTGTAATGTGCCTAATTAGATAATCAATTTTCATTGTATGGGTAGAGCAATAGTTTTTTTTATATTTTTAACCTTCCGTTTTGTTTCCTCGTCATCTCATTTAAATTGCCGACCCATTGCGCCAGGTGCTTTCTAATCCCACGCCCCCAGGGCTAGCTCGAGACCTTTTAGCCCTCCCTTTTGTTGAACACGACTGACATAGTAAATGAAAACGCCCATAATATTGGATAACAATGAAAATGCATTATATATATCTATGAACTTAATTCCTAAGATTTCTAAAAACTGTCTATAATGGAAATATTTACGTATTATCCAACGAATTAAGAGCGATATACGTTTTACTGCGGCTTCACTTGCCGTATCAAAATGTTCAATGAAGTACAGAGGTCCTGGCGGGCCTATTTTTCAGGTATCTCGTGCAAAATCGGTTCCTGTAATGGCCTCGGACTTAGGGAAATGCTTTTCGCTCAGGTAAAGAAGTAGATGTTAGTCTTGTAACTAGCCAGTGCCTCTCGAGTTCTTAACATCCTATCGAACCCTTTGCCACAAGCCTTTGAACTAAAGATGGTGTCGTGGGAAAAAATAGATGGAGGAGAGGGGGATTATTAAAGGAGAAGGAGAGAGAGAGAGAGAGAAAAAGGAATCAGAATTAAGTTGATTCTACAATAATATTATAGGCATTAAATTAGATACAATGGGTCTCTCACCCAAGTATTACGTACGCCCCAGGTTAAGTTAAAGGCTGAAAACATTTCATTGTAATTCACCTAAATCTGTGCAGTATCCGCACGAGTGTCAGGGATGGCATGAGGCAGGGGGTGTTTGGGCACTAGTCACGAAAATGTATTTGCAAGAAGATTGTTGAGGGGAGGCCAGTTTTCATTTGTAGGTGTGTCGTTCTTTGTGTCATAATATCGAATTACTCGAGGGAGAGACGAACGCTTAAATCTGTCGGTCCGACAGTAGGCATACCTCTTTAATTTTATCGATATTGTCCGACCTGCCGATGTGGTGTGGAGTTTGAATTGTTTCTCACAATGGGCTGTATGAAATCACAAAATTCAACACGTTTTGATGAGTTCAATCAAGCGTCGCGTCTTCGAGCTCTAAGAGTGTCACTCGAACAGGTAACTGAGGTAATCATTGATGGACGCTCTGTGTTCGTTCATGCCATTTTTTCAAGAACTGTGAACCATTCTTCTGTATTTCGTTTAATATTCGGATCAACGTTATCTGAGATGAGCCCCAAATATGATGGGAGGTATATTTGATGTGTCGTCCAAGCAACATGAATTAACATGTGTAATTCAATTTTACAGTTTCATATTATATGTTCAAGTGAGGTTTTTCCTAGTCACATTTTCCAATCAATTCGGAGCTTAAAACTTACTTTTGAGGATTGATGACAATAATCTCTCCAGTCGAATCATCCATGTGAATGCTTGCTGAATAATGCCGGCGGCGATAGGGTTTTCATTTTCTCTGGTGACCGCGAAGGTCATTCTTACGGGTTTAAGCAATCTGACATAAAATTGACTAATTTTTCCCTTCGTCTCTCGCGGCTTCCGTATCGGTGAAGATTTTCGTGGTCGACAAAAAAGGAAAATTTGGCAGGAATGAGTGAGTTCCCCAGTTCTCACACTTTCCGTCACTACTGATAGAAAAGTGAGCGAGGAAGAGATATGGAGAGAATAAGAATAAAGAAAAGGAGAGGGTTATTGCCTCGGACGATGAGTCCCTTTAAGAACAGTATGCTGAACATAAATGACCTCGAAGTCATCAGTTAAGTAAAAGAATCAACAATAAAAAAAACCCCTTCGTCAGTTATCTCATGGTTCAATGCTATTAGAGTATTATATTTCACAAAATATCAAGGACTTTAATTAATTCCAATTATCATTTCGCTCAATTTTTTTTATTCAGGAATATTTTTGACTTTTTTTCTTACACCCTCCAATAAACTATGGCAAAATTATCGGAGGTGAACACACAATAGCCTGAAGTGGTTATCTGTTGGGTGATAGTGAGAAATTTTCTTCACATCGTTGTGACAGAGCTTCGTGAGTATTTAAAGTAGTGAGACTATTCCAGTATTGTACTCGACGTATCGATGGAAGGTACGTTAGCGTTTGGGTTTATATATAATTTTCAAAGCGAACGTCTGTCTGTAGAGGAGAGAGTGAGAGAGACTAAGGTTCCGTAGCCTTGGCTCGATTTTTCCTGGTAGCAGTGTTCGAGGGCGCGAGTTTTCCTGCTCTGCCGGCTAGGACCAATCAGCACGCCCCGCTGCCTCACCCGCCCCCTCCCATCCCCCCT
The DNA here is from genome assembly GCF_022747635.1 of Hetaerina americana. Taxonomy (NCBI): domain Eukaryota; kingdom Metazoa; phylum Arthropoda; class Insecta; order Odonata; family Calopterygidae; genus Hetaerina; species Hetaerina americana. The sequence goes on along the minus strand of NW_027287095.1, from coordinate 62,456,757 downwards.
CCTCTCAACCGTCTCCCCTTCGCCCGCTCTTCCCTCACACAGCCCTCCTTCCCACCAGCGCCCCCACATATCCCTCCTCTCCGCCGTGCCTCATTGAGCGGGGCCGGGGCGAACCGACTCGACTCGCCTTCATTCCCCCGCGGACGATGCTCCCGACTACCGTCCACTAAGTCTTTAAGCATCACCGGAGGGGGGGGGGGCGGGAGAGAGAAATCATTCGTTTCCCCGGACACCCGCATCTCGCTTCTTTTTTCACTTACATATATTTTGCCTATTCCTTGTGCACACACGCAATATTCAAATTTCTCCGCCGCGAACCTAGGCGGGCTGATTCCAAAAAAACCGCGGGAGATGACAGTAACTTTTGAAAGAGTCATCCGTTAGTATGCGTTGTAAGGTGGGCTAGTTCAAACAACCTCCGTTGTTCGCGAACGTGGATTTTTGTTCGGCACTTTTCGTGAAGGTCTTATTACGACGTCGTCGAACGCGGAGGATGGGCAACCCTCGGAATATTTCAAGACCCAAGGTTCTCGCTGCTTTTGATTACTGGTTCAAAATGTGAACGAGTCTAGATTTCTTCGAAAATTGATGCACATGTACTCAAATTCCCTTCATTCGAAAACAAAGAGAAAATTAAATACAACCGGGTTACTCTTTTCTTCAAGTAACCCAAGGCTTTAATCTGAAGTGTTATGAAGGCAAACGATGGAGAATACAATATTTCGTAGTTGTCTATTCGGCTATCTTATGGGGTTCCCGGGTTCAAACCCTCGGGTGAGCACCATCGCATGACGTGCGGTCCGTGACGAGGCGGGTTTGAGAACTGCCTTTCCTTAACCTCTTGATTTGCTAATGCCCTCAATCAGTCAACAATAATCCCTTCCCCATCATAGAGTATGTGCAACAAGGAAAATGGAATTCGGGTTGTTGAAATACTGGCTTCCCACCCAGAGGGTCCGGGTTCCAAATCCGTTGATGGCTGAATTTTTTAAAAATGAATCACCACACTTGGGTTCCACGTGGTGTATCCACCCATCCCACATTCACTGGAAACACTACTTCTACTAAATTACCCACCAATCCTTAATGTAACAAATGACCTTATCTAGTGGAAAAAGCTTCGCTTTATTTAGGCGATTTTCCGTAGTGCGTAAATAAAAATGTTTTCAAATGGACACTCCTTTATAAATAATGACTTCTTTCCCTTTTGTGAGTGTTCGAAATCTTAAATCCAGTTATCACCAGTTTAACCACCCACTCTCTTTATACCAAGAGAGCAATTTGGATTGCGTTACACGCGGTGATAGCTCGAACTTTTGCAGTGTTGTCACATCTCAACGGAAATCATTAAAGGTTTTCTCTCGCTTACATGTTTTGCCTTGCTCTATTTTAAAAGTAAATATGAACGTTTTTGCATTTTTTCGCGACCGTGGGAAAAAACTTCATTTCCTTTCCTTAAATAAAAACAACCCACTCCCCGTCCTATAGACTTTCCCTGGAGTCGGATATTCAGCTTTTTAACGAACAGATTTGGCTCGCCATTACGGGAGGATTTGTGTGTTCCTTAATTCCCGTTCCGAAACATTTACTCTAAGAATTTTTTTTTAACGCTTAACTTTTATTTCCCGGGCCCGCGAAATGAAAAATCCGTGACCCTGGCAGGAATCGGCAGGAATATTTGCACCCTGCTGACGGCAAGGATTTTTTTCAGTTAATGCATTGTTTTAAGGGGGAGAAACGGGAGCAACTCGAATTAATTATACGGAGATTCCAATGTTGAATGAAACGCCGAGTTAAAATGGTAGTAGAGGCTGAAAGTTGCGTCTTCTGTGTTCGCCGGTATCATCCTTACCCCGTTGCATTGCTATTCATGAGGACAAGTAACACTTTGAGGGAGGAAGGACTTGTTTTCTCAAACCTACACCTAAGAGTATCCGTCCTTATTGATCGAAATTCTTAAGTATGAAGAATTCATTATGTTCAACCTAGTCGTTCGTCAGCGAACGTAAGAGTATGTTGCTATGTGTTCTCGTGCGACGTCTTCCTGGGCTTCGTTGTGTTACCGTTTGGGGGAAAGGCTCGGTAATTTTTTCTAAACTTCTTTTTCTTTTCCGAATAAATTTGGACAATAAAATAAATGTCCTTTCAAGTAATAATAACTAACCCCTGCATTATAATTGGAATAAATGGTACCCGTTCTGTTATCGCATAAAAACTTGTAGATACCTTTTCGACGATATCTTTTAAAATTTTTTACAGAAAAGTTACGCGGGAAACGTATTGTTAAAGGTTTACGAAAATTTATTTATGAGTCTCTAGGATATTTTTATTTGAAAGATTTAGAAATTTAACTTTTCACCAATATCCTTGTTTATCCTTGGGTACGAGTAGGAAGTCACTTATATGGATTTTTCTCTGGGATTTATTTTTTTTACAAATGCTAATAACATTTACCAAATTAAATAGCCCAGCCCATTCATGTGAAACCCCTTAATGTGGTTAGAATAGCTTAATGTTCATAATTACCCTTACTGTACGCAAAATCGATGAAAAGTGAAAAAATGTTTTTAAAAGGGACTTTTGGAATTTTTTAATGGTGGGTACGCCAGCCTTTACTGGCTAGAGGAGGTAACTAATTTCACTGTAACAATTTCAGTGTGTAAAAATCATTCGACTTGAGCGGGGTCCCGGTGAAGGTGAATGATTTTTACCCTCTGAAATTGTTGTTTTGTAACGCACATTTAGCGGATGACTTCAGTAAAAAAGACTGTCGTGGTATCTCTCGCAGTTTCTTTGAATTTGAGATGATTACTCTTCAAGTAGAAATCATGTGTGGTGAAACCGTTTGCAGTAACGTTTGGCGAAATCTACGAAGTTTTTCTAACTCCTCGAGGTGCGATTTCATTAGGTTGAGTCCGATACCGTTGGGAAATGCAAGATGTTAATCTACCACCTGAGGCGGTTTCGTCAAGCCAAAACCTAGGTTGTTCATGCTACTAGTATTGAGTTAATCTGTGTTTCTAGGAAAGTGCGTAGTCGTTGCAACAAATTGTTCAAATCACTGCCGTGATATCCCACGGAAATATCAATTGAGGAAATAAAATAGACAGCCAGAAAATGGAACTTAACGGATTAGAAGTCGCGACCGAGTCCTTATTATCGTAATGCTTCAACTGTTATACTCCAGGATGATAATTATTTTTTTTAGTTTTTACACATATTGAAGGTTGGGTGTTATCGCTAGTATTAATATAATTACTCCTGCTGGTTTTGATCTTACTGCATGACTAATGCTTAGTTTCCATGGAAAATAAATTCTTTTGGGAAGTGCTATGGAATATTAAGGTTGGATGGACGATTCAATGGGGAGCAGAACCTTGGTTAATGTTTTCTTTTTGTCCACTCAAGAAAACTTTCCCTTAGAGTAGATGGAACTGATATTTTAAGGAATGTCCTGGAGTCTCCCGTCACATGCGCGCAAGGTAACTTCGGACGTGTTCAATAGACTCTTTTGAAAATGAATCACGGTTCTGTGTCGCGTCTTATAGGTGTGGGTACTGAGTTCAGGTGTGATCGCGAAGAAATTGAATTATCCAACAAACTCAACTGTTCAGCAGCTCTGAGACACCGACGTGGTATCCTCTCCAGAAAAAAATGGCATTCCTGTTAGATAATTCTGCGAATAATCGAGCAGTGCACGTAATACATTTTAAATCAGCAAATTTTGTCAAACAAGATTGCAGTTCCTAAGTGTGACGTCGCAATAAATGCTACAGGTGAAACGGTATTTCTTATGTTGACGCTGTTGAGTGTGTTAAAATATCAATGATTGGCATTAAAAACTGGCGGAAGAAACTTACTTGAATGAAGGACATCCGAGCGTCATTCAAGTACGAAACGGCATTTGTGTAGGAAGTGCGAAAATGATATTCTCTTGTTGGACTTTGAAATATGACACGGAATCGCGTGCGAAACTCGGAGGTTTGTAAAAGCCCTAGTGAGGTTTGGCGATATCGGAGGAAATAATTTATGAGAGGCGTCTAATCCTCCATTGTCCTTAAATATCTAAAACCTGTAAAAATTAAATGCGGGACAAGTTCGTGAATGGGACACAAATTAAATGCTTATTTTACAATCATTCCCTTAATGGTCTGAGATATGGATTGTCATTGTTGTTTCTCTGATAGAATTCATTGCTAGATGCAGATGTGTGAGGCTTCATTTTCAATATCATAACTTTGTTTGAAAATACATAGAATATATCGTAACTTGATTATGAATTATACAGGGTTCGTCCGGAAAATAAGTGTACTGACTCCTGGGCTGGGCGCGCCGCTCCAGGCGCGCCCAGCACCGCTCTGATGGGCTGCGATTGGAGGGGGGTATGTTGGCAAGCGACGCTGAAAAAGGCAGTCGGCTCTGAGCTGTGGTGTAGTGAGGAGCTCTGTCAACGCGAACCTCCACGCTCGACCCACGTCACGGAACGCGATGCCGAAGTTTTTGGAGCAGCGTTATTCCATCAAATTTGCGGTAAAGCTTGGGAAATCGTCTGCCGAAACTGTCGGTATGATTAACCAGGCTTACGGGGAGTCAGCCATGTCCAGAAACATGATCTTTCGGTGGCACAAGATGTTCGTGGAGGGCAGAGAAGAGGTCGACGACGAGTCTTCGAGAGGTTCCCGATGATGCCTTCGCGGGAGCGTTCCAGGAATGGGAACGCCGCTGGAACAAGTGTATCGACTCACAAGGGTCCTATTTTGAAAAATATTAGCTTAAGATATGCAAAAGTGGAATAAATTTTTTTCCCTGAGCTCAGTACACTTATTTTCCGGACGAACCCTGTATTGGTATATCGATATATTTCGCAGGGTAATTGAGGGAATTCCAGCGGGGGATTTTTTCGATTGTTGGGGAGTGAGGCAGGAGTGGCTTGACACATCATAGAATATCATCATATCATCAGCTCTTGTAAGTGCAGCTCTAATTTTAACTTCGACGACGTCAATTTTCTCCAGGATATCAAAGTATCAATAATTGGGTTCCATATAATTAGCGGCGAAGTGAAAAGAAGTTCGGAATGTTGAACCTGTAGCCCCTCGCTTGACTATCTCCGGGTGAATCCGAACCCTCTTCATAGGTTTCCCGAACGTCAATTCTAAAACCCAGTCAGAGAAATTGAAGGTATGTCCACAGACTCGTCTCTCAATTTCGTGATTCTCAATCTCTCGGAACCACTTTACCCTACGTCTTAAGTTGACATTATAACGACGCATAAAAAAATAAACATGCCTCTCATGAGTCAACGCACACGTATAGGGAAAGTAGACGAGCTACTTAGTAAAGTGGATATAGCTCGTCGGGGAAATACGGTCAAGTGATTCGAAATCGATAAAATTAATTACCAATCTTCCTCGCAACTTATACCCTAATTACCTGAGGTTTTACGCGGTAGAACTGATTTCAATTTGCTCATATAGGGTCCTCTTTCCATTTCTTTATTTTAAGAACCTTATCTTGTGAGTAAAACTGACGTTTTCGCGTTCGTGGAAATGAAACCTGTGATCAATGATGAAATTTATAATTTTGAATTAAGTCATCTCATTTACGTGTACCATATTATTCTTTCGCCCTGGAAGCGACCAAGCGAGTATACGGGGTATATCGTAGGACGATGGATTTTAGCATCAATTGAGAGGTATAGGTAACTTGAGGGCTTGATTAAGGCTTGATTAATAAAAGACACTAAATATTGTTGGTGTCACGTACTGGACCCAGGAAAAGTCTTTAAGTCATTAGTTCTCTTATCGATTGATTGACGTGTATAAGCTGGAATGAGTGTAACAGATTACGATATGTGAGAGATCTGCTCTATTTTTACCAAGAGTCCCTAGATAAACATTTCTGTTATATATTCCTTTGCTATTGCCTCTCTGATTTTATTCTAATGTATAAAATGAATTACTAGTACCTGATTACGATTCGGATGTGAAATTATCTAATCAATTTTTTCAGTAACTCAATTATAGGTCTGTTCAAAAGGTTCCCGAACTTTTTTATTGCAAAAATACTTCACCAGCAATTTATTGATCAGGGTCCCCTTCGAATTAGTCCTTATGTAAATACTTATCCCAACGGTGTCACTTCTTGAAACCATCCTGGTACGCTTCTTCCGGAATTCTCATAAGCTCACCCGTCAAATATTTTGCTAAAAACCACTCCACGGTCCTCCAGAGTTTGGGCCGTTTTCGCCAAATTCTCTATCTTAGGTATTTCAAAATCTCCAGGCAGTACTCAGTGTTGACTGTCTGGCCTTAAGGTTGGCATTCGTGATACACAACCCTCTATGAATCGAAAATAACAGTCAACATCACCTTGACATTCGAACGAACCTGCCGACTTCAATTTCTCCCGGCGGATGATGGCAGTGAGTGAATTCTTCTCGGGATTTCATCCGGGTAATCTCCTCCATCTCCATCGCTGCCGACGTTTCGATGAAGTCCTTTTCCATCGTCATCGTCCCTGATGACCTGCCGAGCTTTTTTTGGGTTGGGGATGTTTCACCAATCAATTGTGAAGATTGCACTTTTATTTCAGTGTCATATCCATAAACCCAAGACTCATCACTTGTTATGACCCTGGAGAATAAGGTTTAATTCTTTTCAGCCCGATCAAGTAGTTCCTGACAGACTTGAACTCGATATTGTTTCTGGTCTGCTGTCATCAGTCGAGGCACGAATTTGACGGCCGTTCGTTGAATCCTTGATTTTCCGTCAGGACTTCATAGCGAGAACTAGTCGAGACACGATACTCTTTTTCAAGTTCCATAACAGTCAAAAGTCGATTTGGACGAACGAGGTTATTCACTTTCTCGATTTGGGGGTTTTAAGTCGACGTTGATGGTATTCCGGAACGCTCGTCGTCTTCCACTGATTGCCGCCCATTTTTGAACCGGTTAAACCAATCATAACACGCGGTACGTTACATAGCATTCTCACTATAAGCCTTGATAATCATCTCAAAAGTTTTCGTGAAGGATTTGCAGAATTTCAATTAAAATTTTACAGAACAGCGCTTCTCCTTCGAAGAGATCATTACGGCGGATCCGATTTTTCGCCGCACTCCACGAACACCCCTTCACATAAACGGCCATAACCAATCAACAAAATAAGATACCAACAAAGTGGTTAAAGCCGGTGATTTGGGAATTTTCTGCAGACAAAATGTCTCCAAGTGGATTGAAAAATAACCAACAAGAGGCTTGCTATTCAAAGATTTTGGAAACATTTTGAACAAACCGCAAAGCATTGACATTTTCTACTATCATGCAAAGGCAAATTGTAAATCGTGTCAAGGCAATTAAAAATTTAATCCAAAGAATATTTGACGACTAGGTCTATAAAAGGGATGCCCGGAAAGGGTCCAACCATGCTATATTTTGAGAAAAATGCCAAGCTGGAACAATGAGACATTAGTTCCCTTCCAAGTACTTCGCAAACTAATCCCAGTACACCTCACACGTTGAAATTTCTCAGCGTCACAATTTAAATATTTTCTCGGTCGGATATGAAAACCCTTGACCTACCAATTTGCAAGAATGTTGCATTTAAAAACTAGGCACTCCTTGATAAATCCTTTTTTAAGTCGTTTTCTAAGGGTTGGTATGGGGGTTGAAATTACTATTTGAAATTGGGCTTACTTCAGCGATTTTTAACTTAATGTGTATGAGATAATCTTATGGTCACGTGAAATGGATTTTTTTTCATCATAAAAAAATTCGTCAAAAATATTTCATAAAAAAGACAAATTCGTTTAATATAACCAAGAACTTATTTTTCCGTGCATTACTCTAGCAAAACATTCTCTTAAATTGAAAACTTTCTTGGTTGTACAAGCAGTTTCCATGGAATTCTCCTAGGTGTTTATGATAGTCTAAATCTGCGTCCAGACTCATCATTTAGGCGCCTAAATCACTCGATTTAGGATGGACGCCATATTGAAGGGTGTTTAAATTCTGTAGGCAGCGAGAAGGCTCAAGTTTGGGCACCCATTTCGACCCCCGGATTTAGGACACAAGAAGTGTATCTTAAATACGTCATATTGAACCCCCATAATTCCAAGTGCTGGAAGTGACATAACTAGAAGAAGAAAAATGGCCATGGCGGGAGTGAAATACATGTTGGTCACAATAATATTGGTTACTTATTTCAGAGAGTATACTTTTACTCGTTGAAAAGCGAAGGCTTTATTAATGCGAGGTTGGAAAAGGCGGAGCTTGCCTTAGGCATGAGAAATTTGACGTATTCCGCATGAGTGCAGTTTAATTCTAGTAATAACTTTATTTAAATAGTTATTGGATACATATATTTGAAATGAAGGGGAGAGAAAACATTTATTTGTTTGGTGCTTCATATCATGTGTAGGAACATCGTCTTTGTCACCGTGTAAGTATCCAAGCCTCGTTTGTGTGCTGGTTAAGTCTTATTTTGCTATATAAACTTTACAGAACATTATCTTCAAGCATAAATTTGTATTTGGAGGTTTTAAGTATTTAGCAATGGCCTTAGTAAAAATATAGCTGTCTGCATGAATCCAACTGGGTAATCATAGGTCGTTCGCCAAAACTTTGCAAAAGGAGTAACTGTTTCACTAAAGAAGCCCAAAAAGTAATAAAACCAACAAAAATGAAGAAGCGCGGACAAAGACTGATTGTAGGATAAATATTTAATGGACACTAAACTTAACATAAAAATATGAAACATTTAGGTATAAAAGTACCCATGTATAATTGAACTGCACACAATACAAAGCATATCTTAAAACAATTACCGACTAGGATTAATGGCCGAAAAATTACCTTGAAATAAATAACATACGTATAATAAGATAAATAGTTTTATATTATTGAAATTGGATACTATCTGACTTAATAGTTAAAGCAATATATACAAAAATTATAGTAAATAAAGCTAAATATATGTAGACCGATAAGAAAAAATAAATACGAAACTCGTACCAAAAATCGACCAAGCTATCAAATAGAAAGAAAGAAATGGAAAGCTTAAATAAACTGCCGAATGAATTGTAAAGTGAACTCAGAAGTACGCAAAAACCATTACGCAGTTTTGCAACTACACACAAATATTTTCACAAACTATCTCAAATATAAAAATATTTACATTATGACATCATCTGTTTATTACTTATTCTTCGCTACATAACATTTAGGCACCTAAATGCATGCTCCAGTATCGTTCTAATATCGTTCCCGCATTATTCAATCTCATACACTACTTACTCAGTAACCAGAATATTGTTAATTCCGAAACCCGCGGCGAAGGGTGAGGCTCATTCTAGTTATTGTATAAATAAATAATTCTCTTTTGAATACACATTGATGGACATGAAGATTCGTGCTAGGTGCTGTATTTTATTGGGGGAGACTATGTAGATAATAAAATAGATAATAAAAGTAATTTAATTTTGTTTTTTCATATTGGGCGTGTCCAATCCTGGAATTTTATGAATACACGGTGTTCATAGGAAAAAAGACTCAACAGGCATGGACATTTTATAATCCGGGGGAGACTTTATTTCGAACTCTAATGGAACCAATTATTATAAGTGATTTATTTTCAAAAATGGGGGATTAATGCCTCGGAAAGATTTTTCCTCACGTGGATTAAAGAGGAGCTACCCTTTTCCTTACTTCATTCACCCTCTACGAGCTGCTACCTCGACGTCCCCCCTTACAAACTTCCCCCAGTATTCCTCTCCCCCTTCTTCACCCCTCCAACTGGGATATCCTCATGGGTCTCATCGATAACTTCGCTGTATTTGGTGAACGAGTCACAACCCCAGCCTTCCTTCTTTCTTCCGCCAGCTCCAATATGCTCCTCAGATGCCTTATTCCTCTCCCTCGAGTCAAAAACCCAAGACTTCTTGAACGCGTCCTCAGCAAAAATGGCTTAAATCTAGTTAGGACGGTTACTATCCTAGACCCCTTTCGAGATCGATTGCCCAATTTTAATATAAGGGCTCAAGAACATTTTAGAAATATTTGTCAGCTTCAAAGCAATTTTTTCAAACACATTTTTAACTGTGACCACAGACCAGTGCTTTTAATGAGAACATTTCACGATTGACGAGCTGCTGATGTGATCTTAACTCCTTTGAAGTGGTGATTCCAAATTGATTTTGGCATATAATGGTGATCAGAGTATCACGTGTGAATGAAAGAGCTACCATTGATCATATCCCATGTCAGAGTATTGGTTTTAAGACAAATCAGTTTATTAATATGTTTCATTCGGTATGGAATATAAGTGTTTTTTTTAATTCACTCCCTCATACCTTTTTCGAATGCAAATATTTGTCCAATACATTTAATGGTCCTTAAGAAGCGACTGAAAAAACGTCATGCATAACAAACATATTAAGATGGAATGCAACACTATCGCATGTTATTTTATTTGCATTAAATAAAATACTTCATGCATGAAAAATATTGAAAATTAACAGAAAACGTGCATATAAATGTCAAATTCATGTTGATTTTGCTTTTTTACAGGATGTGTACAATATTCATGCAATTATCACTCCTTATGTTGATTCGATTAGCGGGTAAATATTAAATAATACGGAAGAACTTCATTACCCTCCCCGACTGATTCAACAATTGAGTAGAAACAAAAAACTCGGCAATTGTGTTGAGGATGTTAATAAATTATGTAAGCAGTACGGCCAGAAGCTGTTTGGAAATTAATTTGCTATTCAAAATTAATATTTGCTTTCATACCCCATCTGTCTACGTATAGAGGCAAAAAATTGGAATTGAGATGTCTGTTTTTGGCAGCAATCTTTTTTATATGATTCCTTTAAACTCTCGATATCAAATAGAACGTACAAAATTGCATGCAAATTTTTTTTCGACTTCCTGTTAACGACAGTGTCATTGTTTCCTTTCAACTTTTCGATGAATTTCAACGCCAGCTATCTGCTAACCTTAAACTGAACGCGGTGAAGAACTCAGTGCTTATTGGTTGAGACTTTCCTCATTGGTGGCGTAATGTAAACAACTCAAATTGTCCGGAATCCATCTGCAGCTCGGGTTAATATCTGGAGTTGGTCAATACTCATATCATTCGCAATGCACAAGCGTAGTGCTTGCAACGCATATTAACCGACGATGATAAGAAAGTATTACAAGTCTTTTATGGAGTTGGGTGGTAGATAATACTTCTCTGTATCAGCCTGTTTAAATCCCTATACTTCTTGTGGGCAAATAAGTTTAGTTTAAGCCCTAAGCTATGATCTATGGTTGATCAACTCGAGATTGAGGTATCGCCATTGTGTTCAGTGGCTAGATTTCGCGATTAAAACCTCTTCTCGAGGTGGTGTCGACAAATTGATTATTCATTGGGTCCCATAAAGAAACTGATTTGATAGGTTCTATAATAAGGAAGAACCAGTCTGTTCTAAATGATTACTAGAGTTATTTTAAAATGTTCCATTCTATTTATTTATTTCGTACTTCATTATCATATAGATTTATTGATCGGCGATACAATGAATTACTCAAAACAACAATAGCTCTACTATGCATGATTGATAAAATTCCTAAATGAACATTTTTTAACTCCGAATTCCTTAGCTTTCTGATCAGGTATGTAACATATTTTGTGGTTGATATTTTCCTTTGTTTACTGCTGCTGGTGGTTTGTGTATATTCAGTTATGCACTGGTGTAAGCACCTTTTATTTTTCCTAAAACCTTGTCTGTCTTACGAAATAATATTGAATCTGGCGCTGGAAAATATTTGGCTATGTCCGCATCAAGTGAACAATCGGTAGTGAAAATGTGAGTCACAAACCTACGCAAATAAAATATTCTAACACATGGAGGACTCGCAAAATAAATGGTGAGTTATGATAGCCATTTTCAAGTAAGCTTAAATAAGTAAGGCTAAAAATGAGGCTTACTAAACGATGAAACACTAATTTTCTTAACCGATTTATCTATTCAAACTTTGATCTTGATTTAAACTAAATAGACTAATATCTATAACTATCGTAACAAAAATGGTTCTCAATTATTTAAAGATTATTATGGCCAGTTCATCTTATATTGAGGAAAAGTATACGACCTTGGTCTTGAACGACATCTTCTGGGAAAGTATTGTTAGTATTTCTTGGTATGAAAGATGGATTACTGAGAATTGACCGAGGTTTTCCAACGTAATCAGTTGCGAGACTGCGTTGCAAGTATATTATCACGGCCAACACTTTAACCCAGTTTATCGACACTCGGCGAAGCAGAATTTCTCCCTAAGTATCTCGATTCAAGACATCTGTCTTCATTGAACAACCGGTATTCTATGTTTTACGCTGGACATTGAGAAACGGCAGAAAATAAAATTTCCAAGTGAACGTTTTTAATCAAAGACACGATATAATACTTCATATGATGAAATTTATTTGCTATAGTGAAAGAAATGAGACTCCCTTTAACTTCCACGGTAGGCATAGTCTTCAACAATGTTTGCGATATTCAAGCCTCAACTTGAAGAAAACATTTTCAAAACCTCAACCCTGGGAATGTAACATAAATAGAATTTATAAGGTTTATTGTCTCTTTTTCTCAGAGCAACATTTTTACCGAGGGCAATAATATAAAATATTCTCTGCTTTTCGCGTTTCCCGATTTCTGATTACAACCACATTTCATATTTGAGTTTTAGTTTTTTGAACTTGTGTATTCTTTGATTGAACTTAGTTATTTGATGAGAAACTTTATCGAAAAATGTCATTTTATAATGGAAAAATAGAGATTGATGATTACACGGTATTATATTTAGACACCAACCGGGTTTTGATATTCAACGTTATCTTCAAGTCAGAACAAAATAATGTGGCATTGAAAAGTTATATTTTTTCATTATAATTTGAACCTGCCCATGTCAAGGCATCAAAGCAGTTTCTAATTCGCTTTTTGCTATCGATTCACTTGAAAAAAAATCGCCGCTACTGCGCGATTCAATGTGGCTCAAATGAAACGCTCTTTTCTAAGTGAGTTTTAGCTGACCATTGGGAATCTCTTAATCCAATAGCGGTGGCAAAATCAGTCTATTAAGCCACTTATGCGTTTATTAAGCACATTGAGTGGCACGTCTCCTTTTCCGGATGTTATGTAAGGTAAAACTTTACTGATAAACTCGACTGATTCAGGCTTCACTTGGAGCAAGTACTGATGAGAGAAAGAGTCACCGACGTGTCTCAGTTCCACCGCAGTGAATTAGAACTGATTACTAAGTGACAGGTACAAGTTATTACCAGGGTATCTCTACCTGATATATTTTAGTCGCTCCTTGAGACTTTCCCCACTTGTACCTATAGTTAAAGGGGCTGATTGCGAAAATACATAAATATATACCATTGCTTCCTTGCCGATCCTGTTTATTGATCGTTTTCCCCTTCAAATATCCTTATCCTACAATTAAATTACTTAGTAGTGATCACAGAAGCTGTGGTGGCGACCGACGCATTGTTCTATTATACGAAGAAGCGAAGAAACAGAACAGATTAAGTCAGCCAAGCATTGCTTCTTTATGATAATTGCGGAAAAACTGCTATATTGAATTTTAAATATTTTATATAATCAATAGGCGGCGATGGAAACTCGAGAGAATCCTAATTTTTAACCTTGATACGAGAATGGTGACGGTTGCAGATTTTTACTGTTTAAAATTAATTCGAAAAATCTATTTAGATAGGTTACTGGGAAAATTTTACGCAGTCATAGGTAGGGTGTGTGGAACGGATGCATATGATAAATTGTTGCGCCAAGCAAACTTTAGTCTAACTGACATGAAAATCTTTCTTTGCTTTCCGATTCCAACTCAAAATCACCCTTAGTACAGGGTCGCACCCAAAAGTGGTAGGACTGATTTTTTTACAAGAATTTTATTGACGATATACTTACATCGACTTAATAATCTTCAAAGTATGCTCCTTGAGCTGCTACACACTTAGTATAACGTAGCTCCCATTCCCCGAACGCCCGCTGGAAATTTTCTTTGGGGGATGCCGATGATGACCCTCGTCGAAGCCTCTTGAACGGCCTTTATCGAGTCAAAACGTCGTCCCTTGAGCTGTCTTTTCATCAGGGGGAAGAAGAAGAAGTCCGGTGGTGCCGGTGGAGAATAGGGCGGGTGCGGCAACGTGGCAACGCCGTATTTGGCCAGGAGCTGTCTGACGACGAGCGCGCCATGGCACGATTTTCGGCACCATCTTTGCGCACACCTTGCGCATGGCCAAATCCTGTGAAATAATGCGTTGGACGTTGGATGCAGACAGACCCAACTAGTCTGCAATTTCTTCACTGGTTAAGCGTCGGTCTGTGTTCAGCAGTGTCCTCGCTCTGTCCATATTCGTGTCGGTTCTTGCCGTCGACGGCCGTCCGGAACGATGGTCGTCTTCAACAAGCTCCCTACCCTCTTTAAACAACTTGTGCCACTCAAATACTGTGGAACGGCTTAAGGCAGTGTCCCCATAAGCCTGCTTGATCATATCGAGGGTCTCAGTTGCCGTCTTCCCGAGTTTCGCACAAAACTTCACGGAATAACGTTGCTCTAAATTCAGATTCATTTTGTTTTTCGACGCGGACAAAAAACTTGCTTCACTAAAAACGGTGTCCTGACTCAACGACAGCCCGCAGGCGACTGAGGTTGGTATCGATATGTTGCTAAGAGCCCCCTCCACCTTACCCAGCCAGGCAGACCCCCTCCACCGCTCCGTTCGCTCCAGAGAAAATCAGTCCTACCACTTTTGGGTGCCTCCCTGTATATTGAGCTTAAGTCCAGTTCTTACTGAAGAAGGTATGTTTTTCACTTCCTGGAGGGAGGTGAAAAGGGGGGCGTGGCTGAAAATTGACAGGGATGCAGAAGCGGGGGGCAATAGAGAGGGTAAGTAGCAAGAGAAATGAAAAGGACATACAACCCGGATAATCTGGTAATAATAGACTCGTTCGTATGAATGCTGATTAATAAGACTCGTACATCTATCCCGAACAGGTTCAGTTATGTTCCGCATGATCACCTTTCCCTAAACCCGTGCTGGTTATGGCGGAGTACTGTCTTACTGACGAGGAGGAGCATTATAATAGTAATAATTAATAATTTGGCCCGTTCGATTAGAATTGGGCAATATTGTCTCGATTTTTTGGGTTACTTTATTTTTAAACCTTCAATACAATTTCGTTAATTTTTTTCTAAAATGAGTGACATATCCTTCCCTTCCATCGTTCTCCCCGTTCCCACTTTATCTTTTGTTGATAAATCGATTCAATATTTTCTTAATTGGTTTCTCGCGTAGATATTCCCCAATTTGTCGGACGTTTTGCAGATATCCAAGGGTAGCTGCCTATTTGCGTCTTTCCTCGGCATAAATTGGGCGATAAAGGGCCACGTGTATTTCCGTGTTCTCCTTCATCATGCATTCATACGTCCCCTCCTTTTTTCCACATTTTCTTGAGGTAAGATCTAAACTTCCCGTGTCATGTTAAAATTGGCGTGATTTCCTTCCAAGTTTTAAAGTTGATCGTCATTGTTCCCATCACGCTAGATAGGAATTGTCTGGTTGTTTTCCCCTTTTCTAATGTTTCCCATTCCCGTTATGATTTCTCCAGGGATTGCGCTCTTATAACCTTCCTGTTCTTGCTCAATTTCTCAGTTGGAGACAAATTTACATCTCCTAGAGTGGCCTCTTCCATCTGCCTCATCCGTGACTTGATTCTTCTTTCGGCTATTGAGAATGTTATCGGCTATATCCCAGTTATTATTTGTAGAGCTTCATTACAGACCGTATTGTAGCTCCCGGATATTGTAATTAGGCAAGATTTTTGGGCCTCCTCCAGTTTCCTCCGGATTCTGCTGTAATTTAACCTCTCTCCCCACACCCAACAGCCGTATGCCAATATTGGGATGATGACTCCGTTGTATATAGTTCTTAAGCTATTTGCGGTAATGCCAAATCTGTTTCTGCTCAGCCTTCTTAAGTTGTTAAATGCTTTCTTGACCTTGCCTGCTGCGTAATTTGCGTGTTCTTGGAATGTTAGTATGTCATCGAATTCAATGCCCAGTTATCTAAATGTGGAGGCTGTTTTGACATTTTGACCATAAAGTTTTATAGATGGTTTTTGTAACAATTTTTACCCGAAAAAGACGCATTTGGTTTTATTAACAGGCATTTTTAATTTTACTTTCGCACTCCATGACTCCACTCTATGGGAACATTCCTTTGCGATGTTTTCTATTTCTATCCTGGAATTGGCAGGTATTGTGATCACAACGTCATCGGTGTATTTAAGACGAAGGACATTATGTGGCTAAGAATGCAATGTTTTAAGATTTTGCCGGATATCAAAGGTAAAGAAATCGGTCTCAAATTACTGGGATCCTTGCTGATCGCCGCCTTTTTAGAGGGGGATTTGGTGATTGAGCTTCCTAGTGTGAGGTAGTGAACCTTCTATCGACTTCTAAAAAACATTTTTAAATATCGTGGGATGCCTTCAAAAAGCTTTTTTAGTATTCTGCCATGGATTTCTTCCGGTCTTGGGGCTTTGTTTGTTTCTACACTTCGGAGCTCTTCTTTGCTTCTTTCCTGAGACAATAATAATGCCGCTCTCAAAGATTTTCCTTTGTGCGGAAAACTTCAGTTTGAAATATGGTAGACAAGAGTGGTTAAGGCAAGGGTGTACTTTTCCACCAATATTAGATACATATTTATATATTATTATTGATAATCTACCGATTAAGGTAGACTTTGGATGGGCACAAATACCAAATATTTCTCTTGTCTCTCTAAAAAAAAAAGAAAACCTAACCCCAAAGAGTTCATCTCCGTATACTTCCTTCCTCCCTACATTCCATCCAACATTCCTATCCTATTTCTACCCTTTCCTCGTTTTCCAATTCTGCCCTCTCTACAAGTCTTCAACATCCCATTGCCAATCAATATCTTTGCATCCTTTTCTTCTGTCTCCTTAGAATTTCTTCCAGCATTTCCCTCTCCTCCCCTACGATTACTAGCACCTCCTCATTTGTTTTCCTTTCCGTCCACTTCTCCATCCTTCTTCACTTCAAAAGCTTCCAATCTACAACTATTATTCTGATTTAGAGACAGTATATCCCCGCCGTACATAATTACGTTCAATATCAAAGTTGTAACGAGCCTTTTTTTAACGTTTTTACTCAACGTCCCTGTCATAAAGTCCCTCCTTGAGGAAGCTTCATTGCCTAACGCAATTCTTCTCCTTACGCCCCTACTACGTTGACCGTGTTGGTCCAAAAAACGTCCGAGATGCGTAAGCTGTTTTACCTGCTCTAGTTTTTACCCTCCTATTTTAATGTAAACTTTAGCCTTTCTCTTTCTAGGAAATTGTGTGGCCTTTGTTTTATTTATATTGATTCGTATTCCATGTCTATCGCACTATATTTTCCAATTCAATCAATAATACTTGCAGCCCCTGTCAGTTGACTGACAAAGTAGAGCTTGGTCATCAGCATAATTAATTGCTTTTATGAATTCCCTGCCGAATTTCTTTCCTATCTCTAGTTCTTCCTATGCCTCTTTAATCATTTCTTCCACGTACATGGTTTTTTAGGAAGAGTATCGGGAAAAGTTACGGAAAATAGATTTATTTCAGATATTGCTACATCTCCTCAAAATTCTTCAAAGTATACCCCTTTAGCCTTCGAGTCGCGGAAAAGCCGCAGGCAAAGGTGTGTTGACGCTTGAGGGATGTACTTTGAAAATTTTTGAGGCATTGTAGGAGGCTATATTATGTATTATAAAGACGAAGACTTACCCAATAAGCTGAACTAATTTTGTAAATTGTTTGAAGCTATTAATAGATACTGAAAGAAGAAAACAAGGATAGAGAATTGAAATTCTCATAATTTTTATTTATAAATAATAAAAGTAATGAGGAATTAAATCAAAATAGAAAGATCTGAGTGAGTAAATAAATATACGATAAAGGTTTACTATATTTAACATCACATTTCTCCCCCTTAGTCTCATGAAACTCAATCTATTTTATTGAGGCGCATAATATCCTCCTATAGGGCATCCTCGGATTCTTTTCCAAAAGGACGAATGGAATCTTTCTTTGAATCCCCATTCTTTGAATTTCACGTATGAGCCCGATATAATCCACAGTTCCCTCTATGCGAGAGGAATTCTGCATTTAGGGAAACTCCAAGGCTACAATTTATGTATTCTCAACTTTTTCTGCTGGTATTTCATAAATCGCGGCTTTAATCATTTGGCTGATTTATCTATTTGAACGTAATATCTTATATACATTTTTTTTATCATTTGTATTTTGCCAATACTTCCTTGTATTCATCACTCCTGATTGGATTAGAGGAGCATATCAAAATCTGAATGATAACCTGGTGACACGGAAAAATTGTTATCTTTTCGCTTCTTAAGAGCGTGAGTGTTTATAAACAACTCTATTTTTAAGAAAATTGATGCATCTTGATTGGAATTCTACGAGGTGCTTTAAGGGTGAATTTTTTCTAACAAACTACTTACATCAGAGAGTATAACTTCTCAGCATAAACTCCCTGTAGATGTATGGATTTCTCACAACATCAAATGATATGATTTCATGGCAGCCGAGAACGCTTCTTCATGAGTACAATTTGCCCACAGGAATAACCGCCTGGTCCGCGGCCAACATGTTTCTTGTGTTCGTTCTCACACAACATTCGGCTTCTTTGAACTAACGAACCAACGAAAGCATATCTCATACACATACAGAACACGGTCACCCAATCTTCACTCAATTGGTGACGAATTTCTATCGTCTGAAACCACCCAAGTGGAGAAAACATATGATTATACGCTTTAAGTTTATACTAAAGGACGCCAATTTTAATTATTGGAAACGCTTCTCGATACAACGGAGGCATTCAAATCCTATTCATTGAACGATCCAGCCATCTATGGATTGTAGTTATATATTATGCCCACGTCTTTAAAAATCAGACATAGTTATTAATCTCCTACCAGTTCCGAGAAAAAAATAATTGAGTTGTTTTAGAACTTTAATTTACCTCGTACAACGTACATGTATATTTAATTAAGATGACACAACGGTTCTCTCGCAAAGAATATCAATCAGGAATAGGCGTCTGGCTTAAGTAAGTTCCATATAGCAATTTCTTAGTTCAAAAGCATTAAAAACATTTCTGCATGTTTCGAATGAATTTAATTCAAAGAAGAGCGCCCATACTTACTCGGGTGTTGTGAGCCTGCGGCGTAATAGATAAGCAGTTTTGCGAGAACTGCGGCAACCATTAATTAGCCTGCTTAATTTTTCCTCCTTAGTTCCATATCCTTTCCTCAACTTTCCTTGTGTTATTTATAGCCGGTTTCCTTTCTGCTACGCATTTCTGGGAGCCCGTTTTCCCAATTCCTCACTTACCCAACACCCTGAGGCTTGGTACAGGAAGAACCTGATTCCACCAGATAATAATCGTTGGCAACCGACATGTATCTTCTTCAACGACATGTTGTTTAAATACTGCAGGAAGAGTGTGCTTTCCCTGAAAATTATCGTCCTTTTCGCTAACTGAGTAGTTAAGCGTGTTCGAGTTTTATAGAGATAACATTCGTCTGCTTTACTTTCACATTGAGGAAAAACAAAAGAAGTTTATTATTCGGCATTATACGGCAATGACTCCACAGTCAATAGCCAGATACGTTTATTCCCGGAAAGAATCTTGTTGAGCAAGTAGAAACGAAAGTCTGCAATATCTCTGGGTCGACTTAAAATATTTGCCGTAATTTTACCGCATTCCTGATTAAACAGCATTTCCTTGTTGATATTTCCGAGATTTACTGACTGGAGGACACCCTATTTCTCTTCTCCATTAATATTTTACCATTTTGGTGTAGGGAACTGCGGGATTCAATTTCACCTGGGTAAAATATTTTTGCCCCACCCTATGTGGCGGGAGCAAATATTAGTTGAAAGGTTTGACCTTCACTTTACCCAGCTAGGGAAAATCGTTTCACTAAACGATTGCCAGGTGACTACATTCCGATTCCGTTACTATGGAAATGCAACATCATGTACTATTAATTGAAAATTAATTGATACTACAAATTACGTCGGTAAAATGAAAGAAATTGAATGAACCAACGTCACGTATTCTCTAATAGATAACAAGCAAGGAATATAATTTTATGCTCTCGTCAGATGATGCGAATATCATATTCATATCGAAGTAAAAGTAATCATAGAGATGAAATTAATCATTTACGTTTAATAACGCGGAGAATTCAACGATACCAAAAACTTAATGCACTTTTCCTCAAGCTGCGCCTTTAGTTTAAATGAAAGAGGTTCCATATTACCTGGCAATCTTCAGATAAATCGCATTCTTTCCTCATCACCTTGATTAGTGATCAATTGCATGAGTGATATCTTTTTGTCCTTGATTGTTTGTCAGATTATCTTTTGCTCTTTAAATAAATCGTCTTTCTTATCGTACGGTAATACTTATCTGAATCAAAATATTGACATCTTTTTCTGGCTTTGCCTCGGCGTAATTCATCAGTTCGTGGTGCAATGAGCGATCGATCTTCTCAAATCTTGATATAGCAGGGTCATTGATTTAGCCAAAGAAATTGATACGGTTAATTCAGGTTCTCGTATATCTACAATGTAAGGAGGAGGAAGGAGGACGAGTATCATATTATCGATGTACGTGATGTTTGGGTAGAGACACATGGGAGGAGGAGTGTGTAACGCCCGCCCTCCTCTTGGGGTCTTCAATGCTTTTCTGATGAATAACTTTGAGTCATTTTTACGACGCTTGCACCACTTACCTATTACTGTGATCTAACATGGTGTGCAGGACATTTTTTTAAATTATGAAGAGTTAATATTTTGTACAATGTTTTATAAATTTCTCCCACCCATGTACCAAACATCCTGTATGTTTCCCCTTAGGACCTTGTTAAATCCGCCTCCGGTGTACTTATTTCAAATTCAGTACCAAGGGTAATTAGTTCTGTCAATGCATGAACAGAGAAAGAATACACTCGTAACCATAATAATCCCCACTGAAATTCGCCCTGCTGACATCCTCTCATTCTGCCCTATTAGGGCAGTGGTGAACTCGTCATAATAGCCATTTGCCACGAGTGCAAATCACAAATAAAGCTTTTGTGTTAGTAAGGTGATGCCATGCTTCTCCCTAAAATGATCAATGCCGTCGGAATGTGTGAAACTTGGTTACCATTCCTGTCCCGTGTCCATAATGACAGGCAGGGCGGGCTCGCTTACCAGTAATTTTCACGCCACCCTCCATTTATTTCGCATTCATGAGATAGTAAACTCGTGGCGGATCTCAAAAACCATTCTTTATTCAAATTATACATTCGAAATTGGGCCGGTAAGGATGTCGGGCTTTTGCCCAAATTAAAAGGGTCATTCGGATATTGATGACAACGGCGGTGGATATTTAAATGCGGGCATTACTATTTGGGTGTGTCTCGTAACGCGTATTTTTCGCTGTAATCATTGAGAAGTAAAAAAATGCCTTCCTAATAGTCCCGAGGCATGCGCTGAGAAAACTAAACAACGCTGTCAGGGGTATGTTTATCTTCAGTTGAGTGAGAGGACGCTTGGAATTCAATGTGTACCCTTCTGAGAGCGGCCTTCGGATCACCGTGATGACATCAAACGTGATGTCATCGGTAGCACTCATGGCCATCTACGGACTCGCCGACGAGAGGAGTGGAAAGATGACAGAAACATTGAATCAGAGATTTTCTGAAGGCGGATGCAGCAGCCTGATTCTTCCCGAGGAATTAGGTACGAAGAACCGACTACTCACGGGAACATCAGAGGAAGAGGAGGGAGTAGGTGTGCGCTGACGTTGATTTCCATAATTGGTCTCAGAGGAAAGGGGAAGAATTCGACGATTCCTACTTTTAGAAAAAAATACCGAGGTATCGCTGTGGGAGCCGACTGCCCATAATTATTATATATCAGCGCGTTGGAGGAGGGATAGGTTTCATTAGAGTGAGAGGAGATGATTCTTCGGTTCGATCTAGTAATTACCTTGGAGAGGATAACCTTCATAATCAAAATGGGTTGCAAACGATCTTGGTAACTACCGAATGGAGCATATACAGGGTTCGTCCGGAAAATAAGTGTACTGATTTTTTCCCGCCGCTCCAGGCGCACCCAGCACCGCTCTGACGGGCTGCGATTGGAGGGGGGTATGTTGGCAAGCGACGCTGAAAAAGGCAGTCGGCTCTGAGCTGTGGTGTGGAGTGAGGAGCTCTGTTAACGCGAACCTCCACGCTCGACCCACGTCACGGAACGCGATGCCGAAGTTTTTGGAACAGCGTTATTCCATCAAATTTGCGGTAAAGCTTGGGAAATCGTCTACCGAAACTGTCGGTATGATTAACCAGGCTTAAGGGGAGTCAGCCATGTCCAGAAACATGATCTTTCGGTGGCACAAGATGTTCGTGGAGGGCAGAGAAGAGGTCGACGACGAGTCTTCGAGAGGTTCCCGATGATGCCTTCGCGGGAGCGTTCCAGGAATGGGAACGCCGCTGGAACAAGTGTATCGACTCACAAGGGTCCTATTTTGAGGAATATTAGCTTAAGATATGCAAAGTGTAATAAATTTTTTTTCCTGAGCTCAGTACACTTATTTTCCGGACGAACCCTGTAAGCCTTTAATTAGTCGCTCGTATTTTCTTTGTGAATTGATCGATTCTTTCAATTGATGATGTACTTTCAATTAATTTCATATACTTAGGATGCAGCATATAATGAAACGCTAAAACCTTGTAACTCTGCAGTATTTTATAAAGGCACAACTAGAGTTTCGACGTTCGAACTCATCATTAGGACAGGTTTAATGGCGATTGTCGTGAAAACCCTGGCCGTGTCTAAATAAAATGTTATGGAATTACAAAGTTGTAGTTTTTCATCTTTTGCTGCATAATATTGCATCAAAGTGAATCTATTCCATCAAGTCACGCCTCAAGCAATCAATTAGCAGCAGTTAAAGAAGTGGTAGAATTACTACAATTGAAAGAATTTAGTTTAAAAAAAAAGTCGTCGAAGATAGAACGAAGCAGAACTTGATTCGATCGCAAGAACCGTGTGACTCTGATGCGGAGGGAGGGGAGGAAACGTGTGCTACGAATGAAAACTATCTATTAGTGGGACCTAGTCCCTCTAATCTTCAAAGTCCGCTTCCAAGACCGGAACTTTAGTGGTAGTACCTAATGAAGAATGGAATATGTGGAGCATATTCAAAAGCTTTCAAGTGGTATGAAAAGTTTTAAATTGATTTTTGAATTATTCCCACGTCGCCTCTAAAATGTTTCAATTCGTATTAGTTCAACTGTGCCTTAAACTGCTCAATCCTTCCACCATGATCGGAGCAACAGGAAAGAACTTCAGGGCAAAGTACCCAAACGCGCACCAGGCGACTGAAGCATACGAGGATGAATGGTAAAGGGACGACTTTTTACAATGAAAAGCTGATTTTTCATGTGCCTCAAGCATTGTTTAAGTAATGTCGCATGTATTCGAATCTGACAGAGGATGATTCATAGTCAAAATAGGTAAGTCATTCGAAGTGTACACCACTGGTAATGTGCTTTTCTAACGGAGTAAATTGCCTTTATTTTTCATGAGAAACATGTATTAAGTTTGTGTTCACCGACAAATCTCTTGATCGATTTTTTTATATTTTAACCGTTTGCGCTCAGCTGACTCCACTCTGCGGATGACGGAACATCAAACAAAAATAATGAGAACAAGGGAATTTATGATTTCCTTCGTAAATCTGAATCAAAGAGTCGCCAACGAAAAAATTCAAAAATGTATTTCTCTGTAAAATGGAGAAACAGTCTCAAACATTTTATGCGACTCGTGCAAAGATGCGGAACTTTAAATGCTTTAGCATATAATGTAAATAATTAATATTTGTTTAAAAACTTTCAGGGACGATAATTGAATTTGGCGTTACATTTATGTACAAAAAGAGCATCAGTCTTTATTTTCACTGATTATACACTCAGATGTATGGAAATAAGTAAGTTTTACTGAAAAAAATACTCCTGAAAATTGTTAGAATGATTTTTCTTGAATGGGGAAAAAACTTCAAAAATTCCTGATAATATACGTTACATTAAAGTTTCAATGTGTAAAAAATGAACCAAAATAAATTTCAGGCACTTAAAAAAATTAACGTTTAAAACTTTAACATGATAATTTTCAAACAATAATTTTTTTTAAATTTTAGGAGCTCATAATTTATTTTTGCAGACAGTTTAAATTTAAACTAGCCTTCAAACGATTTTTTTACCCTGATTCATATTGAGAGGTGGAAATTTGGCGTTTTTGAATATCGAGATTTTTTCAAAATCTCGATATTCAAAATTTTCGCTAACCGCTCAAAATTGCATTTTATTTTATAAAGGCCAACATTTCCTGCAATTTTAATCTAAGTCTGAGAGGTCAAGGGTCAACACGAGTCCGAAGTACCTCTCGTATGTCCTATACTATATTTCAATTAAATCTTCTATTTCGTTCCGCTTATCTGATTTCAATTGCATTATCATGAAAAATAGTTAGGGTTCTAGCGTTTTACATTTATTTTCCCTTATTCCACGTTTAAGTTACCTCCTATCATATTATGAATCCCAGAACATCTAATTATCTCTTCATATCGCTTCAGTCCACATGTTCCGTCTTCGGATTCTCCCCAGCATCTTTCCTTCTTCCCTCCTCTTTATCTACATCCTCTCCAACAGCCTTCCTCCCTTCTCATCCTGGGCAATTCGCTGAGCCCTTATTCAATCGAATACATCTATAATGCCTTCAATCTACGTTCAGCCTCCTTCCTCAAACTCAAGCTCCACGAATGAGATTTGGTGGATAAAAAGGAAGCTGCGATCCCAATCTTCAAGGACCGAGAACATTTTCTATTACCAGGGTCGCTGGGGAAAGGGTCTTTCATTGCGGAAAGGGTTCTTGTTGCTTTTATTCTCGCTGAGGTCCTCCTCTTAACTTTGTCCCCATCTTTCTGGTCATTGACGGTGTCCCTCGACCAAATACGACCCCACTCCGGAAGTCTTGCATGGTTTTATGGTCAGGAGAGATTACGGGCGAGAATGCGAGGTCACGAGAGATTACATCGCCCTCCCTCCCATCACATTCATTACCCTCCCTTTCATAAGGCCCTTTCATTCAGACTGAGTTTGGGCCTGGATGAGTCTCACCTTTAGGGATAGGACGATAATACTGTAATAAATGTACATCATATAGTACTCGTGCTATATTATTTTTGTAATTTTAGCCTACAGGGCCATTTGAAAATGTCTCTGAATGGCATAAATCAAATATTCAATAACGAAAAATAGGAAGGTTACAATTATTCCTGGAAATAATCTCTGAAACACTAAAATGGCATACAGCATTGCTGTTACAAGGACAGTGGTTCAAAGGCTTCACGCAATAGCTCACAGTAGTGTACATCATATGAATGTATGAAATAAAGATTTGACGGCTATATCTGAGAAAATTGCCGGAATAGTTTGATGGTTCAAAGATAATTTTATGGCATATGGCGCTGTTATTTATGATTTTCACCCTGTCTCACCCCGATCTCCTTCCCAGTACGTGCTCTAATCATCCGAGAAAGACTCACGGTGCGATATAATCAAATGAAAAGGAGGAAATATATCTATCGTGGAAACAGAACTCATTGGCTCAAAGGAAAACAGCATTTCCGTGTATTCTGTAGAGGGACGATTGGGGTCATTGGTGGCTATCGGGAGGACGGGAGGAAAGGGGCGATCGAAATACTGTCGCGGAAGACGGAAAACCAATTCAGCGAAATCTTGGATGTGTGTTTGCAAGCATGCGCGGTCGAGGTCTCGAGTCCATTTGTTTCCGATGTCACCTCCACGCCGGTCACCCATGGCGACGCGAAGCGAAGGATGGCTGCGCGTGTGGTTCGATGACGCCAGTTCCTGGAGGCATTCAATGAGTGCTGTTGACAAAATGCTCACGTATTTTCATAATGGCGTTCATCATCACGTAATCGAAGCATGTATTGGTCCTCAATACTCTGACGGCTTAAATTTTATCGAGCTATTCAGAACATACCCTAGTAATTGATCCTATAAAAAATGCAAAATCTGTTTCCATTAGGGAATCGACCCTTGATCCCAGAGGTAGATGTATGGTTGTCCACCGCGCGTATGTATTTACAATAGGCACAACAACCTACTTGCACGTGGGGCACCTACATAGACGTAAAAGGTCAAAATTTTTGAACAGGGCTGTAGCCATCATCTTCGTAGGAAAAAGATCAGGTTACGGGTTTAAATGACGGGGCAGAATAATAAAACTGTAAGTCGCAAATATCTTATTTTTTGGAACTAAAGCCTGCAGGGTCATTTTTAAATTCCCGGTATAATACTCAAACGTAAAAAAAGCCAAATGCTCAAAGATAAAAAATAGGAAGTTAGGAAATATTTTTTTTTGAATAATCACCAAATTAAAATTACATACAGCATTGCTGTTAATAAATACGTTTAATTAATATTTCAAAGTCTTCTCGCAATAACGCGCTGTAGCGTGAATGATATTCGTTAAAGAAATTAAGTTTTGATCGGATCGAATGGTTTGATGGTTTAAAGATAATAAATTTCCACTTGACGCTAATATTTATGATTCATTTTCTATTCTAATAAATTGCGTGATTTTCTAAAAATGTAGTGTTAATGGCATTTGAATGCGGCAGGCCCAACATTAGTAAGCTACGATCTCCTTAAGCGCATATCACGAATTCGTTGATGGGGCAAAAGCTATGTGATCAGTTTGAAAATTTTATAATACTAAAATATTTATATTCCTTGGCTGTCAAAATTAAATTTTAAGTAGGTTATTTTGAATACTGAATAAAATATGCTCACATTATACTCAGTTCCTAATCAAGGCTTGTAATAAAAAGGGTTTAATCTTTCAGACGAATGACTTCCTTTACACTCGACACCCTGTTATCAGTTTATCCCTGATTGATAGCTGAGCACAACCATTCACTTTAAATCCAAGGAAAATTTTTGGGATAGGAGAAATCTTGGATAGCGCGGGAAAAGAGATTCCAAGTTTCAAATATATTCTCGGTTCAGATGGAACTTTTTCAACATCAATTGAATTTTCTTTTTAATCCATCTATTTTTATGAATTATTCGGTTTTCAGCGAAGTGTAATAATCAATTTTAGGATATAAAATGAATTCAGCCTAAAGAGGGACGAATTCGTGGCGTCGAATCGAAGTGAGTTTGAGTTCGGAGGCTGTTAAATCGAAGGGAGTTCAGGATGCCCCGAATGTGGGTGTTCACGTGAATATTCAACGATTTCGTGTTGTTCGGGGTGTCTACAATGCTTTAGTTAATTTACGCACGGTTTAATTTTCTTCATCTTCTCAGGTGATTCTTAGGTCTTCCAATTGGCTCTAATGCGGGATCTTCTCCGTCATCTCATTCCATGCAAAATTGTCTCACTCAAGCTCTCGTGACGCGCGGTAGAATCGTAGAAAATGCCCTAATAGTTCTGCTTGCTGGTTCTAAAACCTCTCCAGATGGAAATTGTTCCTGATAAACATCTTTATTTTGTTTGTTCTTTGTCTTTCAAACTGCTCCTGACTACTGTCCTGCAGCACTACTTTTCAAAGTACTCGTAATTAAGACTTTTTTTCCTCCTCCGTCCGTATCGTCCAGGTTTCACATCCATATCGAGCAAAACGTGCGGAACATGTACGTATTTAGCAATCTCTCCCTCGTACTAATGCCGATGCTGTTTGTAGAGAAGGGACGTTTCGTATTGTTAAAAGCCTTCTTTTCCGGGATCTCCTTATTTCTTTCTTCCTTCTCCCATTATTAGTGATCCTGCTCCTTGAATAAAGCAATTCATTTACCTCCTCCAATGCTTGTTCATTCATTATTTATTTCACTTGATCAGTTACTTGTCCGTCACTCGCCATTAGTTTTGATTATAGTTTGATTAATCGTCATATTAATATTCCCACCCCATAATTTGTTCTATCAATTAATCAGTATGACTTCAAGATTTAATTTTATCGTTTCTATGTTTTCACATACTCGTAAAATTATTTGTAGTTCTTCTACACGAGTCACACCCAGATTAAAAACATAAATGACGCACCGTTGCGCTTAATCTTTGCAAGATTCGGACGTTTATGGTAACGCACGCGCAAATTCGCCCCGCATGTCATCAGCGGTTGCACCTTTTGGGTGCGGATTCTAGGGCACATTGAACAAGCCGCGACGGAGAGAGATTTGCACGCTCTTCGGAAGGAGGAAACGTGTGAGAGGAGACAGGTCCTCTTCCCAGCCACCCACGCACCGTTTCCCTTCCGTCCCTCCGTCAACACCCAATCCCGACCCTCATATGCCTAAGTAGAAGAAGGAGGGATCCAATTCCCCTCGGAGTCGGGGAAAGTACGCGAGAGGAAGGAAGGGGCGGGGGCAGTTGGGAGATGGGGGAGCGAGTCTGTTGCGATAAAGCGGGAGGAAGGGAGAGATAGATAGAGAAGGAAATTGTAATTCCCCGAATAGGATTTGCATGGAGTAGTGGTGATGTTCCTGGGTGGGGTAAGGTTCGCAAAGGCGTGGGAAGGTGGAAGAGGAAGGCGGGGACGGGAGGGTTAGTGATTGAGAAGGGAGAGTTAGAGACTTCCGAATAAAATCGATACGTGTTCCCCGTGAGCCACTGAACTCTCGCAAGAGCGGTGGCGGTAACTTCTTTTTTCCGGTTCGGTCCTCCACAATCTCCCTCGAGGCTCCGCACCACTCCTCACGCACAGCAACCAATGTACATTTTCTTCCATCAGTTTTTATTGCATGCATAGTACCCTGAAAGCCACTGACAGGGTGTGTGGCAGGGGTGATAACACACACACTTTTGAAAATAATACTTTTCCTCTATAGCGCGGTCGGGCAACTTTATTCCGATTCCTTATCGTTTGTGGGAAAAATAGCATCTTAAATCTATTTGTTCTACATCTAATCTCTTTACCTCTATCGACATTATATATCCTACAGCAGTACAATGGGGCTGATAAAACATTTTCAACATCATTGCTAAAGAGACGTTCTTCCAATTTATGCCAGAGATTAAATCTGTAATTTACCTAAAAGTATCCTTTTACCTTCGCCCCATGAGTGATTCCCAGCTTATTAGCTTCTCTCATAGTTTTAATTGGCCACTCTGTGAGTTAACAACGGTTTACAAATCTAGTTCCTCTACGCTGCACGCGATTTTAATTCGGCAATCAATCCAATTTCATGAGTACCCCATATACTAGATGCATATTCTAAATAAGACCTAAATAGTGAAAAAAATATTTCTCTTTAATCTTGTCGTCCTATTTCCCCAATAATAATTTGCCCAATTCTAATAAATCCTATTTTTTGTTGGCTTGTTCTCATATTTTTTTTATATGCTTCACCCAGGAGAGGTCGTGAGTGAGGGTAACCCAAATGTGTTCGGTCGAGTCTTCAATATCTATTTCCGTATTCCTGATACAGTAGGCGTTCAGGAGAGAACCACTCTTATTAAAAAAATTCGTCATCACGCACTTTTTTTAAAAGTATACTTTCATTTTCCAAGTGTCGTACCAACGTTTTATAGCGTTAAGGTCATGTGCCAAAGATAATTTATCCTCAGGACAACGCATATCTCTGTAAATCACTGCATCTCTCTCTTTCTGTCATCATCTCTTCCCTTTTTCCCTCTTCCTCCTCCCCTCCTTTCTGCTCTCCCTTCCCTCCTTCCTCTTTCCTTGACCCTCTTAAGTCGATTGACAGGTGTTGGAGTGTTAAAGAAGCACGTCTTTCTTTCATTTCCTCTCGTGGAATGACGCCCGACCCCGTTCCATCGACCACTCCACGTGTTTGTGCGCTCGAGCACGTAGACTTCATGTCCGTAAGGTTTTGGCGAACAGCTCGTTTGTTCCCTAAAATGACTATTAGAGTGGTGGTATATAGTCAGCAGTGATATAGTCAGCAGTGATATAGCCAAACGAAGTGAGGTATTGGTTGTAACCTAGTTCAGTATTACAGGTAGATTTACCGCATGCCATCGTGCAAGGATACACTTGAGATGAGGCAAACGACGAGCCGGAATACGAGGACGGTTCAATAAGTACCCGTGTTAGAAATGAAGAAACCAATTTTTCGAAAACATTTTTTTTAATTTTTCAACATGGTCCCCTATTAGAAAGATACACTTCTCCCAACGTTCCGGCCACTTTTTTAACCCCTCCAAAAAATAGGATTTGTCGAACTCTCCGAAATACGCCTCTGTCTCGGCGATAATTTCCTCGTTTGAGCTAATTTATTTTCCCGCGAGCCCTTTCTTCATGTTAGGGAATAAGAAAAAGTCGCAGGGAGCCAGATCGGGTGAATACGGGGGGTGCGGCAGCTATTCATTACGTAGTTCATGCAGTTTGGCGGCGACAACTCCGGATGAATGAGCTGGTGCGTTATCGTGTTGAAACGGCAATCGCGGCACCCATCCGTACCATGTTGCAATGGGCAAAAAGTGAAGGCGTTCAAAAATTATAATTCGCCGTGATCACATACAAAATAAGGATCATACACACAATACTATGCCGACTTCTTAAATATGTGCATGAATTTAATATCGGCCACCCCTGTTATTTTCCTGGATGAAGTGTATTTTTTTCTCCTAGTCGTTTTTCCACATAGGGTCCTCGATGGAACTTGATCTGCAAAATTTCGATTTGAAAGGCACGTTGAGTTTATCACTGCGTGATCTTCATGAGCATCCATCATACTCATCTTCGGGTTGGTCACTGTAATTTAGTATATCCAATACTTGATTGCAATTGTTTTCCTTACTCATCTTAAAGAGAATTGAGATGCTGTGGTTGAAGTGCTCAGAATTGTTAACTTTAATACCGAGCCATCGAAATATGTCTTCCGAACAAAGTGATTGCATCTTCGGGTGACATTAATATATAAAAAGATTACAATGCCACAATGATTACTATCTGGTTCCACTGCAGTGTCATTAGGTTTTTTGATGGTCTATATTTTTCCTCAGGTTGAACATCTACATAGGATTCCTGACTCATTGCTTCCTCTATGATTGCAGTTTCACGTTTGGAAATAAATAATATTGAGGGAGAGTTAATATTAAAATAAATTATTGATAAAATAATTATTTCACTGACTTGAAAAACGTAATAAAATCAAAGGCTATTTTCCCTAAAGCTTCGCACATGTAGTTAATGGCATTAAAATTCAGTATCGGCAATAATGTTATCTTATGCTGTTGGCTACCTTCGTGATTCCCTTTGGTATTTCTTCTCGTGTCGATACATGTGAAAATTAATATTTACTTATGTTTTCATCGCATCATTTATACGTAGGCTTTGTTTTCTTTAATTTAAAATTCACGGGCATTCTACTCCCACTAAATGCAACACTCACTTTGCCAACGGGTCATATTGCTTACGCAACGATTGCCATTTATTATTTGTAAACAATTCAATATTCCGTGAGAAGCCACCAATGAAATGAATTAGTTCCGTTGGAATTAAAAGTGTTAAAAACGTAAAGTTAAAAAAATAGTTTAAACAAGATTATATGTAATTATACTGGTGCGATAAAGTGGGAGGAAGGGAGGGACAGAGAATATATAATATATTGTATATTATAATTTATTTTTGTTCGCAGTTCTTTACGTAACCAGTTTTTATCAATTAATAAACCGTAATTTAACCATTAATCGGCGTACTTTTTTTGCAAATTTTTCTCGAGCAATTGAAATACGACTGCAGTTGAAATTCCTACGGTGCTTGTTTAAAACATCATTATTATAATATAACTGCCGCTACAAATTATCACTCAATTAATGGAAGGATATATTTGCCCTAAGCCTTTTTTGGGAAAATTACATTTTTGAACAGTCATTAAATTTAATGTAAAATATTGAATGCAATACGTTGTGATTACCTAAAAATATAGTTTCAAGTATTACATGGGCATTACCGATTAACGCTGGAAGCTATTGTTGCTTCATCTAGAAAATCGGAAACAGAAAAATTATATTTGAATAGATTTGGAAAAAAAACAGCTAAAGCGGAAAGTTCGAACTACTTTTATTGGAAGTATTATATTTTTATTATTATATAGGTTTTTATGAATATTATATATCTTTTGACTTACCACAAATTCCATATCACATGAATTAATCGACATACTTCCTCGGGGAATTTTCAAAATATGTTCCGTGCGTTTGAAAACAGTTATCCATCAAAATGTCAGCTTAGAGAGGATTCAATCCAATATCCTATTTAGGAAGGCAACGAGTGCAATATGAAGCTACGAGAAAAATAACGTAAACTTATCTTTTCACTAACGCTAACCGAGATATTGAAATGTAATGAAATAATTGACTTTGTTAGTCCACATTATTATGTTATGCATATTCTACAAAGTTACGCCTGAGACAGCAAACCGAGATATTACGACTTTACCAGAAAATAGTGAATTGAACATAATAATGAAACGGACAATATCATAACTAACATAAATATTTAATCCATTAGCTTCTTGTTTTATTTTACTCGACACAATATTAGTCTAATTTAGTCGCACCAGTACTAGATAACTTCTCTGCCCAAATTTTGATTCAGTGGAGAATACCACCTATGTCTAATTAGATTAGGCTCGTTCATTTACCAATTTAGCAGTTTATATAAAAGGTATATATTTATGGTATTCTCTGTAGCATACTCCAATAGTTTAAACCAGAATTATGTGTCCCAAAAGTAATTTACTTTTTTATTACCATCAACTCACAATGTAAATAATAAAGAAATCGTTAACTTTACCAATCGGTCGATTCGTTATAAATTTTGGATATTCCACAATATACTTTACTTATATTATTCCCCAATTCAATATACTATATTTAATTTCTTTTTTATTAAAAATTCGTCATCGTAATAAATACATAGAATTTGCCTAGCAATCCCTTTCGTCTCCCCTTTTGTCTAAGATAGCTCACTGTAAAGATTCCGCCAACCGATGTCCAACATTTAAATTTCATATAATGGAATGGAACGTTTGCTGAAAAATTTTAGCCGAAAATATTCTCCTGGTCCATTTAAATACCAGCTCGTTTATTCAAGGAACTGGCGTCGGAAACTGCGCTGTATCTAGGAATCATATTTTAGAAATCGTGGACGCTCTGCACATTTCATCATTTCACGTACCCAACGAATATTCTCTTGACTTTTTCCATTTAATTTTTTTGGACATTAAACTAAAGTTCTTCAAGCATTTTTAATTTTTTTTAAAGGTAATCTACCGGTTTAGGTAGTTTTTTGGATGGACACAACTACCAAACAAACATAATATGGGATCCAAATTTACCGAAGTAGATATTTTCTCCCCTTTTCATTTGCAATACTTTCCAGCTACGGGCGTGGAATTTGATGCTTTCTTCTAAGTTTGTTGATCCAATTATCATTAGCATTTTCTTTACGAAAGTGTTCATAATGAGGACTAGCTTAGAGAAGATCTGTAGAAAATATACTTTTGAAAACATTCTATTCTGGCCCTCCTTACCCTTAACGTTTTCCTACGCATAATCCGTCACTCTCACGTTATGTGGTTTAGCCAAGGAGCTACAAAGGAGGAGTGCGGATGGGGTTGATTGCCTCAGGTGTTGCATTTTGGGAAAGATGTGGCTTTTGGGCTTCTAAAATATAAAAATATTCATCAATTATATCCGTTAGTGCGTTTTATTTCGTATCCTGAGGATTTTTAATCCGTTTTAATGGAGAAAGTTGGAACACGCCAGGAAATAAATCTAGCAATTATTCACATCCAGTTTCGTCCCTTTTAGTCTTTTCGAGCCCTGTACCACGTGATCTCTTCTCTCTATTAACGTATCCATCCTGGACGTTTCATGTGCATATATTTCTTTCCTCTTTGAGCCCCAAAAGGGTCTCTCTAAGGATGTGAACGAACAAACGTAGGGATTGACAAGTACCTTTGCCTTTCCATGATTTTCTATCAAGCAGCGTGAATTCAAAGGGTTTCCTTTTGCATCCATAACTCTGTAAAGGTGTAATGGACGTCAATGCGCAGACTCCGTTTCCTCCTTCTTCACGCTTTGTCACGTTTCGGGAAGCCGTTACTGAAGAATTTGACCTTTTCGAGATTGCTCTGGGGGATTCCACGAAAAAAATGGGGAAATGGAAACAGGAAAATAATTACATTACGTTTATTGAGGGAATGAGAAATAAGTGCGATGGCGCGCGATTACATTTAAATTGCCTCCTTCACGAAGAAGCTAACTAAAACCGCTTAAAGGTATTGGCAGCTTTCTGTGGACGTGAGAGAGCAGTAAATATACAAAGTTTATTTTAATGACATAGGGCAGCGTTTTTCAATCCCCGGCACACCTCTAAGCTCCCTTTATTATGCAGAAGCGGCAGAGAAGTGTAGAGAGATAAGCATTAAATTCATTTCAAGTTTTTGCTTGGAAGCTAATTCATGATATACAGGTTTTATTCTGCGGTGAGTATCACGTTTCTTAATAAGGGGCATGTTTTTTTTTCTAGGGTTCCTATAATTCATTTAAAAACTTCTACAAGTCCGATATTTGAATAGCGATGCATTTCAACTCACCGATTCGTAATCCGACACTACATATGATAAAGAGAGATAAAAGTCAGTTTTACTTTGTATTTTGCCTCATAATTACTCATTCGGTGGAAACCCTTAACCGCGTAAGCTTTTTAAAAGAGGCTCAAAGTCGCTTTCTCATTCCATTGATATGAAGGCATTCCTCCCTTCCAGGCCCGCTTCAGTTAACGATGCGAGTAAGTTTTTCCACTTCATCTTGCTTAAAAAGATTAACAGTTTACAATCAGCCTTTTACCTTCAATGCCAATGGAACACTCAGTAAGTCACTTCTCAGTAACAATGGCGAATAACGCCATACTAAATTTTCGTTTTGACGGAGATTTGGGGCTCTACGAACTCCGTTCGGTAAACAATTTGTGGTAAATATATGGACCCCACTACAATCTATTGTGAAGGAT
Organism: Hetaerina americana; assembly: GCF_022747635.1. Taxonomy (NCBI): domain Eukaryota; kingdom Metazoa; phylum Arthropoda; class Insecta; order Odonata; family Calopterygidae; genus Hetaerina; species Hetaerina americana. The sequence continues at coordinate 62,421,530 of NW_027287095.1, read as the reverse complement.
AGTCTATCCTTAATTTTTTTGCGGATTGTGAATTTTAAAAATGTTATGAAAATATATAGAGGATAGTCAAAAATCATTTTGGCCTTATTTCAGTGAACAAAAGGGGAAATGCCGAACTGTAAATTTCATGAATGAAAAGCATAAGTATATTTCATAAAATATAAAAAATGGCGAAATTACATGGTACAACTTAAAAAATCTCAAACAATTATTTCAGAAAGTCTATGCAAAAAATATTAAAGCCCCGAACGAAGCCACTCGCTCATAGAAAGATGTCTTTGTGCGATGTTATTATTTTCCAAGGAAGGAAGAGAAAAACGGTTCCGAAAAAAAAACAAAAACCCAGTTTCGGAAGAAATACACGGAAGAATACTAAAGGAGCTTGCTGAAGGCATCGCACATCATTCAAAAATAGTTATTTTAGAGGTCGATAGAAGGTTCAGTACCTCAGCTGGAAGCCCGCTGAGATAACTGTCTTCAACAAAGTCGGTGATCTGGGAGGATCCCTATAGTTACACACCGATTTCTTTACCTTTGATATCCGGCAAAATCTTAGAACATATCATTCTTTATAATATAATGATCTTTCATAAATGTAGGGGTATACACTGCCGTAACCAGGACGAGTTTGAGAAGAGGAGATCGTGCGAAACACAATTGGGTATTTTTATTCATGATATCCTGAAATCGAGGAAAGGGAATACAAAAGAGGGATGCTGTGTTTTTATATTTCAAAGAGAGCCTTTAACAAGGCCCCTTACGAGAAATTCAAACACAATCTGTGATGCTTAGGTATTTACGAGGAAACGATTAATTGGATTAGGAACTTTTTATCTCACCGTAAATAAAAAGTATTGGGGTGAGCTCAATAGAGACGGGCGTATCTTCAGGATTGCCTAAGCAGTAGTAGTATTTAGGGGAGGGGACCGACAGCTGAGTTCATTTGCACCATAGGGGATGGACAGGAAAGGATGAAAGGTGGAGAGAAACCCGGCGTCGGCATTAGCCTACTCTTTACGAAAGGCGCCAAGGGGTCCGTAGCTTAACATCCCATCCGACGGACGGCGTACTCACTAAAAGTGCCCTCCACAAAGCACTTCAAGTAGGGATCGAGATACCTCTGAACAATATTCAACAGCGCCGGGATTTGAACCCGGGCCCTCTGAGTGGGAAGCCAGTACGTTAGCTCCCGCACTATCTTGATACCCCAAGATTGCCTCAGGGAAAAGTTATAGGGTCCCTAAAATTTGATAAACATTAACGACCTAAGTTCCCAAGTTAGAAGCAACCTTACATTATTTTCAGACGACATGTTATTTACAGAAAAATAAGGACACCAGGAGACTTCGGGGTCACCTATAACGACATAGAAAAGATTGCGGAGTGGTTTAAGCAATGGGGGTGAGAATATTACATATCATAATATGAGTCGCATTGAATGTATGGAATGAAATGAAATTACATCAAGTCACTAATTATGAAAGAAATGCATCGAAATTGAGTATTTTAGAGAAATTTTCTCATTTTATACAGTTAACTTGTCAAAAGTCGTCGAAAATGTTCTAAAAGCAATTGATTCCTCTTTGCCGAGCTGTGGACATTAAAATGCTGTTCATCATTTTGACTATGTCAGAACCTATCATGGGTGTGAAACATTAGCGAAGAGGTCATAGCTATACTAGGTAATACTCATGTAATGCTTCAATGCAACAATGTCAGAGTGTAAAAATCATTCGCCTTGACCAGGATTCGAACCCGGATCCCTCAATATCCGGTCGAGTGCTTTAGCCAGTTAAGCTATCGATGTGTCCTCTTAAACTTAAAAATAAAGCACTCCACTGGACATTGAGGGATCCGGGTTTGAATCCCGATCAAGGTGAATGGTTTTTAAAATCTGAAATTGTTGCATTGCAATGCATATTAGCGGTTGACTCCGTTAAAAGTCACTGTTGCGGCTTCTCCCGCAGTTTCTTTGAAAAAGCTCATGTAATATTTCAGTCTAAAAATACTTACCAATGGCAAGTAATTTGCAGACATCTATGAAATCTGAAAAATAGTAAAACTCAATTTATCCTACTCGGGAGCTCAAAGTTAATTAATAAATTTGATCATAACACTATTCCCAAAATTTTGGTCTGGTAAACTGAACTGTCTTATTTTGAAATCAAACGCAATTTAATTATACTCCTGAACGACAATTTAAAGTGGAATACTCAAAATTTTCATGTTTAAGATAAAATTAAAATGTTATTATACTAACTTAAGGGGAGCAAAAACTGCTGCCTTTACATACACGGCTGTTTCTCTAGATGAATTATTAATATTTCCAAAATTTAATTATTTTTTCATGATAATAATGATTTGACGGTCAGTTTTAAACTGTAGCTGCAGCGCCTTCTAAATTCATAGGTTTGTTACATTTTTAATCTTCGTAAATGCAAGCATCTTATTCTCCATTATAAATATACTTGTACACATCGAAATTACTTACTTGAAACATATCGATTTTCTAGGTATGCTATCTACAAACCTCTCTATTAAATGATATGTTTCCTTGAAGTATTAAATGTCTTACAATGGTAACGAGAACAGAATTTAGAAGACTCTAGAAACCTAGAATTTCCGATTCATTGAATCATCACCTTCCACAAATCGTTTGCTGTTGCCCTCGTGCAATTCTGGAATTCAATTCCAATCGATCTCAGTCAATCTTATTTGCTGTCTATTTTTCTATGTGATCGTATAGAAATTAATTAAAATAGTTTTTTCCTGAATTTTTTCACCTGTTTCAATACTTAATTCTCATTGTAATATTGTCTTCTAAATCGAAATCGTCATTTTATGATTCACTAATTTATGTAATTTACATTATTTTCAAATCTTTCATGGTCACTTTTATAATTTATTTTATCTTTTAAATTATCTTTTCAATTGTATTACACGTCCAGTTTTCCTCGTTTGAGGAAGCAGTTTTTTTATTATGCTCCATGAATTTTCTGATGTTAATAGTATCATCTGCATCTTTATTAATTGTCCCTTTGCTTTTTAACTGTGATTGTTTTCCTCCATGGGACTTCTCTCCGAGTATAAAAAAGGTTTAGTCCATATTTATTTCACTTAAAAAATCAATTGTTGCTAATAATTCTGTTACTAGAATCTCTGTTTTGGGGGAAAATCCCTTTTTCTATTATTCTTTGTCTCATAAATTAGACGAATATTCTCTATATTATGCCCAGAAAATTTCCATGTGTACTTCCTATGCCTCACGCTCTTCCAAAGAGTCGCCAAAAGGCCCGGATTGACTTGAGGGTTTGCTTGAGTAGTGAGTTTATATGTAGGGCAGAAGTCTCCGGGTTCTGAAGTTCATTTGACCTTTCGTGAAGTGGATATTACAATGCAAACCATTTAGAGCTTTCTCTCAAAATGGGAATGAAACAGACAACAGACACTGGTTTCCTGTTCAGTCTTCTTTTATCTCTTACTCATTCCCTAGTCTTATACGCATGCAAAGAACATTTCCCTTCAGTACAAGCTATTACCGTTAATTATTCGTCCAGTAATGATTGATCATCCTTGCTTACTGAACAAACCTTCATTATCACTATTTGACGCAAACCTCTGAGCCATTCCCGATTGGAGAAAATTAGTAACTAATTGCGGAGATGTTTAATAATCAATCAAACTTCAAAATTGATAAATTTGGTTGAGGTCAACATTGCTCATCGGAGTGAAATTAACCGTTACGGATGTGAGCTCAAACGACGCCAGCAGATAGTAATAGATAAAATGTCTCGACTTTTCAATCGTTTAACTCTTTTGAGTTTTCAGACGGTAGAATAACATCCCAACATAATAATCAACACGAAGGTTGGTTAAATAGATGATGGTGGAGTTCACTTAATTCTAAGCGCGATGGTGTTTGAAATTCACATATCTGGGTCGGGGGCTATTCCAGTTCTTTACTTGTGCTGTCTTTGGTATTCCAGAAATACTGGTATACAAAAAGCACAAAGCTTGGATGGATCTGAGAGTGTCCAGAGGCTTTACCGGGAATTAAACCCTGGTCCACCGGTCAGTACTCCATATAAGAACCTACTGGATTATCAGGCTCATGTGGAAGTACTGGCAAATAGGTTAAATGACACTGGCATAGATCCCTTTGTACAGACGAAGCTAAATTCATTTCGGTGGAGACACATAAAGCGCACGTTTACCTAACACTTTTCATGTGGCTTTAGTTTTAATTAAATCCCCTTTAAGTGCTATACTGGGATAGTATGTGCTTATTTGGAGCAGAGTCATCGACGGTAGTGTGAGCGTTGGTGATGAACATTCAAGAGAAACTTCACCATCTCGGATAATCCTAAATGTTAAATAATGGTGTTCTACGGGCTGGTGTGAAATTGACGCAGTTGCAGACGACTAGCAAAGTTTTTCATCAAGTATAACCACAGCTCATTAGCAATTAAAACCAAAAACAATGAAGACATCATACAGTATTAAGCACAGTGATGATACTAAATTAACATCAATAAGGTACCCACCCGCGTTTAACACATTTTGAAACTCAATAGTGTCCCAATGTTTTAGCACAGAAAATTACGAAATCGTCCACGTTTATTGTTTTTATCATGCGTAGTGTACTTGGAGAAATAAGATAATAGGCTATTATATATTCATAAAAATATGCTCGTACTCTAATTGAACTTAAACTTCTCCAATTGGGTGAAGATTGATAAATAATTATATCACTAAAGTTCTAATTACCATCATTCCTTTTCCCATGACAAATTGAAATTATACCTTCCGGCTTTGATGCTGGTACAGCTTAAATGTTGATACGGGGTTTTAATCGCTGAACTTAGCGGAAGGTCATTAATTTAACCCGGCTTACGTCGGAAATCTAATAGGTAACTAACGGGAAGGCTTAAGATCAATACTTCTCCTATCACAATTACGCCTTGGGCGGAAAACGAGTGTTTAGGGCGTGCCTCAGGGAGGGGAGTGAGGAATTCAATAAATGATGCCGACGGTGAGTGCGTCACATCTCATCGGAACCATATTGACTCATTTTCCTCGGCGCTGTCAGGTCACTGAAGAGTCACCAATGTGGTGATGACAGTTAGGAAGAAACGGCCAAAAAGCGAATGACTGAATATAGCAATTTTATTGTTAATTTTTTCAGAATGATACTATTAAAGATATCTGGGTGCCTTAAGGGATTCCACTGTGCTTCAATTGCCACGATCGAGACATTTTTCTATGCCCGTCTATGCACCGTTAACTACTATTGATAGTTTTTTTGGCAGACACTGGATTCAGTGAACAAGAGGATATTGACAATTTTCCTATTTCGTAAAGTTGGTCAACTTAAGTATTGAGAAAATATGTTTGAATGGAAATCCGCAAATAATGACCACGGTGTGGCTCTATTTTTCAGCCTTAACCACGACCGAAAATTAAGATTTTCATTAGATATATTTTTATTGTTGTTTCTCTTTTAGTTAAAGAAGCTGATTTTCTTAATCTACCTTTGCTCAATTTCAATTTTACCCGCTCAATACTATTATCAATCATGAAAACCTTAAGTAGTTGGACATTTTTATGATAGAAGGTATGAGCTTTGATGGATCATTGCACAAGCATCGGAACTAAGAAGTTAAAAGGAAATTCACTCAGTACTTTCTATCTAGATAGGAATACTCTCGACGGACTGCAGTGTCATAATCTATCTGATGAAGAAAAATAATTGCCCTCATTTTCTAGGCGATGGAAATTCTTCTTCTATACATTTTAGCATTCCGTAACAAGTTTTGTTTTTCATCGTAGGAAAAACCGTCATTTATTCTGTTGACACTGAATTTAAAGTTAAATTATACAGAAGAGTTGGGAGTCAACAGGTTTTGCTGTCTTTCGAATCCGGGGAAAGTAAAGAAAAATTGAGAGCGGACTCAATCACGCATCAATGGATTTTTGGAAGAATCCTTTGTTTTCGAAGTTGCCTTGATAGGTAGCCAACAAAACCGACACTCGGTCGTATTTATTGGCTGCTGCCGTCTATCTAAACTTTCATTTTTTTTTTTCACGGACGTTATAGTCAGCAGTTCGCGGTAGTGAGTAAAAGGGGAAAGTAGGCTTGGTGGATTATAAGGCAAAGAAGGGAGCATTGGAAAGAAAGTGAGTCGATTACGAGACTCACTCCGGAGTGGCGTTACTCCATACCATGTTGAAATTCATGAGCCTTAGCGGATTGTTAGGTGGGCAACGCAACGTCACTCAACCCGGCAAATGTAATTCTTCGGAAAATGCATTCCAATGAGTTGGGCTTGGGTGTGGCGTCACTTTAGTCATCGTCGAAACACCTCACGATCCAAATTATTTCTGCGCTGTAGTCTGCTAGTTGAAAGTCAAGTCTATAAGAACCGTTAGAACCAACACACACTTGACTTAAAGGTTGAATGTTAAAATTTGGCCCCCAGAAATACCCACTGGCTGATGTACATGCAGTCCTCGTGTAAATACCGATTTCGTTGAGGAGATATAATGATACTTTACTGCAACAATCGCTGGTAACATATATTATGAGGTCGTGAGATATTTTTCTTTTGAAATGACTTAGTATTAATCTATTCCTTGGTATAGTACTGAAACATGAGGGATCTTTAACATTTTTATTTCATACTGTATCGCATCATTTCCATTATCATTTTTAGCATCACAAAGTTAGGTTTATGTATGATAACGCTTTAGTTTAGTTTACTAGTCAGCTAAGGGGTTATAATCATTGCTGAGCACATTAAAAAAATCAGTGCAATAGGTGTGGGATGAAAATAATCAATGAAAAAAAAGAAAAGGGTTATAAAGTTGCCTAGAGATAGACAGGGGGAGTTAAGAGTCGGAATTGGAGGGCAAAACGTGGAACATGGAATAGTTTACCCACCTGAGAAATTTTTTTGGACCAAGATGATTTAAGTATTGGGGAAAAATTAGTGTTAGGAAAAGAAGATCGGCATTTTACAAGGAGGAGGGAATTAATGACATGGACGTTGAATAAGAACGTTAAGAAAATATAAGGGAAAGCATGGGGCGTGATTTTGTACGGCGCAGAAATAAAGTCGTTGTGGCAAGCTCATAGGCGTTGATTTGAGGATTTTGGGGTTTGACGGTAGAGAAGGATGAAAAGGTTAAAATGAATGGAAAGGAAAACAAACGAAAGAGTGCTAGGCATGGTTTGTGGGAAGAGGGTGTTGTTGGAAGGATTCCAAAGAAGGCAGGAAGGGTCAATGGAGCTAATTCTGTAACGGTCTTGCCAAGTTTCACGCTAAACTTGATCGCAAATCTTTGTTCTAACGAGCGCTGCATTTTCACTTGCACTAGATCAAAAAACAACTCCCACAGGGAGGCCCCTCTCTCCAGATACTCGGAGCCCACTGAGTGACGAAACGCTGCTTAGCTGGGTTCCCCCACTGTCAGTTTCAACAGGTATATATATATATATATATATATATATATATATATATATATATATATACATATATATATATATATATATATATATATATATATATATATATATATATATATATATATATATATATATATATATATATATATATATATATATATACACACACACACACACGAGGGTCATCCGGAAAGTAGTACCCGTTCGTGCCGCATGAAGTGCTGACGACGCGAGTAGCCGCTGGACGAGGTCAGATAGCTTCAGTGGCTTGTCTGCCTTCTCTGAGCCAAGTTGCGTGACGCTAGCATTGCCTGTGTTGTTTCTGTGATTGTTTACAATGTTTAAAAAAATTGAGAACGCCGCCAGTTGTGAAGTGAGGGCAGTGATTAAATTCCTCAATGCAAGAAACGTTCACCCATGTGATATTCATCGCCAATTAAAGGAGGTGTATGGAGACAATGTAATGGACGAGTCGTCTGTTCGGCGGTGGTGTCGCAACTTCAACATGGGGAGGGGGAACACACACGACGATGAGCGTTCGGAGAGACCGTCTGTCATTACAGACCAACTGGTGAGCTCAGTTGACGAATTCGTGAGGAACGATCGGCGCGTCACAATTGATGACATCTGTGAGCATTTTCCCAATGTTTCTCGAACAATTGTTCATGAAATTGTTAAACACCATCTGCATTATGCAAAAATTTGTGCAAGATGGGTCCCTCGCGTATCTCAATGAGCTGGCGGCGAAGGACTCTGCAGCAGGAATACAGAAACTTGTCACACGTTATGACAAATGCCTTAATTTGCTTGGAGATTATATTGAGAAGTAGTTTAAAGTATCCTCTTTCAAATAAAATTTTTTATGTTTGTTAATATTTACTTTTGTGTCTTTATTTCACGAACGGGTACTACTTTCCGGATGACCCTCGTATATATATATGCATAAACTCAGCAAGGACGAACAATTCGTAATGGATAAAAAACTCATTAAAGTGGGATCAGGACCCGTAAGCTCCGGGTTCACTAGCGACGTCGTTATCACTTGGCCACCGAGGCCGGAAAATTTGGTGACAATGGCACACCGAGGGGGCAGGTGGCATCTGGTTGCGCAGATGTCACGAGCCAAAACAGTTTCACTTTCCAGATAAGAAGGTTTCTTTTGACTTCAAATTGCAGTTGGACTCTTGTATCATTCATGGTTAGGTGCGAGTGCTGCCTATTTAGTTACAAGTACAGTTACAGTACAAGCTTTGATCTATGCTCACTTATTATATGACCCATATGAGTACTCTTGAGTTGGTCTATTATTTTAATGTCATTATGAAGACCGCGGAAGTTAGTTTAGTAAGCTAATGGCTCTACATTTTTCATACATATAGTGGGCTACAGTGTTCATGGATTCTAATAAGCTCAAATCAATTTCTAACCAAATTATATTCTGAAATTATCGCTAATTTTTATCCATGTTGAATAAAGAAGGATATTTTTTTTGCCGTTGTTATGTAGTTTTCACAGTTTTTGAGACAGAAGTTAAAGCAATATGAAAAAAGGAAATTATGGGTTCATGTTTTTCTCAAAAAAATTTCCTCTTGCAGTAGATCGCCTCCCCCCACCCCAAGGTGAAAAATTTACGCCTCACTCAACTCGACCCTCAGATTTTGAGAGATTAAGCTCAGCCACTCAGTTTTTTTTAGCAATATGGATTCGTCTATTTGACATTTGTATTCCACTGCCAAATGATCAGCAGGCGACATTAAAAATCTCACTTTTTAATACTCATATAGTCGATAAAACTTGTCTCCTTTGACGCTGGGACAATGAAATCCTTAACCGGACGTTATCGCTCGCTTTGGACTCATTTATTTAGACTGCATCCAACCTATGCGTTTGTTGATCTTATGGAATGGCTCTGACGTTAACCTTCGACATTCTGTGTGGAGATGGTGAATAATCAAGTTCATTTGATCAAACTACTATAGTAACTCTACTTCGAATCGTCAAATATTGGAAAAAACGTTTTGGCGCATCATTTTTTTTATTTCCATGATATCGAAGTCAGCATAGTAGTAACTTGTCGTCCATTAAAAACCAATTTTAAAAATTTTCATTTTTCCAGTCCTGGAATCTGTCGCGCTTTTTTTTGTAGCCCACTAATTTTGACGAATGTGAAGGTCATAAAAATATGCCACATAACAAGTTTCATAGTAGCTAAAAACTGCATTTTCAAAAAATATCGTGTGCAAAATACGCTACAGCTTTAATAAAATATAGACAATTATTAAAAATTAAGAAAAAATTAATTTTTGCTCTTTTGAAAAAAAATGGGGTCTCGCCCCCTTGGATAATCCGCTAGAGAGAGTTTTTTCATGATAATGCGAATTTGATGACGCTCGTTACTGCGATCGTTTGCGAAATGTTTTTAGAACCTACGAGCCGATTTACAAGTCCCCAAGCAATAATATTAAATCTAATTTGAAATTTCCAAATTCCCACATTGCGTAACGTAGACAAGCAACGAGTATGTTATTTTCAACGGACTACGTATTTGCAAATTACGAAGACTTTGCAATGCTATCAATACACGTAGCCTCTAGGAGAATTTGATCGCGAAAGCATCTTTGACGAAGAAGGCGGCATGTCCGCCCACCCGTCCTCACCAGCGCCGCAATCAAATCTCCCGTTCCCCTCCGCATCACCCCCGCCCCCATCCCGTCTCTACCACCATGTGGTGTGGGGGGGGGGCGAATTTTCTCCGGAAATTCGGTCAGCTGTCCATGGAGTTGAACGGTGAAGGCACGTAGGAGATGAATGGAAGGGAGGGGAAAAGAGAGCCGTTTTTTTTCACCCGCAAGCCAAATTATGGGGGCTGCGGGCAAGGGAAGGATGGAGACCCAGGAAGGGAGGAAGTGTTTGTTCGTTGCTTGAGGAAAACGGATTCTCGCACTCGAGGAAATGGGTGAGGAAGGTCGGTCGTCCACTTTTCTTTTTTTATGTTCCGTTCATCTCAATATTATTCTTTTTCTATCACTTGGATCGGGCTCCCTGATGGCCTAGATTATACGAGCATGGTCAAAAATATTCATCCTAATGGATTCCGCGTACTACTACCATTGGAAATACCGGTTTCAAATTTCAGGAATCCGCTGTTTGAAAAGGCCACATTAAAAATCGTTTGCCAAATTTTCACTCGCAGTCGTGAAATCTGTCGCGCTTTTTTTGCAGCGCACCAATTATGACGAATGTAGAGATCCTCAAAGTATGCCACGTCGCAAGCCTCATTAAGTTTCATTAAGCCATAAAATAAATTTTAAACAGGCAAAACCATTACTTCCAGTGAAGAAGAAACCTGGAAAACATTATTAAGTTTGTTTGACTGATGAAGATTAATGAAGTTCTTTAATTAACGTATTAAGCTGTTCATCATAAATACTTAGCAATACAGAAAGAAGTTGGCTGAGATAGTGGTGTCCTTAATAACTGCTGAAAGACGGTTTCGATATTATTAAAACCTTTGATGATGTGAAATGAATATGAGTATGACAATCATCATCTTAGAGTAACTCCAAGTATTGGGATTCATTAGGGATGATTAGTCAAAAGGCATACTTATATCACCATAGGAATAAGATTTTCGGTAAAAATTGCATTCCTGTGGGAAAACATTGAAATGGCCCTTAGTCTTACCAACTACCGTCGGTATAAATGAAATCTATGTAGTGGATTAGCATGTTTTTTCATCAAAAGGCACAATTAATCTGCACTTACATCTGCATAGCTTCCTGCTATACTAGTAAGGGAGTCGGGCAGAATGTATACAGAAAATCTGTCACTCAAAAGTGGTCGAATCGCTCTACATATAGAGTAGAGATACGTTTCACCCATTAGTGTTGTGGGCATGAGTTATGTCAGAGAAAACGAATCCTTGAAGCTTCCTACTCGAAAATAACGCTATATCTAAAGCCTGACTTGCGATGCAACGAGATGCTTCATGTTGGAAACTATCATTGAAAAACTAATACTTTAGCAAAAGTATATAACTGGCATTCAAACTCCGCGTCTGCAGAGGCTGATCCCAAACTAGATATTATAGTATATGCATCTCGGTTGTATATTCTCGTAACCTTTTCTTCATTGTATCATGCTTAATCTTTGAATCCTAGTTTTCTGAGAAAAAATCCAGAATATTCGCGGCATGTTCTATGATCGTTTAAACTATAAAGAAAAAATTCCCCATTCAAATTTTTATCGTTATATGCTCATATGATTCGTTTGTCAAATAATTTTCTCATGGAGGTGGCACCATATACATTTGGTTCATTTATTTTCCCTTTGAATAGTCAGTAATAATGTAAAAGTATTTTATATTGTATAGCAGGCTCATTTAAACTCCTCCGACGGCATTTGCATATGCCGGAAAGATAGAAAAATCATGGATATGAATCATGCTTTAACATTTTTGTGCTCGGAGTAGTCATACTTCCATCTTCTCGCTGGCCATGTTTTCATGTCGTCCTTGATTGTTCGCCATGTTTTCATCCTGTCGTTTCTTTTTGTGTGTGTATATATATATATATATATATATATATATATATATATATATATTGCCAGAATTGATACATTTACTCAAACTACTTCGAGGTAGCACCTTTATGCGTCAACACAACGCTCCCAGCAGGCTTTCTACGCCTCGTACGCCTCCTGGAAGGCGGCACCCGGAATACTGCTAAGCTCCCTCGTCTTTTGTAACGCTTCCCGCGTCGCTCCCAAGGCCTCTTGTAACGCTTCCACCGAGCCGTGATGACGTCCAATCAGCACAAATTTGATGCGGGGGAAGAGAAAGAAGTCTGGTGGGGCATTATTTAAAAATTCTCATTTACATGATCGAGAAACTCTTGGCATATTCGCGTGCGAGTTTCCTTTTGTTCGTCCGATAGCACTCGCGTCACCAACTTCGCACGCACCTTTCTCATGCCCATGTTTTCGGTCACAAGTTGATGCTCAGCACTTTAAGAGATTCCAGATTCATAAGAAATAATGTGAACACTTAATCGGAAGCCTTCACTCTCAAAAGTTTATGTCGTAAAAGGGCGTCCTGAACGCTGGGCGTCTTCAATATATTTTCTCTACCCTCCCAAAACAACATGTGCCACTCAAAAACACCCGATATACCCATGGCGTTATCACCATACATTGTCTTAAGCGCCTCATGAGTCTCTTTTCTGGTTTTGCCTAGTTTCACGCAAAATTCGATGGCGTAGCTCCGTTCCAATAACCGGTTCATGTCGGAGTGTAATGATGTCACGTTATAGAGGTTTTGTAAACGAACTATCCGCACTCCGCAAAGGCTGGGAGCCAACTGCCACCGGCCTCCAGCCTTTATTGAGCCTTCCCTCCCTCGAACTCAACCAGAGAAACCGCCACCACGGTATAAAAGAAAACAAAATAAAATAGATAACACGTAAAAGGATACTCATATTTTAGATTGTTTGAGCTTTCGGCCTTCTAAGAGGCCTTCTTCAGGTCAGACTGGAAGGTCTCGGATGGCGACTATGGAGTCTAGGAGGGGGAGGTGTAGAGTATGCTGGGAAGGGAATTAAAGATGGCGGTGAAGGGTGGGAATTTTAAAATTGTTTGCCTTACAAAAGATAGATAATGTTTTTCGAGAGGCAATTAGCGTGGGAACGAGGTGAGGGGGCAATGAGGGGATGTGGGGAGAGGGAAGTAGATCTAATAATCAGACATTTTGTACTTAGGGGGCGGTTACAAGTAGGGTAAATATGATGAAATTTGTCGGGGGGGGGGGGGGTTAAAGGGTTGGTGAATCTCAAGAAGGTATTTGAGATTGGCGGGTCGTCTGTATGCGAGAGAGGGACATTGAGAGGGTTGTTTTTCTGTGGTGTGTGAGGTCGGGTGGAGCGGTGGATTTTATTCTGTTGGAGCTTTTCTGGATAAACCGCTTTTGTTAAGTGCATTGTGTAGATTATGGAGGTATTTGTTGAGGGAGACGGTGGCGGATAGATAGAGAGTGAGGAATCGAGCGTTTGGTGTGAGAAGGGTGACAGCTGGTGAAGTGTAGGTATTGCTGATGGTGAGTGGCTTTGATACGTACTGAAATGGTGAATTTATTATTGCGAAGTGAGATACTTGTGTTAAGAAAGGTGATGGTGGAGCCTCAAATGGAAGAAGTGAATTTAGCTGTGAAAGAAATCATCTCGTGCCGATGCTAATTGCCTCTCAAAAATGTTATCTATCTTTTGTCATGCAAACAATGCCCCTCATTTTACATAGGCGAATTCATTACCCCCTAATCCGATCGAATAAATAATCACTCTTTTCCCTTCCCCAACACATATCCTATCCGCTCTTCCCTCAAGAATGGCATTCTGATGATGACGGCCGTGCTGTCGAAACGTCAAAACCACATATGAGTGTCCTTTCTTTGTGTTTCTGTGTTTTAAAAATCTATATGCGTATATATATATATATATATATATATATATATATATATATATATATATGATATATAATATATGTATATCTAGAATACGGAAATTTAAACACGAAGAAATTTCTGCGAGCAACAAAGACAGGGTATGCCATTTAGCGAGTTTAAACGTTCGGAGTTTCATCATTATCTGAATCAGAAAAGCGGTGGTACTTCCGTAACCAGTCATATTTTAAATTAAATTTGAAAGGAGAATTGGCACAGTTTAAAGTGAAGTCGTGTTTGAAGTAGAAAGCGTATCTAGTGCAAACCTATTAGTCTCTTTCAAGTCACGGTGTATGAGGACGGAAACTAAGCTGCTTCCTTTTCTTTCTTGTCTGATCACGTGGCAATGCAGGATCTTTCCTCTTGCTCGGTCGCAACGATGTTGAAATTAGGTGACGGTAGGACTAAGGCAAGGATCCACGCCGGTCTAGATTTTTCCAGTGTCTAACAAGTAGATTCCAGTATTGTTGCGGACGTCGCAGATGCCTTTAATCCTGGAGACTGACTCGCCCGATTAAAAAATTCCGACTGAAGACGACTTGAAATTTGAGGGGCATTTATGGCAGAAAGTTGAGAGGGATGCTTAATGAAAGAAAGTATTACAGGGTGCGGCAACATAAATTTCTTTTTTCAATTCAGTTTGCATACAACAAAACATAATTAAGCCAAATTCACCTATACGTACGTGATATAGAGACGAAGTGGTAGATTTCCTCGAAGGGTTTTAGTATCGAAGTCCGTTGATAATCGTACGTATGCACTTTGATTTTTACGCTAATTCTGCGCTGCAGCAATTTTAAATAGCTGTCAACTATCGCATTTCTTATCCTCTATATTATCACGTCTCAGACGTATATAGTCCACGCATCTTTTCCTGCCACACTTGATGTGAATAATTTCTCAACAGTTCTTCGCTTGCAACGATAAAATTCCAAGAATTTGATAGAATATCAACGAGCACCTCCGTGCGGGGCATAAGGGGGCAAATTAACGGTCATTAGAGTTGGATATGTTTCCTTCATCCTTGGAATTCTTATTTTATCCCAACTTATTTTGGACAAGTTCTGAGGCGTCAAGTTTTGAAACTATACGATTTCGACTGTTTTTCCCCAGATATTTATTACCTAATATTAAATAAACAAAAGCCGATAGGTTCTCTTTTTTTTGACACAATTACAAATACTATATAAATATGCTCGAGTTTATAGTTTTTCGCGAGAATGACGTTTATTTCTTCACCATTAATCCATAATCCTTCTGGTGGTAGTCCTCCACAGCCATAGGAGCAAGTATAAAATGCAACTAAATTAATTTAAATGCAATATTTTATGAAAACTTGTACGGGAAAATTTTATTTTATCATAGTCGTTAGATGGAGTGCAGTGAAGACTACAAAAGATTATATGCTGGAAATGTCGCCCCCAAGATTTATCAAAACTCTCACCAAGTGCCGTTTAATATTCAATGTACGGATACGATAGAAAACGTAAACATTCGAACGGAGATGGTGACGATGCTGGTGGGATTATTCCAACAGAATATATGTATTTTTGGGGCTTATATTTTATATCTTATGCTGTTATTCTTTACAATAGTAGCAAAGGGTCCGACATTAAATCCCGCCTTTCAGTTCTCTTTCACTACCCTTCTCATGCCTTTTCATTTTTAAATCAACTTTAAATAGGAGATATCTTTTGTTATCTCTGCTGAATATTTTTCAATATGTCTATAAAACTTGGTCGGTGGGTGCGGATCGCTCAGCATGAAATTCTCTAGGAGTCATATACTCAAAGGTAGAGGGCTTGTAAAAGTCTTGAATGCATGACACGAGCGCATTCGGCCGTGCCAGGCAACGGTACGCTCAACTTATTTTCCTGGTAAAGAGATGATATTAAAAGAAAATACTGACATTAGAAAGGAATTAGAGCGAAATAATTTCTTTCTTTCTTATTATCATCATATCCACTCGTATTATTGCTTTAAGGCTCTTTTTGTGTTCCCCTTTTACACTTGAATAGCTCATTATTCCTTGCAGTTAAGGTATTTGCCAAAAGTTCCATTCACCGGTTTATAGGGAAATATATCTACGTTCCAAGTAAACTGATATTGCTTCTATAATCATCCATAAAACGTTGCAGGAAATGGAGAATATATGGTGCGTTTTATGGTTATGACAGTGTACAGCAGCATTGCTTAATTTATTTTGATAGAGTATGAACAACACCTTATTTCTATTTATTCATTGAATGGATGGAACAAGGTGCATTAATTTTAAATCTGAGTCATTACATGAAATTCACTTAATTACACATGAATTCATATTCGTGAGATTTAGCAATTAATAATAGTTTATTGATCTTGACACGAATGTACGTACATTCAGGAGAAAATATTTCCAAAGGCACTTTTCATGGAATTAAGCACGATTTAAATCGTACAGGTCGGCAACTATTTCCATAAAGGATGTACAGCATTAATAAATATTAAATATCAAAGAAGCTAATTTTAACATTTTATTACCGATCATGCATTCTCTATGTTCAGACCAGCGTTACGTATCAATCGACGCAGCAAAAATGTTCCATTTCCGTACCCAAAACTACTGCCTACTCTCTAAATAAATTATCAGCACGGGATAATTGGCAACTCATGCTTCAGGAAAGGGATAGCACGGAATTGAGCGCACTTGAAACTCACGTTCCATCTCGAAGCGCGCGATAAGTTTCGGTATTTTACCTCGAGCAGTAGTGCCTACTTCTGCCTTCGGCTTGTATTAAGTCCCCATTGCGCCGTGGCCTCTTCACTGAAATGCCAATTGGGGTAACGAGGAAATTCGACAGATATTTCCGTCTAAGCACCTACTAGTTGGAATTAAAAAATTTTCCCACTTAGGTTATGCAGGTGGAGGGACTTATCCTATCTAATATGATGGAGGTATGCTCTCTTCAATCAAGGTTCCTACTTCTGCATTAATAGTTCCGAAAGTTCCGAGTATGTTGGACCTTAAGTGGAAATAGAAATTATTTTAGGCAAAGGAAACGCAAAAGATGGAAAATTGCCTGCCCTTGTAAACCAATTAAATTAGCTTCTTAATTAAAATTTTATTACTTGCGATAATGTCGTTGTCACATCAATTTCAGCGTGTGGAGAGTGGTTTAGTGTCCAAACAATCTCAAGATATTGAGCTTAATCGTCTGCAAGGAACATTTCATCTTACTTATGGTCTTTTGGATATATCTCCAGATAATTGCCATCTCCTATCTTAGGATCCAAAATGCCTTGCTTCGGCAGGAAATTATCGACCTCCCCTCATATCATAGTCTTCAATATCTTCAGCACCTGAGGCGCATATATCTCCTAAATCGGAAATTTCGGTCTGCTTCTAATTTTCAAACTCATTAAGAAATCTATCTGTCATCCTCAATATGTGAGAGTCAGACCCTTACCACAAAGGTATGTGAACTTGTTTCTTTTTGAAACTTAACAAATACTCATCCAATCAGTCATTATCACTGGGACTTGGTCATTTGCGTTATATTTAATGCATTGAAAAATGTCAATAATGCACGTGGTGTGGTACGTGCCTAACAGGATTAAAACTAATGTGTAGCCGGTGTTAAGCCCAAGAAAAATTCATAACTCTATATATCGCATTATAATCTCGCTAGCCTGCATCGGAAATCAAGTTTTTGTCGCGAAACCAATTTTAAAACTTTTTATTAGTATTTATCATTAACCATAGTTTATTTAAATTGATAAATTTAATCGTAGCATTCAAAGAACTCCAGGAAATGCAGTGACAGTAACTTAACAGAGTTATTCGTTAATTTGCGTTAAAATGTGAGATTTTCGTAGAGTAAAAATAATTTGCTGAATCACTTATCCCGGTCAAGGTGAATGATTTTTACACTGCGGGATTTCTACATTTAGACGTAATGATTTTCATACGGCATTTGTTTTATTTGGAGCATACATATAATTCCGGTAAAATATGCGTCCACTTAAAGAGTTCATTTACCCCTATTAAAATTATGCAGTATCGTACGTGAGCGGAAAACAAATTTGGTAAGTTTGGTAAATGTTGGAGTAATCCAACTGACTGTTAGCAGGAAAGTGGATACCTGTAGACTCTGGCTTGCACTTACCCTTCCCCACATTTACTCTGTTTGAGATAATTTTTGCCGCCATCTCATCTTTGAAAAAGGGATAAAAATTGATTCTGAAAGAATGTGATTTAAGGTGAAAGAAAAAATTTCCGAGTCTAAATTAAGCGCCCATTATGAGAATTATAAATGCCTTAGACCCATGGAATTACAAATATACATTTCTGCGCGGAATGAAACTTTTCCGAAACCGCTAGCGTTGCGTAATACTATTTTTTAAACTTTAGGCATATATACTTCAATATGAAGCATAATTTAAACTCTTGAAGTCGGTACAAAATATCCATGCTTCTTAATCCCTGTCATTAGCTAAGTTCATTCATATGATCTGATTTTCATTATTAGCGCATTGTGATGTCACGATGTAAAAAGCTATTCGAGGAAATTGACTGTCCTCTGCCAAATCTAATTACCAAATCCTTTAACACTGAACCCCGAATCAACAAAGGAAGTACAAAAACTATTTTCATCCATCGAATATACTATAGTGGTAAACGCTGCATGTTTTATAATCAGATGAGCTCCACTAACTACTTATCAAATCAACCTTCCACTTAAGGAAGATATTTTTTTAATCTTTTGACTGTATGTTATTCCAATGATTTCTGTGCTAACTTTTGCTATGAATTCTGTCGCGAATGCATCTCATAATTGTTCTAGTTTTAAAATTATTTGCTTGCACTGACTTTTTTAAAGATAACCTATGCCGTTCACGAATTCTTTCATCTCGATTGAACGATTCGGTAAATCTCTGATTACAAGATGCATGGATATCCGTTGAACCTAAATTCTGAAACCAATTAAGTAAAACTAAATCTAGAAATTATCTAAGAACATTCTGATCTTGATAACGATGCATATAATTGTATTATTCTGCGTTTTAGTTTGGAGACTTCAAAATTTCTCGCATAACTTCAACATTCGAACCTATACTTGAATGGCCGAATTCCAACTGTATTTTAGTAGACTCGCGATTAAGCTAAAGATATTGCGCACGAAAACCTTAAAAGTAAAAAACAAACTCTCTACTGATACTAGTGTTGATAAGCTCATATATCTACCACAACTGCAGCCAAAGAGGATATCATTTCAAGGGAAGTCATTGTATTTGGTTCTGGAAGCCTGCGGAAATGGCAATTCAAAATCTGTAGCCTTACATTTCAATCAGCGGTGATTAAGGATGAAACAGCTTGCAGCGCTTTCTAGAATCATTCAGATTCCCCTTAATATCCTGAGTTCCTCAACCTTGGTAATTTTAATAACCCACAAAATAAATAGTTAACGAGGCCTGGCAAGACAAAATTAATGCCAATGAATTTTGTTAAATATATCTTATACTGTACTTAAGCAGTGAGAAGTATTTTTTTATTTCTATTAGCAACAGCTGAAGTTAAAATTACGTTTGTGTCGATGGCATTTTGTGTTTCTTACTAATTTTTATCTCTTCGGACGATTGGTGTATTCCTCCTCTTTCTCGCAACGAAAAAACTAGTAATTATTCAAATATGCATTAACACCCATGGTATATTTTCTCGCATCACTGATATCCTTGTAAACTCTTCCGAAATGAGTATCGATAAAAAGGAATTTTGGATCGAAAAATTTTCAGCGTTTTCACGCTGAAATATTTCGGTCCATGGTTTCGTCATCAGAATATTCTCAGAAGGCTTTATACGTCAAACGAGTTGTTAAATTAAAAACTAAGACAGTTCCGCGGAAGAAAGACGTTTATTGGTTTAATCCTCACATGATTTAAAAAAATAAAATGGGCGTTCGATTCATAGCAAATAATAGTCCACTCTTCTACTGTCATTTAATTTATTTCGACATTGGTTTCTACGACGGTTTTTCATCTCCAAGTGAAGATGACGAAGTAGCGTCGAAACCTGGGTCGAAAAATTTATGTTATTATCAGTGGAATAGTGCATTATTATTTGCTACGAGTTGATTATGTCTGCCTTCTTCAACTTCACCCCTGAATCACGTTCACGTGGTCGCGATTTCCACAGACTTGAATTCAGCTCTTTATTTCTCCGTGCGGGAGGGTAAGAGACTACTTTCGTGACTCGAAAGTGCTCCTCGAGAGTTAACTGCGGGAATTTATGTCATAAAAGATCGTGACGAGGTTAGTCCGTCAGACAAGGCCTTAAACTTTTAAAGAAATTACCTCAAAGTCGCGTAAAATTCCACGTTCCAACAAGGCTCTCTTAGTTGTTGGGGAAATCCCGGAATCATGACTGCGTTCGATAGTTCCCACGCAACAGTCTACCGACAATGACGCCGCAATCATTTCTCCATTCACTGGATTAGATCAGAAAGATTACCCCAACGGGTGGAGTAGGCCAATTAATGGAAATGACTGTTAATTTTCCGATGAGAAACATTTTAAAATATGCTCACTCGTAGAAGGTACGTTGTCTACCAGTGGGTAGAGTGCTGGGCTAATTGCCGGTTCGACTCCCAGTCATGCCTCTGGACACCCTCAGCTTCACCAAAGCTTTATGATTTTTTCGATTACCAGATCTTTTAGGGAAATTACAGGTGGCAAAGGTATATTTGCTGCCCATTCTACTCTGATGTGTGAATTCCACACGCCGTTGGA
The DNA here is from genome assembly GCF_022747635.1 of Hetaerina americana. Classification (NCBI taxonomy): domain Eukaryota; kingdom Metazoa; phylum Arthropoda; class Insecta; order Odonata; family Calopterygidae; genus Hetaerina; species Hetaerina americana. The sequence goes on along the minus strand of NW_027287095.1, from coordinate 62,400,810 downwards.
CTCAGTACTGGGTGAATCTCTACCCTGATCAGTCAAACCAACCTACGGGTTGATGTCTGCGATTTGGGTTTTCTACTCTGTAATAATTACGCCTCGGAAGTACGCTGATATTGTAATCATTCTCTCAATAAGATGGAAATAAACTTATGGAGTGCTTTAAATATTATCGGTTCGAAGTGCGTCAGAAATGTGTTGTAAGCTCTCGTCCGTTAAGTTCTAAACTTAACGCAATAAGCTACGCTCGTATTTCATGCCTCAGCAGGCTAATGTAGATCTCGTGAAGCAGGGACCTGAAGCTTATGTGGATGAGAGAGATAGTTGTAAGAGTAATTTTTTCTGGTCAGATAAGTGAAGGTGGACCAAAAATAAGATATGTAATTTTTTTAGGAATATAAAGGAGAGCGGAGTGGTAAGAGAAGATTCGCGAGATCGCGGAAAATGTAAATGCGCTGCCGATAAAAGTCCACCCAAAATATGGTAAAAGTTCTACATAAAAGAAGAATTGGAGGTTTAAACTAAAACCTCAGAGTGTGTGATAATATAGTGGTGAATATTTCGATATTCATACAATTAGATTTATATTAATAGTCAATAATATATTCCATAAACTCTAAGTAATTTAAAAAATATTATTTCAAACATTATTCTTCATTTTGAAAAATACATCGGTAACCATAAATAAGAGTAAGAGAGTTAATTGGAGTATCATAAAATGATTTAAATGAGTGGAAGTTGAAAGAATAGCATTTAATTCACGAAATGCGAAATCAGGAATTAAGTATATTCCCTATCATAATGAATTTTCAGTAACCAACTTCAACATGTTGTAGAAGTCGATTTTTAACGCATAATAGCGAAAATTCAGATTTTTTTTGGCAGAATATCTCTTCGGTTCTTCACATTTATGTAATTTATGCGTTTCGTTCGGACCAAACCACAATATGTATATATTACGCATGAATAAGCAGTGCCCATGACTATGGACGTGAGTGCACATAAGTTTCGCGTTGCTCCTGTGAGGAACGATCATAGTCATAAACCAATTTATTTGCATCTGAAATAATTTTTAATCAATCAAATTCAATAAAAATTACGCTAACCTGGTTCCGTCTCAAATTATTCCCATTTATGCAAATCCTCAGAGGTATGGATGTTCTTTAAGCTCACTGCTAACGTTCAATGTTATTCATGTAAATTTACAATTAATTGACGTATTTAATCAATTATGCTATCATAAAAAATAAATTTTAGGATGATTTTAAGACAATTATTTTCTGGAAATTTCAATTTTTGTTTAAAAAGTGGGGCAGCAGTTTCCTCTACAATATTGACCAGAAACTGCTCATCAATAAATCGAAAAAAATATCAACGCGCGTGATATATCGAGTCAAAAGATAAAGATTTATTTAATGTTCGAGTTAGTGTCGAAAAAATGTCGATAGAACGATATATCGAAATGCTTCTGTCCATCATTGTTCCGCTGCCACTCTGGAACCAATCCGGTCGAAAAGCGACGACGGCTTCGGCAAAGTGTTATGTCTGCGTTAGGGAGTAATCTGTCCGAAGCAATTTATTATTAAAAAAATTTTTTTTTACTTTCTCAAAAACCCATCAACGCGGAAAAGAGCAGGCTGAATTTTGATGACTAATAAAACAAAATCCGAAGACCCATTTTCCACTTACTTTACCTCAAGCTCGCCTATTCAAGCTTTTGGGAATGACAGATGTGAGGAGTGGAGCTGGCTGCGTGGGCGGTGGGAGGGAGGTGTGTCCACGAGGTTGAGGGGAACCGAGACTGCGTGCGGAAGGAAGAGCCCTTCCCTGCCGCCCTTTCTCCCCTTTCCAGGGTAACATCTCTTGATCGATATGTCATTGTCCTCCAAGACTCCTACCTCTTCGTCGAGTATTTTATTTTTTTCCCTTTCATTTCTTTTACTCCTTTCATTTGTTCGGCTCCGCCAATGTCTGCCCACCGTCACATCTTTTCCTTCCCTTATGTCATCCGTCCATCCCGCTTCTTAACCCCCGTCCCGACTCCCTTCCTCGTTCTTTCACCTCCCTATAACATCAAGGGGGAAGGTTGGTGGTATTTGGGGAGGAGCGGGGTAAATGGGAAGGGAAGAAACAAAGTCAGATTTAACAAAAATTTAGCAATTATGTAGAATGTCATTCCGTGGTAGGGGCCCCGCCGACCGTGGTCCTATCATGGATCGAACTGGACGGTGAGTTGTCATTCTACGATTATCGAGATTCCATACGTCAGTTCTTTGTAAATATCCATATCTACCTGGTCGGTGCGAAAAAATACCTCAATAATATCGATATACCTTCGAAAGGTATAGCCCTAGGGCTTTTGGGTACGGATGCACCCCCTAACCATATGGCAATGGCACTAAAGGCGATCATCTCTTTGGGCATCGTAGCATCGAACTTGCTTCGCATCGCTTGACATTGCATTCGCACTGTACGACAGTGCGCGACTTGCGCGATCGTCGCGTCGCCGTGACGACCGAGAATCGCAATACCTCATCGCTTGAGAACATCGCAATCGATACACTGCTGCATCGTCGGCGGGGTAGAATCCCACCCTCCCATCTCCCTCCCGGCAACCTCCTCCTTTCCACCCGACCCCGTCACAACCGTCCCACGGAGGACCTCCTCAGCTCCGACTCTCAAACGAGCTGGAGAGAGAAAGAGAGAGATAGGGAGGGAGAGGATCGAAGGCTTTCGAGGGCGAAGCAGGGATGTTGGGAGAGAGAAAGAGGGAGAGCGAACCACAAGGAAGTAGCCAGCCACTATATCTCAACGCATTCCCTTTTCTGAATGCCCATTGGCCCAGAGGATTCGAAGAGCTAGCTAGAGCGGCAGGCAGGCAATAGCACTGCGGTCTGATTGTGTGAGTACGTATCCACCCGTCTCTCACCATTTTCCTCTCTGTCTCTCTCCATTCGCACACCTTGGCCTCCTGTTTCCCTCCCTCCTACCCTCCTGCTGCTCTCCCCCCTCCACCCAGACCCGCACACCTAGCTGACTTGATCGCCCGTAGATTGCGAAACACCCTCCATCCGTCCCGTCGCCTCCTACCCACTCCACCCAAGTTATTTCGAATGCCCCCCGGACTTGCGACCTCCTCACTCTTCCCACCGTCCGCCCAGCCTCCCTCTCCCCCCTTTCGCCCTCTTCAATCGCCATTAAGTTGCGGTGTCGTCTGGGTGATACGTGGATGTAGAGGCGAACTCCTGGACCTCGATTGTGTGTCTCTCCAGAGCAAGGGGCCGCTCTCCGTTGGACAAAGGTTGATTATTTGGTTTTCGGCTCGAGGCATTCTCCGAAAAATCGATATTTTCTGGGGATGTGGTGAACGATCTACCGAGACTGAACATAATAATTGATTAGCTCTCTTCCTGGACACACGATAACGCATGGCATTTCCCATTAAATCCCCAATAACCTGCAAAATGTATTACCCCCACTCCTCCCCCGATTCGTTGCTGATTGAATGTTTCTCCTCAAATAAAACTTAATTTGTTCCGTTCAAGTTTCTTCCCGCTGTATCCACGACAACAATATTAAATTTTATAGTATTCCAAATTAACAAACTCCAAGATGGCATATTTCAAGAAAGATATTTTCTATCCACCCTAATCTGGTCCTGACATAGAACGTATTGATTGACAAAGTTGATCTGTAGAGTTCCTACTTGTATTATTAATAATATGTTGAATTTCACAACATTTTTATTCATTATTCCGATACGAGTGTCAACTCTTTAAAAGTGATACTTAAATGTGACGTTTAAACTCGTATCATGCTAATGAACAATTATATTGATAAATTTTACTTAGTTTTAATATCCTTCAGCGTGATCATTTAATTTGAGCGGCATTACGACCGGATGGGTTCAATTCGAGGGAATGGGTTGCTCTGATTTAATCTTCCATAATCCCTTTCCGAAATTGTCCTCTGAGACAAATTGTTATTATATCCGTTTAGTTTGCCTTCTGCTTTCGGCTGACGGTAGATAGGCTAATCAGCGAATTTCAATGATCGACCAAAGGCAAGGAGTTCCTTCCAAGTATTGGAAGCAACGAGAGGAACCACTTCTCAATGAAGGAGCGTGGTAATGGATGTCGTTCAGAGCGTACAAAAACAGCGAGAAGCCATTGCATCTTGCCCCGGGAGCTTTACTACCATCGCCGAGTTTCCCAAATGCACGCAGTTTCTATAAGGATAACCCGCAGGGAACATTGTGGTAACTAGTTTGGATTGGTGTTCCCGAGGGCTTAAGGTCGTAAGTACAGGTATTTTAAAGCATGTTCCGTTAGAAGAGACATCCCATTTCCATGTTAACTCTCTTCTGGGCACTCCCAGCTCAAAGGCGAGCTTTAATACGTGCTGTGGTACCCAAAAACAACTTTATCTGTGTTCCTCCATCGACATGGTGACACACTTGTTGAAAGTTAGTACCTAGATGTGGAGGTGCTCTTTAATTATGCAACAAATCCGCTCGGCGACTTGATCCACTTTCTACAGCCAAGTAGTTGACATGAAAACCCGTTTTTATATGGTCTCGTTAAATACAATCGTTATTTAATATGAACGTTAACTTAATGTGGAAATTACTGACAAATCCGTCGTATATATGAGAGAGGAATTTGGCTGGAAGACTGCCAGGACAGTGTTAATTCTTATGTCAAAAAAGGTAAAGGCTACATCATGTGAGGATACAGAACAAAAAGTTTGATGCCGCGCGCAGCTAAAGTAGTTCTCAGAATCATCAACAAGAGTATGGAGAGCAAGGTAAATGATTACTTTGGGTTCAAGAAGGGGAGAGGCACGCGTGATACCATTGCAGCAATGAGACCACTAATTGAGAGGCACATAGAATGCAATCAGGACTTAATTCCGTGTTGAGACAATTTCGAAAAGGTGTTTGATAGAGTGTATTTGGAAAAACTAATGGGTATTTTATAGAAAACAGAAATAGATTGGAGAGACAGGAGGCTAATCCTCAACCTGTACATGTGTCAGACTCCTCAGGTACGAGTGGGGAAGTGAGAGTCCGGATGGGCAGTGTTAGGAAGAGGAATAAGGCAGGGTTTTCCATTCTCACCGGTGGTATTCAAAGTATATGTGGAGGAAATGATTAAAGAGGCGTGGGAAGAACTGGAGGTAGGAATGAAAGTGGGCGGGGAATTCGTAAAATCAGTTAGGTTTGCTGATGACCAAGCTTTAGTTTGTCAGTGAGGCAAGGGATTGCAAGCATTGCTGAGCGAACTGGAAATTCAGTGCGACAGATATGGGATGAGAATAAATTTATATTAAACAAATGTGATGGTCTTTTCTAGAAAAAGAAAAGCTAAGTCAAACGTTAAAATACGAGGACTGTCCAATAAATACGCGAACTGAGGCCATAAAAATATATCATGCAAAATTTAGTCTACATCCATTTTGTTTCCTTCAAAGTATTCTCCATTCGTTGCTACTCACGTATTCCATCTTCTTTTTCACTGTTCAAAGCACCCTTGGAAGTCCTCGGCAGTTGGGCTTTTTAGTTGTCTCGTCGTTTTTTGTTTCATTTTGCCCACATTCTCCCAATGATGTCCCTTCATTACATTTTTGCATTTTGGGAATAGGAAAAAGTCGCAGGGGGCGTGATGTAGCGAATTTGGAGGATGGTCAAGGATAGCGATTTAATTTTGTGCCAGAAACTGGCAAACAATCAACGCTGAATTTGCAGGTGCATTGTCATGGTGAAGCATCCATCCATCGCCTCGAGTCAAATTTGGTTGCACACGGCGCAAGCGATCTCTCAAACGCTTGAGAACTGTAAGGTATAGCTCAGCATTTACTGTATGTCCTTCAGGAAGAAATTCATGATGAATAACACCTTTGACATCAAAGAAAACCAGGGGCATGACTTCAAATTTCGATCGTCTTTTTCTTGATTTTTTGGTTTGATTGAATCCACTTGAAAACGGATGTTTTCTTCAGAGCATTATCACCGTAAACAGCTGTCAACATTTCAGTAATTTATTGATAACTTTTACGGCACCTCACCAAAAATTTGATTTTTATTCGTTGCTCCGTGATTTCGTCAATTTCCATTTTCGATAAACTGTAAAAACGAGGGCAACAGAAACAAGCATAACGCGCACCATACGCACAGCTCGACGATCCGCCAAGCACAGAGGGCTAATTGGGTCTCAGGCAACTAGCGCCGCTAGTGGGCGGGGCTATATTCCGCGTCATGGCCGCCAGATTACACCAGTTCGTGTATTTATTGGATAGACTACGTAGGAGTGCAAAAACTAGATCAGGTGAAACAATTTACGTAAATGTTTTTGGCCAAAATGGTCAAAGTAGTAGGGAAGTAAGGAGAAGAATTGCGCTAGGTAAAGACGCTTTCGCAAGGAGAGAATTGATGACAGGGACGTTGCGTAAGGACGTTAAGAAAAGGCTTGTTAAAACTTAGATATGGAGCGTAGTTATGTACGCTTTGTAATCATGGTCATTAAAGCAGGAATATTGGCGTAGATTGTAGGCTGTTGAAATGTGGGTGTGGAGAAGGATGGAGAAGGTGAAGTGGACAGAAAGGAAAACAAATGAGGAGGTATTAGGAATGTTGGGGAAGAAAAGGGGATCGATGGGAGACTGGAAAGATGCATGTATATCATATTGTTTGGCAGTGGCTCCTTATACGTATGAGCACCTGAATTTCACGTGGATTTCGCACCCTGAATTGTATAAAATATTGGTTATAAAATCCAAAATTAGTAATAAAATCCAGCTGTCGCCATCCATTTAGATAACCATCGATTAAAGGTCATGACATCTAAATATGTCAGTTTACTTTTTTATAATTATTCTCGGATATTCGATATATGCCTAAATTTATTGTTTTTCTGAAATTATAACAGCAGATTACTAGTGATTAGTTTAAATCAAAAGCGTGTTTGTCTGCGGACCACCAATGTTCCCATTCTTCAATATCTACTTTGTTATGCCCGGAAAGCTCCGTTGTCCTACGGTCGTCGTGATTCGAACTCCTCGTTATTTGACCTTCATTATTTCCATTCTTCAGTTTTCCATCCTAATCTACTCCCGAACAAATTCATCGAATAAACGTTTACCAAGTTAATGCTTAATTCCGTGGTTTTATATTGACTTTTTCAATCTTTTCCCTCGGTGATTCTTATTCTAATTCTTCTGCCGCGCCCTCCACTGATGTTCCACCGTGCACATTTTAAATGCACACGGATGCAAATCTATACTCTGGTGAGGGGCGCGTCACTTCCTGGTTATTCAAACTGGCAGGGCGGACGGGACAATACGAAGGTCGGTGAATTGCTTTCAAATCGTTCTTCGCACGACTCATAACGTCTATTAAAGCTTCGTTGAGCCCGACCGAGGATTTCGACTTGGAAATATAATGCAACAGCAAGCGCTCCAATCCAACCTCGCTGCGAACGGGGTCACAGAATCTTTTCTACGGATGAAGGTTCCGTTCCGAGAAAGTTTTAGACCTACGTGCTTCTTTTCACGCTGCCCGTTGCTTTTAGAATCTTTTCCACTCGCTAGGAAAAATCGTGCTGAACTTTTGACTATGGCTTGCTCAGTTTTCCATTGTCTGATGCTGTTTTGAGTCCTTTAAAACGGTGAAAAAAAGGTTCTGAGGTACCGAGGTTCTGCTCGTAACACATCTTTTTCACACCTGAAATGTGAATATTCCTTCAGAATCTTTAAAATTTTGGAAAATTTCTTCTTATTATTCCTTCAAACATTCCATAAAGATGAGGAAAAGGGATGATTTTGTTTTCTGAGAGAAAAAAAATGATAGAAACTTTATTTAGTGAAAAAAAAGGGACCTCTGAGTTTAGATATCACGGAATCAACGGATAATGAATGGATCCGCCGTGATTCCCTTAGGAAGTCTAGCGAGTTAATGAAATAGCCATTACTTAATCTGTGGAGGGCTGAATGATGATGTTTTTCATTAGTGTAATTGAAAAATAACTCTTACATTTCTGTCCACGTAATAAGCGTACATCGACTCTAAGCAGGCCAGAATGGAAAATAATTGTTTTTTTCTTTTCTTTAAAGAATGAATTATTAATTTTTTCGATCCAATATTATATTCTCTTGATTTAATCGAACACTGTAAAAGTGGGTCAGCGTAAAAAAGAACACTTTAAAATATGATGCTGAAGATTAAATAGATAGATAAAGTGAGGAAGGAGGACAAGAGCAGAAGACGAAAGGATAATAAGAAGAACTCTACGGCAAGAACAACTATATGAATCCGAAATATCATGAAGTACAGTGGATTAGCTATAAACATAATAGAAGTGATAATTGAAGGGAAACTTTCGCATAAAGTACAAGCGACAGGTACATGTGGCAAATTAAGAAGGACATGAAAGAGAAAAGCTATCAGGGGCGAGGGAATGGATAGAGGAGAGTGGAGGGCTGTAGTAAAACAATATTAAAATTTAAATACTGATGATGATGAATTAATTCGTTTGATCAAAAGTGAACACGTTCCTCTTAATTCTTCCGTCCAGAGAATAATTAGTAAAAATGTAGGCTGTGAACTAAGTTCCACGGAATCATCAGTCAATTAGTAGATAAATAAAGTAATATGTAATTCTTTTTCTTGTAAAAGATGAACTTAATTAAAAGTATTCATTACCAAATTAGAATTGATCAAGGTGCGGGTTAATTCACAGTAAATTAATTAAAATCGGAACATTTTAATTTGGGAATATTGTTTCATAGGAAATAAACGGGACTTAAGTCTCCTCCCATTTTTTTTAAGTCTCAGCTTCAGCCAAAAGTTAAATTTTTTCTGGCATGCAGTTTTTCAAAAATGTAATTTAACTTAAATATATTCTCCCGTTCTATTCAACGTTAGCATGCGGAATATGGGAGATGTGTTAAAAAAATAAAATAGCTCCGATTGACAAGCGTGCATAATTCAACCGAATTGTTATTTATTTTTTCTCATAGCTCATTAATACAAAGTGCATAAAAGTCCACATCCCAGGCTGTAAAAAATATCTTTTGGGCATTAGATGTTATTGTTTAATGCGTTTACTGATTTGTCATGCTGCGGAATACGATGGATATGTGTGCATTGAAATTAGCTTTTTTTAAATCTACTCACGAATCATTGCTGATGTGACTTCGATGTGAAGAACGCAGCGTGAACACAAAAGGTAGCAAACGACCTTATTTGAACCAACACATATAAACCCCAACATCCATGTTCCACATTATTTGGATTAATTAATTAATAATAATAAATTATCCATTTATTATTTTCCCCAAAGTTTGTGTAAAAAAATATAACGGCCAAACTACGAGGTCACGGGGGATCGCTATCTGTTCGCGTGATTTCAAATTATGCATAAGACTGAATTATATGCGTCGTTCTTTTAAAGTGATATGGACGGATTGGAGGAAATTGCGTGCAAGTAGTATTATTTTTTTTCGAATCATTATCGATCTCTTGCCAATCCAAACATTTTCCTCGTTTTCGATGCTTTGCCAGGTAACCCGTTTGTGGGCACTCTTCGCAGCCATAAAATAATGGTTCAACAATGCGTCTGTTGAACCCCACGTCGAAAAACAGCTGTCGTTTCCCTGTTGACGTGAGATAAGGTGTTGAAATTTTAAATAAATATACTATTACATGTACCTTCTATGATATCGTTGTGCAATTATATAGTATTTTTTAAATTGTAAATTTACAATTCTTTAAAAAATCCACGAAAATCCACTTTGATCACAAAATCTCCAAATTTCAATATTTTCCAGTAAAATTTAAGCAACCTACTCCGAAAATACTACCCTATGATATAATATGAATTAAAATGACGATTCTGAAAAAAATAGTTTATTTATTTTGAAGATTGAATTGCTTCATTTTAACGCGAATTTTAAGCTACCGAGGCGCTCTTCTTGCAATAACAATTTCTACGGAGTTGAACGGAACAAGATGATCTGACGAATTTCCACGCGCAAAATAGCCGTTGTCGAGCGATTTGCGCCAGTCCACTCGGTCGCAAATCGAGAGAATCCAATAAATCCTGGTACGAAACCCGGTATTGTTGTGACATTTCCTGCATTTCTTTGAACAGTGGAACGCTGGTCGTGTTTTTTGAAATTTAAGCATCGTCATCGAAAGGTCAGCAGTGCACTGGAAATTCGCGAATAGCCCGAGTAAATTGCGGAAAAAATCAAGTTTATCGTTTTAATCTGCTCTGATCCCAGTGGTGTCATTTAAGCAATAGTGTCACGTTAGGACTATTGAGGAAGGGAAACGGGGATCCACCGCTATTATTTTTCCTAGGAAATCACGGTTGACGGCAAAAATGGGAGAGCGAATACCCGGAAATGCGAGGGCCAAGCCGGCTTTGTGTCCATGGAACAAAGGAGGAAAGCCTCGGCGGTCATTATCAAAGGAAATATTTACTCAGCAGCACCCGGAAAAGGAAAAAATGGAAGAGTGGCCATTATGGATTGTGGCACAGAAACCCTAAGCGAGATGGAAAATAATTTAGTTGGAAAATAATTAACGAAAAATGAGATATGAAAGTATGGGTATTTCAGAGCTCTCTGCGTGGAGTGCAATGGGAATCCAGCGGAAGCTGCTGAATCTATAAAGCCACTAAATGATTTATAGTGAAGGGTAGGGGAATCAACAGCGAGAAAGAGGTAGTACCCAGCAGAAAACAGAAAAGTTAGCGATAAAAGAGAACGCGAGTGATGATTTATTAGTAATAGAGATGAAAGAGGATACAATGAATTCCGATATGATCCAGGTGTCCGTGTCTGTAGAATGTCACCAGAAGGTTGAAATGAAGAGATTAATTGCTCATTTAGAAGAAGAGTTGGGAACATTCCTGGATGGGAATACTTGACATGGGTGGGAGGGGGATTTGTGCAAATTGAGTAACGAAAAGGGGGGAAGATTATGGTGATGCAAAATGGGGGTGTAAAATTTAGAAACACAAAATTATCGCAAGTAAAAATTAACCAAGTTTTCCGGTAAAAATAATTAACACCGGGTTGAAATACTATAATGAGCGTATGTGTTTTTGCAGAATTCCGGGTAGTGCTGGAGAATATCAATCGCATTTTTAATAATATATTAGCCGGTCTTAGCCGTTATTTGCAGTAGTTACATTCTCGGAACACCTTGAAAATTTTAACACGAGAAACGAGAATTATAACTTGAGTGTTAAACACTCAAGTTCAAATTCTCGAATGTATTGCGTTAGTGCAGAAAAAATCATTTCCATAATTAGAATGCTTATTGTTTTGCGCAAAAAACACTATCGAATTTCATAAATTTTAATTTATTTGTTTTAGTATCGCAATTAATTAGGTATTCCACGTGGGGCTCTGCAATTATGTCGTTTTTCACATACAAGCTACAAACGTGCCGAATTTCAACTTTCTGGGTTTGGCACGGGTAACTTACACATTTTTAGGTTAGATGCAAAATTAAAAATATCTCGATAAATCCCCTCTGGAGGATTTAATTTTGAATCTGTTTATTAGATATATAATTTTAACTTGAAACTGAAAAGTTGAAGAAGGAAGTAAGTGCCAAAGTGAAATACGATTGTCTAAAATGGATTTAAAAGTGAGACAACCAAGGTTTTAAATTTTCTAATGAGGAAAATAGAATAGCAAGAGTAAAGGAGGAGGTTCTTGGGAAAGATATGACCAGAGTTGACGAAAAAATAGTATTGAGAGCAGAAAAAAACGGAAATAATTAGGAAGTAATGCTTAACAGTAGAGATGATAAAGAATAAATAAAGAGGAAGGACGAGATGAGTATCGATTTGGATAGTAAAAATACCAGTAATTATTAAACTCAGTACTAAAACTGAGGGGGTAACAGAAATGTGGAAATAGCAGTACGAGCATTTGTTGAAATATTAAAGAAACGAAAAATGAGACGTGCTGCACAAAAAAAATGATACAGCTCCTCAGTAAAAAAGGAGAAAATAGAAGATAGAGATAAAATGAAACAAAAATGTATTCAGATCATGAGTATATAATATTTGAAGGAATTATATTTTAAATTTATGAATTCATCTATCTCATAAAAAGAAAGAAAATCTACGAGTGGCTATAGTTTTTCCAAGGAATTCTAGACACGGAATTAGAAAAAGGTAAATGAAAAGGGAAATGGGGTATTTAGAATGGCGGAATTATAAAGGTATCGTATGCTTATTTTTATATTTTTAGGGTTTCATTTATAATAAATGAACTTCGACAGAAGGTTAGTTTTAATCGTAATTCCTGAAAGGTTAGAAATATGCGAGAACGATAGGGTCATAATGAATATCTCGCGTAAAGTAAAGGTAGTCCCAACTATTATTAACAGAATTTTCAGGCAAAAATCAAGCTTAGGTGAACGACAGTTTGGTAGAGTACGGCGAAAAAGCGACACTGCAATAGTAATGGGAAAAGTAATGCAAACGGAAGATGAAATATTATGCCTTCGTTTTCTTCAATGATTTATGGAAGGCGTTCGATGGCGAAATGATGACAAAAAATTCCAGAATGGGATTTAGCAGGATAGATAGGAGAGTCGTTCTGAATTTTTATTCACAATGAGTTGATGATGTTTAAATAAACACGATTGTAGTATTCCGGGCGTATATATGAGCGTCACACATTGTCCGTGTCCTATTTGACCGAGCCCCTCACCTCAGCTTGCACACTCGTGCGTAAATGGGATCGGCTTCTCACGGATAACGAGATGTCCCACACCACGCTCGCCTCCCCCCTCCTCGCCCGCAAAATGAAATATTGTCAAATATGTGCCGGCAGTCACGCATCCCTTAATCAAAAATGACCGCTTGGGCGGCTCTGTCCCACGCATACACTTATTCTCTCTTTCTCTGCTTCTCTTCTATTCAAGGTCGGTTTGAGTTTGCATTCCCTCCAGGTGCTTGCGCGTGGGCTTCCGAGAGAGAGAGAGATTGGTGTGACCGACACGCTGAACCCCTCACAACCGTGAATAAGCGCGTATCAAACGAGATTGGAAAGATGAGGGCGTTTTCCGTAATCCGGGTGTTCCTTCCGTAATATTAATTCGGCACGCCAGGAAACTTCACGCGGAATTTGGATCTCGTAGGAGGGGTTCATTGGACCATTATTAAATCATCGGGGAAGCTAGTGATGATTTTATTAAAAATTTCGAGTAAACTTTTGGAAGTGGATATTCGTGAAATTATTCTTCCACGAGAAAAATCTACGCTCGTACCGTAATGGGTGATCGGTTTATAGTCTACTTTGTCATTAAAAGTTCTCCGTAATCTTTTTCAGAAATGCGCTTTTAAGAGTTACAGAGTGTGTAGTTTTGGTAAAGACATTTTTTCCATTAAATTCTTACTGCGTCATTTGGAGCGTACATTGAGATTGGGTTTTTTTGTGGATGGCACAATAAAGCTTGATCTCAAAATAAAGTTCTAAAAATGACGCTCGTGCTTTGAAAGAAAAAATATTCTTTCGGAAACTACATCATGTTCAACACCCCATGCATAATCAGTTCTATTATATCGCACTTCGCCGGAAAGAGATTATGTTTTTTGCCTACAGTGCACACAAAAACTGATTTATATATTATGCTACCTTGGTACTGCGCCGTTTTTCGATGAATTCCGCGAAATTCCTAGGTAAAAAGAAATCTCGTACAGTGAGTTGATAGTTATAATTAGGAAAAAGGAAATAATGCCTAATGATGAGATGAATAAGACCCAATTACGGTGGAATACCCTGTAAATATCTCAAGCATTAAGTTGGCAGTTGATCTACAACGCAGAAACGTTAGCTGCAAAAGACCGCGATAGGTGAAAAAATATTTTTTTTATATTAAAAGTAACCTAGAATGTTTTTATTTTTTATTTAACCTTTATTATATTATTCTATTTGCTACTAGCAGCTCGTCTCGGATTCCTAGTGAAGTATTTGGTACTCATATACCGTAGTACATTTAGATGTAGTTAACTTTGGCATTTTTATCGATAAGTAACATTTAAAGAAAACTTAATTTTGATGTTGCACCCCCGGTGTGGAATTATCCACTCCCACTCAACCTAGTGGCGGCTTGCAGGGTACTAATCAGGTTTGAACATTTAGGGCGATAGGAAAATGACCTGTTTTTTTCTGAAAGGTATAAAACTTGTTCTCTATTTTCAGAAGGAATTAACTTTTTCCCTTGAACTTTTTGAAATTTCTCCTCTCGATTTCTCCGACCGATAATCTCTAAAAGACATTGCTTTACATTTAGCTGACTTACAAGTAATGAAGGGCAAACAATTCAAATGAAAAAGAACTTACAACACAGAAAATAGAAAACAAAAAACATCTGAGTAGGTGGTGGCATCCTTTGGAGACGGCATTTATGTCGACGACGACATAATGGGTCGATACTATTCATTTATCAAACAAGCCATCCTTTTAATTAAGCTTTAACTTTACTTTTCCTTTCATGCAGATGATTGCAAGAAAAGTTATTGGAAAAATAGACAAAAATCCCAATTCCCCTCGTGGTGAAACACCCGTGTTGAGTGTGGCTCGACAAACGAGCTGCTGCCGTTGCTAACCGTGTCGAGTCACACTCGACATCCGATTGCAAAAGGTTAACTCTCACCGAGGTTAGATCTTTGAACTCGAATCTCTTGGCACCCTCTTCCGACAAAATTGGAGTATCACGTTTTTGTTGTGGATTTCCCGATCACGAAGATGAAGAAATTCATATTTTTGAGCGACTGAAACTTTCCAAGAGGCATCGTAGTTCAACCGATAGAGGGTTTGACTGCTGAACGGAGAGCCCGGGTTCAAATCCGAGTGACTCTGTAAACCCTTGGCTTAATTCAAAATGTGTGATTATTAGAATAACGCAGGCACTGGGAAAACGAGCGGTAGCAGAGGGAAAACAACTGGCCCCCGTGTCCTCAAAGTGTGATTTTGGCCGTTAGGCTTAAATTACTAATTAGATTAGATCTACGCTCACCTAACCAGCATATCTAACCAGTCTTCGAATTGATTTCTGTGGTTTAAGTTCCTTTCAAAATTACTGCCACTGTTTCATATGATCTTCATTTTATTGGATTCGCAGTTACTATTCATATCCCTAGGCCGAATTTTCATTCAGCTTCAAAGTTTTAACATAGGTGTTAAAATACTTACGATTTTAGGAGTTTGCCGTTTTTCCTGATCAATTGTCGCCTACGTAACGTATTTCACGTCTAAATTGGGCTGCATTGGCCGTCGTCATTACCTGAATCCTTGGCCGTAAACCGAAGGCGTGGGCAACCCTGGCTCATTACTATCAGATAGCTCTTAAGTAGATCGCATCGAGACGTCAGGCATGTGTCATTTTGATGTAATTCCCTCCTGAAAGTGTACTCCATGAAATAATGATGAAATTGGGTCTTCTCAAACTAATTTTTATAGAAAATTACATCGAAAAAAATCCAATATACAGGTATTATGCATAATGGACACAGTTTCAGGCGTAACATGATGAAAGAAGATACTTTGCTTCTCCACATAGAATTTTTTTTATTACGACCTAGGTGTCGTTACTGCGTGACGGACATGAAGTTGTTTCTCAAGACTGTGTTATGCATACTCTTACGGCAGCGGAGAACAGAGCATCAGAATAATTATGGATTATTGACACAGAAATACATATCGTTCTCACGAAACACTGTTATCAAATATGCCATTATACTTGTATAAGAGTTATAATAGTGCTAAAAAAGCAGAATCCATCCCCTTTTCTAAAAATGATATTTGTTGGCCAAAACAGCCAATTTCGCATAATTTCGAAAATCGTCACATCAAAATTAGTCCAAGTTAAGTTTTTAAGTGAGTGCGCTTCAAAAACCAATTCGAACCAATTAAAGTGGTCAACTGTATATCCCCATAATACCATTTGCAAACTACGTATTACTAGATTTTGCGTTAAGTTTCATCAGTCGCCATCGATACATGAACTAAGGGGGCACTCATGTAGATCATCATGACGATCCAACCTTCTTCATTTCAGCGACAGCAGATTTTGGGGTTTCAAATGTACTGCGATATATTGATTAAGTAAAAAAATCTACTTTCTGCTCAGGGTTAGAAGGGGTATACATGGCTGCTTGGGATTGTCTCATTTTCAGTGGTAATAGACGGAAGATTTTTTTCAAGAAAGTTTCGTGATTAATGGCCGTATTATTTATTTCATCAACCGATACTGCTTTCACCAAATTGAATTCTAATGGCGCGTCTCACGCGTCTTTTGGTGAAATTCGCGGAAGATTATTGAAAGAGCATTACACTTCATGAACCTTTGACCCGTTTCTTGTTTTGGTTACGCTTTGACTTTCTCTCTTCCATTTGAATCTGGTCATAAAATGAGCAGGTATTTCTAGTAGATTTCGAAATCAACGAATTTTCCGAAATTTAGTGAGAGGTAAAAAGTATGACAAATTTGTAAACAGGATTCCAGATATGTTTCAAGGCTTTATGTAAGTATAAAATCATCATCAATTAATGATGAAAGAAGACACTTTGCTATTCCAAATGGAATTTTTTAATACAACCTAGGTTTCGTTACAGCGTAAAATCTTCAGGTCTGAAGTTTCGGAAGATGTTACGCTGTAACGAGACTTAGGTCCTAATAAAAAAATTCTATATGTAAAAGCAAAGTGTCTTCTTTCATCATGAAGGATTTTCCCCATGTAACGCTCGAAGCTGTGTCATCATCAATTAAATTATCCCAGTAAACCAACATCTGACCAGTGCCTTGGACATAAGCGGGTATCGTGATCAGAGGGATTAGGAGAATGATATCAGCAATATATACATATATGATGGCAGGGACTTTGAGTAAAGACGAAAGGGAAACATAAGTGCTGCCTTTGATCTGGGGCGTAGCATTGTACAGTTTCGAAGCTTTCTGCCTCTGGCGTCAGACGATTAGGGCTAATTGGAGGATTTTGAGGTGTAGGAATGGAGAAGAGGAATTTTACAGGGAGGGGGCACTTCGATGTGGATGAGTAAGAGATTGGTGACAATTTGAATAAAATAGAAAGATTGGATGGAGAACTTATTAACAGACAGATGGGTATGGAAGGTTTTGTTAGAACGTTTTGTTAGTAGCTATTAAAATGGAAGAGGAAAGGAAAAATGCACATTAAGGAACGTTTATATGGAGTATGAGGGGTTGAAGAAGAATTTAATATAAGAAATAAAGTGTCTAAATAATTTAGAAGATCTTCAAAAGTTGGGGTCATTAAAGATTAATTTTCTTGAGCCTAATGTACCTATAAAACAGTGGTACACCTACAAGAATTTATCAATACATCTAAATTATACATTCATTTTATGGAAGAAATAAAAAGACTCTTGCATTAATATCGAGTGACTACACATACTGTTCTATATTGTCACATACTGTCACTACACATTCCTTTTATGACAAAATAATCTAACCCTGAATCTATTATTCTCCAAAGATTTTCAATCTCGCAGTTAAATAATTATAGGGGATATACTTTTATTATTCAAAACATCTAGTCGTTCCCTTTGTCCTTGGAAGCATTTCCTTCCTTCCGCTCTCTGTAAGGATAGCTTGATGAATAGAGAGGACGGGGCTGCGAAACAAAGTTGAGGGGGAGAAAGGTGGAGGATAAAAGTGCTCGCTTGGACTCGTGGAAATAAGAAATCGGTAACTCCGACATTACAGGCAAACTAGAGAGTTTTCATATATTTAACACCCTTGAGTCCAACCTTTAACGGGGATCTTATTTTAAATTATTATTATTAAATGAAACTATTACAGTTTTTTCACACATGTACATGTAATTATCACGTAATTCTTTTGAATCTCTCCTTAAATATATTTACATTGTTTGGGAAGGATTCGAATAGTTCTGTAGACTTCTCCAGTCAATGGTTGTTTTTTTAAGAGATTATTTTTTTTCATTATTTCTTTGCGCCCGGAATTTCACCTTGTACTATTTCATTTCTCCGTAAAAAGTTAGGATTTCCCTCGTCCTTCCTTGATTCTTCCAAAGCTTTATCTCCGTTAAAAGTGGAACATCCCACAGAGTCTGCTTCTTTTCTCCTAAGTAGTAAAGATTCCCAGAAAAGTATTTTTAACACTTCTGTCATACTCTCCGTCCTCCCGTTCTTCCCCAATACGCATCTTACAGCTTTCTATGTACCTTCTCCAGGTTTGCCATGTGACCTTCTTCATGTGGGTCCCATACTTCTGATGGGTACTCTAAAATTAGTCTTGCTGTGGTCTTATACGCCTTTTCTTTGGCTGTACTACTGCTTCTTTTGAGGTTTCTCGTTGCCCCATGCAGAGATTTAAAAGCCTTCTTAGCAATAAATCTCACGTTTGGCACCCACCCTATTTCTTTGGGTAAAGAAAAACCTAAATATTAACAGCTATCATATTTAAGGATGACATATTCAGAATATTTTTAGTACCTTTTGATTAAATTTACCTGGTTGCTAAACATGTTGGATTGGCAGTTACCAACATTAATGTCCATCCCATTATTTGGTACCCAATCAGTCATTTTATTTACATTACTTTGCAGGACTTCGCGATTGCTCCTATTCTCAACTTTTCTGCCGATAATGCCGTCGTCTGCAAAAAGTCTATTTTGAGAATTAATTTTAGCCGGAAGGTCATTAATGGGGATTAAAAAATAAAAGCGCTCCAAGGACGCTACCTTTTGGAACAGCCGACGTTATCCTAGCAACATCGGAATGCATATCTCGTAATCCCCTGGTCATAAAAATTTTGACCCACGAGGTTACTCTTCCGTCTGTCTTTAACGGTAATTGACCCTTGTTGAGCATAAAGCGATCATGGTCAACTTTGTCAAAAGCTTTTGACAGGTCGGGTATTATGGTAAACACTTCAGCTCCCGCATCTATAGACTCTTTTAACATAAATCTAATAGCCTTGTTTAGCTTCAAAGAATATGCTCTTTATCCTTAAATACAGATGACTTTATTTGACGTAAATATAATGAATAAATAAAGATACGCTTAGCGTATTTTGACCACACAGAGAGCGCAATATAAATTTATTTTCATTCATTGAGTGTTACTCTATTGTTTGGCTACTGATTTGGGAGGTAAATGTAATGAATAAGAATAGGAGTAATGTAGGACAATTTGCGGTTTGTTTTCGGTAACGTGGCCACATTTAGAGCATACGTATGGTACGTTGTATGGGAACTGATGGAGTGCAGTCTTTTGGGCATATCGTTTTGCTATTAACTGTGGGGTCGAATCCCATTGATGAGATCAACTTCATCTAAATTCCAAACGATACTATTTCCTGGATAATAGATCCGTGGGAGAACGTATGTTGGAACTGGGAAGTAAACTGGCCGACTTGCCCAGAAACTGCGCATTTCACTTGCCCTAAGACTTAATTGTGGGCTATCTCTAAATCTCCAACCTATCCAAAATCAAACAAAGGGTTGATTTACGGTTGGATGGACGCAGGACATCTTGGAAAAAGGGTTGCTTAAGGGAGAATAATTGAATTTCATTGGCCCTTTAAATTTGAGGATGTAGTTGGAAGCAGAGTGAGCCGTGGTGTTTCAGGTTTACTGTTTGGAATAGTGACGCCATATGCGAAATGAGCATTCCGGGTATAGAATTTGGAAAGCTGATTCGAGGAACTCACACTCACCGCTAAGGCTTAGGGAGTCACCAGCATCCCAAACCCACTCCACTAATTAGACCATTAGAGTAAAAATAATTTGTATTTCGTACTAACGTACCCACTTGCTCCTCTTATAATTATTACTAATGGTAATATACCTATTAAGTAGGCTTTGGCTGGACACCCCGACAAACCATTGGTTTAGTTCCAAGCCGTCCTTAATAACGAACCCTACACTACTATAAAGCCTTCTTCATGTATGCGTACTTTCTTCCTCCCTTAATTCTGTCCAATTAAACAATTATCTTCCTCTCCCTACCTTGCTATCATAACATTCTCCCTCCCTATCAGTCTTCAACGTTTCATCTGCAACTAAAATTCTCTGCATCTACCTTTCCTACCTCCTTTGGATTTCTGCCAAAAATACCCCCTTCTCCCACACCGTACCAAGTACTTCTTAGTTTGTTTTCTTTTTAGTCCATTTCACCTTTGGCATCCTTATCCACGACCACACCTCAAAAGCCTCCTCTCTTTGCCTATCATCCTACTTCAACCACCATGTTTCCGCACCATACCAAAACCACTCTCCATATCAAAATGCTAAATAATATTTTATTTTTTTCCTTGCAGACAGGTCGCTATCATCAGCTCCCTCTTCTTTTTAAATGTTTATCTATGTAAAGAAATTCTTCATCTGCCTCTACTGCTTTGATCAGACCTAAGTTTATTTTCCCCCCGCTTAATTTTCAATCAGAACATGACCAACAGTAACATTTTTGGTAGGAAGACTAAATTTTCATCATTCCTTCCTTGATAAAATGAGTTTAATTCGAGATTAGAAGACGACCTATTTCAAATTTTTTATAGAAATACTATATTGTCATCTGTCTCTCCTTTATAAAACAATTTCGCTATTCCCAGAAATTGCATAATTGGTTTTTGATACAGTTTTGTGATTGCCTACTTATGCCTCGATGCAATTTCATCTTATAATTCTATCATTCGCTCTTCAGAATACGGACCAAGTAGAAAAACGCTGGCGCAAATGTCCAAATGTTCTTCGTTTAAAATTTTCGATCATGTCTATCCTTGTACTCGTGGGATGCATGTCGTGAGGTGGACCTGAGTACTGGGTAAATTTGATGAAGAGGTCAAAGAGAAATGTTATCTGTCGTTGGTTAGTACCCGTTTATAATACGTTGCTAGGATATGAAATCTTCATGAAGTTGGATTGATTGAAGAATCAGATCGCGTGTGGTGTAGAGGATTTAGATTTGTAAAACGTTGTTAGGATTAATTGAGCAGCGTATCAAAAATATTCGAGAAGCTATGCTGGGAATCACTCACGGAGAGAAGTTTAAATTACAAATAAAATATCTTGCATAAATTGCAAGGGTATCTCTTTAGCAATAATTTTGAAAATTTATTATTATTAGCCCAATCGGACTACGGTAGGAGAGATCATTTCAATAAGATTAGAGAGATTAAGTCTAGAACAGGATAGATTTAAAATGCCATTTTTCCCACAAATGAAAGATGAGGGATCAGAATAACTTTATCCGACTGCGTTACGGGGGGGTATTAATTCAGATCAAAAGCAGTCTGCTGTGTAATGACCCCCTGCCACACGCCCTATAAATGGCTTGGAAGGTGCCATGTATGTAGAAGTGTATAGTACAGCGATGAGGGTGAACTTTTCGTAAGTATTCACGCTGAAGCGACGTCACCTGGTATGTAGGCACACGGATACTCGACGCGGAAGGGGAGGATAGGAGGGGGGGATAGATGCTATTGAGATATAATGCACGGACCCAATCAAAGGCTGGGTGCCCTAAAAATCCCCTGCCACGCGCACATGTGGGCGGATCCCGGGTACGTTGCAGATGTTTCTTTTTTAGGGGAGTGGCGGTTATGCGATGGGAGGAAGAGGAAGGAAACGGGCGTGCGGAATGCGACTTATCGTTAGCGGTCTTCTTTTTTTCATCTTGTGTGCAGATTTCCTCGTGCTTCTTTTGAGAAAGGGATGTTCCCGCCACGTGGCCCGATGAGGAACCTTGAGTATGCTATCCGGACGTTCCAAGTCTCGTTCCCCTGTCCCGGCCCCTCCGAAGAAATAATTAGTCTCGACATTTAGTACTCTTATTCCACGCCTGCCTCTGTCACAAGTCATTAAAAATCGCCGTAAAACTGAAATGAATAATTCGAAATTGATAGTTCACCCGTAGTCGGGAATCGATCGATTCTGCCGAGCTTAGTTCTTTACCGGTGTTTTTCAACCTTTGTGTTAGCTTTTAAATTCCAAGTGTTTTGCCTGAGAAGAATGGTATTGACTTAGAAAATCAAATGACGCGTTTAAGCGTTAATTAATTTTCCTCGTGGATAAGGAGCGTTTGGAGCCGTCCTTGCGTTCATCTTCCGCTTTGAGGGAACGTTGGCAACTTCCTGCAGCTTAGCAACAAGAGGCCCATTATTGATTTCCTACCCACACTCCGCTTGCAAATAACAAAGCGCGAAGCATAGCAACAGTATAATTATCACCCGGGGAGAATATAATCCCACGTAGATTAATTGGAAGGCGTATTGTAAAGGAGAGATGACTAGATGTGGTGTTCCTCTGACGCGGTTGAGAGTATATACGGGATAAATGCACATGTGAATTTGTTAGAGCAAGTAAGTAAATGACCAACTCGAGGAATGGAATCATTGAAATTCATGAAATGAATCTTACGTCGTATTTGTAAAGAGTATGCCTACAAATAATGGCTGTCGTGAAAATGAGTGAAAGTAAAGACACCATTGAGGTAATTTTGAAAAAATAAAATCCAAATACATGGCAGTCATCAAAGAGAAAATCGGGGTACGCACATTGAGTATATAAAATTGTAATGGGCCGCGGCAGAAATGAAAAGAAATGATTACCAACGTGTACAATTAAAACTCACTCCAAATGCCAAACACAGACGATACTCGGACGTTATTGTAGTAGTAGTGGTATTTCGGGGAGGCGACCGACTGCTGAGGTTATTTGCGCCATAGGGGATGGACAGGAAAGTATGAAAGATGGAGAGAAACACGGCGTCGGCATTAGCCTACTCTTTACGAAAGGCGCCAAGGGGTCCGCAGCTTAACGTCCCATCCGACGGACGACGTACTCACTCAAAGTGCCCTCCACAAAGCACCTAAAATAGGGATCGAGATACCTCTGAAAAATATTCAACACCGCCGGGATTTGAACCCGTGCTCTTTGGGTGGGATGCCAGTACGATAGCCACCGCACCAATCCCGATCCCCTCGACGTGATTCTAAGAAATAACACGAGATAGGATAATGCATTAAATCTAATCCTTTACTCAAATTCAAGTGGTATTAGTATGTAAGTGTTTATGTCAACTGTTTCTCGAACACGACTCTAACGATTTTCACGAAACATCATATCCTTTAGGTTTTTTTGGTGCGAGAAATTTATTTAAACTATGTTCCAGGCTTTCTCTTTGGGGAATTTCTTCGGGTCTAAAGTTAAAAAAAAACATTGCACTCCATGGTTAGACACCAGAGGAGAGAATTTAAACGAGGATTTAAATGAGAACCCAAAATGATTCCGATCGCACGCTGGTAAATAAAAGGACGAGGGCCAGCAACATTATATTTAAAGGAATAAAGGGTAGTTATTAACAGACGGCGTGAATAAAGTCACTATCCTTTGAAGATTTTCCGAGAGGGTGTCCAGTGAAAATATTACGGCAGCAAACGAAGCCCATCAAACACCCGATGGATGAAAGAGCGATAGTTCGATTTTACAAAATATAATCGCGAAATAGCTCCGAAGCAAGAACACAGAGTAACTCCTTGATGTTGTATAAGTACCGGCTATGAATGCTATATCATCTGAATGATTTGGTTGACGACACCGCCAATGATGCCTAAATCCTTGTCTTTGAATCAAGATTTGATTTGTCTTTCCTCGATTTGTGGTGAGCTGACATCACCCCCATCTAACAAGATGGCGGCAGGCAAACAGACGGAGAACCAGGCTCTACCGCCGTTGTGGGGTATTCTGACTACGAGTATAGTCCACAGGGCGGGCGAAGGAGAATAATGAAGTCAGCAAGAACTTTGATCCAACCCGTAAAAAAAGCAAATTTATTCGATTTTTGGGTAATTGGTACTAACATTATCAGTGATATCATATCGTGGAAGGCGTCTAAGTTCTCCATGTGAGGGTCCACTCGGCCCATGATGGATCTGCCGCAGGAAGATCCAGGTAGTTATATACGAATAATATTAACCCTGATATCTCAAAAAATACGAAAGCTGTTCGCTTTAACGGGGTTAAGGATGGCGCGATGGTTAGTTTACTGTTTCTCAGCCTGAGGATCCGGGTTCAAAGCCTGGAGGTAGCCGAATTTTTTAGAAGTATCCAGATCTATACGAGAAGGATCCAGATCTTACTAAGGGTGCCTTGAGGAGAGTACTTCGAGTTGAGTGCGTCGTCCGTCGGGTTGGACGTTAATCTGGGGACCCTTTGGCGCATATCGTTTACAATCAGGTAATGTCGACATTTCTCTCCACCCTTCCTCCATTCCCTGTACATCCAACCCCTTAGGAATAGTCCACCTATCCTTAATGGCGAAAATGACCCCAGCAGATGGTTGCCTCCCAAAATAACTGCTACGGATCGCTTTAAGTAATCTGATCTCTGTTCTTGGAACTCGATACGCTTATAGGCGAAGTCAGCACGGATTTGGATTAATAAGAGATAATGTGAAACAAAATTGAGCATTTTATTTAATAAAATTATAATACCAAGAGAGAGGAATGTCTTTTTTGTGTTATTTTTAGATTCCAAGATGTCTCTGAAGAGGTTCCTCAAAGAAAGAAGATAAACTTGAATTCAATGATATTAATGAGAAAATTGGATTGAGAAATTACTATATCGCCGTGGGCATTAGACACACATTGATTCTATGGACTCAAAAGATCAAATCTTTGGTAGATGTAGTCGTGTTGGAAAGAGGTAGATGAAGCATCCTTCATGGCATAAGGAAATTTGATACGATGATCTGACTGTTCATAAGATACATTAAGCACTACATTTCCCGTACCAGGAACATTGGGCCATCGTTGATATTACGATGTTAAAGAAAAAAATAACATTCTCAGATTTTTAGCGAGTTTTTTTAACCCGCGGTTTAGAGAGCATTTTGTGTTCCCGTGTAGCTTTTGGGGAACATGATTTTCAAAAGGCTTAGAAATTAACGCTTCCGGAAAGGAAATCTCTTTAAAAAAAAAAACATTTAATCCTTTGGGAAAAGGATTTCACTTTCGGAGTGAAGCGAATTCGGAGGAAAAAGTTCGGCACTTTCCGGGTAATACTTTCCTGGAAGATGTGAAACTGATTTTAGATAGAAAACTTCTTCCGGTTATTCCGGGAAGGGCAACAATAAGTGTATACACCTTGCAATCTCTTTTTCTTGGCACTATGCGTATGGATGGATATCTTCCCGAAAGAATTAATTAGGAAAGTTCCACTTTAAATTCCCTCGATGTATAATCTTCAATATTCGAAGAGTTGGAACGAATGATGCCGAAGAACTAATAATTATCGCACCCTCTTCACTGAATAATTGGCTGTTTAAAGGTGCCTCCAAGGACAAGACGTGCAGAAATTCAACATAAAGATGACGATTTGTGCGTTTTATTTTTTTATGCATCAGCCATTTCTACGTACTCCAAAGAATATTTTCGAACGTTAATGTGGAAAAAATTTGCCTTAGGAGCTTACATGTACAAGTGTCCTTGTATATCCTGCACGTAGAATAAGTGACGTCGAGTGTGCCTGATAATATTTAGCAGAATATTTTGCAAATTGGTGTAAAGGATTTACAGCCGGCTGCAATGAAATGAGAAAGAACGCCATTTCGATGCCCCCTGCGTGTCCATCAAAGAGTAGTAGTTATAGGGGGACGAACGAAGGCTGAGGTCATTTGCGCAATTATGGATAGGTGGGTATAAGTTGGTTTAAGCACGGTATCCAGGATATGGGGAAAGGGTGGAGAGAAACCCAGCGTCGCCACTGGACTGCTCTTAAAGAAAGGCTCCAAAGGGTCACAGAATTTAACGTCCCATCCGGCGGACGGAGTACTACTCTGCATTAAGTGCTTTCCACATGCCACCACAAGTAGAAATCGGAACACCTCTGAAAAGTTCTGCTTACTCAGGTATTCAAACCTGAACCCTCGGGGATGGGAAGCCAGTCGGTAAACTAGCCGCCGCACCGAACCGGCCGCTATATAAAGGAGGCTGCATCAAAATGGCGAGTTTATCATTAAACAGTTTCAAGACGTAAAAGTCATTTGACTTGACTGGGATTCCTCAATGTCCGGCCGAGTGCTTTATCCAGCCAATCTACCGAGGATTCCCCTTTTAGTCCGTTATTTAATACGTATTAGCGGATGACTCCGTTAAAATTTACTGCCGTGGCATCACCCGCAGTTTATTTGAATTTGTAATGTGAAATTTATTTCATTTTAATAATTTTTTCTGCTTTTGTAGTCTTCACTTCACTCCATCTAACGATTATGATAAAACAAAATCTTCTCGCCCTAGCTTTCATAAAATAGTGCATTTAAAAATTCCAAAATTTTATACTTGCTCCTATGGCAGTGGAGGACTACCACCAGAAGGATTATAGATTAATGGTGCAGAAATAAACGTCATTCTCGCGAAAAACTATACACTTGTGAATAGTTATATAGTATTTGTAATTATGTCAACAAAAGAGAACCTATCCGCTTTTGTTTGTATAATATTAGGTAATAAACTTCTGGGGAAAAACAGTCGAAATCGTATAGTTTCAAAACTTGACGCCTCAGAACTTGTCCAAAATAAGTTGGGATAAAATAAGAATTCCGAGGATGAAGGAAACATATCCAACTCTAATGACCATTAATTTGCCCCCTTATGCCCTGCACGAAGGTGCTCGTTGATATTCTATCAAATTTTCTTGGAATTTCATCGTTGCAAGCGAAGAGCTGTTGAGAAATTATTAACATCAAGTGTGGCAGGAGAGGATGAGAGCTAACTGCGTGGACTATACACGACTGAAACGTGATAATATAGAGGATAAGAAATGCGATAGTTGACAGCTATTTAAAATTGCTGCAGTGCAGAATTAGCTTAAAAATCAAAGTATATATATGTATGATTATCAACGGACTTCGATACTAAAACCCTTCGAGGAAATCTACCACTTCGTCTCTTTATCAATCTGGTGAGCGGAATGGAATAGAATTTCTCAACCAAAAGAATAATTTATTTGGAATGAAATAAGATCTTTGTGGATGAAATTAAGAATACAAAGTAACTTTCCACTGTCCTTTATTAGCGTACAACCGGTATGGTATGTATTACTTTGTATTCTTAATTTCATTAAAATGAATTTCCACAAGGTTGAGCCAGAAACAATTGAATATCTTTTTGGATTTCGCAGATTTTTATAAGAAACTTAAAATGACCAATTTAATCGACCAGCAGACATATTTCCAGGTTATTTTCCTCCAATTGTTGCTCCTGTGCCTAAATTTTGATTACGTTTAATGCTAAGGCGAGCCAAGCCTAAGTTAATTAAGTTTTTGCGAGGTTTTTTATTAAGATTATCGCGTTGAAGCTTTATGAGTTCTAGGGTCTAAATTTTTGGAACACCTGGTTCTAAATTCGTCACCCATATTTCACGTGATTAAATCTGTTATGAGGTATTTACATCGTCGGAACTTCCCTCCTCCACCCAACTCTTCCCACTGGAAGAATATGTCCGATATCTCGTCTCTGGTGTGTCCTCTCACTCACAGAATGGGTCATTCCTGTTTTATATTGATATACTCTAGCTTTGTAATTACACAGTATTTTATTTGGACGTGGTTTCCGACGCTAAATGTCATCATCAGGTAATGATTCTTACAAACATCCATTTATATATGTTACACTCAGGTAGAGAGGTTAGTAACCTGTATAAAGATGGATGTCTGTAAGAGTCAATACCTGATTATGACGTTAAACGTCGAAACCTGGAACGTGTCTAAATGAAATACTGTAGAATTAAAGAGTTATATTTTTTTATTGTGAAATGAATGAATTCCATACAGTCACGCCTTCAACAACCAATTTTATTATGAGTCATCCCTGGTCCAAATCGGAAACCGTGGGGGATTCTTTGTTAGGTATGGAGAGAGAGAGTTCAGGGCGATCGGGGCAAGAATCTGCGAGAAGAATGAAAGAAATGCTGAGTGCGGGGACACTCAGGGGAAACTCCCCAGACTCATCCGCTCGTTTCACATGTGATTTTTTTTCCGGAGAGGAAATACCGCTAAATCGAGGCAGACGAAGCGATATATTTATAAGCCGAACATTCCCCGGTTAAGGGCGATGAAACATGACTTGGAATCGAAGGACGAAGGAAGGGCCACACTCTGACCGGTGGGAAGGTGGAGGGGAGGCGCAGGGAAGGAACTTCGACTTGGGGAAAGGAGTGGGGGGAGTGACAGGAGGGACGGCGGGAAAGATATTCCTCGGCCCTTTCCGGGAAGCGGAGTTCAAAGTCAGTTGAGAGGGCTCATGTTTGGAGCTTCAGGCAACAGATTCATACCCATAAGGGGCTATGATAAGAACTTCAAGCAAACATCAATCGCATGACATTATAAGTTCTCCGATATCACATCCTCTCATATGATTACAGTTTTCATAAGCCGAGGGAGCGTAATTTATTGATGGCGTAACTTTCTCAATTACTTGAAGTACCATGATTTGAAACTACTCAAAGAGTCTTAGAAAATGGCGTTACGGAAATTCAAATGTGGGTCTGCTGAAAAGATGGAAGGGACAAAATGGTGCGGACCGCCCGTTTAGTCACTGGGCCGAGTTGAACCATGGGACACCTGAATTCTCAAATTTATCTTAAGGCTATGAATTGCTCTGAAATCAAGGTTGGGTGATTTTCACGGGTGCGGATTGATGGACACCATATTGAATCTTGAAAAAGGTCCCGGATATTCATTCCCTTCCATCCTTTAGACTTGAAATGATTAAAATGCACCAGGAAGCGCCATTGGGAATTGAAAAATGCATGAAGGGGAGAGGAGGACTCAGTTCGGAGGATTGGATGTTAATGAGATGTAGGAAAGTTTGCGAAAGTACCCCGCATCTGTTTACGGCATCGGCATAACAAATCAGAAACACGGGAGTTGTAAAGCCTTCCATCTCAGTCACAAGTCTGATTCGGAGCACAACACTGCAAGTGAGGGGGAATCGCTACTTATGGAGTACCTCCTCCTTGATAGACTGATCTCTGAGGCTGTATCGATGTGGATTGAAAATTAATTTTCCATTAATGGGGTACCACCATAATGAAACGTCTTACATTTATAATTTAGAGTTGCGCCACGGAAATCAGGATTTCATACCAATCCCACATTACCACCTCCGAATATACTCATGTTTGTCGCGAGTATGAATTGTACTAGGAAAAACGAACCTCTCTCATGCTATCCCATCAGGTTTAATCAACCAATCAATTTTAATGCTCCAATAGGTGCCCATTCAAAATTTTAATTTTTTTTCTTCTTTCTTTTCCAGGTGGGTGTCGCTTACGTTCGCTGTAATTCCTAAACTGATGGTTAAGTTAATGAGTGAGTATACATTATCAATTGAATTGATGTCGGTACTATATTTAGTTCAAACGACGATTTGTACGAGCTTCATCCATGCGATTCAAGTACGCACTTTCGAGGGCTGCAATGCGTAAGATTTAGACCGCAGAGTATTCGACTATTGATTGAAATGTCTCAGGTTCAGGTACAGGCGAGGCCTGCTTGATTTTCTGGCTATCAGAATTTCTTGGGAGACATCTAGTGGCAAAGGAGAGGAGCTCGTTCCTATCCCTGAACGTATACTGTGTATTATTCATTCGCCAGGATGCTTTGCACGTGCTTATCTCCAGCCTCACTCGTCACATCAGCATTCGAACTGACGAATGTGGTTTTATTTATTCGTCCCTACTTTTGTATTCAGTCATGCATTACACTCGTTCTGAAATATAAGCTATCAGGCGGTGCTGATTCATTCTGTCCCAGCATATTGAGTTTTCATATCAATCAAGGATGATGGTTAAAAATTAAACTTTGAACGCGGAGGCCCTCGAGTACATCCCTGCTCAACGGATTTCATCATGGTGGGTAACTGCTCGAATCCGAGCTACGTGAATATTAAGTTCTTGACGGAATTTCTCCAAGCACAAAAAGCTTAGATTACTCGTGTAATGGATGCGCGCAAGATGAGCAGCAAGGAAATTCATTTTCGACGGCGCTACAAGCGGTATATGAATCTCAGAACAGAATTGAAAAGTTTGAGTGGGCGGGGTCATGAGTGGGTATGGGGGACGAGACCTCTCCGTCTGGGCCGGGGACTTATGCACGTGGAGGAGGGGTGAAGTATTTTTCTGCGGAAATCCGGAGATGGGAGTCGATTAAAGAAGCTGCGAGACGATGTCTGTTGAGCGCTGGAGAGGATAGCGGAGGGGAGTGTGACGGGGGGAAGGAGAATATGGCTCATGAGAATGGGGGAGGGAGTGAGCCCCCGTAAAGGGAGACCCCCGTAAATATGGAAGGGTGAGGTAGAGGGTGGGCGTGGCCGGTGGTGTGGACGGAGAGGAGGAGGGGAGAGGAATCTTTCGGAAAGGGCAGACGCGGTGATTCCGAGTGCACGCGCAGGACTTAAATAAGCCCATATGGACAGCAGAACACGAGCCCTCGTCGAACACAAAGGTGGAATAAATTTTTCGTCACAAATCCATTAACAGATCTAGAAACCTCTAAAGGGGTTGGGAGAATTTCCATATATGAAAGCAAAACTATGCATTTCTTCGGCACTCTTTAGTAAACACAACCTGACATCTGACATTACAACAAACCTTTGTTCAATTCTCTATACTTCCTTACTCTCTTCATTCCGTCCCACACGCTTATCCATTTCCTAACCTCTCCTTGATTGCCCAACGTTCTGCCCTTCATCACAGTCTTCAGCATTCCATCATAAATCAAAACGTTCTGTCCATTTTTCCTATCTCCTTAGTATCTCTCCCAGCAATCCTCTCTCATCCCCTACCATACACTTCCTAGCACTTCCTCATTTGTTTTCCTTTCTGTCCACTTCAGTTTCTCCATTCTTCTCCACACCCACTTTCAACAGCCTCCAATCTACGCCTGTCATCCTGTTTCAATGACAATGTTTCTGCGCCTTACAAGACCGCGTTCAATATCAACATTTTAACGAGTCTTTTCTGAATATCCTTACTTGATGCCCCATTAATTCCCTCTCCATGAAAACTTCTTTGGAATTCTTCTTCTTATTTCCCTGCCACTTTGAACAGTTCAGTCCAAAACTCTTCAGAGATAGGTGAGCCGTTCCACCTTCTCTCGTTTATGAACTCCTATTTTTGTTTTGAACTTTGCTTTTCTATTTCTTAGGATTCACATAACCTTTGTTTGTTTACATTGATTCACATCATAAACCTTATCTCATCGACATTCCAATGCAATTACTTCCAATTGTTCCTGAGAGGGTTACGAGAAATGCTGAAAATGCGCGACCGAGTCGTGCGCTGATTTGTGGTCTTAAAAAAATGTGGAAATGTGAGGCTCTTACAGGGTTTTTTTTAAATATAAACGATACCTTATTTGCTCTTATCTTTGTCCGTGGTTTACGAACCCCTCATTACCGCAGTGGCAACTATGTTAGCCGACATTTTCTAATAGATTATTCATGTCATAGCTGGCGAGAATTAATTTGCCACGTTCCTACGACACCAATTAAATGGGTAAGCGGCGGAGGCGGGGAATTAGCCGATGCAAGCGTGAATCAATTTCATGGAACGACAGCGCTGGCATTTCCTCCCTGCACGCTAGTCTGGGAAATTTTTCGTACTTTCTAATCTCGCCTTTCTTACCAAAGAGCCTTTGGGGGATTGATGCCGCCTCTCTAATCGAACTCCGCAAACTTGGAGGTAATTAACGGCAGAAGTTGTTGGCCATTGTCTGCCGGGATAATTGGTAGCCATCAAAGGCGGGTTATTGATTTTAGAGATGCGGGAGGAAAGTAGGACGGGTAGAAGAGAGATTATTGGGAAGAGTGTCGGAGAGGTATTTCCGTCATGGGCCACTTCGGAGGGGATGCATGCTTTGCTCATGACTAAAAGTGCATAAGAACTCGAAAAAATGTATTTATATTAGTGTTTTCATGCACTCCTCTTTTGGATATATTTTTATGCTTTTATCAGAGATTTAAAATCTAAGTTCTCTCGTATTCGTCCATGATTTCATTATCTATTCTTCATCAAATTGTATGAAGTGAATTTGTAATGGCTTTCCACCATTTTTAATTTACAGAATCGGATACATTTTAAATTTACCACAATGCATTCGAATGCAGGGTTTTCAAAGAGTAAAAGAATTTCGCCTTGACCGGACTCGACTCAGAATCCCTTCACTCCGTTTAAGTATTTATCGCGGCATTTCCCTCAGTTGTTTAATTCTGTCAGATGAAATACCAGACATGTCTGGAGAGGGAAAAACAAACTTCTTTCTTTCGTACACCGTAGTGTTATTGCATTTGATACATCCAGTAACTTGACCTTTCATTGCAAGCTAAACCCCCCCTTACACTTACGTACAAACCTGTATTACGAGAGAATTCACGGCATCTGACCCCAGCGCTTCGGCTTGCTAGGTCAGCAAGACATTTACAAGTCATCAGCCAGGTTGTGGGCTCGTGTTCCATCTTGGCTTGATTGTACCTTAGAATTTGGTGAGAATTATTGGGTCGCCTGACTAGAGAACGATTTTCGCGGATCAATTTATCAATTTTCTAGATGCCCTCAAAAACCTTGATGCGCGATAAAAATTCACTTGCGTACACTTCCTTTAACATGGCATGAGAATCTGAGGCAGTTTTCCAGAGTTTCACAAGAAACTTGAGATTAACTCGTTGCTCCATTTAAACACTTGGCATTTTTTCGACGAGATACTAGCGCAAGGGCTTGAACGTGCGATTGCTACAGCGAGACTAAGTTACGCACAACTATGCCCACCGAGTTCAACGTGGGGGAAGCATCAACAGGAACAGGCATGTTCATGTTCCGACTTGTATTGGTAAAACGTTGTTTGGATAAACTTAGTGGCGTATCCAAAATATTAGAGGAGCCAGGCTGGGAATCACTCACGTAGCGAAGGTTAAATTACAGGTTGAAGCTCTTGCATAAATTGGAAGGGCTTTAGCAGTGGTGTTGAAAATGTATCATCGCCCCCCATCGTATTATGGTAAGCGAGATCATGTCAATATAGTTAGAAAGATTAACTGCAGAACAGATAGATTAAAGACGTCATTTTTTCCACGATCGATTAAGGATCAGAATAGCATTGTCCGAACGCGGTAGGGGTAAAACTATTCGGGTCAAATTTAGTTTGGTGAGCACCTCCTGCCACACACCCGTGCGGTACTTTGCAGGGTACTAAAAAATACAAAATAAACATCTGCCGCGGCGCGCTCGCTGATTTCTAGTAGCAGCACCAGGCCGGTTATTTAATTGCTACACCTTGTATTGCAGAGAATTCTTTTCACGATTCTGTCCTTCGACTCGAGGATTTCTTCAATTTACACGCTGGCGAACTCCGGGGATGGACACGTCGAGGAAGAAGCGAAGGAGGGTGTGGGATGGAAAATTCGGAGCACCCCACCCCATTCCTTCCTCTCGCCCCTCCCACCCGGGGATTCCTTTAAATTCGCGAGAGGTCTACTTCATGGCACTCGGCGAACTCAGTTTCGAATGAGATTCTGAGAATTATTATTGCTAGTTCCCACGGGGATTCCATCGCTCGGGACACATTGGTGAGGGAACTCGGGAATTTGCCCTCGGTTTGCCTGACAGGCATGCTTATCTAATCGTGCTCCGGAATGGAAGGAGCGGCGAAGATTGACATTCCCTTGATTAATGAAAACAGTTAATTCAACTCCACCGAAGTGCTCCATGTAACTGAATTCTATTGAGAGCGACACAAATTCTTTGTGATATTGATTCTTTATAAAGGCAACAGAAACTGTTGGCAGTTGATCCTGACTCAATTTGCTCATAGCACATGATCGAAGTTTTGGCAGGCTTATGGAAAGTACCCATCGTAATTGATTTTGTACGCAAAATCCTGTTTTTCAAAATTTTTTCTTCATTCTCTTGGAAATAATCGAGGTTGTGATATTAGAAGAAATTAAATTCTTATTTCTGAAGTGTCGAAATGTTAATTGGTATGTTCAAGTACATGCGTATGTTCGCGTAAGTATAGAGCATTTTTAGTGAAAATGTTGCAATTTTCTACTTTTGTTAATGGAAATTAACATATTATATTGGAATATCATGCACCAGAATACGTTTATAGTAATTACACTTAATCCTAACCCTTTCACCAGTGCATTGCTCGTGGGGCAAAGAATGATTTGCACCTCCTCCTAATTGCCTCTACAGTTGGGTTTAATGATTAATATTAAAATTAATGATTTTGTTTTTTACTGTGTACAGCCTCAATTTGATGGTGAGAACTATTCCTGGGCCCGAAAATCTGGGCATTAAAAGAACCCAGGTGGGAAAATCGTGGGTATTACGTAATCTACTCACAATATAGAAATATTCGTTGAACGGCGGAATGAAAACTATTGAATAATAACGGAAGATATTCAATCATTACAGGAGATAATTGTTGCATATACAAGTATTCTCATAAATTTTTCTTTTGACCGCCTTGTAGCTTTAACTAATGTACACGCATTTCTTCTATGAAAACGTCATCATTTTCAGTTAAGATTATCACGGTTTCCATTGCCGTTTAAGCATTCTCATGATATTTTCCTGTTTAATAATGGTGTTGGATAATTCACCTTTAAATGAGTCACCGTGAAGTTTTTATTACGCAAAATAATCGGACATATTTTGGTAATCATTTTCATATCAGTGGGAGATTTAAATAGGTGTTGCAACTACGTTGTGCCTAAAAAAATCTGTTTGTGTAGTTTTTTAAAAAGGGCTGACATAAAGATGGAGAGGAAGGGAGAAAAATAAAAACGGATGAACAAAGAATCAAGATAGCATATGATTTGTTTGGGTCGATAATTACGTCAGAACGGGATATTTGAGTAAGGATGGAAAGAAATCATTCGTAGACATTATCCTGGTGGAGCGATTTCCCAGTGACAGAAACCCGAGCACTGACAGGAATGCCACTAAAACCTCTCCCCATCTCGAGGGCTCCGCATGAAAACCCATGGGATTAGCCAACGCACTAGTCCGGGTGTCGAACAAGTTTGCATTTATTAAGTATGGGTATCGATTTTCTTTCCCAGTAGTGTGCTGGGAAAGAATTACTTTGGGGATATCGGCAGAAACGTCCTATTTATTCTCACCGCGCGATGGGAATGTGCTTACTCATGATTGTCGCTAAATGTCACCGATTCGTACGAATCATTCAAGCTTAAGTATTCGATACGGCTCATTTGCCTTTCCCGTGAGGAGACATCAATCAACTAATCCCGGTTCATTGCTCATCGAAAAAAACACCTCTCTCTAAAATCTCAAAGCAAAGCCTTAATCAACAGACCTGTAATTAACGCCCTTTCCCCTTCAAAATTTTAAGCTTTTAGGCTATGTACTCGCTTGCGGGTGCGTGTGCCACATTCGTTATTAATGCGACAGTGAAAGGTCTCCGTCCCGTGAGGCCGGACAAATCTCTGCCCGAGTATAACAATTGCTTGCAAGTTAATAATTGAAGAAATTTTGTTTTAATGTGTGGGTCAATGAGTCCTAATTTCTTACGTAGGTAAGACAAGTTCTTATTGAAGGATTATAGCTCAAATATCCTGACGCTAAAGTTATCAATAATATGCATTAGTCTGAGTGAGCATGCATTTAAGTCTATAAGTATTCGGTCACGAAAATTCTTTCATTGCAAGAGAATGGAAAGGTTCCTCAATTCGAGCAAACATTGAATCAGGCAGATTGAGCGGCCTTTTGGTATAAAGTGTTAGTTTGAGCTATTTTAGTAATATTTATTTGACAAATTAAAAAAATTGGAGATGATTAAAAATTGGCTTTAATGGAGTCATCCGATAATGTACATTAAAATATAGCAATCCCGATTTTTAAACTTTTGAGGGTATTTTTAGGAGGGAGGGGCTATTACGTTATCTGCTTTATATACGAGGTATGTTCAATAAATAACGGGAATTTGAGTCATTTTGAAAGAATTTAATTAATTCTTCTATATCAGTGTTACCCCCTTTGAAGTAGTCTCCATTAGATACTATGAACTTAGCCAGCACTTTTTCCAATCTTCGAAACATTTCTGGATCTCGATCTTTAGTATAGCTTCTTTCTCTCCCAGCGTTGAGTTTTTAATCTCATCTGTACTTGTAAAACGATGCCCCTTTACTTTTGGGAACAAAAAAAATCACTCAGGGCTATGTCTGGCGAATATGAAGGCTGGTGCATCGTTACTGTGCTATTTTTCGCCAAATATTCACGAAAAAGCAGTGAGCAGGTGCATAATTGTGGTGATTCAAAACCCATAAATTGTTTTGCCAGACATACGGGCGTTTTTTCGTATTGCTTCACGCAAACGGCGTCGAAATTCCGATTAGTATTCTTTATTGTTCGTATGACCCTGTGGAAAAAACTCTGTTGCATTATGCGAAATTATAAAATTTTCGTCATTTTTTTAACGCACCTCCTGAACACTGCTCACCTCAAAACACACCGCTATTTCGGTTATGCCTCAACTGGTTAGCGTTCAGCATTGTCATGTGTTGTTGCGGCAAGTGGCTCATTGTTGTGGGTAATTTTGTAAATTCAAAAAACGGTGGTAAATGAAGCAACAACTGCTTAAGCAGAGCCGCCCGACGACGTGCATACTACAAATGCGAGGATTTTACAGTTCGCCCCGTTCGAGAATTGAACGCGGTAAACGTAATTTTCGGCCAAGAGCTATAGGGTTGCCCCGAAACGTCCTTTTTCAGTGGGTATGATTTCTAACATCTTTAAACATTCCAAATGTTCACACGAGTTACCGTGCGTACAATTTCACAAAGCAATCGTAAATGCGTTGCGCCACAGTTGACGACGTTAAACTCTACCTTTTTGAACGCGCAGGCGTCTAAAAACTTATTGCAAATTCAAGTAAAATTGATAAATTTACAAGTGGATGAACCTTGTCCTTAATGTGTCTTCCTAGAAAGGCTGGAAGGTTAGATAATTTTGAATTCTATATTTTTCGAATGGATTTTCATAAACTTTACAAAAGATATTGTGGAAAACAGAGCACTAGGTCGCGTCGATTGCTAAATGCCCTTGAGTTTTCGCGAGCTTTGGTCCACTTTGTCAAAGTATTATTTTTATTGTTTCTCTGCCGCCTCTTGTCTCTAATTAGCTCCACGTCAGGCGCCTCGTTCTTGGGAGATATTGTAAAATCGACCTCAATGTTACTTTTTCTCGAATCCCGAAAGGGGTGGGAGCCTCTGGAATCCGCCAGCAGTTCTTCCAACTCCAGGAAGGAATCTGAATGCAGTATCCATGGATAATGGGGAGCACAAGTGCTTTTAAAAAGTTATAAGCCTTATGTTAGGGTAGTTATGTAAGTGTTAATGCGCCCTCTTAACGCGACTTCCCTATATAGCTCGAGTTAATGCCGCTCATGCCATCCAGGACAAATCGAGGCCATCCAACACTCCAACGCGCGCGAAGACCGTCATCGTCCACACTCCTCCCCGTTATTCCCCTTTGCAAACAATGTTGTTCCATTTGTTATCTTTTTTTTTATTTGTTTCGTACGCCAAAAACCGCACTCCCGCGGTCGCCTCTCGGATTTCCTCTCCTCTCCCAGAACTTCCCCCTCGCACTGCGTTAATGGAATGAGTGAGGATCGCCTTCGCAATAGAGAGCTCAAACGGTTCGCTCAGTTTACTACGTATACCGTTTCACGTGAGCACGTTCACTCATTTCGCGCGCACGGTTAACTGTTCTCCGGCTTCGCGGAAAAGCGTTTGTTCAGTTGGTTTCCCCTTCGTCGGCCTAGCATCGCATTTCAGCAGACGCCTGTCGTCGGCGGAGTTGCGAAGCAGCGTTTCACATGATTTTATTTTTTTAATTAATTTTTAATGCTGTTTACCCTCCCTTGCATATGGGTCAAGGGCACTTGCTGCTTCGGATACTTGCCACGATGACTCGCGTATAGAAATACGAGCGGTAGAAGGACATCCAGTGTCGGATTTTATTTTCGTTAGAAGAGGAAAATTAATGAAAATTCATCGCCTAGTTATGATGTACTTCAAAATCAATGCAAAATTTTTTTAATGACTAAATTAGCTGTCCTCGAAAGATCGACTAGCCCTAGGATACTCTGAAAAATTCACCGCGCCAATTCCATGGAGAGTATCAGCGACTGGAAGTTTTACCGCACTTTCCACTACTTTTTTCCTCGTTCCCTTCCCTTGGAAAGAGCTCATTTAAGATGGAATCTACGAACAGACGTAATTACCTTTACAAAATTATTTAAAATTTGAATGAATGATCATCTGGTTTCATTGTTAAACTAATATTTTATAGATTAATGTAAAGTTTTCTTTTTTTTTTAAATGTACGTTCCAAATGCCTTTTCACGTTTCCTAGGGAGCTATCTATCTACAGGTACCTGTACTCGTGCGTGAAGTCCCACTGTGTTCGAATTTTCTATAGATATGGGGGAAATGCAACCTTGATTTAAATGCGTTTTCAATTCCTGATGTTTCTCACTCATAATTAGTTTCAAATTAAAGCTGTATGTTGGTTATTACCTGCAATGAGGAATTACTTCAGTTACTACGAGCGAATATTGGAAGTATTTTGTGTTTGTTATTGTTACACTTTGAAAATTATGAAACTATTGTTTATGATATTTAAAGCGTAATCGTAACATTTCAGTAATTGTTAATTTTTTTATTTTACGAATTACTATTTCTTTATTTAGCAGATTTTTACAGTTTCCCATAGCCATTTACTGTCATCTAACCCCCACCAACTCTTGCTGTCAACGCAATCCTTTTTGTATAGATCCCCATTCTCCTAAGCTTTATGCGCTATATCTCGCCAGGTTTTCCTCGATAACACCTTTATCCTTCTTTAGCTTGATCCCCGATCTTATTTGCTCATCGCTCAGAGCTCATGCGCTCTACTATATTCTTATACCATTATTAGCGGTAGTCTGCCGGTTTAGGGTGAGTTTTGGATGGACCCTGGAGGCGCACGAGTATGCCCTTATCACCTCAGTATTCTACATTCATGGCGGCGTCAATCATCGTAGTCCCTTTGCCTTTATTTCCATGGGAATGCTCGTTTACGTGGATAGGTTCGTCGTCCGTTTTTTATACATCCTTAACATCTATACAAAACAATTCCACGACTTCCGCGGGTTGTCTTCACCCTCGCATTCTTAGTATTCACAAGTATGGTGGGGCAATCAATAGGTTTTTTTTGGTTTTTCCATTATTATTTCATGCTGGAGTTTCGTCCTGAACTAATGAGACAAGACAGCGATTTGAGGCGCGTCTGGTGGTTGCGGAATTCGAAGTGGGCTTGTGGATAATCACTTTTCAAAAAACAGGAAAGAGGAAATTGAAAACGGCGTGGATAATGGTGTTGTGGGATCATGTGTACGCATAAATGAGTTACACATGTAAAATAAAATTATTTTGGCAAACGTAGCAATGAACATAGCAAAAAAGCATGTCCTCTGCCAAACTATCAACAGAAAGTATCGGGTGTTCGTGCATTTATTTTAAAATTCGAAATGTTTTCCCAGCTGCAAATAAAATATAACTCTATGAGCTCATTACTATGGAGTATTAGAGGCATTAAATGTATACATTATTTTCATCACGTGTGAAGTTAATCCGGGATATTTAAATTTAAAATATTTTAAGTTTTAAATACAGTTAACAGGATTTTATGCACTATTCTTTCCAGTTGATAAAACAATTATTCCATCCCATTATATTGCCCTTAGATTTTTTGTTTGAAACTATTCAAAATTTAAACTCTCATTAAAGCTATAACAAATAATTTAAACAAATTTAATCGCAAAACATAATCATAAAATACCCATTTTAAAATCGAGTCCAGTAGTATTAGGAGAACAACGTTGTCTCCCGTAGATTCACGAAAAGACGTCCTAGTATTCTGGACGACTTTTATTGTGTATATTTCAATTCACTCGAACACGAAACTTGCCAGAGACGAATATTCACATTGATTTAGATGTAAGAAGAATGGACAGGAGCACGCATGAAGGAAAAACACAGGGCTCGAATCACCAGTGGGAAAAATTTTCCGTGAAACTTTTTTCCGCTAGTGATCCACACCCTTCCACCTTCCCCACCAATCCTACGTTTGTCTTTTATGTTTGTGCCGGTCCATTTTACTTATATCTTTATCCATGTGAATATACGTATATACTACCTTGATCAAAAAGTTCCCGGAATAGCCACCGTGTGGCGCTCCCATCGTTCCGATTTGAGTTCTGTTTTTTTTGTTAAATTGGTACATCTGTTGTTGATATTCCCTTTAAATCTTAGTGTCATAACTTGACATTTGCAAAAGTTACGGTCGGTTTTCGGGTTGTCCATCAGTGCTTCCTGCGATTTTTCCATTACTTCCTCTCGGCTGCTAAAACGCGTTCCCCGTAATGGTTTTTTAACTCGATTGAACAGAAAGAAGTCACAGGGAGCCAAATCAGGTGAATTCGGTGGCTGTTGGATGGTATTTGTTGCATTTTTCGTCAAAAAATTACGAATAATGATAGCACTGTGCGACGGTGCGTTATCATGGTGCAAAATCCACGAGTTTTCTGCCCACATTTCTGGTCTCTTTCGGCGAATTGCTTCACGCAAACGTCTCATAACGCCCAAATAATACTCTTTGTTTACTGTCTGGCCTTCTGGCAAAAATTCATGATGCACTACACCGTTGTAATCCATGAAAACCGTCAGCATTGCCTTCTTTTTTGACTGAAAACGACGTTTTTTTGGTCTCGGCTCATTTGGTGAACGCCATTCACTTGCCTGATGTCTGGATTGCGTGCCGTACTCATAAACCCACGTCTCGTCTCCAGTAATGATCCTTTTGATGAATGTGGGATCGGATTCAGCCTCGCAAATCATGTCTTTTGCGACGTCAACACGGTCTCTTTTTTGCATGAAATTGAGGTCTTTCGGCACCAACTTTGCTGCTACACGACGGAAACCCAAATCATTAACCACAATGTCTTGGGCGGATCCATAGGCAATGTTCAAGTCCTCCGCTATTTCTCTGATGGTTAATTTGCGGTTATTGACCAACATTTCTTTTACTTTATCAATTTTTTCACCGACTTTCGATGTCGATGGTCTGCCACTGCGTTCATCATCTTCGATTGACTCACGACCACTTCTGAACCGCTCGTGCCATTGGTAAACGACCGTTTTTTTTTAGAGAATCGTTGCCGAAACACTTTTCCAACATTTCCAACGTCCGTGCGCCACTAAATCCGTTTTTTACGCAAAATTTAATACAAGTTCGTTGTTGCAAATTTAAATCCATTTCTGCAATTGTAAAAAATCGCCAACACACACAGAGATAGATGTACTCTTGGCTACGTAACTTTTGTAAATGTCAAGTTATGACACTAAGATTTAAAGGGAATATCAACAACAGATGTACCAATTTAACAAAAAAAACAGAACTCAAATCGGAACGATGGGAGCGCCACACGGTGGCTATTCCGGGAACTTTTTGATCAAGGTAGTATTGGAGAAAAATGTCCTCAAAAGTAAAATATCAATGTAGATGCAGCCGTGACGATGGCATAAAACACTAAAATTCACAAAAAAATACACTCAATATATGGCTTAACGTTTCTCTCGCGTTGTAGGGAGTTTCTCCAGGAGCGAACGTTTCGCTCTCTGAGCATCATCGGATCACCGTGAAACCCGCTATACGCGTTGACTATAAGTACGATTTCAATCCTCCACGGCCAAAGTCATTTTGCTCTTTTAAAAATCCATAAACTGAAATCCTCTGTTTAAACATGAAAATCCGTTTAATATTTGCTATTCGAGTCGTGCGCGTTTAAGTCGCCGAAAAGTTATTTACCGTTAGGGTTGGAGAGGAGGTTACGTAAGGTTACGTAAAGTTAGGAGGGAGGTTACGTTAGGTTACGACGCGTAACGTAGAGGGGGTTTGCAAGGGCGTGAAGCATGGGAACGATAAGGCCGGAAGGAGTCTCGAGGTTTTCTGGATGATTCTTGTTTCCAATTCCGCCTTGGATTGAAGGAACGATTTGCTGTAGTCATGAAAATGTCTGGAACGACCGCTTACACGGCCAATGCGACAATGGTGACTTCCCACCACGCATTAATTCTAGAATTTTGAAATGGTGTTGATGACGAATCCGCCACGAAGCGAGAGCTAGAAAATTAGTCCGAATCCATCGGAAGGACTTCTTTTTTTCCCACCCAGTCACCCTTGCCGACCGTGAACAAGCACGCTCATTGATTATTCAGAATCGCGAGTTTCGGCAAACGGATGTTTACGCGGTATTTTTTTCCAGCGACGTAGAACACTTCCATTGAGGCCCGACCTTGGGGCGAAAGAAAACGCTGCAGGAGACAACTTTTCCACTCTTCACGGATGCCTGCGCTTACACCTACGAAAGCGCCCTTTGCGGAAGGGATGGCGGTGGTAATGACATTATTTTTCCGAGGTCCGTGGCCGTAGTTCGCTCGCTAGGGAGGATGTGGGAAGACGACGGTCATTTGAATGACCTGCGTATCGCCGCTTCTTAGACTTCCGCGGTGAAATGAAGAAAATCGTCATCACGGATTATCATTTCGAGTGTAGCTTTGTATCAGCTATTCCGCTACCTTTCACTCTTTTTCATTACCACTTCCGTAACCTACTTTTATGATGCATCCTTGAACTTCTTCTCTCTGGTAATTCCTCAACTCTATGCTCGCTTAAACTATGGCACTTAATAAAGTTTCGTGTTCCAGGGTGTGACCAATTAGTCACCTTCTCCTCCTCCTTGTTCCCACCGAAAGTTTCTCTTTTCACCCACCCTACGAAGTACTTCTTGTCTGTCGCCGTCAATTCCTTTTCATTTACATCATTCTTCTTTGGTACAATTTTCCATCCCTTCAATATTATTTCCTCTGCTGCTCCTGTCGTCCACACCCCACAGCCATAGATGACTGTACCCATTTTCATGAACATCTTCCTTATGTCAAGTAGTGGTAGTTATTAGGGTTGGTGACAGCCGAGGTCATTTGCGCCATTAGGAATTGGTGGGTAGAGGTAGGATGTTTAGGGAATGGGGAAGAAGAAGGATGGAGATAAACCCGACGCCGTCGTACTATGGATGAAATACGAGAAGGGGTCACACAGCACAGTATGCCATGCAAAGGATCGTCGCTTGAGATATGGCATCCAAGTAGGGATCGAGATGCCACCGAAAAATCCTGCCATCGTCGGGATTCAAAACCGGGCTCTCCCTCTGGGTGGGAAGCCGGTACACTATCCTCCATACCAACCTGATCCTCTTCCATGAGTTAAGTAAATATGCTGGGGGTAATTTTTTTTGTGAGATAAGGAGAGGGAAAATATTCTGTTTTCACTCGTATTGGGCCATCTTGATGGACAATAGTATCACTGGCATACCAGTCGACGTTTCAGGTTTGATGTGAACTTCGTGCGACTTCGAGCCTAAAGATGTCACCCGGATCTCTGGAAAAACTGCCGTCAGAGGAGATAGTGGGAGAGACGCGGGAACAAACCGGAGTCTCCTCGGACTCTCCGGCGCACCCACCCGCCAATGAGGCTTCTAACACATTCCGCCGCGTGTCTTGGAAATGGGGCCATCGTCCTGATTTTGGCGTCGAGTACGGTTGAATTATTAATTTTGTTTATTCGTTCTGGTATTTTTATAACAATCTTTTAAAAAATATTATTCAATTGCTATTCTATTGCTACTTAACTCTTTTAGCTCTCTTTCATAATTTATCTCATATTTTTTAATGGAAAGGACAATGGAAGAAATTAAGTGGCGTTTGTGTGTTTTTTTAGCTTTCTTCCGGTGGGTTACACATCTGACTAATTTCCCGCCAGTTTCTTTGCAATTGACATCATTTCCTCATTCCTGATTTATGTAATCTGGAATGCGGTCGGCATATTTTTTTCCTCTTGTTTTTCTATCATTGACCGTGGTTTGCTGATAAATGAGAATGCATAAATAGTTTTTTTTAGTCATTTGAATTGCCTCTTAATTTTGAAATTCTCATATACATATACTCTTGTGACCACGGAGCAATGGGCGTTCCGACATGCACACGAACGACTTCACCGGAATATCAGTCACATGCTTGGGCGAAACAGGGACTGGTCCCCGCGATGACTATGATGAGGATGCGGAGTTTAAGAACAGACCAGCTGCCGACGACGACACTCCCCTCTCCCCCTTGGGTCGGAATTTCCTCGTGAAAGATATACGAATGGTTTGGACTAGGAAATGGGGGTTGGCTAGATGTTTCCAACTCCCCCCTGACATTTTCTTGCTGCGGAAACTGTGCTTCAGCACTTCCGGCTTGTATATAAGGATATGCTTTTGATTTTCTGCGGTAAGCAGCTTTTTCCCGAGGTTTTTTCCCATTGTTCAAAGGCCGGGGCGAACGAGGCCCATTTGGGAGGACACACTCCGGTGACCTCGATAACTACGAGATTCTCGTACATTGATTTGCGTCAGCTGTTCCTGCCTTCAATTTTCTTGCTCTGTGTCATCATTAACTCCAACATAAATTTTGGAAGTAGAATTTGAAGTTAATTTTTAATCAATTTAATGGATTTCATCACCCAAAGACTGCATAAATTTGAGCAAATTATAAAGTTAATTTAACGTAATTATTAAGAGAGAGGAGTAACACTGAAATTGTGTTTTAGACTGAAAGCAAGGGCAAGGAATATCGGTTAACTATGCAAGTAATTTAAATAGAGGAAATCAAATCTAAACTTATATCTGAAATCACGAACTGGAAAAAGGTTATACAATAATATTACATTTGAATCA
The DNA here is from genome assembly GCF_022747635.1 of Hetaerina americana. NCBI lineage: Eukaryota > Metazoa > Arthropoda > Insecta > Odonata > Calopterygidae > Hetaerina > Hetaerina americana. The sequence goes on along the minus strand of NW_027287095.1, from coordinate 62,355,885 downwards.
TAAGCGGGAAAAATTCTTGTATTAAAATGATAAAAAAATAGTGTTACATCCACGACCAAGGGTGATGAAAATTTATAACATTTTCATATGTAAACTCATTAAAAGAGACTCAAAAAATTGCCCTTGTTAGGGTAGCATACGGTGAAGTAAAATAAGTCCTTTAGCAAAGAATGAAAGAAACCTACATTTAATTGGAGAGTTGAAGAGAGAAATGAAAATCCTAAGTTAATGAGTTACCACTGAGGACAGGGAAATTACACTTCGGATTTGAGTCGAAATTTACCCTCGAGACCACAAATAAGTCAAATAGCGAAGATAAAATATTAACTGTGGCAATTAAGATGATTCATCAGCGCAAACTGATCTCTGCGGAATGGCTGAATGGAATGAGGACTCCTGGAACTTCGACATTCTCCGTACGGTGAATAAATACGTAGTTCGCCGAGTGTTACGTTTCTTTTGCAAACCCTTTTCGTGCACGGGAAGGACCTATTATCATGAGCACTCGGCCGGTCGGGATTATTGTATTATTATTATATTTTTATTTAATGAGATTATATTTTTGGAAAACATCTCATGATTATTATCGTCAATTCTCCAGAATACCCTGCTCCCTGCCAATCTCTTCATTCTCTCATAGCTTCTTTCACCAACATTTTCCATTACTCGCTTATCGCAATTCATTCTAGACCTTCTGTAGTTATTTTCTTACTTCAGCCATGATCGTCAGTTAGCTATCATTCCTCAGGATATGTCCAATCAATTTCCCTCTTCTCCTTGCAAGAGTTATCCATTGGGCTCTCTCCTCTTCCTCTCATCGAAGTACTTATATATTTGCGTTCATTAAATTGGTGTCTTTGGTTCTGCACACTGCTTGCAAACCTTTCCCTCGATAAGATCACGCCGTAGAACGTCATTGAATCGAATTTTTTTGTCTTTAGATGTTGATTAGTTTGGTGTTATTTTAGCATAGGATGAACGTCGAAATCTGTAGTTTTTAAGTAATAGTAGTAGTATTTAGGGGAGGCGACCGTCAGCTAAGTTCATTTGCGCCATTAGGGATGGACAGGAAAGGATGAAGGATGGAGAGAAACTCGGCGTAGGAATTAGCCTAATCTTTACGAAAGGCGCCAAGGGGTCCACAGCTTAACGTCCCATCCGACGGCGTACTCACTCAAAGTGCCCTCCACAAAGCACCTTAAGTAGGAATCGAGATACCACTGAAAAATATTCAACACTACATTTGAACCCGGGCCCTCTGGGTGGGAAGCCAGTACGGTGGCCACCACACCATCTCGATCCCCGTAGTTTTTAAGACTGAAAAGTTAAAAATTGCTTTATTCACCGTGACTCTTGTAAATCAAATAATAAGAATAACGTTATGCGCACGGGAGTGAATTATTTTTATGTGAATTGAAAATATTTTTTATAAATTTCGGCGAATCAAAGTTAATATCTGAATAAAATTATACTCTTTTGTGAATAATTTTCAAAGCCTCTTTTATTATATGAAGCCAAATTAAGATAAGAGCGCCTAATTAACGAACTTGAGAATTAAACTTTTGAAGTTCGCATTCCCGGTACACTTATTAAGAATTGAGTAAGTTTTCTTCCCACCCAACATTAATATTTTTTCTAAATTCTTAAAATTCTGTCTCTATGTAGAACACACGTGAATTACCTTTTAGCATAATTTGCTTTTTCCCAATTCTCATAAGTTTTTTATTTTGCTGTTCTAGTGGCGAATTTTTTTCCCACTTTCTTAGAAGTAAAACTGGCTAAAAATAAATTAAAATAATGATTTATACAAAAATAACCTGCCATGGACTTTGATATTGACTTGGTTGTTAGGATATTACTTTCCGATGGACCTTAGAGCTCTACTGGCAGGAAAAATGATATTTGATCCTAGTATGGTCACCCAAGTCAGATAGGTTAATGAGTAGGAGCCGGAAAGGTAATCCACACGGTCTATTCCTCAGTGGGGTGCCTGCAAAGGTATCTGACCCCTTTTCAGTGATGGCGTCACTTTAAAAATATGTACTATTGAGGGAGACAACAGAAAATCATTGCAATTATCTGTGCCATGAAAACATGGATGGTATTAAATGGATAATGGGAGCCTCTGCCCCCTAAACCGAGTGTCGTGCAGGGCAGGTAGGGGAGGCAAGGTCTCCGCGGTAGCCTTCACACGAAATCCTTGCACTACCGATCTTATTACAGTGGAAAAGAAGGCAGAGAATACGCTATTTAGAAGGTATGCAGACATATAGAAGGAATTAAAAAGAGAAGGAAGATGTAATGTAGTACAAACAAGATTAAGTTCACGCGATACGTAGTATGGAATAGTTGTTATAGATCGTACGTAATCAGCCATTGATATGCAAGTTTTCAATAGACGTATACAATAATCATTCTACTATGATTTAATTTTGCGTTTTTGTTTTCTCAAACTTGATAGCAATTTACGGTCTTTTTCTTCAGTTGAATAAATCAAATTAATTCATGACACGGACAATAGCGGAGCTGTATTTCAGATCAATTGTTGAAAATAGAAATTTTTCTTAAAACTAGGATACAAAGGACTTCGAGCAAAAAATATGTGGAGCCAGGCCGTAATAAAAACGTCGCGTCTTAATGTAATTTCCTCTTATTCACGGTTAAACTGTCCAGCTTAAGTGCAAGCATTACCATCGTACTTGTTTGGAAAAGAATATGTCGACAATCTATTCAATGTAATATTCCTAGCCGAACAGGATGAGTGATTTAAGAAGTTGTAGTATTTTACTTTCAATGGTGTATACGGATTCCTTCGTATTTTAGCAAATATTTAATACTTTAAAAAGTCGATATAATCATAGGACTGAGTCGTATTTGGTCCTGTTCCATAGGGTGTAAACCATTTCCTTACACTAACTCTTTATACGATTGATGCAAAGAATCCTCTCCTATATTCTGACTAGAGATCGTATTTCACATAAATTTTGGGGGACTAGGAAAAAAATCGGACGTCGCTAAGTCCATATTCATGCTATTTCTCGAAATCCAAGAAAAATATGTATATGCTGAATCAGTTTCTCTAAATAAATACTAAAATTTATTTAGTGCAGTGAGATTACCACTTATCAACAGAGTCATGGAGTTTTTCTCTGGGTTGGAGTCAGCTCTTTTCTCTGTATAACTTCCTTAGCCCAACATAATGACTCTTAGTCACGGCTTCAACCAATACAATGACTAACGCTCCTTGTGACTCTGAGTATAGAAGTCCACGCAACTCCGAGACAACCGCTGCAAAGCGATACATGTGTATAAGATTAGGATATCGAAGAAGTGGTTCGTAGGGCCTTCCTCAAGAATGAATTTTTGAAGGAATGGAATTAATAGGTTTCTGAGTGAGATTCCAGCATTGGGTTGAACAGAGGAGAAATACGTGATATCTCACTTATTTGGATCGATACATTTATAACTTGGTCTGTAACTTTCAGTGAATCATACAACAAGCGTACTTTTTCTCAATATGAATAAAAAAAAAGCCCAAATCAATTTCTTCTTTTTATAATATTAAATTATAATATTATTTCCGACCCTGCCATATTGCAGGAAAAAATTAATGTTTCTGTATTTTCGTGAATTTGGAAATAAAATTACAAGAGTATCCACTGAGTCATGTTTTCCTTTTCATGAATAAGTATCGATAAATAGTTAATATAGTTCAATATCCTTAGAGCGTAATAATTTAGTAAATATTTTGGAAGACATGCTGTAGTCAATGTAAGTATAATAATGATTTAGGAAATATTTTGGAAGCGGTCATAGCATGTAGTCAATGTAAGTATGGTGTGCCTAATCATTTGTACGTACAAAATGAATGTAAGAGTGAAAAGAGAAAAAGTAAAGTAAATCAAAAATTGTTTTCAAAGAAGATTATCAAGAATTGATCACCGACTGATCGGGAATTCCTTATACCCTCTTTAACTAGCTCAAGGTAAGAAATATTACGTACAAAATTTAGATTTAGATTCATCTCATTGAATGCAATTTCGTGCAAAACAAATGATGTCATTGGTTCAGTTTTATGCTGAATTCGTGAAAGTTCCTTATCTAATAGCTTTATTGCAAGTTTATGCCGGGGGTCAATTTACATTAAAAATGTTGGAGCGATGTGGTCTCGACAAATTCTATTTAATTCATACACAGTCGTTTCACGTGTCTAAGTTCAATTGGAATAAGAGAAATCAGCGGCTGCTAATGTTTCATATCAGCTCAGCTATTTAATCTCATCTGTAAACGTCCATGTCTTCGGGAAAATTTTCCAATCATAGGAAGGAAGTGAAATGAATTCTATGCGTGGACAATTTCGTGACAAGGCAAATTTTTATCGAACACAAAAACGTATTTTCACTCCACCGGGATCATCGATAAAGATTCATCTAATCTAAGTGGTGATAAGAGTGTGGTTTCCTTTATTTGTGTGCGTTGAGACCGTAGAGATGGGAAATAATTTTCCTCAATTCCACGGATCCTTTCAAAGGGTACAATCCCAAAATGTGTCCGATTTAAGTATATTCCACGCAACTTATAGGGAAATGGTGGGGGGGGGGGTGGAAAGAGAGCCAATGCAATGTCGCGGACATACTTTTAAAGTATCGACGCAGTGGATAGTGACGGGGATTGGCGGGGAAAGGGAAGCGTTTCCTCCCGCTATCTTATCATCGACGGAACGTATTTCCCCAAAAGTCCCTCGTTTCTTCCTGTCTCGTAATCCTGTTTCCAGCGTGAGGAATCATTCCCCTGATGCGTTTTACGTCTAATCGCAAACGTAAGCGAAAAAATCATGTCCTGGGTCACTTTAAGCACGTGGATTGGGTGGAGGAGGGAGGAGAAGTGTACCGAGCAGTGAGGAAGGATGTCGAGGTAGTCACGAGACCGCCACTCTTCAGCTTCGCATCCACTCATTGAGTTCGGAACGGAATTTTAATCTCGCAGCTTCGTCTCGTCAGCAAGACATCCCGCACTCCGCAGTACAGTATCGACGACCGACACAGTAGGAGGTAGGCTTCTATTACATGTACTTAACGGTGTGGAGATTGCTCCGAGGATGAATGATTTCAAACGCTTTTCATGCTGTAATATAATGATTTATATTTTTTTGTTAATCCCAGTGATCCCACCGGCAACCAGAATCAATCGAATGCTACATTCATAAACTTAATGGCGTTTTCAGAAAGTAGAATGGTTGAGTCAAGCAATATTAAATCAGAAATGGACAAACTAGAGCAGAACCATACGTATTTTACCAGTATTTTGTAGGGGCACGGGCGTAGTGATTGGGATATTGGGATAGAAGATGAAGAAAATCGACGTTAGGCACTATTCATAAAAACATAAAGAATTTAGTATTAAACACGTTAATATGGCACGCATGGTTGTAAATAGGATGTTTGAGGATGAGCCTATGAGATTGGAAGCCCCTTGAGGTCCGAGAGTGGGGATTAATTAAGAAAATAAATTTGTAGAAAGAGGATGGTTTAAAGAGGGTAGGAGAAATGAGGGAGTCGCTAGTGTAAATTCGAAGGAAGCTGACAAGTTGGTGCAGGAAATGTTGAGAGGTGATGAGATGCCAGATTGCCGCAATAGACTAGTGAATGCTGGGTAAAGGGGAATGAGGAAGGAAGAGAAAAGGCCTTTTCGACGGTGTGAGGCCAGGCAGAAGTTACATACCTGTACATACGGAGAACTGAAGAAGGAAGTATTGTAGAGCAGGTCGGAGGAAGTCCAAGCGATGCGCAATAGATGCTAGGGCTTGTGGAAAACCTACCTTTGGTCATAGTTCACCTATGAAGATGATGATACTCGTATTTCTGATTTTCATAAGACTTCGAGGGATACAAAAGGATATTACAAGCATGTATTCGAAGGAAAGGATAAATGGGAATATACCATTCTTAGCGATTTAATTAGGGTATCCATTTAATTCGTTATCACCCCACTGAGGCATCGTGGATCAAGGAAGTCCGTGAATTAGATTTCAAATTTGCATTTCCGAAAGATTAACAAGGCAAACCCCGCCTGTCTTAGAATCTCAGGCGCAGTCCGTCCTCTTCAATGCCTTCTCGGTACTCAGCCTTAATCTGGCTCTTGGGTTCCTGGTATATATCTGGATATGCGTGGGAGTCACTTGAGGAAATGATTCCTTGAAGCTTGTATCAATTTCGGGTGGGCCGAGGGAGCGAAGGGAACGTTTGGGGAAAACCATGCCCTGTTGCCGATGAGACATCGCAGGTGGGCGTCCTTCCCCTTCCTTCCTGGACGAAGCTCTCATAGTTCTCGATTTCCGGTTATTATTGCATTTACCATCTCCAGGTTGATGCCCAAAATATCACACTGGCCTCATCTCAATGTGCTATTTACGACTTTTTAGAATTTGGCGGATAGTAATATCCGATAGCAAACTAATTATATAATAGCTATATGAAAAGAAGGGGTGGCCAACTTGTCTTTCTGACTGCGATCGACTTCGACACTTGTCTTTCGGAATAAAATCGATTCCGATACGTATCATTGGAACTTCAGCCTATTCTGATTCTTGTATTTCGGCCTTAAATCGATTCATATTTGTCTCTTTGCTTGCTCTCGGCGATTGTCTGGACAAAATTACGGTCTACGCTGTTTGTTCCTAATGTATATGGTGAACTTCTGTTAAAATTTAAATATTGAATTCAAATAACATACAGATTGAGATTGTCAAATTTATTTTTAAATCTACTTTCCCTCTTCATGGTCGTCTTAGTTTCATGGCATTCTTTATATTTCATTCAGATGTGGAACTTAGAATGGCGATGACTGTTACAACTTAAAATAAAGATAGTTGGCTAACTTTTAATTTTACTACAAATGCCATGCTCGAACAGACAGGCTCAAGTGAATCCTCTTGTTAATTACATGTATATAACGTATATAATTATAGACTAAGAATTTGAACGACTTGCTAGTTGTAAAGGGCACTTGGGGAGTAAGATAATACTTCCAATGCAGAAAGTATTGGTTCTAAAGGGATCTTTATAAGTAAATGTTATCGCATTGAGGATTTTGTGACATTTTCAAATAAATACCTTGTGTACGACTCGTAATAAGCTACCATTTTTAGGCTCTTAACATTGTAAATTAACCCTATCAGCATTGAAAGAAGCAATTCATAGTAATTGCAATTTAATTGAGGAGCCTTATTAGTTGGTTTATCATTTGATAGTTTAGGCACATGAGAAAGTTTTAGTTTGCTCTCTGTGTCTAAAATAGTTGAGACAGAATGGCGAGTCTTAAGAAAAAACTAAAGGTTGGCCATCATTTGTCGATTGGGTTGCAATCGTTATGTACTTTTCCGTATGACATAGCCCCTAATATTAGTTTTTAGAGGTGAATTTCTGATGCACGATATATGATTTTGTAACTTTTTACGTATTTGTGTATCTTATTTCATTATTCTTGAAACTCATTCCGTGACACCAATTAAGTTCGCACATAAATTGTGGGAGATAGAAGATTAAAATAGATTTTAGATGATTATTATATTACCAATAACAGTAATTTCCACCGGGATTTTTTTCTGCACGCGGATTAATGTAAATTAGATAGCAGCAAACACAGTTAAGTCAACCGTTTGACCATAACGGATGTAGGAGGAAATTCGAAAAAGCGAAATATACAATTAAGTATTTGTCCACAAGACCGGAAATGATAACATATCGGGGGAAAAATAGATTGGGAAACACTACTGTAATGCTCAGTTCCTTGTTCATATCCCTCGTTCGGTACCGTTAAGAGTATAGCCAGTATTCCTCGTCGGCCTGGCATCTCTCTTACCACACACTTTTCGACGCACTCTCAATAATATCTCCCTGACCCACTTATTCTGGTTTCTCCATGTTTCGTCCCAATCGACCCACCCCATCTCTCCTTTCTCTCTCTCCCCTCCCCCGCAATTCTCGAAGCTTCTCGCATTTTTCCTCTCCTCCCGTCTCACTTTCTTTTGAGAGCTCACATCTCGACGTGCTTCGCACGTCCTCCGTCATTCGCGTCAAAGTTTCCCGGCCTATGAATTGGCTTGGGAAGGCTATTTATTCGCCTTGGATGATAAATCATGCCACGGATTAAATAAAACCGGTCAGGATTTGTTTTCTCCTCATATTCTATAGCGTAGATGGGCCAAGTGGTGCTTGAAATAAGACGGCGTTGCACGTTTACGTCCGCCCATCCCGCTTCCGTCCCCCGGACGGGAGACCAGAGAATTGAATATGGAGATTTAAATTATTCCAGAACGGAATCTTCCTATCCATTTGCACGTGGAATCATTCACCGCTCGCGATGGAAAGGAGGGAGGAAATATGGAAATTAAAGGTGCAACTTAAGGATGGATGTTCCCTTTCGCTCGTCATCGATTTCCTCCGACAAAGAATATCTTCATCCACAGAGAGTGTGTTGAAACGTCCTCGGCAGGTTCTGAAAATTCATTACTTTCATTCGTCCGAGTGAATTTGTAAGCGACTCGTGCTCTTCTTTTGTGTTCCCCGACGGTTTACAAGTCTACCCGCAGGATAGAAACCCGAACTTCGCCCGAGAAATGTATTCTGCTTCTAATAAATGTTGATTGAGGTGAGGCATCACCGAAGGCACGAAAATCATTTCCTGCTCTGACGGAATTAGTTAACTTGTAACTGGGAAGTAAACTTCTCACCCGAATCCATCGTTTCTTTCGGCCCGAGCCAAAAGGGCAGTTAGTTTGGATTAAAACAAATATACAAGTGCTCAGTTTTCTACGGGTCGTGATTTCGTAAAGTATACAACTGTTGACTGTTAAGTATTTCGACGGATAAAAATGTGATGCCTTTCAGTCAGGAATCCCAACAATTGCAGTCACATCTGCCGAGTCCCATAAATACAAGGTTTGCGTAGGTTTTTTTTCACATTTTTTCGTATTTTTCTCACCAGATCTTTTTCATCCATATTTACCACTTTTTAATCTCTCGCGGAGTATCGAAATTTGCTTTAGTACCCCTGGAACCTTCCATATCCTCATGTTTCTTCATGTTCCGTGCTTCTATCACCTATATTCTCTAAAAGGAAATTTTTGCCTATTTGCCGATCTATAGTGTAATGAAAGAAGTGCTCGAGTAATTTCAGGACCAAGATAATTGGAAATAAAGTATACTCCATCAGCCACCCCAGGTATCCTTTTCACAATTATTTGAAGGAGGATGGAATTGTGCCTCCAGCCGCGACAACTATATTTTTTATTTATTTTATTTTAGAATTACGTAGCAATTAGGCGATTTTCCTGGTGGCAACGGTCAAGTTTGGTCAAAGATAACTCTTACAACGAAAATTACATACATACACGCACTAGAAAAACAGATAAGAGACAAAATATTCTTACTTACAATGACACTTCCACATCACATGCAAACAAACTTCCACATCACATACAAAATGCCGACATCACATACAATATAGCTTATAAAGTTTACTCTCATAAAAACAGATAATGGTTTCTATCGAAATGCTGAGGAAACGTGGAATCACTTCCTTAACATCACGCGCTCAGAAGTCAACAAGTTCAATACCACTAAATTAATAAAAGATAACACGGAACCTAGATGGTGCTACGCGGATGTTAGAAAAGCATTGCGACGTCAAAGGCTATGTCACGCCAAGATGAAAAATATTAGGGATGATATCTCTCGTGACAAAAAGAATGAGATCATTTATGATTGATTATAAGATATCTAGGGCGAATGCCCAGGATGAATTACGGAAAGCGTTAAGGAAATTCAAAAGGAAAAGTTAAGGGGAAAATTAGATGGGGAATCCAAAATCATTTTGGCCATACGTAAGAGAAGTTAAGGGAAATGAATCAACAGTTAATTCACTCAAAAATTATAAAGGCGAAAGAGTAACCAGCAGTTTGGAAAAGGCTAACTTATTAAATTCCTTCTTTCAAAGCGTCTTCACTAATATCTCACAGAGTACCTACGTTAGCGTACCAAATCGTCCCGGTCAACCGAAGCCCAAAATTGAAATCTCAAATAATGGAATAGAACGTTTGCTTAAAAATATTAAGCCTAATAATAAATTCTACGGGCCCGATGAAATACCCACTCGTATATTTAAGGATCTAGCTTCGTATCTTAGTATTATAAATAATATTTAAGAAGTCACTGGTATCACACGGTTCCCAGAGACTGGAAAACGGCTAACGTAACACAAATATTTAAAAACGGAGACAAGGAGGAACCGAGTAATTACAGATCTATTTCCCTCAAATCCGTTTCGTGGAAGGTTATGGAACATACTATATACTTGCTAGTACGATCGTGAGACACTTCGGTAGTCAGGAGCTATTAATGAAAAATCATCTCGGTTTACGAAACGGTAGATCCTGCGAGACGCAACTTGCGCTTTTTGCTCATGATATTTTTATTTCGGGAGAGAGCAATGTTCCAGTGGACGTGGTCATTCTAGATTATAAGAAAACCTTTGAAAAAGTACGTCATAGTACATTACTTAGGAAGCTAGAAGCATATGGCATAGATAAAAGTCTCCCGGATTGGATTAAAGAATTTTTGAATGGATGGGTACAAAATAGTCACAGACGGAGTTAGCTCAAATGCAGTGGAAGTGTACTTCAGGTGTTCCCCAGAGAAGTGTCATCGGACTTATTTTATTCCTACTTTACTTTAACGACATTGACTCCATAGTCAGTGGTAAGATACGTTTGTTTGCCGACGGTGCAGTGATTTACAGAGATATCCATAATCCCGAGGACACAGCAGCTTTATCAGATGACCTAAATGCTATACAATGCTGGCGCGACACTTGCCAATTAGAATTAAACTTAAAAAAAGCGCGTAGTGATGCATTTTTGGGAAAAGAGTAGTTCCCTCCAGAACTCCTACTACACCGGAAGCACCGAAATGGAATGTGTAGACTCTAGTAAATACTTTTGCTTTCCCCTCACTCACGACCTCCTGGGTGAAACACATTCGAGGAATATGAGGACAAGCTAACAAAAAATTAGGCATTATTAGAAGAGTACTGGGTAAATTTGATGAAAAGGTCAAAGAGAAATGTTATCTTTCGCCGATTAGGCCTCATTTAGAATATGCTGATAATATATGGGTCCTCACGAAGTTTGATCAATTGCCGAATTGGATCGCGTGCATCGTAGAGGAGCTAGATTTGTAAAACGTTGTTATGATAAACTTACTTGTGATTTTATAAAAATATGGAAATTCTCTTAACAATCTCGCGTCGCACATTGTGCTAATGTTAATGTAAGCAATTCACTGAGAAAATCATTTATTATTGCCATGGTTAATTTCAAGGATGAAACGCAAAATGATTATTTATTAAACTAAAATGGATTATTCCCATTCCTAATGAAGATAGAAAGTTCTTCCTTCGAAGAGAAGATTGAATCACTTCGTACGCCTTCGCATCGCTGTAGCTTTGGCAGTATTACGACTAACGACAGTAAACAAACGGGTCCCCAGTGTTTGCCATGATTTCTGGCCGACAGAGTTTTGATGAGATTAAATTCAAGATGTCGTAGACGCATGATACATTTTCAGAATATGTTTTACACTATAGTCTTATGGGGCGGCAGCGTTCCTAAAATCAATCTCTGCGCTTGGACAAACGCTTCTCCAAAGTTTGCCAATCAAGATACTCCAGGAGATTTTCTGAATGTAGAAGTTATTTGGTTCAACGCTTATCTCCCGTTTCTTTGAGCTTTTGTTAGAAGTGTAGAGAGATAGTAGATTCCCGTAGATTCTCGCTCCATTGATATAAATATTGAGAGGAAAACCATTAGCGCAAAAAGTTTCGAATGCGGAAAATTCAGGTAGTCATCTCGGATTTGATGAGCTTCTGTGAAGTTCTACAGTTTACTGCAAAATTCCAGGCGAATTAAATTCAAGAGGTAATTTGGCGGCCAGATTCCGCTTCACCCTTCCTAAACGAATTAGTGGACGCAATTTGTGGATGTAATGGAACGCCCCGTCGTAAATCGTAATTTTAATCCAAATCTTCAATTGGTTTCTTCTCCATTTTTTTTTAACAATCTCGCATTATCCATCTAATCATCTAATTTTCCTTCATCTAATTTTCATTAATCTAATTTTCCTTCATCTATTTTTCATTTATCTATTTTTCATTCATCCAATTTTTCTGCCCACGAGTAAACTATTCTCCTCGAGTATTTTCGCTCTCACGCCCACGTTTCACCCCGGACCTTACTCCGCGATCCTTTCCGTTCACTTTACATTCCACCAGTATCCTAGCAAGTGTGAATTTAATAGGAAGTGGGGATCAACAGTTGAGGTTGTTTGCGCTGTTATTAATTGCTGGCTAATTAAATGGTAGGTAGAATTTCAGGGGACGGGGGAAAATTGGAGAGTAACTGATCATTGACATTGGTCTAATATTTTCGAAAGATACCCAAGAGTACACGGTTCCCCGCGTCGCGACTGGCTGAGTACTATGATTGCGAAAGCTGCTAAGTAAAGGGTGATCGTTAATTTGTTATTTGTTTAGTATGTATTTTGCGAAGAATTATTTTAATTTGATATTGTTAGCTTGATGTGCAATGTGTATGTCATATATTTTGCCTGAACAAATCAATCTCCGAGGTCAAAGTAATTCTAGAGGAGATTTATGGGGAATAGCGCCTAAGTGAGGAACGGAACGATGACGAAAAATCCGTCACCTCATTCGATTCGAACTCGAGACCTCAGTACAGGAATCCCGTGAATTAACCACAGTATGAATCCTCAGAAAGTTGCAAAATCTATAAATGAAGTATCCCTTTCTCTATTCTCCACTCTTCGTCTAAATTGCACTGTGGTTACGTACTCCGTCCGTCCATACGACTTTCATCAACTTATTTAAGCATCGAAGGCTGCCTTATAACCAAATGCTCCTCTCCAACCATGCTTCAGTCTATTTTTCGTGCCCATAAATGATTGAACATCAGATATTCGTCATTATGGTTATCAAATATATCTTGTTGCTGTTTATCTTCAGGTTGCAAGGTTTCATGACCCCTGAGATGACCAGCGCCCTCTTCAGCTCTCTTTCATTCTCTTCCAAAACGGTGATGTCCGACAAATGCTCTTTATTTTTCGTCCATTAAAACCCATTAAATACGCGTTTCCTTAGGTCGAATTTATTGTCTCATCTATGAAAACTCTGAAAGTAAAGGGTGCCAATGAAAGTTAATATAGTTTTCTATAGTTCTCGTCATTATGAGCCAAATATCGAAGCAATGTCGATATCGATATAGTCAGTTAGTTGTTCTTAGTGCAATCTTTTCTGAGGTCAGTATTACGAAGGCAGCTGCTCTATCAAAAGAAAATGTCCATTGAGTCAAGTATTTACCCAACATTGGTGAAATAACTAGGCAGTTCGATTGATATATTTTCAAAAGCCCCAGATATATTTCCTTAAAGGTTCACTGCACTGGTGACGCGTTAATGGACTCCTTAAAATTTCCATTTCATAATTAAAACTAATATTCCAAGAAAATACAGCAGATGCCAAGACAGTAACTTTGAACGGAGCCATCCGCTAAATGTGCATTACGATACAACAATTTCAGAGTGTAAAAATCATTCGCTTTGACCGGATCCCTCAATTTCCGAGTCTTCCTCTTACACTCCGAGTAATGGTAGCTTAACTGGCTAGCTTAATTCTGGTAGCTTAACTGGCTAAAGCACTCGACTGGACATCGAGGGATCCGGGTTCGAATCCAGTTCAAGGCGAATGATTTTTACATTCTGAAATTGTTGCATCATAAAACTAATAGTTTAACACCGGCGTGTTTGGCAAAGTAAAAACAAAGGAACAACGGAAGCAAAAATGATATGAGGTGGAGTAAAATACATGTTCTAGAAGAAAATTCATATGCCTTAAATGTCGTCTTTTTAGCATTTTAATTCGCATATCGTTCTGTTTCCACAATTCTCTCTATTGGTCTCGGTTAGCTAAGTCTGCACCCACGTACAATTGCTTTGGCTATTTGTATTGGCTAAGTTTGTACCCACCAAACGGCATAGCGTAATAGGCCTAAGTGTATAAGTGGGGCTCTTTTCCTGGAGGCAAATTTAGACATTCGCGCGAGAAGCGGAAGCGTCTTTTCCGGGCCCATTTCACCGCCGTGTATCCAAAAACATGGCTTGGCAACGCCGTGAAGCAACCTTTGGATTTTCTCGATTGTTCAGGAGGCGTCCGCGGACGAAACTATGCTCTCCCTTGGCTTCCCTTGAGAATTGGAAATGAATAGGAAGTTAAAAACTCGCGAGTGAACCGCGGCATCCCTTCATCGACGGCACGTCCGCTCCTCATTGGCGGGCGTTGAACGTTGAAATGTTCCTAGAGAAGATTATATGAATAACTCTAATATTGTTTTTACGTTTTTTCCTCTTTACGTTCCTCTAGACTTTTTTCTTGTGTGTGCTCTTGCGTTATATTTTCCCTCTCTTTTTCCTAGCTCTATGAACGGGATTTTCATGATGGAGGTAATTAAAAAAATATTATACCTTATTATGAAATGAGGTGAAGTCTCAGGAAATTAGCATTGTGTGATCCTATCCATGTTACGCATCTCAATGATCAAGTCTCACGCTTTCCGCGCGCGCGCATAAAATTCGTGAGCTGAATATTCGAGAGTCTTCGGTTATTTCATGAGCAAATCACGTTAGATAAAGTATCGCGAAAATTTTCCAAGTAAGGAGATGCCGAACGAGAAAATAAATCATTAATAGCTAAGTCAAGTTGCGAAAACGATGCTTACGCACGTAAGAACGCTATTGTTACGAATTAAATATTAGGAAAAGCTTATTCACATTTATTAGGAGCGAGGAATCCTCTTAAGCCGCTAAAAGGTAGTATTGATAACGATATTATATAATAGGCATGGTCGTGATAAGCCCGCAGATAATGTTTATCTTCTAAACAGTGGACCAGCGTTTGACTTTTGGCTATGGAGACTCTGGGAAAGGAAAAGACCCCTACCCCCGCTGAGTTATCTCCTCTAGTCTGTCGTTGTACCTTTGAATTCGTTGATGAGGGATTTTTTTAGATTATTACTTGTCTATAAGTTCATTAATTTTCTGATAAATTTTCCATGTTTTAAAATTAAAAATAAAAATATTGCGTTAAGCATAATTCTATTCTTCTTTCTTTCGAATACGTCATTGCTGGTGGATCCCCTCTTGTTTCTCTCCTTTGTGTTTTATTAATGCTGTTGTGAATTGTCAGCCACAGTTTTCCGAGTACGCTCGCCAATATTTTTCTTCTTTCAGGGCATTCGAACAATTTTATTGCGTGAAAAGCAATTAAAAATTTTCTTTTGCTTAGCATAGAATAGCGGCGCATGGTATACTCAGGTTTTAGAAACGAGTATGTTCCTCTGTTTGATTAAATTTCTCGGATCCATTAAATTTTGGGTGAACACTCTCTTCGAAAGAAATTACATCCCAATTAAAACTATCGTTACGTTAGGTGTAAATCAAATTTTCGCTGATCGTTATTTTTTTGTTTTCTCCTTATTTATAACTTATCTCCTCCCTTCTCCTTATCTCTTCGCCTCACCAAATATTTTAAAGAAATCTCGCTTAGGTGATATTTTAACATATGTGCTTTAAATAAAATAATAACGAATTAAATAATTCTTGTCGCATTCCCATGAAAAGTCTCACGGAAGTTTCTAAAATAGTTTGTAACATTAATCATTTATATTTTATTTAAAGTTCGCGAACATGACGTCTAGTGTATGGTGTCCTTTTCAGACCAACCAGGTCTTGACCCCTGCCAAGTATGGATTTCTCTCTCTTCCTTCCTTCAGTCCTAGTTACGGTCCACCTGTCACTAGAATGCCTTCCTCTCCTTAAGTAGTGGAAATTATCTCAGCATTCGCTCGTATCACTTTATTGACAGTACGACTTCGACGTTTATTCAACTTCACCCAATATGGCATTAGGTTTTAAGGCTAGACCACAATTTTCATGATAACACATTAAATATTGAATTGGATCTTTCACAGCTATCCATAATTTAGTTTAAATTATTTAGATTTTCTGCATACAAATTTTAAGGTAATCGCATGTTCCTGCGTTATCATTTTTATTCTATTTGTCATACGATGAACTATATAGCAAAGAGGACGTGGGGTCCTATCTTCTAGTTAACCTAAAATTTACAAGATCTTCCAACGTCGATAATCCTGTTGAAGTCCTAATTAATAGTATATATTTCACTGATTGAGTTTAGAAATTTATTATTGTGTATAAGTTTGCTCTTAGGGGACTCGCAAACTGCCTTGTAGCTTTTAGTAACAGGTCCTTGGAGGCATTTTCTTGATCTGATAACCTGCCAAAGTCGCTCTTAATGACATACTCGTATTGTTTGTTGTTATACGATAAGCCGGCGGCGACGAGTCGGGCATTATCCCTCTGTGATACGGAGAGGAGATTACGGGAAAAGTTTAACGTTAATGTTAAACTCCGGGAAAACTCCAAGATGAGATTAAGGAGGTTTCCCACCGAGGTGCTCTCATTGATGCCCGAAGCGGTGATGGTTGTTTCCATTAAACATGTTAACCTTTGCTCATTTGTCATTTTCCAATTTCCCAGAAAGTATCTGAAACGTGTAAACCAGCTACGGAGTCGAAAATCTAAAAGTCCATGCAAGGCACCCTCACCGCGAATTGGAGAAAAATAGTGCTTGAAAGTTGTTCCAAAGAAGTTATTGAGTGAAACAATTGAACGAATAATTCATCCGCGCTTTCTGAGTAATATAATATACGCGAGAAGTGGAACCCAAGACGAGGCATCTATCGACAATTCATGGAAACCTGGGAAAATGGCCACCAAATCACGGTAAAATAGTCGAAAATTTGCGAAATTTGGAGGATAAATACACGTGACGTAGGAGTCCCAGGGGAAAGCTTTTCTATAAACATTTAGGTGCGTTCTTTAACGGTAGGACAAAAACAAATATGACTAAAGTATCTCCTAGATGAGATTCGTTATGAATATGTTGATATCTGGATTGAACCCGAAGATGTTTCGCTTGAAAATGTAAATGTAGCCTTTATATCATTTAACCAATGTAATGGAGAGTTAAATGAATGTTTTTCCAAGAGACAATTCAATATATTTCTCGCTGTAATCATCTTTTGCCAAATTTACGTGTCTTTATTTCCCAATGACGCGTCAAGCATTGGATTTTAAATCATTCTTTGGAGAGATAAATAAACGTATCGCTTTTAATGCCTAGGGATATCGGTCTAGACCGCTCGTGACGCGTTGAAATACTGCGACCTCTTCTCGGGTGTAGGTGTAGTTTTGAGGGGAGGCGACCGACAGCTAAGGTCATTTGCGCCATAGGGGAAGGACAGGAAAGGATGAAGGGTGGAGAGAAACCCGGCGTCGGCATTAGCCTACTCTTTACGAAAGGCGCCAAGGGGTCCGCGGCTTAACGTCCCATCCGACGGACGGCGTACTCACTCAAAGTGCCCTCCACAAAGCACCGCAAGTAGGGATCGAGATACCTCTGAAAAATATTCAACACCGCCGGGATTTGAACCCGCGCCCTCAGGGTGGGAAGCCAGTACGTTAGCCCCCGCACCATCTCGATCCCCCCTCTTCTCGGGACTACGATACAATACACTCATCTCTCCAAACAAAACCGCCCAAAATTCCCTGACCTTATCACCTACTTCTTCACCAGAATTCACAAAATTAAATATATACTCCATGAACTCTTTCCAATTATTAATAGCAGTCAGTCCAGATCACTTTTATTCCCACATTGTCCCTCTGTTTCATTTAAACACCGGTCGAACATACGAGACATCTTCAAGTCGATTAGACCACCTGCGGGCACCTCTGCCTCTTCCCCGCCCCTGTCCGCACCATGCAACCGCCCACACTGCAAATGCTGCCATCTTCTAAGAGTCACCACCTCCCTTGCTACCAATTCCCAACCCGACGCCACCTGCACCTCAAAAAACATTATACGTATATCGCCACTCCTGTAACTTCTGTAATATCACCTGGTACCCAGACGTTTTGTGATTTTTAGATGATTGCATGTAGGCATTTATGAGATATTAAAAAACAACTGCGACTGTGCTATGCTAATGGTCTCTGAGCCTTTGCAACCAAATCCTACCAACACCCACATATGCACATATATCCATTACACTCTGATAACGCTCAAAGCATGAGGAGTAAGCCAGTAGCAATCAGTAGTGTAATGGTAAAAAGCAAGACAATTTCATGAAGTGTACGCAAAGGATTAAGAAAATGACAAGGTGTCATGCATTCCAAATATTGGTGTGTTTAATCACGTTTCTTATCATAAGTTGTGTGCAAGAGAAAGCAATAATCAGTAGAGATAAAAGTGAATGCCTACTCCAAGTTCCGAAGACATATTTAATGCCTCGCTAAGTATTCGATAGCGACAGTGTGCGCATTTGTAGTTTGATGGGGAATGACGCGAAAATGTGCGAACTCCAATTTCACCTTCACTTCCCAATTAACATTATCGGTTACCTGCCCACAGCCGGGGGCATTACCTTGACCACTGAACTATCTGGGTAATTGTTTCCTAGCCACGAGTTGCGTGAGAGTCAGCTTGCGTCATTGTGTGCTACACGGGTGTTTTCTGTCGATTACCGTCACGTTGAGGGGAGTCCTGCATCCCACCGTGAAAGGACAGGGGGAGGCGATTGCGACGGAGGCGCACTCCTCCACCTGTCTGGAGGACGCGTGTTCACCTTGCCCCTCTTCTCGCCGTTCACCGACCGAGGTGAATCCCCTCATCGCCTTTCCGGTTCAACCGCCGCGCGCCCCGTCGTCACCAACCCCAACCCTTCCAACCCCACCGCTTTCTTCGTGAGGAGGTGATGTTCGATCCCCTCTCCTCTTTCTTCTCCACCCTCCTCCGCTTCTTTCCTCTTCCCTCTTGGAATACCGACGTCCAGCGAAATGGCCCACCTCCCCATTGAAGGACTCAGTGAAACCTCAGCGGCTAGTAAAACGATTTTTGAACTTTTCCCCGTCGTCGAGCTTAAACGTGAGTTCAGTTTGAGTGAGTCGTGAGGGTGTGTTTGCGCATGACAGTCGATAAAAGGAAATAACGAGCTCGTAAGTCCATTCGGTGCCGATTCATCAGTGCCGTCCCAACCGAGCGCAATTATACTCTTTGTTACGAAAACTGGAGTTTTCGGGTGTGACATCTTTTCCTTTCCCGGAAGTTCTCGCCTTACCAGGAAAGAACTAGACACGTCTGTGCAGTTGTGACATCCTCCAAGGCGAGTAAGTAAGTATTCCATTAAATCATTCTGCGACTAAGTGTATTAAGCCTTTTACTAATTGAATTATTAAAATTGACGGAAAGGGAAACAAACGAATAATTGCTACACATAGTGGAGGGAGAGAGAGGGTTGTTAGGAGTGATCCAAAGGAGACAATTGAGATGCAGAGCATTTTGATTGGTGACGGAAATTGGTGGTGGAGGGGAGGATGTTGGGTATCTGAAGTAAGGATGGCAAAAGACTAAGCATCTTGGACGGAAGTAAGGGGGGTAGAAAGTATGCATAATCGATTAAGGGCATTGCAAAGTAGGGCGTTGATTGCATTCATTAAATGTGCTTGAAAATACGACACTGTTCAGTCTGATATCATCCGAACCCTACCTGTCGGGGTAAGGATAGACTACCAAGTAATAATGAGTCATTATTAGACAATATCCTGAATGGAATTTCACAGAGGTAAACGAGAGTAACAGAAACACATTTCATAGCGCATCTATCCTACCTGAACCACATGGAAGCATCTGGAGTGTCAATTTAATCCTCGAAAATATGAGCTTTTCTCTGAAATTTGTCACTACGCATGGCTCTGGAGACATTTGCCTACCACGGAAGTCCACACAGATGCTTACGTTTAAGCTTGATTTAATTTAAGTTTGATACGCTAAATTTAAGCTTGATTTAAGCTATTATTATAGCTGTCGTTAATTTTTATAGCTGAATCGTAGATTTTTGATTGCGAATCAATGTGGAGAGAGTTTGAAGTCCTTTAAACGCATGAGCTTCAAAACGACATCCTTAGCTCTCATGCCGATGTCACATGATCCAAGTTGCCCTGCAGTATTTCGTCCGAGAAAACGCCGGAGCCGACTTCGTGTAAAAATTACATTTCGATGTCCTTTCACACGATACTACTCGATGATAATTGCCTATCTACGATAGCATATAAGGTCACAACTAATCAAAGATGCGCAAGGAGGCAATATAAGTTCCTCCTCCCTGGGGATTAAAATTTACCTCGCGAATTTATTTCAGTTATTTTTTATTTTTTATGGCAATGGCGCCTTATCGCTTCATTGTCATTTTGCACTGAGCCCTCTTTCAGCTTCCCCCTACGTTCGCTCCTGATTGGTAGTTACATACAACTTGACGAAAAAGTTACAGTTTACCTTAGACTTCTTTTACAAATTCTCGCACGTATCTGGGCTTCAATTAAATACTACTTGTGAATCATTAATCCATATTGGCTGAACGGTAACATATCACATGTGATACAGTGTTCAAAGTAAAATTCATACCGATTCCTCACGGAGAATATGTACAAGATTATTTCGTGTTTTCTTCAGCATGCCGTGATGTTTTGGCATTGTTCGGTCAATGCTTTTCAGCGTGTTGGCTTAGCGTAGCAGAATCTGTCTTCATCATCGAAGACTGAAATCGGGCAAACGTCATTAAGTTTAGTTTATTTCATTCGAGCACAATAACAGCGGTGAGTACGCGGTTATTTCAGATGGTAATCCTCTACACTTTCACGCAGAATTACCATCGGATAAGCCTAACAAGCTCGCATTCCTGAGCAGAAATACTTAAATGTGAAACCATTTCCACCTGCCAAATTTAAATTTAGATCAACCCGAAACCAATGGGATTTCAAATGAGTTGGCAAGGTTTATTTTGAAACAGTTTAGAGATATTGCGTAATGGGGTTAGTTTTTTGCATTGATTATTTTTCATCCCCCGCTGCGACAGTATTAGGTGTCCAGTGCCCCTGATGTAGCTCAAGGGGAAGCAGCACGGTGTCCTCCTTCGTTGAATATAGAAAAATGTCGCAATGCTTTTCAGCGGTTTATGTAGACTTAAGGAAAAGACGTGCATTTTTTCTCTTGTTGTCACCTTGCGGAAAATGATTGCTAAAACCGTAATCGCATTAAACATTATTTTGATTTTTCGACTTCAGGCAATTTTTTTTCTAAAGTTAGATATTTTTGTATGCGAATCATCTGTGGACATATGCGTGTGACTACTTTATACTTATATTTTTTTAAATTCATAAATTGGTGCCATTTTCGCCCTAGATAGATTTTCGAAAGTTCTCGTCCTCAGTTTTGAAATTATTCATCAGGTTTCGTGTACATCTTTAAATCTATCGACGCGTTCAGCAAAAAGAAAGTGACGCAATTGTGACCCTTTTGCAGTATTTGACGACCTGGTGGAAATTCTGACATCTTAATACCCAAGAACACGGTCTTGGGTATGCTGCAGAGGGCAGTGCAGATGTCACTTTTTTGATACCTCCGTTCGATCAATGTGCATTTGTAGTAATCATTCAAATCAATGAGTCTTCGGTGGCATATTGTGATACTAATGTGGTATGTGCTAGAGTTACGGACACAGTGAAGGAATCTGCGTTGTAAAAGACTGGTGAAGTTTGCTTTGCCAATGGAACGAGTGCGGAACGTGATGCTCAGCGGATGAAAGCGACCCGAAACCTCAGAGATGATGATGCCGACACAAAATACACCGAAGTAATTGGTAATTATTGGATTTTACCCTCTTTCACATTCATGTGGGTGGTTAAAATTCTGGTCGGGCCGATTCCATGGGTTTCCAGCACAGATACTCAACGGAATGTAGGAAAAAATTGAAGCGATTGAAGTGTGAGATGACGCACTGCCTAAAAATAATGGCAGACAGAGAGAGGAGGAGGATAATGAACTCGCGAGGAAAGGCTGGGTGACCAAAATGACTAATATTGAACGGCTAATACTCACCTACCGCGTCTAGCCTTGACTTGAGTGCCTCTTTACTTATCACGATCCGTTCGAAAATGAGTGGCCTTTTAATCATTGAAACGTTAAAGTGCGAATGAATAAATTGAGATCCCCGGAGTTTTTTTTTCGATAGCAGTTGCGAAGGTCGATGATCTGCGGGTTCCCACTCCGATCATCACGATCTTTCCTCTTTCTCACCACTTACTCTTGTCTGATAAACGCTTATAATGGCAATGATTTGGTTACGATTTGTCGCCCTACCTGCTCGTCCATTTGGAAAATATCATTAAACTTATAAAAGTAATTAATAATCATTTTAAAGGTTCCTTCCCTCTAACTGATTGTAAGTGCTGTCGAAACTATTTCAATTAATAAAGTTTTTTAAGGCTAGGGCGCCAACGTGCTCATTGTTAGAAGTCAATCTTGAGTCACATCAACCCGCTTAAAAGAATAAAAGTCGTCACGGACTATTGTTGTAAAGTTAAGTTTCTTAAGCTGGATAGTTGATGTGTCCCAAGGATTTAGTTGAAACTTTTAGAAATAATATCAATTGGACTCTAAAAAGAGTCACGTCGGACCCAGCATAAAAAACGTTTTGCTTGACTTTTCTTGAGCAGTTAAAAGTTGCAATACTGACGAAGTCAGTTGAAAATTTCCTCCTTCAGGAACGCCAAGTTTCAAAGAAGCCAACTTTTTTGAGTAGATTGTGACTTCACCGAGAGAGAGCTTTTGAAAAACGCATAATCTCCGCTACTTTTAAACTCGCTTCAACCAAGTCTTCGTTGGATTCTAGCAGAAACTTACCGAGATTTCCTGTAGTCACCGATTTTTTTCCGGAGAAATAATCAGAAATTTTGCAATTTAATTTCGTGTTATTTTTCCTCAATGTTCACTCTAGAGCATTCGTATTACTAGAGTTAAATTAAAGATAAGATTTTTTGAAATGGGACCATGATTGAAATAAATAATTACAGTTGTATATTAAAACGAGAGAACGGAATGAAGAGGAAAAGCGTCATAGAGGAAATTTTAGGCGGATATGTTTTCAATAAAAATCCTTCCTTAAAGTCACTTTTATATACTTGCTCACACGCAAGCACATGAGCATATAATTTTCCTCTTTCTTGTCCAAGAATTCTATCAAACCCAAATTCACTTTTTTAAACGAGTAATTCCCTCGCCCTAACACTAAATTAATGAACAAGGATAATCTGAACGGAACTGTCAGTACGGGTGAGTGGGAAATCAATAGCATATTCATTGAGGTCATCATTTCTCTCGCTGCAGATGAGCTCACTGCTGATTGCAGGAAAATACACATCTCGATACAACGTCTCCACCCATGCTGTTGAAATTTACCATGCATTAACGATGCAACGATATACTATATTAAGAAATGTTCCAAATATATGATATGGTCATGATTATTCGATATAAAATGGCATGATTGGCAAACCAAATATGGACAATATTACTCGATAAGTCCGATGCGATTGATTTCATTCATTATACTCCGTATGGTCGATATATAACTTCACATGCCTAAAAAAACGTCACGTCGATTAATCGTTGATCCTCGATATTAATTTTATATCGAATTTCGATGTTGGAAAATTAATGAAAAATTATCTCCGCGTAAAACGACTAAGACTCCCACTCGCTTTGAAAAAGTCTCTTTTGACATTTTCCTTTACCATTCCGCAATTTTATTAGTGTATTTATTCCAAGAAAAATCTTCGTCGAGGATGAACGATGCATTCTTTTCCTCCGTCGATAACTATTCTCTTTAAATAATGACATGAGTGAAAACAGTTGATAATTAACTCCTTTATTGTAGGGAATAATAGCGTTGGGTGCCTGGGAGGGATTTTTTTCACTCTGCGTGCGAGTGCGAGCGTGCAGGGGGCGAATTCCATAAAATTACGCCGGAGATAACAAAAAAAACTCTCCGCTACGCGGATTAGACTTCCCTCTGAGTCTTGAGCACTCATTGGGTCAGGGTCACGGGCGCTTGCACTAGCGCCCCACATCCACGAAACTTCCTCAAAGTATTTGCTTCCACAGCTTCGGCACTGAAGGCGGGACTCCCCCGTTGCCCAACGGCCACCCAGTCTCCTCGAAGGTTTTCCTCGTATCGCATGTTCCCCTTCACGGCTACTCTCAAAACCCCCAAAGCTGCCTGGAACCAAAAGGTTTTCGTAGTAGTCGACCTTAATTTTGGAAGGTCACTGAGGTCGTTTGCGTCTTTAGGGATGGGTGGTTATAATAATGAGAGGAGTTGGATTTTTCAGGGAATGAGGGAAGGTTGGAATGGAAACCAGCAGGTGTCTACTATGTAACGAAAGCCGCCATGGAATGCGTAATTTGACGTCCCATCCGACTGAGGGCGTTCTCGGCTCAAAGTTCTCTTACATGGCACCCGAGTAGGGATCATGGTACCATTGAAAAATTCTGCCATATCTAGGGGTCAAAACAGAGCTTTACGGCTGGGAATCCGGTACAGTAGCCAACGCAACAAATGCGTGAAAGGGTTTCTCCGTGTGATGTACTTTTCTCCTGGGTTAAGTAAGCCTCGTAAATGATCTAACGACTGGGATATTTTAATGCCACTTTCTCTTCGGAAACTAAAATTTTCCCGCGAAAGCTTTTAGTCCTTTTCACTCAATTGGTACATTTTTTTTGCTTGATCACTCGAGAATGAATACTGTCGCGGAATTGCGTCTCGTAATAACAAACAGCCTTCCTAAAAAAGATCTCCGAACCGTAAAATATTATTGGCATAAAGGCGAACAATCGATAACAACATTGCCGTACATCTATTTCAATCACAAGAAATGTCGGATCCATGGTTATGACCGACCACAATAATCAACATAGCACCCACACAATTAAGAGTGAAGCCTCGGTTACCCAGAAGCGTCACATTGAATGGAATCATGGACATCCTATCTTCAGGGCATAGTTCTGCCATTGGACTACCACGTCTATAGATGCACTCCTAGGATTTTTCAGCGTATTATCCAGTCATATCGCGAATTTATTCTTGCATTGCGAAGATTGTAACGATACAGTATGGTGAATAAATAGTTTATGGCAATTAACATTCGCATATTGAGGAGGACGTTGAAAGTTAGAAACAAGATCTAATTCGGACAAGTCAACGCCGAAGACATGTACGTGGCTAAGGCATGGGCCACTCAAATTTCATGGTAATAGTTCCTAGTAATAGTTACATAGTAATAGTTACATAGTAATATATAATTCTACAAGAAATTATTGAATCGCTTTAAATACACAATACAATAACTGATTAGACTAAGTAGTGATTACAAATAAAATAGACCCCCGAAATGTTCTAATAAACTAAATTGTTTTGGGAATCGTGGCCCAGAGGGCATATTTGGGCTGCTTAGCGAAAGGCTGCGGGTCAAAATCTCGAATAATTCCATTGTACCATCCAATCTTTACATCAAAGTGGTGCAGATTTATGGTCACCACAACGTAACGTGAAACCGTCCAGGGAAGGAATTGGTATCCCTATCCTAAAATGCTCGAATATCATGTAGTACAAGTGGACTTATTACAACATCAGCTGAACCCTAATCTTTTCGGGATCAAAGCCGATCTCCGGGTTGATGACTGTGTTTTTAACTCGTCTTAAACTCACGTAACCTAAACAGTTTTTTAACAAATCTGAGAATTCACTTTGTTTTGGATCGTATTGACGAAGTATTCAGTTGGAATGTATAAATTTGCAAATATCTCCCATTTACTAGACAAGCTTGCAAAACCATAATATTTCTGTGGAGGCTGTGGTCGATCTAGTTGACGCAAAGGTTGACCACTTATTTTGTTTGTTGTTTTGGAAAAGGAAACGCCGTAACGTTCTGCAAGAACTTCTGTCCTTCGGAAACATAACGAAGCCTATGCAAATATTAACTTCCGTTGAAAACATAAAAATCCCATGGCAGTGCTGTATCGCAGCGTCATTCATAAACACCCGGACGAAAGAGATAATCTCCCCACCTCGATGGCTTGACAGACAGGATGCTCACACGACTTCTAAGACACTCGCGGGACGTCACCAAGTATGACGCGTCGGTCTTGGATGGGAAGTCCATGGATACGATATAGTAAAAGAGGATAAGATGATTTATGATGGCAATGTTATCAGAATTGTTAGCATCTCAATACATCGATACACTGCAACAATGACATTTATTTTCATAAAAAAGAAACATTTTAAACAATGCCTTGTGAAATCCATATCGACTTACAGTATCTGACGCAAAAATAAGTAGAATGATTTTTTCCCACCGACGCGAATGGCAAGAGTGGAGCGAATTGTGGCGGAAAAGGTGGTGGGAGATCTTGGGAAAGCAGCGCGACTCGCGCTAATTGTCTGCGGGCCATTACATTGTTCGGACTGCTGCTACACTGGACCCCTGTTCGAGGACCGCGTCACGAATTCGCGATGCCACGTTCTAAAAAACGATACGCGATAAAATTTTGTTTTTTGCTCGGAAAATCGGGTGTATTTCACCAACGTGATCACGATTAGTGCTATCATTTACAAATAATCGATAATATATCATCGATCTTCTTGATTTGCGCTATCAGTACCCAATGGTGAAACTGCGACCTTTCACCGTTGATATAGGTAGAGGTAGCTTTTGCTGTAGGAGCGATCTTTCCGTTGCCATGTTCCAAAAAAGACAACATTTTTGTCACCCCTGAGAATCGAACCAAACGGCCCCTGCGCTACCTCCGATCCTATGAGCATATAATTAATGAATATATTGAATTAAATATGAATAGATTGGTAGAATAGGAGACTTATTCGCAATCTGTACATGTCTC
Source organism: Hetaerina americana (assembly GCF_022747635.1). Taxonomy (NCBI): domain Eukaryota; kingdom Metazoa; phylum Arthropoda; class Insecta; order Odonata; family Calopterygidae; genus Hetaerina; species Hetaerina americana. Next base: position 62,328,882 of record NW_027287095.1, on the reverse strand, counting down.
AGATTGCTCAGGTAATAGTGGTAGATATTGAGTCCGGACTCGCAGCCCCTGCGCTACCTTTGATGCTATGCATGTATCTGTGTGTGTATGTGGGTTTGTGTGTGTATATATATATATATATATATATATATATATATATATATATATATATATATATATATTGTAGTAGTTTTGAGGGGAGGCGACCGACAGCTAAGGTCATTTGCGCCATAGGGGATGGATAGGAAAGGATGAAGGTATAAATTAGCACACTTATTACCGTGTCTATGTTGTAAAAGTGTCTTTAATATGTACTGTTTGTTGAAAAAAAGAGAAAGTATCAATTCTTGCCATCAATCGAGTTTTCCATCATTTACGAAATTACGCACAGATGGGTATTTCCTTTACAATATATATTCTCACACTCTTCCCTAGTTTTCCTGGAAATTTTTTGGGTTCGATTAATTTCGAAATAATTCGCAAATACGTGGCGATAACGATGGCCTCTATAAAAGCCTTATCATAGAATGTATCGAGGTAATGGTTTTGAGATAATATGCTGTTTTTCTTCAAATGTGTCATCCATAGCGGCGATTATATCCACCACATGGACTGTATAGTATTCACCTAGGTAGATAGCCTTTAATTTTTATCGCATGTACTTTTGTACCATTGAAGCATCGACCACTTACGGCTGGGGATACTAGGACGAAATTGTGACCCCCCCCCCCCCCCGAAATTGTCGTCATAGTGCGTTAGATAATAGCGACATAATTTTTCAAGTGCAATTTTAATTCAATTGCCAGATTTGAGAATTTAGAAAATTATTAATGCAATTTCTTATCAAGACTTGAGTTGATTGATAAGAAATTGTATGCTGGACAATTGTTTGACCGACTTTCAACGTTGCCATAAGGTTAACTAGAGTTTTGACCCCATAGCCGCTATTCAGCATTCAAGTTGAGTCGATTAGGCCTTGAGCTCGATAAGTATTGATCACTTATCAATTCGTTTGTATTATGGATGTACAAGAATATATGTACTGTATGGCTCTAGAAGAAGATCATTGCTTACGATATAAATGCAACTATAGACACAAGTTCACTCAATATATATCAATTGAAAAGTTCCTTACTAGAAGCCAAGTTCTGAAAAATAGGAAGTCAATACCTTGAGAATAAAGACGATTGTGCATGAAAAATGTGTATTTTTTCATTTAATTTTTAAAATACCATTATGGGCAATGCAAACGTTTCGTCTTAGTTTTAGTGGACAACTTGATTTCTATCACTAGCAGTTGAGTAAATTATTCTCTTTATTTTTCTTTCCATAAACATCACGTGATTAAACCAATCTAAGCCTTTGCATGCTGAAAAATAGGAAGCCACTCAATATATATCAATTGAAAAGTTCATTAAAGTGAATATTTCGTTTCTTTTCGAAAAATTTTCAATGAATACGTGTAAGCATATGAAGTCATTAATAGATTATTAAAAATTGTTATCCATTGATTAACTTCCTATGCATCAATAAATATCACGTGATTAAACCAATCTAAACCTTAGTCAGCAGACTGAACAAATCACTTCACTTCGTGACCAAGGTTTTAATAGATTGAATCATCATGTCATCATTTATCGTATACATAGCACACATTTAATTCATTTGATAGCAAATTAGAAGAATCATTCTGTGGATTTGACGAAATATTTTGATTGGCTCCGCCGTGGAAAAGTGCGTGAAAAATACCCCAAATATGTACTTTTGTTTACGACAGGCATTAATTCTTAAACTAAAATTTTTAAACGGTCATCAGCGAAAATTCGTACGAAATCTAGAGCATATACAAGAGGCATGAACATTAAGTAACCCAATCATTTATCTGCGTATTTATTCTCTTGATATAGCGATGGGGAAGAATTATCATGTAGCAGAATCATTTTTGTCGGATTTTTCATAAAGGGTTCTGTATAAACTAAATTTACCATTGCACACAAATCCTATTCAAAAGTAGTGACATTTGGGTAGAGAGAGAGTCTGGAAATAAAATTAGAAAACGCGGCTTTGTCTTGGAGATAAGGACTCCATCTCCAAGACTATGTTGGGGGAGGAGGAGAGGGGACTTTTGCGAGAAATCCAAAGGAGGCCGGGAAGATGGATGCAAAGCATTTTGATTGGCAATGAGATGTTGAAGACTGTGATGGAGGGAAAACGTTGAGCAAACAAGGAAGGGGCAGGAATGGGATAAGGCATGTCGCACGGAATGAAGGAAAGAAGGAAGTGTGCGAAATTTGAGAATTGTAGAGTTGGATGTCAGGTTAAGTTTTGTTAGGAGAGGAAAGAGAGTCATCGTTGAACCGTTGTGTAGATGGTGTCTACCCAAAACGTACCTTAACTGATATATTACCAATATTAGTAAATCGGTGTTACGTTAAGAAACAGACGGTAGCCCTTGGTGTTTAAGTCTCGACGATAGGTTAGTTATTTCGGGTCAGCTCTGGTCAGGCAACTAAAGTGAACGTGGTATGGAATAATGATTAAAAGTTAGTTACAAATATAGAGGAGCGGGCGATAAATATAACGTAGGGCATTCAAGAATTTCTGAGTACTTGCTGAGTTTCAGGGTTTCCCCTAGAGTTCCAAAAAGCAACCCTTATCTCAAAAACGTGGCCTTCCGATTTCTCAGATTAACTCATTCGCGAGGGAATCGAAAAATGTATCACTAAGGCGCGAACTATTTAAATATGCCTTTATTTTATTTGCTGGGCTCGTTCCGCTTCGTGGAAGAGGGCCTTTTGAAACGCTGTCGCGAATGGGTTCGTTATTCGTCAAAGGCATGAGCTGGAGAGCGTCGTCCCGCGAAGATCCATTCCACGTGGTTGAGTTTTCCCCCACGCACTCACGTCCACAAAGCGATTCCGAAAAACACGTTTTACGCCCGATTGCCACTCATCGCCCCTCCTCCCTCCACCCTTCCTTTGACCGCCAAAGGTGGATCCCCTGGCCGCTGCCTTATCTCTCATCCCCTTCTACCGTCCCCCTTGGCGAAAAAAACTCTCCAGAAAGCAGCATCCTCTCTCCTCCTCCCTAATAGTGGAGGGGAGATTCGGATTCCCTTTGCGGGAGGGAGAGAGAGGGTAGGGATGCTATGAAATAAACGATGACGTCTTTCATTCGTTCATATGAGCGGCGTTGCCAATTCCATTTTGAAACTGACAGTTGATTCATCCCCAAAATAAAATGGACTGCCTTGAGAGGTTTATTAACTTTGCCAGTCGACGGCGGATAAAATGGTCCCGAGAAGAGAGACTCTTCTTTGCGGAGGGTGGATTTTAGCAAACTTGCGCTAGGCTATAGCATTTAAGCAGACCTTTTCACAGATTGATAATGAATTCAAGACAAGAAATACGAGAGTATAATCGGGCATCAAATAACGAGATTTTGATATCCATGCAGGGTTGTGAATAGTTGGACATATCTATGGAAAATGCGAGAATTTCACACTATGCGCGGTCATAAAAGCGAGCGTCGATTAGTGTATACTCTATCGTATTTTCAGAGCGACAAGTATTCTTTTTTACTTCGTCGGGCCTTCGATCCAATTTTGCGTCGCCGAAATGGTTGCAGGATGTACGTATGAATGTTGCTTTCGTAATTCCCCACGGAGGCAGATAGAAATTTAAATTTCATTTTTGCATTCCCACTTAGATTGTGCAGCACAATAGCAAACTGTAGATTGCTTAATCTGTATATTAATTATTCACTGGGAGAAATAAACCCTCTCTGACCTTCCGCCAGCCTATGAATCCCAATTACGTGCTGGGAGGTAGAATACATTTTGAGGTTTGACAGTCACTCCCACTGACACAGTTATATACCTACATGCACGAGAATGTATGTACTTCCCATCTTAAATGATATTGAGGGATATATATGTTGATTTTGCACATGGCTATCGGTCGTATTTGTAACCAACTCCAAGAATAAGTCGTGAGCTCATAAGCACAATTGGTCCTTTTGGCATTGTCATTTATCCTTCATCTACTCGCAATTAGTTAGTTTCACTTAATCAAATGCATTTAATAAATTATCAGTTAACATCCTATGAAATCCTGAGTATAAATGCGGCCTATTGAAATATTGCTGTTAACAAAATAAATATTGCAGTATGCACTATTCTTCTCTACCAATGAAACCGTCGGAGGATGGCACTGTTGGACCAGTGAGTGCTTGGGAATGAATTCCTTGTCCATCCATAATGCTTGACCATTGTTGAGCGCGCAAGAATTCCTGGAAGACTTTCAAGACGCAAAATACATAGAGAGTTGCGTATTTAAATATTTGAGATTAAACTGGGTCTAATTATTATTTTTTTCAAGTGGCGTGGTTAAGATGCCTCCTCTATTACTTCATCAGTCAGTGATTTTCATCTTGGATACTTTTCTCAGGAAATAACTAGTTATTCTAAGATGATATATACACACAAAAAACCACGCCGCTTTCAACCATAATCGAACATAAAATCCAATCGGGGAAACCTTATCTTTATTCGCAAAAGAAAAATGTTTTGAGATATTCCATCTGTTGTGCCCCTTCATAATATGTCTCAATTTCCATGTGCCAAGAATAGCCCCAGTGAGTTTATTTACCCGCTCTCCTCATGAGCTTTGTGTGTTTGCCCTCCTTTCATCGAAGACTCGTAATTATCATCGAACAGCAATTTAATGGACATTCGACCTTAGTCATACGTACTCTTATTACGCCTGGTTTCCATCAATGTTTTATTTAATTCCCATTAATTTCATCTGGTAATTGTCCTCTTAAATTTCATTTAACGACTTCGTCAATTTTCATTGCGAAATCGGAAAGCCATGCGATAAATGATGGAGATAGTTACTCTTGTATTAAGCCCCTTGTCGTGTTCTTCGTCATTAGGAACGATAGCATCAGGTGTCATGGAGCTGAGTTAAACCCAAGATATGCGCGGAAAACTGGAACCAAAAAAAAACCTCTTTTTTAACGACGAATGACCTTAACGTGGCAACACTGCACGCTGCGGGAAGAAAACAAAAGGATTTCTGGGAAAGAGCCGGCCGTTACGCCCGCGGCCTTGTTTACATATCGCCGTGGTGACGTGACAATTACGCGCTCCCCCATCCATGCCCTCGAGAAATTGCTTCCCCTCCAACCGGATACCATCCCTTTCCTCCCCTCCTCTCCTTTTCCTCTCTTTCTCTCGCCGCGACCCCCTCTCCACGTGCTTTTGTCAGATAGCATGCGGAGTGTCGTCATCACCAAGGGCGAGGGGAGGAGACGCGCGGGTGACGTTGTCGATGCGTAAGCTACCACGCGATTTTCTCGTGTTTCGTTTTTGTGTGCGGCGGACCTTTTAGGAGAAATCCAGAGAGCGTTTTACAAAGCGATGGGTGATGCAATGAGGGATAAGAAGGCCACAAGCATTGGGATATTGTCAACATGGGCCCCGCGCGCGACGGCGAATGGGGAGAATTCGAAAGGGCTCGATATTTTCGCGTCGTTTCGTTTACCTCAACCTGATAAACGATCTGGATCCAGGCGTGCTAATAAAACTGCCATCTTTTGCGAATTGTGACTTTAAAAAAATCGTCGGATTAATTTACTCAGAAGAAGAAGAGATGAGATGCTCAAGGAATGTAAGAGGCCGCAGTGCATCTTACATTCCTTGAGCTTATCTAAGCTCGGTCGACGATAAGCGTTTCTCCGTTTAAATTTCTAATTTAAAGTTAGAAAGTCCCTTTAATGCTAAGTGTTCATCATTCCTCCCTCAGAAAGTCGAGCTGATACTTCGAGTATATTTGTGGTTAGATTTCGTATCTTACCGAAAAGGACGCAACAATATGTTATTTTCAACTCATAATTTCTTTTGCGGTGTTTTTAAATCGCTGACGATCAACAGATTATTCCAGCATTCAAAAATATGATAATTTTACCATCAATAAACGAATCGTACTTTCATGCATTGACACTATCTTTGTTTATTCATTATTTCTCTTTACCTCCTTATCTTCTGCCTGTCTCTATGTATTTATGTGTACATATGAATGTTTATGTTTTAGTAATAATAAGTTTATATATATATATATATATATATATATATATATATATATATATATATATATATATATATATGCATATATATATATATATATATATATTTTTTTTTTTTTTGAGGTAATCTACCGGTTAAGGTAGGTTTTTGGATGGACACAACTACCAAACAAATATTTTATTACTCCTAACAAAACACAAAATCCATCATCCTACTCTACATCAGATCCCTCTTCATCTCTGAGTACTTCCATCCTCCCTTCATCCCGTCCAACATCCCTATCCTGTTCCTTCCCTTTCCTCGTTTGCCTAACATTCTACCCTCTATCACAGTCTTCAACATCCCACTGCCGGTCAACACCCCCTTCATCCACTTTTCCTGCCTCCATAAGATTTCTCCCAACAAACCCCTCTCTTCGCCCACCATACCAAGTACTTCCTCATTTGTTTTCTTCTCTGTCCATTTCACCTTCTCCATTCTTCTCCACACCCACATTTCAAAAGCCTCCAATCTACGTCTATCCTCCTGCTTCAATGACCACGTTTCCGCACCGTACATAGCTACGCTCCATATCAAAGTTATTACGAGTCTTTTCTTAACATCCTTACTCAAAGTCCCTATCATCAACTCCCTCCTCCTTGTGAAAGCCTCTTTGCCTAGCGCAATTCTTCTCCATACGTCCCTACTACTTTGACCGTGTTGGTCCAAAGCACTACCGAGATACGTAAACTGTTCTACCTGCTCTAGTTTTTGCCCTCCTATTTTAATGTTAAGCTTGACCTTTTTCTTTCTAGAAAATCGCATAACCTTTGTTTTATTAATATTGATTCTCATCCCATACCTGTCGCACTGAATTTCCAATTCACTAAGCAATGCTTGCAGCCCCTTGGCTGACTGACAAACTAAAGCTTGGTCATCAGCAAACCTAACTGATTTTACGAATTTCCCGCCCACTTTCATTCCTACCTCGAGTTCTCCCCATGCCTCTTTGATCATTTCCTCTGCATACAGGTTGAACAGCAACGGTGATAATGGGCAACCCTGCCTTACACCCCTTCCTAACACTGCCCATCCTGACTCCCTGTTTCCCACCCGCACCTGAGCAGTCTGAGACATGTACAGGTTGCGGATTAGCCTCCTTTCCCTCCAATCTATTCCTATTTTCTGCAATATACTCATTAGTTTTTCCCAATTCACCCTATCAAACGGTTTTTCGAAATCTACGAAACAGGCAAATACCTCCTGGTTGTGTTCTATATTCCTCTCGATTAATAATCTCATTACTGCAATGGCATCACGCGTACCTCTCCCCTTCCTAAACCCAAACTGATCATCTCCTAAGTAATCATTTGCCCTACTCTCTATCCTTTTGTTTATGATCCTGAGAACAACTTTAGCTGCGTGGGATATCAAACTAATTGTCCTATAGTCCTCACATGACGTGGCCTTTACCGTTTTCGGAATAGGAACTAAAACTTATCTCACAAAGTCTTCCGGCCAGATTCCCTCTTCATAAATACTACGGATCAGCCCATATAGCCTCTTCCTCCCACATTTTCCTAAGCATTTTAAAAGTTCCACGGGAATGTTATCTACCCCCACGGCCTTATTTAGTTTCATCTCCCTTAATGCCCTTTCTATCTCATTGTCTAGTATGCCTGGACCTAAACTATCTTCCTCTACGCCATTTTCTTTTTCAATGTCTAACTTTGTTGGTCTGAGTTCTTTACTATACAGTTCTTCTATATACTCCTTCCATCTCTCTTGGATCTTTCCTGTGTCAACTATTACCTTACCCGCCTTATCTCTAACTGTTAGTATAGCTCTTCCTTTCTTACTTCCCGATTACGATTTAACTTTGCTGTACAGCGCACCGATTTCACCCTTCCTCTGCAGACTTTCCATATCCTCGCACTGCGTCTTCCACCATGCTTCTTTTGCTTTATTTGTTGCCCGCCTCAATTTATTGTTCAATTCTTTGTACTTCATTTTGCCTAATTCTGTATTTATATTCTTCCATTTTCGCCGCTCATCCATCTTTGTAATCATCTCATCCGTGATCCATGGTTTCCTAGTCCTTTTAGCGTTAACGGTTCCAATAGTGTATTTTGCGGCTTTAGACAACCCTTTCTTGATCATTTTCCATTTTTCTTCGATAGTACTAAGCCCTTTACCATCCTCCCTGATTTTCTCTACCGCCTGTTTGTATTCCTTCCTTTTCAACCCATTTAATGCTTCTACATTCCATTTTCTAACTCGCCGCCCCTGCCTTATCTTTTTGAAACGTACGCTACATTTCATAACAACAAAATTGTGGTCTGAGTCCGCATCCGCTCCCGGGAAGCTGTGGGAATTTATCACACTGTTCCTAAACCTGTGTCTAACCAGGATATAATCTACCTGATATCTTCCTGAGTCACCTGGCATTTTCCATGTATACCTGCGTCTTTTGTGGTGTCTAAACCAAGTGTTGGTGATGACTAACCCCGGTCTCCTGCAGAACTCAACTGCTTTCTCCCCGCGGTCATTCCTCGTGCCTAAACCGTAGTCCCCCACCTCATCACCATCTCTTCCTCCGCCTATCGTCGCATTCCAATCCCCCATCACTATCAAATGTTTCCCTGCAGGAACACACGCGATCATGTCCTCTAACTGATCGTATATCCTATCGACCTCTTCTTCCTTATGGTTGCTCGGTGGCATGTATACCTGAATAATAACTAAGTTCGTCGGTTCTGCTTTTATCTCCACTAGCAGTATTCTATCCGTTACCTGCTCTATGTTGACTACGCTTCTTCTTACCTCTTCATTTAATACTATGGCAGCCCCTCGTTGGCTCTCGTCCCTACCGCTGTATATTATTCTATACTTATCACTCCAGTAATCCCCGCTATCTTTCCATCTCACCTCGCATAGACCTAAAATATCTATATTTCCCCTTTCCATCTCTCGCTTAACATTCTCCAATTTCCCCGTCTTCATCATTGTCCTAACATTCCACGTTCCTATTCTAACTAATTTGGTCTTCATCTCCTGCTTCTTCTGTCCGACTGCTGCTGGTTTTCCCTTGCAAGGGTTTCGAGGAATGACGACCGCGGAAGCCTTGCCTCCCCCGCTGCCGGGCACGACACACGGCCGATTGGGCCGAGCCCCGTGGTTGCCAGGACTCAAAATATCTCTATTGTCCATCATATTTTTCTAGGGAATGATAATTGAGGTGGTTTCCCGTTGCCTTCCTCAATAGTGTTTTTAACGTGACACCATCACTTACTGGCCGCCCCACTGGGGTCAGACGCCATTGCAGCCGCCTCACTGAGGAACAGACGATGCGTGGACTACCTTTCGTCTGGCTCCTAACCTTCGACCTATCTGGCATGGGTGACCCTACCAGGAGCAATTTTTATTACTCCCGCCAGCACAGCTCTAGGGGTCAATGCATATATATATATATATATATATATATATATATATATATATATATATATATATATATATATATATATATATATATTAATATATATATATATATATTAATATATATATATATATATATATATATATATATATATATATATTAATATATATATATATATATATATATATATATATATATATATATATATATATATATATGTAAGTTATAATAAGTCAGTTAGTAAGTCATAATAAGTTTAAAGCCTAATATAATATATATACGACTATGGGTTATATGGAAGAAGGGACCATTAGGTCTCAATTTCGCCCAAATAAAGACCTCTACCCATCTATCTTGTACGACCCTTCGTAATCTCCGAAGCGTCGCGATGTATCGCTATTTAGAATTAATAGTGACGTATTCAAAACCATTTAAACATTTGGAATTACTGGAACGATTGTCGACACGGTGAACTCAATCGTATTGCATCACAAATTGAAAGCTATTTGTAGAAAGTTCTTCCTCAAAGGTAAAAGTTAGGAGACAGTTTGAAAGGATTGGTGTTAGAAAAGGTTCACAGGGTCATCGTGAGTATTTCAGAGTACCCAATACTATATTTTTTTGGCTTTCTCTCGACGAAACGCTTACGAACGAATTTTTCGCGTTTGTGTTACATTGACATACTGTTTGAGTTAGTTGATGGGAAGGCTCATTTAGCGAATAACTAAATACGTCGGAGACGGCAAACAGAACACAATAGACTATTTTCCAGGAACTCAAGTCCACCTTCGATTGCTTTTCGGCGAGAGGGACACTCAGTTCATTAGACCGAGAAGATGGACAGGAACCCGGTGAAAGAACCCAAATAGGTCATCTTTTATTAGCTCTCTCATTCCCTCGCTATATTCAATATGCGTCATTTAATTTTTATAACGAGCGTAAAATATATCAGCCCTTTCCGTAAAATGTCGTCGTCATGGATATGTGTCGAAAGCAGTATTTTGAGAGGACAGTGAAGATAAGGACGACTCAATATCCCCCCTCCCCCCTTTTTTTGCGCCGAAAGCATGATTCGTAAAAATATTTCTGTAATCGATTCGCAGGACATTCGCATCTTCCATCTCCCTAAAATGCTCCTTCATCGAATCAATCTATCACCGGCTTCTCATAATCCCGTCCGCCCAATGCCCTTTCACGTGCAGAGGATGAAGGGGAAGAACTGACGTGAAATGATGACTAATCAACCGATTGCCAATCGTTCATTCCCGATGGCCGAGAGAATATTTCATTGTCATGTCGCTTTTATGACTGCTAGTCGTCCTGGGCGGGAAGGAAATCGCGCGTTTCAATTGAAGTGACTAACACGTTCCGAATTCTGCTGAATCTAATAACCGGCAACGCTAAATTCGATATGACAGTATTCCTTTAGCTCTGGGCTCCGTAGATTAGGCTTTTTTGGAAGAAAATAAACCCGACCATCAAGTTTGGAATTTAGCTAGACAATAGGACCTATAACCTATCGCCAATTATTCGATACTCGCGGAACTCTATAAATTCTACATTTTTTTAGCTTGCGGGACCACTGAGACGGATTTATTTAGTGTGCAAATATGTAATATTAAATAATGGGCACAAAATTTCCATTTTAGCCATGAGAACTGTCAATTCGACTTGCTTAATTATAATAACATTAATAAAGCCTCTTAAATTATGACTTGTGTGTAATTTACCATAGAAATGGGATTGAGGAAGGCGAGTGTGAGAAAAGATACTGCGCAAAGCTAAAGTTGATGAAAGAAGATCGTGGGGAAGTATCGTAGATTTAGGATCAAATGGACGTTTTAAGACGAAATTAGCGTGGTGTTGAACTTAAAGAATATATTTAAGGCTCTTGATTTTGTATGATGAAGTTGCTCTTTAATGAAAGTTTTATTTCTTAAAGAAATACGGGTATGCCCTGCAGTTGGAGTTAAAAAGCGGGGAAGGGGTGCGTTCAAAAAGTGAAATGAATAATGAGCGATTGGGAAAGATGTTTGGGAAATTTTACCTCGTTTCTCTTCCCTGCATGGTATCTTCTCTTACTGTCTCCCTTATTCACTCCACGTAGCCCTCTCTCCCTTCCACATTCCCCCCATGCTCTCCTTCTCGTTTGAAAAAGTCGTGGTCAACTCCATATAAATGTCATTGTTACAAACTGGCCATCTCCCTAAGGTCTGAAAACAGATGTTCATTTTAGCAGAATTAGCCGTGAGATATTTGTAGCCGCTTGTTTGAAATGTCTTGGTGAACCACCGAAGTATTCTTGCGGACCAAGGGTTGTCGGCCCTCTGATCTTGTCCAAGTTGTCGCCACCATCTTAATTATGTTGTTAATCTCCACAAACTTCGAATCACATAAATAGTGGAGCTTCAACAAACGGAAGTCACTGATGGAAGTTCCATGGAATCATCGAGGTGACATTTTAATAGTCTCATCCTGTCCATTAAAGTCACGAATCCAAATTGATACCTACAGGACCTGTAACTCATGAAATCGATTGAGGTTTTCTTGGGCGTAGATATGTTGTGGAAAACTAATGTAATGCTTATGAAACGAATAAATGTTAATCAGTCTCTTCTAATTTTGCAAAAAAAATCGGGAATCGGATTGGTCTTGCGATCAATGTGCGGATTTCCCGTGCTGAAGAGACCTCGAGTACCATTCCGGCGATGGTGAATTTCTCATCAGAACATTGACCTCCAATTGAGTGTCGCGTCGAGAGAACTGGGAGTGAAACACTTGTCTCCCGGGTGGGTCGTGAAAGTGTGACTCGACTTTCACTCAAGTCGTTATTCATAAAAACACCAATGGGTGTCTCTCCTTCCTTAATCTGCTCCTCTGCAGTCCCAGCTACTCCAAACTAACCCATCTACATCCTCGATGTCAGGCACTAAGACCTGGTCGGCCTAGATCGGCTGTTTAAAAGCACAAGAATGAAATAAACGCTCCAAATTTAAAATCTAACGAGGTTTTCCTTTGTAAAGTTTGTTCGAAATGGAATAGTGTCGACCACTTCACGTTAATGTTGTGAGTTTATAAACTTTTTCAGCACTCTGATATGTTAATTTTGCGATATCATAATGCACTGATTACGATTTTCATGCGATTACGCGATACGATTCCAATCCCTCAAAGTACTGCGGTGTAATTTTTATAATGTATGTGATGTTTCATTAAACATGACCGAACGTCGATATTTTATCGATATCGGCTGGTCGATATGAAAAATTGCGTGTCTACCGAGCTTAGAAATTGGAGAGGGGAAAGTTTAGAGAGCAATATACGGCAAAATGTCCCCAAACCGCATAGTCATGAAGAACGATTTGATATTGGGAATTCGATATGAAACACGCCCTCAGAGCCAAATTCGGATAAATTGGCGTTTCCTGTGGTATTCGATTTAGGTGCACCCGGAAACCCTTTGCTTTATCGATCGCGAATAATCTTCTTCTCGTCACTGTCATTGGCTTTTGAACGTATGACCACAGTCGTGGTTATTTCTGATGCTGAAACAAAGTTCGTATTCCTGTCAATTAAGTTTTTTGGACCCTTGGTCACACCTTAAGGTCTAATATGACAACATACACTTTTGATTCCTGTCATTTCCATTTCGTGATGAGAGTATTTGGCTGTTAATCGAAGTGTACCGGGTTCAAATCCCAAAGTTCTCTAGCTTATAGACTCCTGCCTACCTTTTTTATAATTACGGTATTCCTTTATTCATGTTGTAACTGTCATTCAGAACGTAAAATCGTTAGTAAACCTGTAATTTATTTAAGACGATGATGTCCCATCATTGCCTTAAATAGATTCTTTGGTCAATCGCATCATTATTCACAACCTTTGCATCATATTCTATTGCAACGGTTGACCGGGAAAACGTGCTTCAATTTGGTAGCCCGCATTTATACGTTAAGTGCTGAATGAGGGTATTTGAAAAGCAACGGCGAACTCACTTTCTCCGTAGAATGATTAACAATGTTGCCAGCGTCATTCGAAACTCTTGTGCCCCAGTTCTTTGGGGCATGGTAAGTCGAAAATTTCGCATCAAACACCCAGCTGCACACACACGGTGCACCGAGAGCAACCAGTTCCGCGTCGAAACGTTGCTATCTCAAAGTCGTGATTTTTCTCCAGCATTCGTTGAGAAGCTAGTTAATCTAACCGCCGTTAAATAATGAAAATCTTTTGTTCGACATTTTGAGGATAACTCAGCGTAGTTTGAATAACAATCAAAAGATGACGAATGCTCGAATAAACAATTAATATTTCTGAAGATTTATGAAAATGATCGACGCCAATGATTGAATCATCGATATGAAAAACTTTGCTTGGCATTTTAAAAATTTGTCCACACTCTTCAATCGGTGGGTCAGTGTGAGAAAAGGAGGCGGATCTTGCCTGGGATGTTGAGTCCAGCACGCCGAGCGAAATTCGCGAATTTGGTGCCGTTCCGCCTGAAACTTCTCATCAAGTTCTGTTGATCAGAAAATAGCATAGCTCTTGATTATTTGGAGACGTTTAGATGATCAGTATTGCACGGACTCCAACCCGAGACCTGATTATCATCCATCCGACAAACTAAAAATAGGGTGTCTTATAACTATCGTGACCGAACATAACTAAGGGAACATTTGTGAAATTTAAAAAAGGCAATGTTGTGGCAGGTTTTCATCAGACTTCGGTGGTCCATTGGGTAGAATTCTGGGCTACTGACCCGAGGCTTTACCCTTACCTATCATACGAACCTCTGGGTTGATTACTGTGGTTTTTGCTCAGAATTCGATATATTTAAAATTGATCTGCCAACACAAATATTTTTGTTGTACCGTGATGATGTCACGTATTAGTTACTTTAAATGAAACGGCGCTACGACTCGACTGCATAACGTTGTCGCTGGCAAATGAATGACAGATGGATTCATTCCCCATTCGTTTTTCCCTCAAAACTGCCCATATGGGGATATCGAGGAGAAGCTACGACCGGCTGTAAAAACATTCTGTCTGACCTTTTTCAACTCAACAGGTAGTTATGATCCTATTTTGGGTCAAACTATACTTATCTTCATTCGCAACTCAATATGTTACACTTGCTGTGTTGACACCATGTGCTTGCTTAGATTTCCCATTATGAATCAACCATTCGTCTGATGATATTTGACGCTGCCTGTTTTTTTTCGAAGTATCAATGCATTCCCTCTGCTTATGTTCTTTCTTATCCTATTTATATACTGCATCACATCATATTTTAAATAATCAATATACAAATATGCAACACCGTTAGCTCATTACGGAAGATGAATGGAAGATTTTTTTGGAATTAACAATTTGGCTGCGTATTTTCTAGTTTCGGCAGTTCTATCGGCAATAACTTTAAAAAAAGGTTTATTCATGCATTATTGGAGGGAAAAAATTATTATAAAACGCTATATACGAGGGTCATCCGGAAAGTAGTACCCGTTCGTGCCGCATGAAGTGCTGACGACGCGAGTAGCCGCTGGACGAGGTCAGATAGCTTCAGTGGCTTGTCTGCCTTCTCTGAGCCAAGTTGCGTGACGCTAGCATTGCCTGTGTTGTTTCTGTGATTGTTTACAATGTTTAAAAAAATTGAGAACGCCGCCAGTTGTGAAGTGAGGGCAGTGATTAAATTCCTCAATGCAAGAAACGTTCGCCCATGTGATATTCATCGCCAATTAAAGGAGGTGTATGGAGACAATGTAATGGACGAGTCGTCTGTTCGGCGGTGGTGTCGCAACTTCAACATGGGGAGGGGGAACACACACGACGATGAGCGTTCGGGGAGACCGTCTGTCATTACAGACCAACTGGTGAGCTCAGTTGACGAATTCGTGAGGAACGATCGGCGCGTCACAATTGATGACATCTGTGAGCATTTTCCCAATGTTTCTCGAACAATTGTTCATGAAATTGTTAAACACCATCTGCATTATGCAAAAATTTGTGCAAGATGGGTCCCTCGCGTATCTCAATGAGCTGGCGGCGAAGGACTATGCAGCAGGAATACAGAAACTTGTCACACGTTATGACAAATGCCTTAATTTGCTTGGAGATTATGTTGAGAAGTAGTTTAAAGTATCCTCTTTCAAATAAAATTTTTTATGTTTGTTAATATTTACTTTTGTCTTTTTATTTCACGAACGGGTACTACTTTCCGGATGACCCTCGTAGTTTAATATTGGTTTTGCTTAGATTTGATTGTGGTATCATTGGAATACCTTGAAAGTAGTTGGGAGAAACTTATCATTATACAATTGGAAAAAAGTTCAGAATAAAGCCGTTAGAGTTGTTAAACATCGATATGAGAAAATGATTAAGAGTGGAGAAGCAAACAATTGATTCACCAAGGGAACAGGCAAGGGTTGGACTTTAAGAAACGTACAGAACATATTAGTGTTCTTGTGAAACCGAGGGAATTATTTCGGCCCCAAATTATATTGGCAGTGTTGACCTCCAGGATAAGGTTAAGAGAGAGGGAGACAGTCACCGATATATTCAAGCGCTCGTTATTCTGTCGCGCGGATTCAACAACCCCCGCCACACACCCTCGCACCTGGGTATTTTCAAGATGTGCAGAAAAAATGTACTTACTCTACCCCTCCATCTCCAAACACTACCATATCTTTTGTACGCGGAATTTCGTATTTTGGGTTATTTGGCACCATGTACTAGAAGGTCGTAAAATGTCAGGATTCAATGAGGGACCAATATACGTGCGGCAGGATTCCGATCTCGTTCCATTTTTTTCGTCCTTAAACCTTTATTTTGATGTTTTTCGATATGCAAATTCCCCATGACAGAGCGATTTTGCCCAGTACTGACGTACTCGCTAAGATTTCACGCATAGAGAGAGAGAGAGAGATCTGAGGACTGACGAGATGTTATGATCAATCCCCTTGATTTTTCCTTTAGCGAACTGTTTTCCCGCATTTTCTAAGTAAACTCATTATCATATTTTTTCTGCGGTTCACCGATGTCGTGAGCGCGTGTGAGTCCCCTCTGCAGCCCAGAAAACTTCCGCGGCCGCTGCGGTCGGGATGGCGGCAAGGTCTGAATCGCGAGAATCGCGACCCCAAACTTAATTTCGCGCGTCGCTTCACATCGTCTTGGCAGTGTTTTCCATCATTTGTAAACAATGTGGTCGGTTTGTGACGCGGGATCGGTAATACCGCAAGGATCCACTGGCTGCCGAACGCAAATAAGTGGTCCGTGGTTTGTTTACCGCCCGAAAGAGAATATTTTATCGGATGGCAATCTTACTTGAACTTCGACAACCACAATTTTTAGGCCTAGAGTAAATAAAAACGTACGGATGAGCATTGAGCACCAGTTAGACCTCTAAAGATGCAGATTAAGCTGCTGGTTTGCCGATATGTGGAGGTCGATATGACATCAAATTCCTTTGCATGCAGAACTTTAAAAGTTCTCACTTTAAGGATATTTGAATTATGTCCTTAATTTGCCCAGGCCCACAATTGTTTGGTTCTCGGTCAAGGTGATCTTTCTCCGAGTGTGATGCCACCGAATATTTTTCATGTATATATATATATATATATATATATATATATATATATATATATGTGTGTGTGTGTGTGTGTGTGTGTATACATGTGTGTATATACCAGTACTAAGCCCGACGGCGTGTGAAAGTCACACATCAGGGTAGGGGGGCCAGTTCCTTTCCCTGTGCCGGTTATGGTTTCCCAGGAAGATCTGGTACCCGGAAAATCACATAGCTTGGGTGGAGCTGCAGGTGCCCAGAGTTCCTTGTCCGGGAATCGAACCCGGGACCCTCCGGTCAGCCGTCCAACGCTCTACTCACTGGACTACCGCGACCCACTATTTATAGTATATGAATATATTTATTTATATATAGTTTTTTAATATATATTATAATAAGGTAATTTACCAGTTAAGCTAGGTTTTGGATGAACACAACTACCAAGTAAATATGTTGTTTCTCCTAAGAAAACACAACCCCACCATCCTACTCTATAAGAAGTCCCTCTTCATCTCTGAGTACTTCCTTCCTCCCAACATCCCTATCCTATTCCCGCCCTTTCCTCGTTTGCCTAACATTCTCCCCTCCATTACATTCTTCTACATCTCACTGCCGATTAATACGGCCTTCATCCATTTTTCCTGCCTCCCTATCATGTCTTCCAACAATCCCCTATCCTTGCCCACCATACCTAGCACTTCCTCATTTGTTTTCCTTTCCGTCCATTTCGCCTTCTCAATTCTTCTCCACACCCACATTTCGAAAGCATCCAATCAACTTCTACCATCCTGCTACAGTGACCATGTTTCCGCGCCGCATATAACAACGCTCCATATCAAAGTTTTGACGAGCCTTTTCCTAATATCCTTACTCAACGTCCCTTTCATCAACTCCCTCCTTTTATGTAATATCTTTGAAGTACTTCACGTATTGTATTCAATGATGCATGCAGTTTTTCTGTATTACTTGCCATTACGGTGATATCATTTGTAAAACAGAACAATTGACAACCTTTCTTACCATCAAGCCAAATTCATTTGATGCATATTCTCTGCGTTCCTGTTATTCCCTCTTCTAACCGTAAGTGTACGATGAAAAGTGATGGTGAGGAACTTCACCCTTGTCGAATACCTTTCTTAATTTTCATCTCGATTTCTCTTCCGTTTATCACCTGCATGGTGCTCACTTGGCTCTTTTGTATCTCATAAATTATACTTCCGTTGTTATAATCCATACCAAGTGTTTCCGACAGTTTAAACATGCTATATGCCAACTTGCAATGAATTGCTGACGTGTATTTTTTTCTTCCAGAATTCTTAGAGTGTGATATTCCCTCTCGTTTTTCTGTTCTCTCTGAATCCAGACTGATTTAATGTAGGTTGTCTATCATTTTCCTCTATCCTTTGGGTAATTATACACGTTAAAACGTATCGTGGACGCATATGACACCATACTCCACGCTCGGGGTATCTCGTTCTTCTTATTCACCGTTTCCTTCAGCAGCAATCAATAAATCCTTCTCAAACTCCGTGGGAAATCTTCCACTGTCAATTATATTTTCACTTCAAGAGTCTAATCCCAACGTGGCCTTCTCTATCTTAGCCCCGTTTTTATAATGTCTCGATTAATACAATCGTTGGTAAACGCGAACGTTAACTTAAATTTGAGATTACCGTAAAATTCAAATTTATAAACAAATAATATTTCATATTAGTGAATGTGAAAACATTGTACCCGTAGTAATGTCTGTCGGTTAATGAGCTGTTTAAACGATCGGTTTTGAACTTAACTAACGGTCTTAAAACTGAGTTTTAGACTTAACCGGAGCTTTGCCCCTTTAGTTAAACAAGACATTATAACGGCCCCATGTCTCTAACCTACATTTATCCACTTTCGCTGATGCTCCCAGCTTAGTATTCGTATTAGGAGACTATTTCATCGGAAGAAATGCCATCATTCATATTTATTCGTGTAAGGCTCTCTTTTCCAATGCGATTAATGTGTAGTTACAGTATGTCCATGCAGCCGCATGGGCATACTCGTAACTATAGTCCGCAACCGCGGTTTTGGTGCCTTACCGATCTCGATCGGCACCATCAGAGAGTCTATTGGTGTGACTACAGTCTCTCAACAGTTGCGGTGCGTGATTTGGTTTTTGGAACCGTTTTTATCTCTGCCTCATTCCGGGAAACAGAGGCAGGTTACGCGGAAGGGTTTCGTCAGAGGTCCTTAAGTATTGGTTTCCGAGTGGGGAATCATCCGCGATGGAACTTGGTGGAGGCCGGGAAAGGACGGGAAAGCAATCCCGCTCTTCATCTCGCCGTCGCGTCGCTCCGAAAGGTTATTTCCCGTACTTCCCCTTATCCACCAAACCTCTCGACCGCACACGTAACCTCTTCTCATCCGGATCCCTCCTTCTCTTTCTCTCTCCTCGCTTCCCGCCAATCTGCGAAAACCGCGAGTTCTCCTCCGAGATTTCCCCCCCTTTCCTCCTCAAAAACCTCTCTTTTCTCTACCTCCTCCCCCTTTCCCATACGTCCCCCTCCACCTCCTCTCCACCCTCCCGCCCGTCCCTCGGCCTACGCATGTGCCCCCCCTCTCTCTCCCTTTCTCCTCAGTGCGCGATCGCAGTGGAGGGAGGGTATGGTAGGATGGGGGAGATAGGGGAGGGGGAAAAGAGCTTTACCTCAGCTGTTGGCGGTCGTCTGTTGTCAGTCGGAAAGATGCTCTTATACGGAGAGGAGAGCTGGAGACCGAGAGGGAAGACTGACTTCGCATAGCGATAAATCGGAGAGGTTGCCCACTCTTCGAGGATTTTTGTCCCAATTTCCGTTTGCCGGAGAGGTGTTTGTGCGTGCGCGTGTGAAAGAAAGGAACGCCCTTTTGACAAATCGCCTGACTCGACTGATACATTTATATATTTTTTTATAATCCTTGGTGATAGAATTGTGTGCTGTGATATTTATTTATTTTTTATCCGACACCATCGAAAGTTCGCCGTGAGCTGCTCATACGCACATTTTATTTTGTACGGAAGTTTCAAGTCGTTTTATTTTATCGAAGTGCTCCCATGTTATTTTTATTTTTCCGTGAAGAAGAGGATTCGACTAACTCTCTGTGATTTTACGGTGCGTGTGTGTGTGTGTGCGTGTTTGTGATCCGTGCTCTTGTATCCCGCCAGTGCCGCCACAGAACAAAAAATTAAAACGACATGAGGACTACGAGCTTTAGCGGAGAAGTGGTGGATAACTGTCATCACCCACGCTGCTGGAACGAATTCTACGGCAAGGTGCGGGATGTACACTAAGCTTGTTCTTCCTCTTCACGCCAATCTTTCTCTTCCCTCCCGTCTTTCCTCCCTCTCAACTCCTTGGTGACCGTTCAGTCCATTCACTCTTGACTCCTCCAATTTCAATGTTAACCCACCAGACGAGGCAACAGAATGATTACCGCGCCCACGCTCGTCTCGGCTTCGGCGAACATGTTGAAGTTTCTCGTGGCCAGCGCCGGATGTGACGGGCGTGCTTTCTGAAATCGCTGTCCAACTTGGATTCATTCCTATGGTTGGAGTCGGCCTTCATACTCTTCTTCGTCATTCTTTGCTGCAGAGATGATGAGAGTAAGGCATGTTTTAATTAATTTAAATGAGTACTTAGAATTCAGTAGTGTCCTGAAATCATATTCCAGATCTATTCCTTCCTCGTAGTTAGTGGAAATGTGCCCGTTTTCATACTTTCCTCGTGCCTCAGTACGTACTTGCTGTTTCTGCCTGTTACCCATGTGTTTGCATTTTATCCTTGATCCTGTCCCGAACGTATCAAAGCCCTAAGAATTCTGTGCCTAAATCCATATTGATCTTTGTCTTGCCGCCTTCCTCTCACGGTCTTGGTGTAAATAAAAGGATGTGAGAGGAGATTATGAGCGGCGTTGAACGATATTCATTTGGCGGATATTGCCTCAAAGCGTTTAAAAGCATCGAGCAAGAATTTCAGATTTTAATTTTAGTAGCCTCACCCTCTAATAAGATGATATTGCTTTTTATTTAACATGGACCCATGTCGACAAAAAAATGATAGTTTAATATATCGCATATTTTCGAGATAATTAAACCTGTTCTTGACAGCAGGAAGTGAATTCTGAGAGGGCAAGAAGGCTGTAAATTCCTTCAGTCCCCCCTTGCAAATTTTTAAGGCTCAGAAAGCTTATAAAGAACACAATCTTCACTTAAATCCAATCAAGCCCACCCATCTCCCATATTAAATAGCTCCTATATTACAGTGATTTTTGTACGGAATAATACAATATCGAATCGCGAGTCAAGTTCAATATTTCCGTGACAAAACCTTTTGCGTATTCGTTCAGATGCAATCCTTTACAGTCGTCAGTGGCAACGCCCATGCATCCTCTGACTGATGTTAAGTTTCTTGATGGATGGCCTCCGAAGAAAGTCATCCGAGTTTTAAAAACTCAAGGCTTTCAGCTCTCACAATCAGAGCAAATGTTCAGAACATCTGAGGTTATCCATCAAGAAAAATTGCACGACTTGCTTTGCTTGATTCGCAATATGAGGCACGTAGCCAGAACTTGACCACGGGGGGGGGGTCCAGAAAGGGAGGAACAAAGAGGAATGAGTCAGCGGACGAATTCACCCAAAACTTCGTTCACTTTCGGCGACGCGATTCCGTGTTTTCCCCATCTGAACCTCCATGCCTACGTACCTCATTGTCATAGTGAACCAGGGACCCATCGGCAACCTAAGTTTCGCAGGTCGGATCCGCAAATGGTTTCAATATTTCCCATGAAGTATTAATATAACACTGCTTGCTTAACCGCGATATGTTAATCACTACGGCATATGGCGCTCCAACAATTCAAAACTTGACATTCCGACCTCGGACAACAGAAAAAGGTTGCCGACCCCTGCAGTAGACCCCACATAACATTACCCTTCACGTTGAAACCTAAGAATCTTGTATTGAATTTTGGTTTTCTTTTGCAGAATACCAAAGACACCAGCACCATGTCTCCCCGAGATGAACTGGACGAAGTGAAGAAGGACCTGCGGCTGGTCAAGGAGGAGAATCTTAAACTTCAGGCTGTTATCACTGACGTAAGGAATGATCTGTTGAATTCATTTAACTTGCTCGATCTCAGTAGAGTATCGAAATGATGTTCGCATTCTTGACTTGGCTAATTAAAGGAAATAGTTTTTTTTAACTCTTAATGGTGGACGCTACTAAATCCCTGGGGAAACTAATGATTATTGCCAAGCCGAACTCATGGTCGAATGATATTAATTGGGCTGAATTTATATGGGAAACAAATCTGTTGAGGAGATGGAGAAGGTGATTTAGTGGCAAGCTGAATATTTTATATCTGAGGAAAATATGATAGGATATCACCATTCTCGGTGATGGTGTTTGGTCCTCATCTGAGCGCTCAGAGGTCATGGGTTCGAATTCCTTATTGGAAAACGAAAAAGCTGATACTTCCCTGTACATAGGCGTTTTTGTTCTTTGGTGAAATAATCATAAAAATGAAACCAAGGGTTCTGGTACCGGTCGATTATGGACTTCAGTTTGGTCCAAAGTCTTCCCTTCTGGAATAAAGACCCTCCCCACCCCCATCCTAATAAACCGGCGCTAGGGTTTCAATTCCTACGCCTCTCCAATATTAACTCTTAGCGCATCCGTCTTGAGTTCCTCGCCGTCCCCGTTTGAAGGGAGGATAAAGGACGCCCTATGCATTAATTGCCATGCCTTTCTAAGAGACTCAAGGACCACGGGAAGAGATCGGATTTTCTCAACTCAGGCGAGGGGAGCAAAAATCTATCGCTGCGCGATAAGGGCCCAATGGAAAAAGCCAGTCGGGGTTTATAGTGGCGGAAAGTACGCCGGCCCTGCCTGCTTTTACCAATTAAATCTCGAGATATTTTCCCAGTGAGAAATTCCAAAAGTATCTCAAGATGTTTTGCTGAGATCGCTTAGTGAGTGTAAGCCTTATGATATAAAACGAGATTTCTGCTGTCCTTAATGTGCATATCCACTCAAAAACGAACTAAATGTACTAAATTTTATGAGTATAATGCAAAATGTATTTTTCAAATTATATATTTTCATGACATGGTTTCTGAAAAGTTTTCGTATCAGAAATTTTGTTCAATTAAAACGTGAAAAAATAGGCATCCGTATGCTTGAATTTGAATTTATCCTCCCAAAAAGTAATTCAAATTTTCTTATCACCAACCAAGCATTGAGAAAATCTCGGAAAAAGCGATCCCTTGGATGAAGTTACAATAGTTTTTGGTAATTTTTAACCCCCCAAACTTTCTCATCTACCTACCCCTTATTACCGTGCCGCGCAAAATTTGCGACTCACTCTTAAGTTTCCTTTCTTCTTTGCGAGAGCTAGAGAGGAATGTTATTATCCTACGTAAAGGATCTCGGCTGACCTAGAGTCTCCTCCTTTCCTTTTCAAAATTTGCCTTTTTCTGAGCACCCAAGCGAAGGTGACCTGATTCACCAAAGACTTCTTTCCGAGTGAAATGAAGAAAAAATCCCGCTTTCCTCATCATACTGGCATTCATTTACTAACTCTTCCACCAAACCGTCCGCTGAGGAAAAATGATACGGATTAGTTAAATAGAGGGAGATTTATGCTAAAGTTTTTTATTCTCATATTTAATATTTTCATTAGTTGTCATGCCGCGATATTATTATTTATTCAAAAGCCAAGACCTTTTGATAAATATATTTCCCATGTACATACGTTACAATACTTCTCTAAGTTTTAACGCCAAATTTGGCTATTATATCTTTTAAATTTTCAATTGGGGTTATATCTCATTGTGGCTCCAAGTCATTATGTTTTTATTAGTTTTCGAGAAGTATGATTTATAAATTTGTTATAATATGTTAATATATATAAAATTACTACAACACTGATGAATTTTTTCCAAGAAGAACGTAATAAAAACTAACGTAATTTAACTTCACCCTCGGCCAAATGAACATTTTTACGGTTACAACTATAACAGTCTTCAAACGAACACAGCGACTTAGCGCGCCATCTTCACTCACATCAACAAGGAAAATTAACTGCGCTGCGGGACCTCGGGAGTTCGCGGAACTTTTTATTCACCGTCCTAGTTGACTCATGCCGTGAGTGTTATTATCCATGGCATTTCCAGCTGGTGACGAAGTTCAACGTGATACATACAATACCTTGTTCGCGTAGTTAGTTAAATACTCGGAAACTTGGATACTCGGAAACCACAGGATATTGATCGATTACATAGTAGACAAGGGGCAATGCGGCTCTGAAAACGAAATATTCAGATGGTAATGTAAAGTTGATGTAAATAGGTTGGTACGCATACATGCAACCCACCTTGCCGTTCCGCATTAAGTTTGCACGCGCTCCAAATCCTAACCTCGATTTATAACTATACACTTTCCACTGGTCATAGTTATTGTATTATTTGACTTAATAAAACATACAATAACATTTTCGTTCATTCGGTATTATTTGCTTCATTTCTCGGATTGAATGAGAAGCCCACCGATGACGATTTTTTCGGGAAACTCGAGGAAAATCTTGAAATGGTAATCCAAAGTCCTTCTGAACTTACTTCAGCAAAAGAATTAGTTGAGGATTTGGCGCAGAACACATTTCTTGATGCATGATCTGCAATACATATATGAATCTATCGCGACTCAGCATTTGTATTCACCTTTGAATCAAGCTTCCTGGAAAGTAATTTTGGTGGTAACTTGAGGGATTTTTTCCATGACCAATATTCATTCAATTATAGCTGTGAAAAAAATTTGATCTTTTCAGGTGACCGAAGTCAACAAGCGATGGCAGAAATACAATAACGATCGACAGATGTATGTTGAAAAGTTACTCTCCACAATACAAGATCAGCAAGCGCAGATGAATAAAAATATTGAGAACAGGCTACTTAGGACGAAGGAGGTAAGCTATTTTCACTCTTTTTTTTCTATTAACATAAAAATTTAAGAACTGACCAAATTTAATTTTAATAAAAATTATTCATTTTTTCAAATTTATCATCATTTTTTAAATATTTTTACCAAGTACGAATTTTAATGCTTACAAATTTAATTGTTCAATTTTTTATCAGTATTTTGTGAAAATGGTCAATTTACGTACGAAAGTTGAGCATTCATGCAAAAACAACTTATTTAAGTCTTTAATTGAAGAAAGAAATGGTTTTTCAACAATTTCAGGAGCTTTTTTTATTGTTGAGTCATGCTTTAACATTTGAAACACAATGAATTATAAATCAAACTTCATAAAAAAATAATCGCCTTTATGCCTAAGAGATGACTTTGAAAATATTCATCAAATTCCAATGATTTGGAGCTGTCAAAACATTTTTTTCTCCAACTTATAATTGTTGTTTATTTTGAGTAGAGTGAAGATGGAGGTGACGTGACAAGGCAGCTTCACGTAGAGAATGCGAAGCTGAGAGATGAGATTGGGCAACTGAAGAGGCGGATGGAAAGCATGGAACGAGAGCACAAGGAACATGTTGAAGTCCTTGAAATACAGGTGAGTTGAGAAGGCACTGATAATGAAGTTAGATATTATGACTGACCTTAAATATATGCCCACCACCGGTTAAGATACACCTATGTATTTGGATTCTTCTTTCACACACTTCATATCATTATCCATGCATTAAATCTTTATTGAAATACAATAGTGATTCTACAAATGAAACATATTCCTCAAGACAATTATTTTCTGGTGTTTTATGAGTAAACAATCCAGTTTTCTGAGATAATATATTAGGTCATTTGAATTTAGCTTACATTTATACAAGAGAAATACCTGTAATTTTGAGAATCAAAGTCCTCACAAAGGAAAAGAATAAACTTGTAGATATTCTCCTGAATTTGCCCACACTCTTAGGAAAGAGGGCTTCAGGGTTACTTATCTTAAGGAAATTCTATTAAATATGTAAATAAACCAGCCAAAAATTCTTTCTCTAAAATTTCATACTAATATGCCATGTATGTAGAATGCTAGGATTATCAAATATTTTTAATATCGAATATTACCTAAAGCAATGCATCTATATTTTCTCAGGTCAGAGCCAACAAGGATGACTGGGAAGCAGAGAAAAGAGAGAAAGAACTTGCAAGACAGGAGAATGAGCGGTTGGAGACCAAAGTGCAGGAACTCCAAGAGGAATTGAACATATACAAACTCCAGGTAAGGAAAGCGATGATATCATCTAAAATGATTTGAGTTTCAATGCACAATGTCATGTCAGAATGATGCATGTTATCTTGATATAATATCAGAATGAATACTCAAGAGTACACTTATTTATCTGCTTGCAGTTGAGGGAGGAGAAGTCTTCCAATGATCGTGTGACCTCTAGCCAAAGAAAGCATTGTTGTTGTGGTAGTGATGGAAGGGAAAGTAATTGCTCATCACACATCACGATTTGCCGTAAAAATTCCTTTCCTACATTCAGAACCTCACTGCATATGCCAGTAAGTATAAATTACATTTAAAAATATGTGATAAGACACTCAATTCAACATAAAATCTCTAACAGAGAGTAGAAAGTTTCCTAGATATTTACTCCCAAGAAAATAGGAGCTACCCTACAAATATGAATCTTATTAATTATGCTCAATTAAGTATTTCAATTACTGTACAAATGCTGACAGGATATTGTGAAAGGCAGAGTCCAAAATGGCAAGTCTGTCAATATTAATTCTGTTACCAAACACTGCAAATCAATTAATAAGTTTATTAGTAGTGTTTTATAATGGGATAGCAACACTATGCTATGGCAACACTTATTACTACATTTCATGAGATGTGATTTAGAGTTTAATATTTATTTTCTGTGGGAGATTTGTAAATTAACTTTTAGTATTGATAAATGGGTCTAGTTCTACATATGTTTCAAAGTTGCTACTATAAATTTTACCTGTGTTAAATTCTTAGTTAAAAATAATATGCTGGCATTTTCAACCGATAAATTATTAATATGAAGATATATACCATATTTAAAAAAATAATAACTACAGATAAACAATAATTACAGAGTGAAACATATTTTAACTATATTTTCTCAAAAGAATGTGATAAAAAAATAAAAGCTTTTATTTATTAAATCAAAAGCACCATCAAAATATGCTTTCAAGATGAAATTGATGGTTAAAATACACTTCAAGGTGTATATTTATCTACATATATCAGTTAGTTTTTACACTAAATGTTGGTTGGTCCTGCATGGTTTCCTATCAGACAGTATCTACGTACAATCTTGCTAATGATGCTCGCTAGTAGGTTAAATATTAAATGATAGACTTATGATACCATGAGAAAATAGGGGTGCCCTTAAACTTACATGTTGCATTTTCATTTGCATTTTAAATTATTCCCCATTGATAAGTTTATTGCTAATGTTGCCATTTTCTTAATTTTTTGTTTCTCTTTACTTCTTCAGCAAGGACATCTGATTCCCAGAGGTTCTACAATATATCTTGGGGATGATCTAGTCATTGATGGTGACTCCTCTAGTTCTAAACCTGCCGTCACAATGGACTCAGGAATTCAAGGATCACAGTCCAATTGTACAGATGATACAAGTCCCTTGGTTTCCTCCATGCAGCAAATTCCTCATAATATTATTGTAGAGCCAAGTGGATCTAAAGACAAGGTGGATATCCATGACAAGAGTAGTTTAGACATTCCAACCTCTTCTGTGCTGTTACCTTCAAGGTCCACGTCGACAATGTCTTCAGCATCATCACTCTCGCTGGCAAGTGCTGGGGTTAGCAAAGTGGGACATTCGACACCTGTTGATAAAGAGATGACGGCAAGTGCCAAAAACCTAGTATCGTCATCTGCAACAGCACTCTCAGCCATCCTCCCTCCCCTGCCCACCTCTTACTCAGACACTGTTGTACCCAACCATGTGCCAAAAGGTTCCAGGGATTCCAAATGGAATACAAGGGCATTTCCAAGCCCATTGAGAATTGGTGCCAATGTGCAGGAAGCTGCTCAAGGTATCAAATTAAAATCTAATGATGTAATAGTGCCAAATTTGACTGCTGTCGATAATTTGGAAGAGTTCCCAGATGGAGTGCTCACACAAACGAGGGAAGATGTCATTTGCCCTGGTTGTGGCCGTGTATTTCACCCAGAAATACATTTGCAGTTCCTTCAACACTTTGGTGAATGCCAGAACAGAAATAAGGCAAACAAAGCTGGGACTCTCAAGACAAGGAATTGAATCATATCTTGCAGTGTAGGAGCTAGTTATTGATTGTTTTGCAAACCTTAATTATATGATATCCTGAAACTGAAATTTCTATTTCCTACTTCCCACTGTATATTGTATATTGTTCCTCTAATATTGATTAAATTATTTCCACACTTATTTCCTATAATATGTTTGCATTCAACTCATTTATCCATGCATAAAGAAATTACTATTTTGATCCATCTCTTGAAAATATGAATCCTTTTGAGCTCTTTGTGGCTCATTTCAGAGGTCACACTTATCAAGAAAATTTAATGCATTGGACTGCAGAGCTCCAAAAGGAGGCATACTTATATTTAATGGCATTCAAATAAGTGAAGAGATTAGAAAATAGGAAGGTACATTCCAAAGCGGGTATGTGCTCATTTTGCAAAAAAAAAAGATTACTAATTCTTTTTGTTTTCCTTGTGTCCACCGTGTTAAGAGTTATAATATATTTTATTTGTTGGCCACGATCCTTGTATCTGAAAATTAGTGTGTATTTATCTCATCAAATTATGATTATATCAGCAGTGTAAATCATTACACATCAGTGCACCTGTGGTGATTGTCCTGGAGTGTCAGTGGTTTCTGTTGGACATTATCAATGGAAAGATTCTACTGGTTGATTATAAAAAAGAAGCAAATAGGAGAAGGATTGATGGTGGGAGAAAAGAAGTGGACGGAATAATATTTCCACCCCAATACGTGCAATGGGTAGGAGAAGGGAAACAACAGATTGAAATCATTCTCTGAGAAACCAGGTTGTAGTTTTGGTAAATTCATAATTAGTTCATACTTAAATTATATTGCAACTAATGACAATGGCATTGCGTGGTAGGATCCAGAGTCATCAGTAATAGTATTTGAGGATACCACCAGAAAAGTTTATACTGACCAACATTATACAACCCATAGAACATGCAAATACTGAACCTTTGCGATAACAATTGAAAAAATGATAGAAATGGTAATGGCATTAGAAAACATGATAGTAATTTTTTCACATTAATATTCACAATTTCTCTAATATATTCATTTACTGGTACAGAATAAAGAGTACATACAGAAAAACATGTTCAGAAGTGCATTATTTATTAAACTAGGTTTAGCATTTCAAAAATATCAATTTTATCAGTATATAATTCCCAATTACATACAGGTTTTGCCCCAAAAATAAGTAGAGTGATTTTTTTTCCTGCTGACACAAATGGCTGGAGTGTGGTGATTTGTGGTGGGAAAGGTAGTAGAAGATCTTGGGAAAGCAACATGACCTGCATCAGTTTTCTTTGGGCTGTTACAGTGTGTGCATCATTGCTAGGCTGGACACCTGGTGTAGGATTGTGTCATGAATTCACATTGCCACATTCCATGGAGCAATGACACATGAAAACATTTTGTGTTAAGCTCAGAAAATCAGGTTTGGAGACCATGACCATGTTTAATGGTGCTTATGGAAATGAAGCAATGTCCCAAAGAATAGTTTTCCACTGGCCCAAGATGTTCCAGGAGGGTAGAGAGGTGATGAGGAAAGCCTTGGACATCATTCAACTACACAGTATGACAAAAATATTCATAAAGTGAGAAACATATTTACTGCCGATCAGTGCCCAAGTGTCAGAATGTTAGCAAAAGAGTGATATGTTCTGGAAACTACGGTGCAATGAATTATTACCAAATATTAAGCTATGAGAAAGGTTTGTGTCAAAATGGTCCTGAAGGTGCTATCAGAAGATCAGTAGGTTGATCATGTTATAATCTCACACGATGTCTTGGACTGCCGTGAAAGTAACCTACCAATGGCAATTTTACACTACCAGATTTCTTTTTAATCCCAAGAATAAAAAGGAGCTTGAAAGGCATCCATTTCGGGATCCTGGATAACATCAAAGGGGCTATAATGAGGTTCCTTCCACGAATTGAAGACAATTTGTTCTCTCGAAAAGTTGATGCTGCCAATATTGGTAATACTATATGCTGCAAAATCTTCCTCCGAATAATTTAAATTTTAAATGGAATTTTGTTACTCCACTTGATATTATATCGACTGTTAAAAAATTTAAAAAATCCAACAGTAAGGATATTTATGATCTTTCTAACTCCCTAATAAAGGACATTATTGTGCTCATTGCAGAACCATTAGCAATGTTAGTCAATTTATGTTTTGAGACAGGAGATTTTCCAACAGCTCTAAAATATTCCAAAACAGTACCTGTCTATAAGAAAGGTGATAAAGATGATTTAGCTAACTACCGCCCCATTTCCATAGTCCCCGTTTTTGGTAAAATTTTTGAAGCTATTATGAAAGATCAAATGTGTAATTTTTTTGAGTTAAATAATCTCTTTTCCAATTCCCAGTACGGCTTTCGATCTGGGAAATCTACAATTTTGGCAGTAGAGTCCATAGTTAATTATGTCATTAATGCATTTGAAGAAAAGGAATCAGTCTCAGTGACACTATGTGATCTTAGTAAGGCCTTCGACTGTGTTAATCATTCAATATTACTAACAAAGCTAGAATATTATGGTATTAAGGGTGTTGCACTGAAACTAATGAAGTCATATTTGGATGATCGCCACCAATTGGTTGAACTTGATGGCTGTCGGTCTGCAGCTCTTAAAGTAAAATGTGGTGTACCACAGGGCTCTGTGCTTGGCCCAGTACTTTTCATTATCATGATTAATGATTTGCCCTGTAATATGAAACCTAGATCTGTTTTATATGCTGATGACACTACTTTTGTGCAAAAGTGTCAACATCCAGAAGATGCAAAGTTACGATCTAGCGCTACCCAAAAACAGGCTAAGGAATGGTTTGATGTTAATCATTTACAATTAAATACTAACAAAACTCAGCATATTGTGTGCAGTCTTAAATCAAAAACAACTGATATTGAAACTGCTAAAATACTAGGAATTTATATTGATACAAAACTTAATTGGGAGACTCACATCAGTCAGACCTGTAATAAACTTAGTAAAGCTGTTTATATGTTAAGAAAGCTCAACTTTATCATTTCAAATGAGTATCGTTTAACACTTTACCATGCCTTCTTTCAATGTCATTTGAATTATGGTGTTCAGTTATGGGGTCATTCCCCTCATGTTAAACAAATTTTGCTACTGCAAAAGAGAGCTATTCGCTCTCTTGCTAATATACCACCACGTGATTCCTGCAAACCTTTTTTTATTAGGTATAGAATCATGACTGTATTTTGTTTGTATATCTTTAAGGCTCTGATTCATGTGAAAGTTAATCTAGAAACTTACCAATTAAGATCCAACCTCCATAACTATTCCACAAGAGGTAAATCGAATCTAAATACTACTTATTGTAGATTGTCATCAACTTACAACACATTTCACAATATGAACATACGACTGTATAACTATCTGCCTACTCAGTTGAAATCAGATGGTATCCAGAGTTTCAAGAATAGGGTATATACCTGGTTACTTGCTCACCCACTTTACTCATTGGATGAATTCTTTTGTGACAATCTTCATCACATTTAAGAACTTATGTTTATATATTAAGTAATATTATGATTGACGACATTTAATATGGTTGTACCATTTTTAAAATGAATAAAGTATTATTATTATTATTACTTACAAGGAAAACTGCAAGTGACAGGAAAAGCGACTGGGTCCACTACCATGGTTGGTAGAATTTTGCACAAAATTACAGTATAAAAAGCGAACATTGCTAAAATGGAACCAAAACACTTCTGAAAAATGTTTCACCCCTTTGAGGAGATATAGAATACTTAGTTAATACTATAATTGTGCAAGGCAGACAAAATGCATATTTTCCTATAAGACCACTATCAAATAAATGAATAACAGAAGGTTCAGTTAATACAATTAATCATTTGTTATACGAGGGTTGCTATTTATATATTGAGCCTCGGCAACACTTAGTGCTTTGGGTGCCATCTGACGTTTCCATCTGAAAGTTTGATCCTTTTAACGCTAACTTTCTTCAGAACATTTTGTCGTTTGATCATAACTTGTGTTGCTTACAGTGACTCGAAAATTTCGCCTCGGCGAAAAAATTGAGTTAACTCGTGAATACTTTTGGGCAATGATTTTTAACGACTTTTGACAAGACAGGAGTGCATCGATGTACTTGTTTCCACTTTTGGCGATGAAGCCACACCCTTTGCCAGTGTGAAATGCTGGTTTAACGAATTCCATCACGGTCGCCGTTCAGTCAGCGACGAAAGTACAGGTCGTAGTCGTAGGTAGTCCAAAATCAGTTGTTTTGCCAGAAAACATTGATGTTGTGCAAGAACTAGTAAAGGAAGATCGCCATGTGACTTATCCTGAGATTGAGGCATCCTTAGGGACTAGTATAACGAGCACCAATAAGATATTGCATGAACAATTAGCTGTGAAAAAAATTATTTGTTCGCGTTGGATCCCGCATAATTTGACAAAAGCTCAAAAAGATAATCGTCAATTGGTGCAAAGATATGCTTAGCAAACACAATCGCGGTGCATCAAAAGCTGAGTATAACATCTACACAGGTGACGAATCTTGGATCTATGCGTACGAGCCCGAAACAATCCATTGGATGGGACTTCTAAGACGAGCCAAATCCGGCAAAAGTGATTCGTACACGAAGCTAAAGATCGTCTGTTTCTTCGGAATAACTGGATATGTAGCAACCGTGCCGTTAGAACAACGTAGAACCGTGAATTCTGAATGGTACACGACCATTTTTTTGCCGGAAGTGCTTGATGAAATTCGGAAAAAGAAGCGGCAACGAAGGATCATTCTTTATAATGACAATGCAAGCTCTCACAGGTCGACTGAAAAAACTACTTATTTGACTGGCCAAAACGTCGATTTGACAGGTCATCCTTGGTACAGCCCTAATTTGGCACTAAAATATTTCTTTTTATTTCCGTTAATCAAGAAAAAATAGCGTGGTCAACGTTTCCATCGCCTGAAGAAGTCGCTGATGCATTCAAAAACCGTATTTTGGAGGTACCTCAATCGGAGTGGAAAGTGTTACGAAAGTTGGCTCGAGCGCATGCAAACGTATATTGATTATCATGGAGAATACCTCGAAAAACAATAAAGCCATTTTCAACAATAAATTACTGTCCTTCCATTAATAAGCTCAAAATATAATTAGCAACCCTCGTAGTAATGTCATTGACAATATATACGGCCTAAGGTAGGATGCGTACAGAATTAGTTACTTACCGACTAATCTTGATTTTGTTACAATAGTCTATTTGAATATCGTAGATTATGATCGTGTGTAATTATATCGAGACCGCCTTTGGTAATTCCTAAGGATGACGATGGGCGCCACACGAGATTCATCTATTAAAGTTCGCCAGTAATTTTGTGAATTAGTAAAAAGTAATGGATACCAACTATTTCATGCACTCCTACTACAAAGCTAATTAAATATTATTACTGGAGCCATTGACTAGGGCATAATAACGGGTGGAAAGTGTTTAATTGTGTCGGTAATTCGTAGGTCTTATACGGGAGGTTGTGTGAGGTTTATATTCAACAGCTCTTCTCCATTTAAAAGGATTAGGGCGTGACATACGATCAATCAATAAAGAAATTAGTGTTTAAGGAATTTTCAAGTAATAGTTAAATATTGTAATTTTGGCACCTTAAGAGTCTATTTTATTCTTTTACTTCATTGTACAAAATGGTTGGCTTACAATTAATCTTTCCGAAGAATGATTAAAATTATCCCTCTAATAAAGCGTGGCTAATGAAAATGACACAATTTTCTGTCACCGGGAAAAAACATACTTCAAAGGTCCGCTTAAAGGTTGAGCAGCCTCAGTCATTTCTACTCTATCTATTCCATGCCTGAATTATTAATATTAACAAGGGTTAAAGGACTTTTCGGTTTGTATGCAACCCGCAGTACTCCAAGATTCCACAAGGAATCACGTAAGTGAACGAGTCATTGAGATGAGGCGATCCAATTGAATCGAGTCAGTAAATTCATTCATTCGGCCCACCTCTAGTCAACCGGCCAAACCAAACGCCGAAAGTTCACCAAAGACTGACTTGGTTGATATCATGACTAATGACTCTAGTCATCATACTCACTTGAGTGACTCCTTCAATTGAATAATTCGTGACTGATAGTCCCGACCCTAGTCCCTAATGTCTTACTAGTGTGAACGCATCTTAAAAGCGTGTGCCATACTGTCTAACCAGATTTAACGCTGATGTAGTGTTGTTTCTGAATACACGATTAAGCTCCCGATGGCATTAACAGCAATCAGGGCCAGATAATTAGCTTGAAAAATGGCTAGCCTTTCCCCCGGAGTTATCTGTTTCATCCAACACGCTTAAATATTGTCATTTGTCCGTTGTGTACCTCTATTACTTCTAATAAGATCTTATTCAGTGGATAACGGAGAGGAAAAGTGCACTGAAATTTGAAAATTCTATCATGTGGTGGTATCATTGTTGATAATAGCTATATGATAGCAATCATCGATTCGATTCGTGAAGAAGTAAATACTTTTATAAGTGTTTGAACATTTTAATCTTTGTTTTCCGGACATGGTTGTGTTAGAAGTAATAATTTCTTTTAACGTTATAATGGAAGGATTGCTAACATCGACGCAGCTGTTAAAAGGTTTGACTACGTTTCCTTTTCTTATATACCTTTTATCTCTTAAAACGGATCTTGTTTTATGGTTGACGATTTCTATTAAATATTTGTAGATTGTACAAAACGGTAGTGATGTATAAAATGTTTAAGAAAACTACTGTTAACAAAAATATCAGGCCACTTATGCAATGGGAGTGCTTTAGGCATTAATTAAAAAAATTACTTCTATGCCTCCTCTAATTGTACCGTCTAGTTTGTGGTCTCTACGAGTTCATTTTTATTTTACTTCAAAATCCGAAAATGTAGAAAATTATTTTGCTCCAGATAAAATTAATGCAGAAGTACTGCCATCATCGCAAAGATGAGTAATTTTTCACTGCCTAGATTTTAACCAGTTCAGCTACCAGTTAAATAACATTCGTATCTATGAGTCAACTTTGGTTCTTTAAATAAAAATTAGCTGGGCCATGTAGGCATTTAATTTCATCTGTTGCACTGTAGCATTGATTGTGAAGTTAATTACCTTTGACATATGTAAAAGAATGATAATGATGCTGCATTTACTTCGATCGCAGTTCAAAAACGTTTCGCCATAAACCAGAAAATGTATATCAATATTCTTCGTATACATCACCAGAAAAAAGATTATTTGGATTAGATTGGGACATTTAACAAAAAAACATTTGAGACTTTTTTTTCCATAGCATCCAAAATTCATTGGTGTTTTACTTTTTTATTTCAAAAGGTATTTTAAGAAGTTGCTTTCAAATCTGGAGGATGCAAGTTAAAAAATTTGGCTCCTTGATGGAATGGCCCCTCAGTACTCAATTTAGACGATCTTGCCTCGATATGTATTTCAAGCTTGGTACGCTTATCGTGATGATGGATATTAGGCTTGTTCGCATATATACATGCAGTTCTTGACAAATAAGATAAGATGGTATGAATAAAGAACAGCCAGTGGCATAATTTGCAGCTCATTAAAATGAGGTCTGTGGGAGTGTCTGAAAGGTTCGGTTGAGGTAGTTCTTATTGCCTATTTCTGAACTTTAAAAATTTTTGGCTATGGCTTGAGCCACCCCAAAATATAATCCCGTATGAAAATTGAGATGGCGATGGAGAAACTACTGGCTTCCCCCACTGCATCAACTGCTGTTTCATTTCTGGCATGTATTGGAGGACCTATGTCTCATCCTTGGTGACAAATCGCTGAACAAAATCAGTAGGTTCCCTCCTGATTTGGTCCAAACTATGCAGCAAAAATCGCTTGCCCATTTGCTTTTGATTGGCATTCAGCAAATGCGACACCCACCCTGTGCAGAGCTTTTGCATCCCTAATTCTTTTTGCAAGATGTTTCGTACCCTTTCTTCTGTTATCACCATGGCCTAAGGTATCTCACTCACATTCACCTACGATCCAACTCAATATCATGCACCTTTTCCATGGTTTCTGGTGTGGTGGCAGTTTTTGGCCATACTTCATTAGGGTCATCTTCAAGGGATTTGCAGCCACGTTTAAATTCAGCTGTCCTCGTTTTAACAGCTGACATTGAAGGAGCAGAGTCCCTATACACTTTTGTCTATTTTGGATGAATTTCCTTAAGGGTGGATGGATAAATCAAAAATGAAGAATTTTATGATTGCACAAAATTCATTTTTCCATTTAACAAAAAACATGAAAGACGTCTACTGCTACAATACGTGTGAGCAAGCTACTTGAGAGAAGTTAGAACTTGTTTTACAATTTAATGACAGGTGCACCTAGGCAAGCATCAAAAATTTTCGCTGATTGGAATACAATCTCTGTGTCAGGCTGCAAACTTTTCACCTTACCCTCATATTGACCCAGTCACAAAATCTGATCATACGGTTGTAGTATTTCAAAATGAAGATTCTCTTTGTATTGCATACATTTTCTCTAATTTCTTTAAAAATATAACATATTTACATTAATTTTATGAAGACTGCTATGTGCTTTTGCCTTTTCCAGGTTACCTGTGAAATGCAAGAAGGAATAAATTCATGGCTGATGCCTTTGGATTAATTTGCTACATTTGAAGTGAGCCAAAATAGTAAAAATAATTTTATTGCCTAGATTTTTGAGAAGTCTTTGCCCTTTGACACTGAGTGGAAATATTTCCTAGGAGGGAGGCTGTCACCAAATGGCAATGGCAACAATAAATTTGAATTCTAAAAACACATCTACATAATGTTGGATGATATGAAATCAGGTTGTAAATTATTAGTCTTGTAATTCCAAAAATGCATATTTATCTATACTGTGGTTAACCTGCCTAACTTGATGACCTCAACAGTCCTCAATTTGTCTAATGCCTGTACACCAGGAAGTGCTACATACATGGTCACTTCATAGTGTGAAATTATTATAAAGGCTGGAACAGTGTATTACTTTAGCACTTTGAAAATTCACTTCTTTGGTAGGCCACTACCTAAGGCACTTTGCAATTTTTTGATGGATCTGGGTATGAATCCCAGTAAAGATAAATGATTTTTACATCATGAAATTTCTGTATTACAATGCTCGTCATCAGAAAAAGCTATTTAAATATTCAAATTATATCCCACAGCTCTTTAAATTCTTTCTAGGTGGACATAAATAATTCCATGTAATGAAACTGTTATTCATCATGAAAAATGACAGTTTTCAGTTAATCATTGGCTTTGTATTTAGGTGTTCAAAATCGTTAGGGATGTTATCTGGGAGGAATTCATTGAGGGCAATTGAAGATCTTGTTTTAAAAAAGACATGTACTCGTATGTGTTTGAAAGTCATGCATGCTGAGGATTTCAAAGAAAGTATATATTAAGGCAATTTAAAAGTTGGAATATATGAAGTGTATCAGTAAAGGCATACAAGCCTGTAGATGAAGGAGCCATGAGAGAAGGCATATGGGGTTTAAAAAAAAGGCATTTTAAGAGGGTTTAAAAAAAAGGCATATATGCAGAGAATCTGTTAAAAAGCATGCATGAATAAGATTTGAAAGAATGTAAATTGTAAGAATAATTTGGATGAATATGTGCAAAAAGGATTTCAAAGAAGGCATATTTGAAGAGGATATTTCAAAGAAGGCATATATGAAGAGGATTTTAATGAAGGCATATCTGAAGAGGATTTCAAAGAAGGCATATATGGAGAGGAAATCAAAGAAGGCATATACGAAGAGGATTTCAAAGAAGGCATATATGAAGAGGATTTCAAAGAAGGCATATATGAAGAGGACATCAAAGAAGGCATATACGAAGAGGATTTCAAAGAAGGCATATATGAAGAGGACATCAAAGAAGGCATATACGAAGAGGACATCAAAGAAGGCATATATGAAGAGGATTTCAAAGAAGGCATATATGAAGAGGACATCAAAAAAGGCTTATATGAAGAGGATTACAATGTAAATGCATGGAAATAGTTTGTATAGTAATGGAATAAATGAGGAGAATGTTTAAGAAGGCACAGATCGAAAGTATGTTTGTATGAATGGGTTTTAAAGGAATGTATGTTTGAAGAGAAATTGAATGATAGCACATTTGAAATGTCATCTCGAGAAAATCTTCCTAAGGCTTCATTTTCTTATGTATATTCTTAATTCTTACTTACCAGTTGATTTTACTTGTAAAGTTTGATTTAGGCTTATTTTATTCTCACATAATTTTTTTGTTTGGCTCGGCAATAGTCTTGGATAAATACTTGCTATGGATTGAAATTTTTTTTATTTTCAAGTGAGGGAAAAAAACAAATTATTTTTAATTAGAAGTAAGGCTAATGATATATTTCTCTTTGAAGAAATATTTCTATAGCTCATCCTTTCAAATTCCAATAACTGTAAGATTTTAATTATATTTTCATACTTGCATGGCATTGTTTTTAAGACTGAACTACCCCAGTTCTAACATTGTCTATAAATCTTCTGTGTGGGGTAAAAATGTTTCCATATCTTAGCTAATTTTATCACTTAATCATATGTTTCACTGGTGCTTATTAAAATTTGAATGTAGATAAAAAGTTAATTTATTAATGCTTTTCAGCCTTTGTATTTGCCTTCGTAAAATGTTAATATATAAGTTAATATATTATTTTCATGAAAAGTTGAATTTTTGGTCATTATTACAAAATTTCTTCTGACTTAAATAAGTTGAGAAATAAGTGATTATTTTCGTACCTAACAATGCATACCTCAAAAATGATGTTTTTAATGTAATTTTCAAATGTACTTGTATTGTAATATCTTTAGTGTACCACTTACTGATTGTGAAATCTGTAGTAATGTGGAGGAAATGAACTAAATCAGTATATGAACTGCAAGAGTTTATAGTGTGCATCAGAATTCTAATAAGCCTTGAATTTTTCTGTTTGATTTTATGGTGAACACATTATATAATGATATACTCTGTCCTCAATGGTCTGGGACTTTACCTCAAAGGTTAATTGCTTGATGCTAACCTCTGTGATAATTCAATCTTTTATTCATCTGCTGTATACATCATGTTACGATACCATCAAATAAATAGTATGGACATCACAAATGATGAGGACTCAGTGATGAGTTTTTTGTCTTCAATGCCAGATTATGTAGCAGCTGTGAAGTGTGTGCTATTATTTATTTTCTTAGCAATTTTCATGAACTGGGCAACTTTTCCCTGTGTCTTGCTTAAATATCATATCATTGCTCTCAGGGATGTGTTATAAATGCAACAATTCATTGTAAGATGAATTTAATGAGAAATAGCATATTTCTTGCACTATTTCATATCTATATTTTCCAATTAAGTGTCTCAAAAGTATATACTAGCTTCTTCATAACAGCACCACATGTACTGCATATCTTCTGCAAGGTAAGTCTGATGTGACTGGAGTTATCAGGACACCGAATAAACCCATCTCCATAACCATTCTATTTCATTGGGATTTCAATTATGTTTCTCATTCACTCTTCTTTTATTTTGTTCTATGAATTGGTACCACTTTTGATACTATTCTGAAATATTGGTCCGGTGATATTTACTGTTAGTGATCTATTGTAATGAGACCTGTTTTTCAATTTGACTAATTGAATGAAAAATAAATGAGAACATATTACGAGGGTCATCCGGAAAGTAGTACCCGTTCGTGCCGCATGAAGTGCTGACGACGCGAGTAGCCGCTGGACGAGGTCAGATAGCTTCAGTGGCTTGTCTGCCTTCTCTGAGCCAAGTTGCGTGACGCTAGCATTGCCTGTGTTGTTTCTGTGATTGTTTACAATGTTTAAAAAAATTGAGAACGCCGCCAGTTGTGAAGTGAGGGCAGTGATTAAATTCCTCAATGCAAGAAACGTTCGCCCATGTGATATTCATCGCCAATTAAAGGAGGTGTATGGAGACAATGTAATGGACGAGTCGTCTGTTCGGCGGTGGTGTCGCAACTTCAACATGGGGAGGGGGAACACACACGACGATGAGCGTTCGGGGAGACCGTCTGTCATTACAGACCAACTGGTGAGCTCAGTTGACGAATTCGTGAGGAACGATCGGCGCGTCACAATTGATGACATCTGTGAGCATTTTCCCAATGTTTCTCGAACAATTGTTCATGAAATTGTTAAACACCATCTGCATTATGCAAAAATTTGTGCAAGATGGGTCCCTCGCGTATCTCAATGAGCTGGCGGCGAAGGACTATGCAGCAGGCATACAGAAACTTGTCACACGTTATGACAAATGCCTTAATTTGCTTGGAGATTATGTTGAGAAGTAGTTTAAAGTATCCTCTTTCAAATAAAATTTTTTATGTTTGTTAATATTTACTTTTGTGTCTTTATTTCACGAACGGGTACTACTTTCCGGATGACCCTCGTATAAAAGATAAAAAAAGAATAATGAAAAATTAGTTTGGGTAGTCTCAATTAGCATAGATTTGAAAAATATTTGGAAATAATATATTTCGAGGATGTTGTGAATAGATGTTATCATCTTTGTGAACATTTCCCTGTTAGCATGAAGTTCATTTTCTTTATTGAATTTGTCAATACTTGTTCAATATATTGGTGAACTTAACTTACATGCATGTAAATACTAGTGTTGTTCATATTTATCTCATTTCCCCATTGGAATGGTCATGTTCCCCAATCCTTTTACAGGTAATTAAGGTAGTCTCCTCATAAGGCCATCACTCCAGTTCTTACACTATTGTAAGCAGTGCCATGTAGTATCTGTAATTTAGGTAGGTGATTCTGAATTGAAATTATGAAAAATGAATAAGTAGCTACGTAAAGTGATCTAATTCTTACCTGCAAGAATCTTGTATTTGATGACATTGAAGATGCACCTTTTTTCGAGAATTATGGTTAAAAAGTCACCCACATCTGATCACACAGGTTAACATTCAATACTGAATTTTAGTCAGTTCTACCTAGTTTTATGGCATTATATTTTCATGAATAAAATATATTAACCAATTGAGGGAGTGCTTTTGGGATTGTTATTATAAAGCTTGTCTCTGTTTTATGACATCTTTATTGCTGCTTGCTTCTGTAATGGTGAAAGAATTGCCAGCAAGATATCAAGTGAATGTATTTCATTAAAAAAACTATGAAGATCTTACTGAGTGAAATTATTTGTCACAAAAATTATACAAATAAATGTGGCAAGAGATTAAGTGACACAATTCAATTTAAAGCAAAGTATACCAGACTAAACTAAGGTGAATAGGAAATTATTTTTGTAATTATATCAATGATGGTGTCATGTATTTGGCTTAAATGAAATTTAAGTTCTAGAAGGAACTATAATGTAGGCTGGTGGGTTGTCGCACTTTAATGCAGATTAAAGATGTGTATACCTTGTGGAAAAGAGGGTGCATGTCAAAAACCATGTAATATGGCATTTACTCTAGGGCTAACGGAGAAATTCACAAACAATCCACTGGAGAAATATGCCTGTCTTTGTATGGAAGGTTTGATCTTTTGCATAAGTACTGGGACAAACAATATAATGGCTGGGGTATGTAATTTTTATGGAGGAGATGAGGTGCTGTGGTCCTTACTAAGAACCAGTAAGGATATGGCTGAGAACACCTGGTATCACTAAAAAAATCGGTGTGAGGAAAATGTTACATGTAGTCTCTTTACAGGTGTGGAATGCAATATTCTCCTTGAGTCATTCACAAGATTTTAGCATGTGTTTGTATTTTCCTATCACTCCTGTATTCTGAAGAGCCAAGTGGATTTCCCTGATTAGGGCTTTCCTTCCTGATCAGGGATTCAGTTGGACTTGCACTAAGGTCAGGTTATTCCTATTCAAATTATGCAGAAGAATTTACCTAATAGGATATGCTGCGATCATTTACGACCATCCCATAGTCTAAAGGAAATTTTAACTTACCATTTCTAGTTTTACCTGCTTAACCTAACCTAAAAAATCCCATAGAAAGACAATCTCCTTCCTGAGCAGATAATGAGAAATGGGAAGTAGTGTTCTTGATAATATTAGATTTTTTACCACCTATGTTATGTAAAACATCATGCAGTATCCCTCAACCTTGCACTATTGTACAGTAATATATTCAGTAACTTAAATTGTTTGGCCCGGCATAAGTGGAGCCAACCCATGAGAATTTTTTCTTCATCAAGAACTACGTTTAGTGTGTAATTTCCAGCTGCTATGTGGCAGTGATTCACAGATAATGAATTTGTTCACAGCTGTTACATTTCCAGGAAAGGGCCATTTGTGAAAGGTAAGGAAACTGAATAATTGTTTCATCCTCACTTGAGTACACCAACTGTGCATACCTTTCCGCTGAATAAAGCTTTTATATTTTCCTAATTGGGAGTTCATTCCACCTAACATTGTTTGGTAAAACTCCTGTCAGCGGGTGATATTCTAGGGATTATGGAGGACACATTCTCAAAAAGTAACAGTCTCCAATTTTGAGAGGCCTATTTTTTTATTTATATGTATCATTCACTAATGTGAATATGGTGACCCTAATGTTTTGTATTAATGCCTGTCTCATAATATCCACTACTAGTACAAAGTATTTTTTTTACTAGTACAAATACCTGTATTTTTTAACTTTAAATTGGTAGGCAATATACAATATACTCCTGAACTATTTGGGCTTTATGGCAATCTGCAAGATACTGTCACTAAATTTTATTGAAGAATGATGGTGAAAATGTAAGTTTAGTCATAGTTTGTATGCAAATGCTGTAACTTTTACAGAATTAGACTCCAACCTAAAATAGTTGTACAGGTAATAAGGCTAGAAATTCATAAAGAATGTGTTCTGGTTTTGCAGAAATCATTGTATGAATGAATATACATATTACAAAGAGGATAAGTATGCAAGTGTTCTTATAAGTATTAAGCAAATGCATATGATAAGCTAAGTGTGTAGGAGACAAGTATGCTTCAAAATTAAAAGTACTGGGCAGCAACAACAATTGCTTCTTTTTTCTTGTCTTATTCACCATATATTGAAGCCTTATAAAATGTATACATGTGCCACGAAATAATATTTTTTTAAAGGCCACTATTGATTGTTGCATACGAAGGTTATTAAAAGCTCAACCATTTTAGAACGTAAGTATTGACAAAACACATCTCTACGATAATGTAAATACTTTTGCATGAATTTTATCTGGACAAAATAATTTGCTGTTTTCGGACTTTTATGTAAAACGAAACTGTTCTCGTAAAAACCACTATAGTAACTGAAAAATCAAGAGGGATATAGATTAGAAATTTCTATGTGCATTAGCACTCCTAGTGTAAAAATATCCGGGCATTTTCTTTCGGAATAAGCATTTGCGTAGCAGTAACAATCTGTACTAACTGTTAATATTAAATAAGAAGCGTCAGCAGTTTCAAC
Source organism: Hetaerina americana (assembly GCF_022747635.1). NCBI lineage: Eukaryota > Metazoa > Arthropoda > Insecta > Odonata > Calopterygidae > Hetaerina > Hetaerina americana. Next base: position 62,285,072 of record NW_027287095.1, on the reverse strand, counting down.
AGACGTGTACGTAAGAAAAGAAAACGACGGCACACCAACGTCGATGTTAGCAGTCCTTTGATGATAACGTAAAAATAAATTATTACTTCAAACTGAATCACATCCGGAAAACATGGCTTAAATAGTTCTAAGGCTCATGAAAGGGTATACTGCCACACTAATCGAAATAACAATTATAAACATAAATTCTTGACCATAAATAAAGTCTACGCAGAAGAATTTTCAAATGCTGTGCCCCTTTCTGTCTCCGATATCCACTCACTGTTATCTCCAAAAGTTTACAGCGAACAAATGACAATAAAAATTCGAAATCAATATGAAATTAAAAAACAAGTTTATTTTGATCTCATGGTTGTTCTACCGTTTCATCTGGAGATAAGTATCGGATTTTAAAACTAAAACGAACCCTAGTAACTGCCAAATAGAGTTTAGATGAGCAAATGAACATTGATCATGATCGACATATGAAATATTAATTAGGTAAAAGTGTAAAAATTAACTATCTGCTGATGTAACTCAATCTCTGTAAATTAAATAGAACATTTTACCAATTATTGGCGGTCTAGTGAGTGATCATTATCTATCACTATACCAAAACGTGTTATTTATTTGGCAACGGCAATCAATTATAAAATTACTTTAAAAATTATCTGAAATCACGATAATTGCACAACACGAGGGAAATCAACGTAATACACCAATTATATAAAAATATTGGAAATGCAACCGATCTGGCCAGGCTGTATGCGCTCGGGAGACGTTTCACACAAAGCAGCGGAGACGGCAAACGCTAAAATCCGGCGTTTCAGAAACTTGGTATCCGGCGAACATAACATTTCAGGAGGTATCCTCGTAGGAGGTTACACTTAACTAATACTCGTTCCACCGAAGGAAGATCCTCCCCCCTCGCTCATGCCCGGTAGTACCCCATTGGCTGTGAAAACTGGGAGGCGGAGTTTACAGAAAATATAAAAGCGTATCAGCCAATCAGGTGATATCTCCTACTCCCGATCCTGGAGAGCTGAAATAATTATGATTGGTCGGTTATCCCTGAGGAGGATCGAGGATCCACCTACTTGACTAAAGAGCCAATAGGCTACTGGCGACTGGTGGAGTAGTGTGAGGCAATTTTCGCAGTACCAGGAGTTAAGTGGGACCGTCTACGGGGATACCTCCTAGCATGTTATCTTCGCCGGATAACAATCTCAGAAAATCTGTATTAAGCTTTAACGAAATTGTATTGTGTGCCTCCGCTCTTCCCAGTTTTTCCTCCTACAACTAATTTCGCCAATTCATGAGCGTTGCGATAACAATTCCTTTTATTTTTAATGCCAAGTTCACGTAATATTTGGTGAATTGCAAGATTTTACGAAAGGAAATGTGTCACTTGAACGCGACAAATATTTACAAAAGTTACGCTTAAAACCATATTTTTGTAAGGTGTAATATTAAATGAAATAAACTGTACTAGGCCACTTATTTCATAGCAAGTTTTGAACGAGAATTAATTTACAAAATCGCCGAAAAGAGAATGATTTCAAATGAATAAGAAGTTTTAATAATGGTCACACAAATAAATATGCATGGATAAGTTGAAACTTTAACGTCCAAAACAATTATTTGGATAATATTTTGCACTCTGCTTAAAGAACATTTCTAGGCGACGGCAACCATCGCAGTGTAATAATTACATTGTTTTTTCACTTCTTTATTTCATAAAATAAAGCGCACACCTTGGATAAATATTGACACGAATGTAATCTATCATTTAGTGCAAAGGAATAATTGCGTTCCCGGCGGCAAAGATGAACCGAAGCACGAAAATGACGTTCGACGGCAACCAAAAAACAGCAGAGACGGACGGCAAACGCTAAAAATCCGGCGTTTCAGAAACTTGGTATCCGGCGAACATAACATTTCAGGAGGTATCCTCGTAGGAGGTTCCACTTAACTAATACTCGTTCCACCGAGTCCTCCCCCCTCGCTCATGCCCGGTAGTACCCCATTGGCTGTGAAAACTGGGAGGCGGAGTGCGCAGAAAATATAAAATCGTATCAGCCAATCAGGTGATATCTCCCACTCCCGATCTTAGAGAGCGGAAAAAATTATGATTGGTCGGTTATCCCTGAGGAGGGTCGAGGATCCGCCTACTTGACTAAAGAGGCTACCTGCGACTGGTGGAGTGGTGTGAGGCAATTTCCACACTACCAGGAGCAGGAGTTAAGTGGAACCTTCTACGAGGATACCTCCTAGCATATCATGTTCGCCGGATACAAATCTTGATATTTTTTTTTTCAGCCGGTTTTTGCTCCTAGTGACTCGACGCTCGCGAAGATGTCGCGTTTTCCTTAGTTTTTATTGCAGAATTTGTTATTATTCTTTAAAATTCCATGGTAGTTTACTTTATTTTGAATGGTTATGTTAATTTTACGCACAATTTGATGAAATATACATATGTAAAAAGTAACTTTTTAGGATATTTGTACAACATTTTTATTTAATTTTTTCCGCACCATTGAAAATAAACAGGGACTTATTCTATTTCGTTGAGTAATTTTTTCTGAGACCGTACACAAAATTCACATGCCTACTTCTTGATGCTGAAAAGAGGCTAATTTTAGGGGGATATACGGGTAGTCCGTCTGGCATTCTTTTTCTTTAAAAAATGCAGAAGTGCTCAAATTGGCCAGTTTCCTGTTGTTAAAAGGTTTAGATGTAATATAACTATTTCTATCACAATTATATGAATTTCCTTTTTATTTTTGCCATTGTATATGATTGCCAAAATTATCAAGCCCAACAAATAAACAAACCAAGTAAGTCAATATTATAAAACCATGAAAATTCTCACCTCTAAGGCTCAGAAAATTAATAAAGTCAGTCTGAGGAGAAAAATTTATATGCAAAGTCTTTGCACAGGAAATTCATAAAATTAAAATTCAAAGTAAATGTTGAGGATACCAAAAAAATAATTCATTCGACCCCATGAGAAGTCACTTTATTGATGTGGCCATATGTAGTACAGAGCATACAGGCAAATGGAATGCCTTGAATACATGAAATATTACTCCAGTGCAGCAGTTTTAATTCTTCAACAATAGACAACTTGTTTCAATGCAATGTGGTGAGCATTGACAGCAGTGATTCTTATTTGGTGTACTCCAATATGGTAAGTAGTTACAGCGTGACCATATCACTGTTGACTGGAGCCAGCTCTCAAGGAGTTTATCATTTGGATGATACTTAAGGCAGAATGATGCTATGCAGGCCTATTTAAAAAATAAGAAATCATCAGAATTGATTTTTTGATGGAAATACAAATAAAATAATTCTTTAATTTTTGTGTAAGATATGTATTTGGGTTGATTCCAGTATTGAAATTAACCATTGCTACATTATTCGAAAATCCTATGTCTTTTAAACAGTATAATACTCCTAATTTACCCATTAATGTGAAATGTAATGTAAACATGAATACTGTATATTTAATTTTTAAAATCCCTAATCTAATTTGAGTAAATTTCATCCCTTGTACTGACAATTGATTTTCTATCGCCAATCACTCAACATATTTTTGGGTGTAGCATTTCCCCTGCCAATTTAAACAATGCCAATGAGTTTGTGATTAACACTACATCACTTTCAAGCCTTGCTATTCTATTACATGGATATGTTTACTGTTTAAAGGGATGAAAGATCTCCTTGGCTCATATGAATACTGAAATATTATTTACTTAAAAAATAACTTCAAAACAGCAAAGTAAGATTATGAATGCTTATTTCTTGACTCCTAATGCACATGCAATTTTTGTAGATGAAACTCGTGAAAATAAAACTGTTAGTTTAAGGTGAAGCAATGAATGATTATTTGCTGGAATAATATTATTTGTGAAGCTAATAGTATTTAAATTATGCTAATGATATTGCAAACTCGACTGAGATGCATTATCTGGCAATACTGGCTACAAAGGAATGAATTATTGACATAAAAGCACCCAAAACAAATCTCACTGCTATCTTTAATGCCAAATACTTAATTCAGCACGAAGTGATCCAAGACTGATTCTGATGAGGAAGATAAGTTTAGATTCTAAGAATGTCACACTTGGTCAAGAAAAACACTTGAATCTATAAATACAGATAGGGGGCAAAATAAGTGGTTCATTGAATTATGACTCGCTGAACTGGACTAGTTTTATCAAAACCTACCCACAAAGTATTGTAAATGTAAAATTTGAAGGAATATTTTACATTGCACCACATTTGAGCAGATGCTGAGCAAAACCTTGAACATAATGCCATTGGAAGCTGAAGAATGGCAAGTTCTACACTCAAAGAAATATTTGACAGAATTTTGAAAGTACGATTAGCTTCAAAATTTAAATTTGTATTCACACAGCTGCAGTTTTCCATCATTCTAGTAGATGGCTGTCCATCATATCCATTGATAGAAAACTGAAATTACGATGTAACTGTTTGATATAATACAACAATCAAAATATATGAGAATGTAGCCAATATACGATGGCTTGAACCACATGAATACAATTCATCAATGAAATATTCATTTACCAGCACCATGAGAGCTCAAGCTATTTCCGACTGTGATCAAATCAAGTATCTACACCTCCGCATGCTAAACAAATGGATAAGATTAATTAAGATTGACAAAAGATTAAAGTAACATCAGTCCAATAATATTCATCATTAAACAAGAATATGATGTCATGACTCCTTTTACTTGTTCATAAATAATAATAAATTAACAAAATCTGTTTCAATGTTTCCATGATTACAATTATTTGACTGCTTTTGAATCACCAATAATAATAGCATTGATGCCATTGGCCAATGAAAACCAGACAATCTAATTACATAACCACCTAGGTGAAATTTTTGAGGCCCCTGGAGGGTTGTACCCTAACAATGGCACCCTTACCTTCAGATACTAGATGAAAAGGAGTGGGCTGTTTTGGAAAAGGCAATAGAAATTTGAGAAAAAATTTTATGCTACAACATAAGATATCAATGTGGACAATTCCACCCATTTTTCCAAAATTGCTATTATTGTAAGGTTTTTAATTAAGCACACATCAAAATTATGGCATGAGGAGTTGCTTGAAATAAAGTCTACGACTGAGAAAATGCTGGAGAAGCCCCAGAAGATATTTAAAGATGTGGAGATAAATTCCGTAAGGAGAGATGCATGCTTACTAAACCCAAGATTTAAAAGACATGCATCAAAATTTACACCCAAGATTCAAATGTTAAGGCAGCTTACCATCCTTTGTGCAATGAAGCCCGGCCAGTACCCATTACTGGACCACCAGAACCTGAACAACAAATTTCTTCAATGTGGGAGGAGTTTGATTCCACCCCTGTCAAAAGAAGGGACATCCAACCTGTGCAGCAATAGTTGAAGTAGACAAGTACCTCCAGGAGCAGTACTTGTATAGGACCTCTGACCCACTTATTTCGTGTAAGACCTTGAAACTGGTCTACCCTAGGCTTTATAGGTTAAGGAAAAGAAGGCTTTGTGTGATGGCCACCTCAATGCCTTGTGAGCATATTTTTTCAAAGGGAGACCAGTTTCTCATAGAGAAAAGAATTCGATTGGGTCATTACAAATTATCAAGGATTACTTTCTAAAATCATTACTGGTAAGATTGAAGTACTTCTTTTGTCATTGGATATTACCGTGTAGTTCCGAGTCAGTAAATTTCAAAAAACTTTCAATTATCATCTATGCAATAATCATTGTAGCTAAATATTGGAGAAATGATAAGTTTTTCAAAGCAAATAAATAATTTGCGAAGCATTTATTTTAAAACATTTCCTCATTAATGTTATTTTTCTAATATGGTATTGCTGAAGAACAATCAGTTACAATGTACCCAACCACAGACTAATTTTATATTTTTTTGTTCTGTATACCATTATATCCCTCCCATGGACTACAACCTTGATGTGGTTGAAGGGCTTGTGCGTTCCGATGACCCCTAGAGCTGTGCTGGTGGGAGTAATAATAATTTCTCCTGGTAGGGTCACCCATTCCAGATAGGTCGAAGGTTAGGAGCCAGACGAAAGGTAGTCCACGCAGCGTCTGTTCCTCAGTGAGGTGGCTGCAATGGTGTCTGACCCCAGTGGGCTAGCCAGTAAGTGATGGTGTCACGTTAAAAACACTATTGAGGAAGGCAACGGGAAATCATCTCAGTTATCATTCCCAAGATAAACATGATGGACTATAAAGAGATTTTGAGTCCTGGCAACTACGGGGCCCGGCCCAATTGGCCGTGGGTCGTGCACGGCAGTGGGGGAGGCAAGGCTTCCGTGGTCGACATCCCACAAAACCCTTGCAAGGGAAAACCGACAGCAGCAGGACAGAAGACGCAGGAGAAGAAGACCAAATGTTGGGACAAGGTAGAGGATAGGAAAATTAGGGAATATTAAGCAAGAGATGGAAAGGGGAAATACAGTATAAATATTTTAGGCCTATGCTTGGTGAGATGGAAGGATAGCAGAGATTATAGGAGTGATAATTATAGAATAATATACAGAGGAGGTGACGAGAGCCAACGAGGAGAAGCCATAGTATTAAATAAAGAGGTAGGAAGAAGCATAGTCAACATAGAACAGGTAACAGATAGAACATTACTAGTAGATATAAAAGGAGAACCGCCGAACTTGGTTATTTTACTGGTATACATGCCACCGAGCAACCATAAGGAAGAAGAGGTCGATAGGATATACAAACAGTTAGAGGACATAATGGAGTGTGTTGCTGCAGGAAACCTTCATGACATTGCAGTAATGAGATTATTAATCAAGAGGAATAAAGAATACAACCAGGAGGTACTCGTATTTGCCTGTTTCGTAGATTTCAAAAAAGCGTTTGATAGAGTGAATTGGGAAAAACTAATGAGTATTCTGCAGAAAATAGGAATAGATTGGAGGGACAGGAGGCTAATCCACAACCTGTACATGTCTCAGACTGCTCAGGTGTGAGTGGGGAACGGGAAGTCCGGATGGGCAGTGTTAGGAAGAGGTGTAAGGCAGGGTTGCCCATTATCACCATTGCTGTTCAACCTGTATGTAGAGGAAATGATCAAAGAGGCATGGGATGAACTGGAGTAAGGAATGAAAGTGGGCGGGGAATTCATAAAATCAGTTAGGTGTGCTGACGACCAAGCTTTAGCTTGTCAGTCAGCCAAGGGGTTGCAAGCATTGCTGAGTGAATTGGAAATTCAGTGTGACAGGTATGGGATGAGAATCAATATTAATAAAACAAAGGTTATGCGATTCTCTAGGAAGAAAAAGGCTAAGCTAAACATAATAGGAGGGCAAAAACTAGAGCAGGTAGAATAGTTTACTTATCTTGGAAGTGTTTTGGGCCAACACAGTGAAAGTAGTAGGGATGTAGGGAGAAGAATTTCACTAGGCAAAGAGGCTTTCACAAGGAGGAGGGAGTTGATGACAGGGACGTTGAGTAAGGATATTAAGAAAAGACTCATCAAAACTTTGATATGCAGCAATGGAAACTTGGTCATTGAAGCAGGAGGATAAAATTAGATTTGAGGCTTTTGAAATGTGGATGTGGAGAAGAATGGAGAAGGTGGAATGGACCGAGAAGAAAACAAATGAGGAAGTACTTGGTATAGTGGGAGAAGAGAGGGGTTTGTTGGGAGAAATCCTATGGAGGCAGGAAAATTGGATGAAGGGGGCATTGACTGGCAGTGGAATGTTGAAGACTGTAATAGAGGGGAGAATGTTAGGCAAACGATGAAAGTGAAGGAACAGGATAGGGATGCTGGATGGGATGAAGGGAGGAAAGAAGTACTCAGAGATGAAGAGGGACCTGATGTAGACTAGGTTGCTGGATTGTGTTTTTTTAGGAGTCACAAAATATTTATTTGGTAGTTGTGTCCATCCAAAAACCTACCTTAACCGGTAGATAAACTTATAATATAATACCATTATACAAGCCATAGACACAGTAATCAACCCAAAGGTCGGTTTGACAAGTGATGTTAGAGTTTACCCAGTTCAACCTCACAGCGAGTGGAATTCACACATCAGGGTAGGGGGGCGTTCCTTTCCCTGTGCCGGTTATGGTTTCCCAGGGAGACCTGGTTGGGTGGAGATGAGGGTGCCCAGAGAGTCTTGCCGAATGTGAAACCAACCCGGTCAGCCCTCTGCAGAGGAACATGGATTGCCTGAAAAATTGAAAAAATCCAGTATTCTGAATAAAAAGCCTTCCGGTCAGCAGACCAACGCTCTACCCATGGACTACCGCGACCCCCAATACCTTTACATAACCTATATATTTTAATGTTCTTTTATTTTTCAAGGTGAGTAGACAAGAAGAATTGTTGTTGCATAGTAAAGAAATCTACTTCATCTTATTGTTATTTATTTCCATAGGTCACCAATATCTAATTTCACGTTCTTGTAAATTGATGATGCGTAGCATCGAAACCATTGTCGTGAAATATTAAATCTTTTTGGTGGAAATGTTAAGTTTCTTTTTACCTTCATAATTCTTGTAAATTGTTCATTAATGAAGAGCGTAAACGACAATTTACCGAATGTTAATTACAATATTGTATAATATTTGTAGTATTAACACTGTATTGTCAATAATATTGACATTAAAACTGCATTATGTATCAACAAACCTGTAACTACCAGGTACTTTGGGTTTCCGCTAATTCAATAACTTAAACTGTGTTAGTTTAAAAATAATAAAGATTTTCATTTGATAAACCAACATAGTAAGATGAAAATCATAGCATGAATTCATCAAATCATTCAAGTAAAAACGTGCAAATTACTCGTCACTACCTACATTAATTAACAACCACCAAACGTTACTTCCTAGGAGTCTTTGGATTCAAATCGAGTCATTTTCACTCATTGGAAATGGAAGGACTCGTTTCTTCTGACTCATTGAGGCATTTAGTCATTCACATTTGTTTCACTCAGTCACTGTAAAAACTCTGAGAGTCCTTATATTTCCCAAGTCGTTTTGGAGTCATAGGAAGACTCTTCTCTTGAGTCAGTAACACAGTCAGCAGTCCCAACCACCAAAATTTCACTTAAGACTCGTTGATCTCATTCCTAATGAATCGAGTCATCCCACTCACTTGAGTAACTCTTTCAATTGAACCAACTCTAATACGTTCTGGCAACGCTGCGAAAGGAGCGACTTGCGCAGTTCATTTGTCAATAGCGCCATTCCATAATAACCCGCCAAAACGTGATTGTAATTGCGGCTCTGATTGATATTCCCTTCGAGATGAATTTATGGATAGATAAATACCGACCCAATTCTCTAAGTCAATTGGATTACCACAAAAATCAAGCTAGCCAGTTGGAAAATATTGTAAGTTGTTACTTATTATGTTTTAGTGAAACTAATTGTAAGATGAAGTTGTAAATACTTTCCCTTCTTAGATACGACAAGGCGATTTTCCTCATCTGCTGGTATTCGGGCCTCGAGGAGCAGGCAAAAAAACTAGAATTTATTGTCTTCTGCGGAAGGTATTTGGGCCTGGGGTGGATAAGATGAAGATAGAGCATCTCTCCTTTGTGGTAAGAAAAATAATGAAGTAAACATGAATAGACATAAAAGTGATCATTGCCATATATATAGCATTAGGCGTTGCTTCACCTTGCTTGTAAGTAATTTGAGTTTTTATTTTGTGTTGTGTTGCCGGGTTATTCTGTTCACGCGTTCGCCTTCTAACGCAAATGACGTGGGTTCGAGCCCCTCAGGCTAACTATGTTGGTTTTGCCCTTGGGAAACCTGATAATAAGATCGAGATCCATTGGGGCGCACGGACCCTCATAGATGTCGGGAGAGCCAAGAAAAATGACTTAATGTGGTGGAAATTTTCAATATCAGTATTTTATCAATTCAGCTCTAAATTTTCATTTTCGACAATGGTTGAGAACAAATGCCATTTTACTGCGTTTTATGTGACTGAATTTGTTGGTTTTGCTAAACGTGAGGTCTTTTCAGACTCCTTCGAAGAAGAAAGTGGATATTGCTACTTTGAGTAGCAATTATCATACGGAGGTGAATTTAAGCGATGTGGGAATACATGACAGAATTGTTGTCCAAGAACTAATTAAAACTGTTGCCCAAGCTCATCAAATAGATACTTCAGGGAATTGGGACTTCAAAGGTATCAATAGTTAATTAATTGACGTGCTATACTTTTTCCCACAAATATTTTACTTTGTACTTACTACTGTGCATTTACATTTTCAGTGATTGTGCTCACCAACGTTGACATGTTAACTCATGATGCACAACATGCCTTGAGGCGTACAATGGAAAAATATGTAGCCACATGTCGCTTAATACTCTGCACTGAATCTACATCTCGTGTTTTGCCTGCCATTCGGAGTAGATGCCTTTCTGTAAGAGTTCCTGCCCCAACAATTAATGATATTACAAGTGTCCTGCAGGTGATTACAATTAATTTTCATTATTATTTGGACGTTCGTGTATATTAATTCATGATCCCCTATTCTATTGTTTGGGATTAGATGTTGTTTTAATTAAATCTTTTATTTGTTCAAGTATAGACGGTTTGCAATTCTGAAGGTCTAACTCTACCAGATGAATTAGCTGAGAGGATAGCAGTCAAATCCCGTCGAAACCTTAGGGCTGCATTGCTTATGTGTGAAGCATGTAAAACTAAACAGTATGTATACTTTTACGAAATATCTTAGGGTTGTCATGTGTATCACATTCATATTGATAATTGTGACTGAATTCCATTAACCTGTATATTTCATCTTTCAGGTATCCTTTTACTGCAGATCAGGACATCCAAGAATCAGACTGGCGTGTATATATAGAGAATACTGCACGAGAAATTATTAAAGAGCAGTCTGCTCAGCAGTTGCTCAAGATTCGGGAGAGGCTTTATACACTTTACTCTCAAGGAATACCTGGAGAGGAAATAATCAAGGTCAGTTCAATTGGAATTCTACTGTGCGTACATCTACCAATAAATGTACGTTTGTTGTATAAATTTTAAGAGGAGTTTAGATGGTATGATTTCTCTTGAGTTAGTTTTGAGACATTAATATTACATTTGTTGATAAATTGTTTTAGAATATTTGTGGCATCCACTATCCAAAATTTTATAGTGATGAGCCAAAATTTATACTTACACTTATGGAGCTGCATCTTGACATTTTACCTTTGTGGTTCAGATCATAAAGATTGGGCCAAACATGCTCTGCCTGCTCTTGGCAGGGTTAAAATATTTCCAAGATCATAAATTATCAAATGGTGTCTCAAGAGGGCCTATTGGAAGGGGAACAACTATCAGACTGATTAAATAAAAGATGAAAAAACTAGATCGTGCAGAATTTGTGGGAATCTGAAAAAATGTGAACAGATAGATACCCATATTGAGGTTAGATGTCGAGGACTCTCCTTTGGTTCCCTTTAGACACATCAGCTAAAGAAAATTACATATGTTGTCCACCAACGTGGAAGACTGGGAATTAATGGATATTCTGGAGAAGTCAGTACATATCTGAAACATATTGCATAGAAAAGTTCACGATATGTCATTTTTAGATGTTACTAATTTGTACCTAGACATCTTTGCTATTCTTTGCAACCCTTAGCCCTACTCCGCCCTCCGTTGAGATTGAACATCCGCCCTCCGTTGAGATTGAACATCCGCCCTCCGTTGAGATTGAACCATCATTGAGATTATGCCAGTGAAGGTTATGGTTCATACCCTATTTGAGAATAAGGGCCTAAATTTTACTTTCTGAGTATTTCTTTTATTTTGTTCCTTTTCATTGCCAAACCTCTGTGCTTGTAACTTTTTTTTTCAAACAGGCTCATTTGGTTTCTTAGCCATCTGGTTATTATGAAGTGATTCTCTAGCTTCCTTTCGGTGGATGAGGATGATAAGGTTTAAATACAACTAAAATTGTACAGCCATCATCGCTATTGGCATTCTTTTTTCGGATTATCATTATCAGTGAAACAGTACAGCACTTTTTATTCATAATACTGGCTCATTTTCTAGGAAATCCATGTTCCTCACAGGAGGGTGGACTTTGATAACTTGCGATTACAAAAGAATTTCTGGTCAGGATTGTGTACTTCATATTCTTCATTTATGCTTGCATACTTAAGGCAAAGAGTATACTTTTTCAAATACCCAGTATCACAATAAGACTGCCATTCCTTGTCATTGCTGGCAATGCAGTCACTATTTATTACCAAATGGCTAACATTTGCCCAAACTTTTTTATCAATGTGGAACACCCTGGAAAAGTACAATTATTCTTTGGAGAACTCTGGCAATTGGTTGATAGTTGGATGGCTAACTCCCTCATACCTTTCTTACTCGCATTGGGCTGGTGTAATCCTGATTGTTGCTTTGGGTGCTCAGTGGAGGGCACTTCAAGTAGAGTACTCCTGATTGGACGTTAAATTGTGTGGCTCCTTAGTGTCTTTTGTTTAGAGTAGGCTAATGTCTGCTCGGGGTTTCTCTCCAACCTTCCCACATTCCCTGAAAATACTGATCTTACCAATTTATGGATACCTATTCTTAAATGTCCAAATGGCACTGGTTGTTGCCTGCCTAAGCATATTACTTCTACTAATTTTTCCTATGCATTGATGCTATTCTCATGGAGACAATAATGCAAATATTGATTGAAAAACTAACATTTAAAAGTTCACATGGTATGTTGTCAGATGTGTTGTAATAGAACTTATCCATAATAATGAGAAAAAAGTTTGTATTTTTACATCTAATTTTAAGTGTAAGTTGCAAGTTTGTTTCTCATCAGTTTAAAAGCCATCCTATATTAGTATGACTCTTAAATTTGGTGATCATATGGTGAGGGAGAGTCTATAGTAATTGTTTCATCAGTTTTTATCATTTTTTTTCCTTCAAATTTTAACAGGGTCTTCTGCAAGGACTAATTAAAAATTGTGATGGCCAGCTGAAGGTGAAAGTCGCATCAGAGGCTGCAGCCAAGGAATATTCACTACGCCTAGGAAATAATTCTGTAATTCACTTGGAGTCTTTTGTCTCAAGGTTTATGGCCACGTACAAAGAGTTTATGGAAGAATCTCTGGGGGATATGTTTTAGTTATAATTTTTATATAGTGTTTAATTTATATTTCTTATTGTTAAAAGATGTTGTCAATTCATTGAATTTTCACATTGTGTAAAGGCAACAAAATATTGGTCATTACATGTTTTCTGTAAAACCTTGTATTTGCATATCATTTCAATTGGCTGCAACATTTTTTTTTTTAGTTTTTTATATTTGACTGGAGTGAAATGAAAATGTACTACTGGAGTGGGGGGAGAAGTGGAATAAAATTGGCAAAATTGATTGGATTTCTGTAGATATTCATTTTTATATATCATAGGTTTAATGTATTACTTGTATTTTAACATTAAAATAGACATGCACTTAATTTTATTGTGACCTATATTTTCTATATATTTATAATGAGGCATAATTGAAAAAAACTTTTTTGATATTCTGTGGAAAATTAATTCCACTTGCTTTTCATGTTAGTGGCAATGCTAAGTCATAGATGATGAAATGACTGCACAGTGGTTCACATAATAAAAGCTCACTAAGAAGTTATTCACTCATACTTTTTTCATGATAGGAAGATTGGGGCATTGAAATCTTTTATCAAGTTAGCCAAAAACAATGACTTTCAGTTTCACTTCAAGATAAAAATTGAATCTGTATTACTCAATTTAATTCCAATGATGGAACCAAATATGTATCCGGTTTTTGTTCTTGGAGTACATGGAAGGGTTAATGTTTGAAACAATTTAATTTCCTTTTAATTAAAATACTGCCACAGAGGAGAAAGTAGTCTGCAGAGAATGTTTTCAATTTTTTTAATAAGCTCATTGTGTGTTGCTACTGAATGTCCTGTGCTTTGTTACTTTATCATTTCTGAGAGTTACATTCATCTGAGAGTTAGTTATCAATGCAATGGCAGATGGCATAATTTGGTGGAACTCCATGATGTGCAGGAAAGGAAAAACTGCGATTGCACAAAAAATAACTTTACCGTGCAAGGTTTTGATACGGTGTATCTGACAATTTTATAAAATTTTCGTATTGTTATGTATCACAAGATGTGGGATGGGGTAGGGTGGGGATCATTGGCAAGGAGAGGGAGGTTTTGTTTTGGGAATCTGTTTAATTGTGCAACTCTTTTGTAAATGGAGAAAGGGATTATGCATATCCTGTGTACCATGCAGTGTATTACAGATAGCTTATGGGGAATATAGTGTCATGAAATGTGGTGAATAATATAAAATTGCCTGATGATGATACGCTGTATCAAAACCAGTTGCAGTACAGTTGCATTTTTTGGAATAGCAGTGTTTCCTTAGTTACCAATAGAGGTGAGGAAGCACCTTTATGAGAAATGGCAAAGAGCTAGAGGAACAGCTAGTGAAGTATTAGTCTTTAATATGATGCACAGCATTTCAGTGATCTGAAATCTGGTCTTTGAGGTAATGGGATGTGCATATATTTGAGTTTTTTCAGATGTGGGTATGGAGAAAATAAGATGGAGACTCTAATCATAAAGGTTCAACTGCAGCGTGAAAATAGAAGGCAAGGAAATCAAGAAAATTTAAACACGGCAGAGGAATTATTGAGAAATATTGGGAGATAGAGGACCTTGAGATGAAGGAGAATACTAGAGAATTGGGGAGGTTAAAGGAACATTGCAGGCTTATTAGATGGCATAGTAGTATTTGTAGTAGAAGTTGTGAAGAAGGAAATAATTTTGGGTAAACAAGAAGTTCACAACCTAAGGGGAGAATGCTAGTTATCAGGGGCTGTCCAACACCTACCTATAATGGGTAAATTACTGAGAATATATCCTGATCTGCCCTGATATCTTGCTGATTTTGGTTCAAGTATATTCTCTTTTGAGACAAGTAAAATATAAATAATTTTCTGAATAACAAAGTTATTCCTTACACATATTGTTGCTCAGCCTAGAATGTAAATTTTCCATCCCATACAATGTATCTGCAACATAGGAGCTGGAAATTTAAAGTCATGCTGTCAGTGCCTTGAGCTATTGAAAACTACCATTCCACGATGAGTTCATATTTTCTTTGAAGCATTGAATCAAGACAGATTGCATTTGTGGCACAGCAAACCATCCAAGGTCCTCCGATTTTCCTATGATGGCCGTCCAGACTAGAGACTTAAGGGTGCCTCATACTTCCGCACATGGCACATGCCTCAAGTGTGGAACCAACTTAAAAATAAAACCCTCAGAATGATGTTACCTTAAGTGAGTTGAATAGTTCTTGTCTTATGAAAATCAAGATTAAATAAGCATGTGCCGTGATTGTGGACATACTAGTCTACCCTGACTATGTCCACTACTTCTTTGTTTTTCTTGCTAGCATTTTACCTTTTCCATCATTCTCCACAAATATACTTCAAAAACCCTCATGCCATACCATACTAAACGGTGCGCCATATCAAAGTTGTTGCCAGTCTGTTCTTCATCCTGACTCTGTCATTAATTCCCTTCTCATACTAAAAGCTTCTTTGCCCGAAACAATTCTTCTTCTTATATACCTATTACTTGGACCATTTTGGTCCAAAACACTTCAAGATATGTAAACTTTCTACCTGCTTTAACTTATGATCTCCAATGTTAAAGGTTAGCGCAGCCTTTCTCTTTCTCAAAAACCATCATTTGCACAGATTTTCCCTTCGCATTTCCTGACAGTGATTTCACTTCAGTTTACTTTGCTCCAGTTTCACCCATTCTTAGTAAACTTTCCATACCCTAGCACTGTGTCTTCCACCATTATTCTTTCACACTATCAGATTCCAATTTGTAATGTTACTCTTTATTATGTTACTACTCTTTATTACGTTTACTACACTAGTTTTGTTTGTGGCTTTTGATATCTCTCTTTTAATATGTTCCCATTTTTCCTTTATATTATCCAAATCCCTGTCCTCACAAATAATTTTCTCTAAGGCCTGTTGATACTCATTTCTTTTTATTCCTGTAAATACTTCCGAATTCCATTTCATAAACCGTCTTTCCTGTTTTAACTTTTTGAACGGGATGTTACATTTCATTATTACTGAATTATGGTCTGGGTCCACATTCTTTCTTGGAAAACTGGGCGAATTTTTCATTTTGTCCCTAAATCTGTGTCTAACCATGATATTGGCTGGCTGATATCCCAGGCATTTTCCATGTATACCTACGACTGCTGTTGTGCTCAAATCAAGTGTTCGTTCTGAATAAACCTTGTCTCCTGCAGCACTCTATTGCGTTCTCTCTGCAGATATAGTATTACTTGTTCTCAAATTGTAGATCCCTGCTTCACTAACCAACTCTCCCTTCAGTCATGCCATGCTCCACTCTCCCACCACTATCAAATGTTTCCTTCCAGGAATATCTGCAAATATTTCCTCTAATAAATTGTATACCCTGTCAACTTTTTTCTCCTTATGGTTAGTCTTTGGCATATAGGCCTGAAGATCTGAAACTATCAATAGCATTTTTATGTGAAAATAATTTCACCTTCTCAAAGTCTTTGGTATTGAAACAAATCTCCATTTGAGATCCATTTTTTTTTACTTTTAACCATATTGTCAACGCTACGGTTGACCTTCTGTCCTTTCACACGCTAGAGAAGGAAAGTATTCAACTTATTCCATTGTCGCATAGTTACATGTATGCTGCCTATATTGCAATATTTTGGGCAGTTTGAATGGGATTACACCACCTAAAAGAGTAGTCTCTCCTCCTGTCACCTCCAATCAATTTTTTCTATACTCCCTCCCGATGGGCACACGAGAAAAATACTCAGCCTCTACGTAATTGAATCAGGATATCATTTACTTTTTTCAGCTCCTCGGGTTTGAGCTTCCTTGAAGCTATGCAACCAGTATAGTCAATAGTGTGTTGATAGGTTGCATACATTCCAGTGTGCTCATTGACCTTGGTGTCACGGGTAGAGCGAAACGAAACGAGTTTTCTAATGGATAAATTTTCACCGAAACCAAAAGATGCCCTTAATTCTTAATTTAGAGAGTAAAAAATTCGTTGAGGAAAACCATTTCCTGCGACGTGACATCGGACCCCCGATGATATGATATAATAAATACACTTATGTGTCCATATACTACCTCCCAGTGAATCACGCTCATTCAAGTAATAAGGGATCAGGGTGGAGCGGTGGTTAACGGTCAGGCTTCCCGCCGAGAGGGCAAATTCTGGAGACAACAAATATTTTTCAGCGGTATCCCGATCCCTACTAGAGGTGCTTTGTGGAGAACACTTTGAGTGAGTACGACGTCCGTCGGATGGGACGTTAAACTGCGGATCACTTGGCGCCTTTCGACAAGAGTAGGTTAATGCCGACGCCGGGTTTCTCTCCACCCTTCCTTTTCCATCCATCTCTAATGGCGCAAATGACCTTAGCTGTCAGTCACCTCCCATAAAAACTACTACTACGAGTAATATGGGTGCAAACATAATTGTCGTACCTCCTATATTCACTTTCATGAACGCGAAATTCTCTGGGCGGAAACAGCAACAACAATGTAGGTGTATTGGCGGAATAACTCAAGAACGTGAATATATAAAACTAATAGGTAGTCCCTTTAGATAGGAGAGGAATAGGAGTTTCCTATTCTTCCTTCTTACGATGGTGGTATTCATGTATCCAAAATTTAAGTTACTTTGAATGTAATGTCTTTTTTGCGTACATGTTTAAAGTGACAATATGTTAGTTAATATTTAAATAAACTATATATTTTCATAAATAAAATTTATAAGTTTATCTGGTGGCTTGTTTTCAAGAATAAAAATTGATCGCCTCAGAAAATAAGTTAGCCGCTGGCGTACAAACGAATATATCCGTCGATAAAGCAACCGATGATTGTACCTCATATGGTGAGTGCCTTTGTCTCTTTCGCCTTGAAGTCAGCGTGCAGATCAACGTCGCGGTTTAGAGGAGCGTGACTGGGTAACTGGATCGCACAGGATAGAAGAGCAGAAAGGCCTGGTGGTCTTCGTTGACCGTAGTCTTCAATTCTCACTGGGGTTGAAGATCAGTTGGCGGGGTCGAGATGTGCTCCGCGGGTACTGAGGAAGGAAGAGTATACGCAAGGTACATTGATGGCTACTTGTTACCTATGTGGGCACATTTGAGAATATTTCCTCTGGCCCCAGCACTTCATCCACTGCACGCTAACAATTAATGTAAATGTTACTCAGGTACAACCATAGTTGAAAAAGAATTCCATATAGGAATGATACACAATAAAAGATAAAGCAAGCAAATAATTTCAAGTGTTCTTTTGCATATGATTGATCAAAATATGAGAGTAACGAAACATTCCAGGATTTCACTTGGTATATTTTTTGAAAAAACACAGCTGGAAATTAAACGCTAAAAAGTGCTGTGCTACGAGTTACCATTTAACTATATACGTAAACTTATTATGAGATGGTAGAATGTTCCTGGGGTCGAGAAACAACGATTTTTTTAAATGTCCTCAGATGTGATCTCTGGGGGGTGACACTGGAAATCGATGTAATTGGGGGGATGGGCTGGAACACCATCACAGACGAAATCGCAGAGATCCTCCCAATAGGTATTCTTGGACAGTGGCAGTGGTGAGTCACAATCACACACGCGGGGTTCACGAGGAGTAACTATCACGACAGTAACCAGTCAATGCTTGAGTAAATTTATTCTTCCGCTTCAGTTGTTTTTTTTATATTTGCCGAACGTTCTATATGGTCGACGGTGGGCTCTTCTGAACCAACAAAGATGTACATCTTCACAGAGGTTTTCCACATCGTTACAATTACTTCCGTTGCCCCTTCTCGTTCCCTAACCTATCCACTTGAACTTTAATTTTATTCTTCTTTGGAGAACTGCTTGGTATGTTGTTTCACGTGTGACTGTCAGAGGGAAATTACAGATTCACTGGCGGGTCACTGACGATGAAACTTTTCTCGCAAAACCTGTTTGCGCGAGTGATTGCTTCACGTGGGAATGTTAATTCGAATGACGGAGCCTGTGTTCATATATAAGTAGGTCCTTTGTCAAGTTGTTACTTTTATTTTCTTATTAATTTCAGAGCTATTGGTTGGTCAATACCGAAGGAGTTTTTCCTCATAAGTACTGACTATGCTTTTGATTTGGATCCTCGAGGGTTACGGTTTCAGGGTTACGTACTCAGGTTTCACAAACCTGAGTACGATTGTGTATTTTAATTGTGTTTTCAAGCCTTATTTTTTAGATTCCTGTTTCCTTCCCCTAAAATTACGGCCTGGGGGAATTTATATTAATCGGCGTGAAAGAAAAATAATTAAGGATGAGGACTACTCATAAAAGTTCAGAACGGAGTTGCAGGAGAAGGAAGTGTAGGCAGCCATTAAACGATTTGATAGCTTAAACATAACAATACCCATTTCCAAGGAGAAAGTCGAATCTGAGATATTCAAAATAATGACCTCGACCAATACCATTGGCTTAGGCCAGGACTATCGAGAAAAGGTTAATAAATAATAGAATTTATTCTAGTCCAACATTGAAATGCATACATGTATTTTAACTAGATTGTAAACATAAAAAGTAAACACAATTAGGAGTTTCGTAATTAAAATGCCCGCTTTGCAATGGAGCAGAGTTATTGCAGGACGCAATATGAGGAAAGGAAGAAAACCGCCACATATTAGATTTTCGTTGGATATAAAGATAAAATAAAGTCAGTGCCATGCAAGGTAGACTAGTAAGAAGCGGAAATTTATTCCGGAATCGGGATTTCGGAGATTACGAAGTCAAATTCATTTGCGTCATAGATTTAAGAAGACAGTGTATGACCTCCCAGAATATTTGCTATCTCGCTGCAGAAATGAGGAAAGAAATCACTCATCATCATTCTCACCATATCAAATAAATTTTTTCGAAGCATGAAATTTTTTGTTCAAGCTAGCATGCTAATATTATTTCAATTTGCCGACTAACACGCAAATCGCAGACAAATGGCTCGAATATTTCTCTCGTATGAAACCACCACCCAGGTTATGGTTAAGTATATTAAATCGTGCTTAGGGCACACTACTTTTCTCATCTTCGTCTTATGTTCATTTGACGCCATGGGAAAATTATTTTCTACATATCAGTCCTTTTCGTTGCTCCGGTTAAGTTGTATTACATAGCTAGGATGCAAAACCAACCATCTGGTGAAGGGCGAGGTCACTGGAGAGATATCGCCCACTTTTTAAGAAATCATAACCGCTTTAAGGTTTAATCGGATAGGATTCATGGCATGATGGATGTGCTTTCTTTTTACCGCAGTAGAAGATAAAATCCAATTTCCTACAAGATTCCAAAAAAGGTATTACGTCACTTGCGCGAACTAGCGGCGAAGGGGGAAGGAAGTTCCACCACTTCCCTAGTTTTTCATTTGCATATTTTTTGCGAATGCGCTTTGAAGGTCCGTGTTATTTAATATCGCCAGCTGAAAAAATAAACTAAGTAAATTTGATTTGCCCTCCAATTCAATCGTACCTAATTTCGTTAAATTATGCCCATTGTAAATCACTGAACATTGTATTTTTTACAAGAATAGCCTTTTGATGTTTGATCAATGATAAATTCCAAATATTTGAAATTGAAGCATTAATGAAGGGAAAAATTAACTTAAAAATAGAAAAAATTTATAATTATAAATCGGGCGAAATTGTTTTTGGGCTCGAAGTTGTGGGGTATGTTTACGAAATTTACCACGCATCTCGGTTGTCTTCTGTTATCTGTCTGCTAAAAATGGCCGAAAATCATAACACAATTACAAGTAAACATACAAAGTAAGATCATATGGCACTTTGTTGCTGACAGTAAACGTCTCTATAGTACTATGATTAGGTCTGAATAGGTTAATTCTGAGAAGGTTATACGCAATGAATCATTCCTATGCCGAAAGCTGTGGAAGAATGGACGAATATGTGGACAATTTCAAAGCGGAGGTACTCCCTTTTTCCAATGAATCTGCCATATGGATTTCTTGGATAATATATAGCTTTATGGAAGCATGCTCTTTTATATTCACGAATGTAGAATGGCGCTTTACGGAGAAAACTTCAGAGTAAGGCCGAAGCATTGCTTATACTTAGCAAAGAACTTGATCAGTGTAGAACGGAGAGGGATCAGTTCAAATTAATGGCCGAGCAACTCCAAGACCGGTGTTCCACATTGAAGAAGAGGTTTCATAACAAGGTATGAAATAGTTTTTAGTGTGTTAACCTTTGTTTGGATCTAATAGTCATAATTACTCATGAAGAGCACTCTTTATTTCAAACTTTTTTCAGAGTTCGAGCAGTCTTGCTCTTTATTCCGGAGGAGTAGAAAGTGAACATAGTGGTTATAGTGTAGCGCAAATACTAGGGGAAACTACTGAGAAGAATAAAGCCTTACGTATTGAATTAGAAGATGTGAGGCAAAGGTTACGTGATGCCCAGGGTGATGTTAAAGTAAGTGAAAATTCTAATGTATTTTTCCGATGCGCATGATTATCATTTCCGAATCCAAATTTATTCTTAATAAGCACAATATCTTTCTTAGTGTATTAGTTTTAAAATTGCACGATTGGGAATATAAAATAACCCGCAAATTACATCTCTGTTATCAGGTTCTAAGGATGCAGTTGGCTCATCAGCGGTCTACTGCTGTGGTTGAAAGTGATCCTTTCCCACCCCATCAGAGAGAGGAACTAGTTAAACAGCTGGAGACACTGAATTCAAAGGTTTTTCGTCAATAACACGTACTTTCATCTTGTCATTGCGATTGCTACAGACACCATTCCAACTGAATAGATGTTCCTAAGGAGGAAGTGGAAAAACACGTTTTTTGGCCATGGAAGAACCATTATTTGAACACGAGAGTGGTGGAATAAATGTTAATGTATAAGGTTAAGTGGAAAGGGGCGTATGATGCATACACTTCTATATGTAAAGCAAATAGTCATTAATATCAGGAATAATTTTTAAAAGAAAGTTGATGATGACATGCTGACTTTATAGCTGGGGAAGAATACCAGAAAGTGAAAGATGTAGAATATATCAAAAGTAAAGAAGATTTTGAAAAATCATTGATATATATTTAGTCGAGAATCCTAAAGAAAAGAGCCAGAAAAAACTAAGTTGGCATATAAACTTTTCATGTTATGGCGGTGGAAGTTGTCTTAGAAGAGAAAAGGGCGCATGTATAGTTCTGGAAAGTACTTCATTGCATGCGCTTAGTGGCTAGTATCTGTAAATTTATTTCATTTGTCCCCTCTCATCTTCCCAAACTTGGGCAAAATCAGATGCTTTCAATAAGTCCATGATTACTCTTCCTGCTCTATAGATTTAGAACATATAATTTACTGTCAATTTTAAGTCCTTTTTAGTTAATATTTAGTAGATTTGAAATGATTGAAATATTTGAAATAGGTGGCATTGATCTTAGTACCTTAGTGGAACTAAAAATTTAGGGTAAATAATTACTTAATAATTATTTCTACTACTTTTGGAGTAACACCACTCCTCAAATATCACATAATGCCTACAGGTTCTGCCACCATGATTGGACCAGATGCAGCTCATACTGGTACACACTACATAGCTGGGCTGCAAATCACAATTAAATAAACTATTATATATACTCTTGAAGTGCTTGATATTTTTTGTTTCCCTTCATTCTTTCCCTTGTTCTTACTGCGTGAAATTTCACTCATGGGTCTAGCAACTGCAGTCCAGGAACCATTTGGAATGACAGAATTCCAACTCCCATCCATTTTTACCCCTTTTATCAGAAATTAAAAAGCTGTGATAAAACAGTTTGAGGCTGTACCAATCCCAGCCCTTGAAAAAATTGTATCACTCATTAGGCTACACCTAGTACTAGCCTACCATTTGTGTGTTCTCTGAGTTTTTTGAATTGGTATTTATGGATGAATGACTGTAGTATTTCATTTGCAGGAGATTTTAATTATATGACTATCAGAAATATTATAAGGACTTAGCATGCATATAGTGGATATTGTGTGCCTTTTGTGGACAATGCTGAATGAGGGTAAATATGTGAATAACTAACTAAGAAAAGATGTTGTAGGTCATATCAAAAACTATTATTAGCACCCCATTCATTGATTTTCAAGGCGAGCTTCAAGGATTGGCATGATTTCACTTTTGGAGTAGTAGTAGTAGTATTTAGGGGAGGCGACCGACAACTGAGGTCATTTGTGCCATAGGGGATGGGCAGGAAAGGATGAAGGGTGGAGAGAAACCCAGCGTCGGCATGAGCCTACTCTTTATGAAAGGCGCCAAGGGGCCCGCAGCTTAACATCCAATCCGACGGACGGCGTACTCACTCAAAGTGCCCTCCACAAGGCACCTCAAGTAGGGATCGAGATACCTCTGAAATATTCAACAGCGCCAGGATTTGAACCTGGGCCCTCTGGGTGGGAAGCCAGTACGTTAGCTCCCACACCATCTCGATCCTCTCACTTTTGGAATCCATTAAAATGATGTCCTTTTAATATTAATGAATGTAATAACTGTGATTGCTGAACCAATAGTTGATGGACTGAAAATGAGTTTACTATGCAGACAGCAGTTTGAAAGACCTTGGAAAAACCTTAAAAGCCTTTATTTATTCTGTATACTGTGGTATGTGTAAAATATTTCATATCTTAAATTCATCTAATTTATCTCTTCCTACAGTACTCTCAGCTGAGGCAAGATCTACAAGTGGTATTAGATGAGAAAGAGGAGTTGGTCACGGAAAGAGATGCTTACAAATGCAAGGTTCATCGACTCAACTTTGAGCTTAACACCTTGCTGAAAGGAGACAAAAAAAACATTATGGACATTGATTCTTTGGTAATGGAAAACAGGTTGGTTTAATCTCTTCTGTTTGCTAAGTTACCTTTCATGATACCTCTGGAATACATATTAATTTTTCCCTCAAGAATTGATTGAATGTTTTTTTGTGGTTTCCTCATGCATATTTTGAGTCCTAATGTGTGGAACCATATTACATTAAATGATCTTAAAAGTTTCTATCCTCATAAGCCTAAAAACATCTGCATACCACAGATACACATTTGCAAATAAAGCCACATGGAAAATAAACACTTAGAGAATTTTGTAACTGCCCTTGAATTACTGTGAAAAAATGCTACATTCAGCTAATTAAAATTGATGAAACTTCCATTTCTTAAATTAGAAATATTGGAAGGGCTGTGAAATTGTTACATATGGTTTATATTTGAAATTAGCATTGAGCTAATTAATATGCATGTATCCATATTGTTACTGGAAGCCATGCAGCTTCATATTATATCATAGGGATAAATAGTCTATTCTTCCATTTACCTATATACGATGTGGATCAATCAATCAAGGTATTCCACCTATTAAGGTACATTTGCAATGGTCCCTAATGGCTATTACTAGCCTTCTAGTAATCAAGGAGAGTTCCTTTCATATGCCCCCATGTTATTTCCTTCTTTTTTGTGTGCAAATTCTGCCTACTTTCATACAGTCTAAAAAGCCTATGCTTTACTTTCCAATGTCCTTCTTACCCAACATTCTCCTTTCTTTCACATCATTCAGTACCCACAGTCTTTCATTATTTCCTCTGCCCTCTTTTTCAACCCTTTTTTTGGATTTCCCCCAGCAAAATCCTCTTGTCATGTACCATATGTAAAACTTAAGCCTTTCTCTTCCTTTATACCCTCCTTATTTTCTCCAGATTTTGCCATGCATCTCAATAACCTCCCAAATCTTTATAGTAAAGTCTTTAAAAATATTTTCTTTTCATCATTACTGAATTTACCCATCATTAATTCTCTTCTTCTTCTCTTCTCTCCTATTGTAATTGTGCTGTAATATCATAACTTTAAATTCAGAACAAGCATGACAAGGCCATGACTACTGAATTTCATAGATTTCATGTGCATTAATTCACCTTGGTCATTTTTATTTTACTTGTACAGATACCTATGCTATTAGGTGATTGTATTAATTCTTTCAGGTATCTCCAGGATCGTTTACAGCAAGCAGAAGATGATATGAAGCTGACTAGCCAAGCTTTGGCTAAGTACAAGGTAAGACAGTAATGGATATGTCTGCTCTTGAGCATCTGGCTTAATTTTATATAATTCCAGCTAAACATGAATGAATGGGTGGATACTTTTTCACACACATTTATGCAACAAACTTATTGCATTCAAAATGGCTGAGAGATGTACTCTTGAGTCTTAACAATTAATATGAAACATTACTGAGTATATTTGCACTTTTGTTAAATGGTAAGATAGTGAACTTCTTTTTCTTTAATTCTACCTAGAACTCTTGTGAATTTCTTCTGAAGGATTGTTGTTATTTGATTGATTTGTATGTTGGTTTCAGTGGACAGCTAAAAACTCGTGACCATTCAGTAATTTAATTAAGGATCTTTATTATTCAGAATGCTAAATGTTATGTAGAATGAAAGTTAATTGTTTTTTTATACGTGTCTTGTCGCTATATATTGTACTTCTAACCATTGTGACTAATTACGTGGTTTCATATAACTGAAAGATATTTTGTCATAACATATGCTAGATTACTATTAGAGTACATCTTTTTCATTTCTCCATCTTCTATGCTGTGCCATTAGCTATCTCCTCTCTCTTGAATATGGTTTAGTGAATATTTTCAAATTCTTTTTGTCCATACATGCATTTTGGAATGAAAATAATCTTCTGTTTTCTCTATATTCTAACCTGACACAATTATAATTATTTATTGCTCTCGTCCCATAGTCTCATTATCTGGATGTTTCCATTGTAATTCAGTAATTATTTTTCATCAGAACAAAATTTACCCATTTGGCAATGCATTTTCAAATCCTGGACGAAACTAACTTGCTGAAACTCTCTAATCCAGTTATTTTGCTACTCCTCAAATCACTACATTCTTTACCTAATCGTAGTCTTGATTGTCAGAGGGCACCAGTTGAGGACACCTAAATAAAATTGAGGCACTGCTCATTTGGTGATACTAAATTTAGAAAAAAGCAAGCTATTTGGATTTTTTGCTGCTGCATGATACCTACATGAATTGAAAATTTATTATGGTACTAACAAGAAAACAAAAATCATAATATAGCTTGTAACTGGGTGAACATTGTTCAGGATTGTTTTGGCTAACTACTGTACAATAAATGTGATTCATTTACCTTTTGAGATTCACCTTGGCTATTGTGGGACCATGAGTTTATAAGGAGGGTTGCTCAAGATACCATTATACTTGCTTCCATCAGATAGCAAGTTTCATGTTGCAAGCCTCTAGTCTACCTGTTAGAACTGGACAGTTTGGCATTGCTATGAGGCAAAGAAAGAGTCATAGAGCATACTTGCATCTGTTCAATTGAACATTTGCAATTTTTCAAACATGTAGTTCTGGATAGTTAAAATATTAGGGCTCATTAACTTCAGGGAAAATAACAATGTTTCCTTAGTTAACGTGGAAATGATCTCTATGCATTCCCAAAAAGAGAACTATGCAAATGCCAGTTCATGACTGTGTTGCCTTTGACCTTTTCAGAAGTGTTCTCTCAAGCTCATGGTTGAACCATGATCTGAGCACAGTCAGTGCATGGTCCAAATATTAGTGAATGTACCTGCTATGACGATAGTGTTGTTATCCACACCTAGGGCTCCTTTGATGGCTATTTATCTCACACAATCAAGTGTGACAGTTCACCACTTCATATCAAATCAATTTTTTGTATCGTATTCTTAACATTTTCATTTATAATCGTAGACCATCATTGGGCATTTTAAAATTTGTCTTTTGCGGAGGTTGTAAATGAATTAATTACTTAGTTATGATATAGGCTCTTTTCTCCAAAGACCTATTATTTTAATTCAGGTTCTCACAACTAAAGTTAGAGAGATGCAATTTTTTGGAAGCAGTTGGTCATTTCCAGATGTCCCAGATTTCATGCTGACATTTCCCTAATTTCCCAGTTTCACTATTGATATATTATGTAAAAATATATGTGCTACAAACTAGTACAGGTATGGAGTCAAAAATTCCTGAGTCCTACTTGCCTAAAGGCAATGTACAACAAAAGGTTCAAATGTTAAAGAATCCCCTTAAAAAGATCGAGATTATCAGTTGGTATCAGTTAATGCACCAATGACCTCTCTTTCTCTGAGATTTTCATATTTTAAAATGCATCTTTTATCTTTTTTGCTCTGCTCGTATTCTGTTGAAAAATTAGATACCATCACCCTAAGGCCATGATAGGTTGATCCAACTGATGGAAAAATCTAGCAACCCAGTGCACACATGATATAGTCTATAGTTGGCTAGTACAGAGTCCATAATATAAAAATGAGCCTTCGTTCAGTCATCTGAGGCATACATCTACTGCTGAAAACAGTACAGGAACCATAAAATATGCATGGGGTGAATATAAACCAGCAGAATAAAGGAATAATTAGATTCCAAGGAAGTTGTAAGATCTGGAGGGGCATTTCAGATATTTGGGCTGCGTTGTTAATGAAAATGGGTGTATTAGAAAGCATATTAAGAAAAGATTTTCATCACCAAAAGAAGCATTAAAAAAATACTATTTTTTAATCAAATTTACCCTTGCAAAGGAATTGATGATAAAGATTTTTGAGTGGAAAGGAAAATTACAGAAGTGGTGTTTGATAGGCCTGGGGAAGAGAGGTAGTTGATTGGTGATATTCAATGAAGACAGAAGCAAATGAAATCCATAATTGCACAGTGAGAAACTTTCAATAAAGAGCTGCCATTGAGATCCCATGCTAAATATTTAATTGGGGCATGTTTAAAAAGCAATACTGGTTTTCTTTGCCTATTCTCTGTTCCCGTATCTTCATTTTGTTATAATTCAAATTCATTTCCCATATTAATACAATGATGTATGATATAGCAACAAAGTAAGACAAGCACAATTATGTTTTGACTTGCCTCAAGCAACATGCCTAATTTTTGGGCATACATTTTATACAATATTGCATGCATTAACTTTTCTTAAAAATTAAATATTTCCTCTCAGTGATTTTTCAAACAAGCTGAAGCATTGTTTTAATATGATCAGAGCCTTCATTAAACTGATTTAAATATTAAAAGTTGCATCACCAAAGCCCACAAGTCTAGTGAGAGTATTATGGTTTCATAATGAATGAACTGTGACATCAGCACATGGTATAGATACATCAAAGAGAGTTACCCTGGTAATATTTGAATGTAACTGCTCAGTGGGTAAATGCATTTTTGTTACGAAGGGGCCCTAGTCATACGTACATATGTATAGTGTATGCCAGAGTAGTCATAAAATTAATTCTCACCTTGTTTCATCCCTGGATACTTAATAGTAGTAGTAGGATGTTAGTTGCTTTTAGTAGATATTATAGATTTTATAGATATTAGTAGATAGAGAATGGGAGTTGCAAACTTTCTAATTGAATCATTCCGTAAAACAGCATTGTTCACATCTTAGTAGTCTCCAATCTAACCTGTGCAAAGTGATGCAGTTCTCATCGTTATTTCGGTAAACCAACGTGAATCAATGATAACTCAATGAACAAGATGATATTTTAAATTTCAAAATCTCTACAGTTTTTGCTGTAGTCTTATTTGGCTAAAACCTCTACACCTAATGGCATATCCTAGGCACGCAAATGCGTAATCTCACTGACCATGGCATAAAAATCTTCATGGAAATTAATAAAGAAGGTTTTCTTAGGTTAACAATATAGCAATCATATAGGTATTATCTACAACATTTTTTGTTACTGCTATTAAACCATGCATATCAAAAGCAGTCCTCAAGGTATGCCTTATCCATGTGAATTATTGTTGCCAATTATCCATTTTGTTGAAATATTGCTTTTGTAGGTTTTTTATTCTCATAACTTTTTCCTCTTGACTGCATTAATTAAATTATACACTTGTAAGTATGCCTTGAGTTAATGGATTCAAATACATATGGTGATGGTTATGATTATTTTATTCCCATGATTTCAAGCATTTAGTTTCCAGTGAAGTAAACCTTAGCCATTGAAACACTTTATAAGTTAATTATTATTTTTGTTTCATTGGCTCCAGAGCAGAATGACTAAATAAATCAGCTCATACTGCTGGACTCCATGCATATAACCCCATATGTATTTGATACAGGGATGTTTCCAAAGTTTTAATGCTTTTGGTCTGTGTTATTGTTGGTAAATTTAAGCATGTTCACCTATATTCACAAACAATAACATTGTAGTTAACCACCTTAGTATTGCTTATACTGTATACTTATATTCTTTTGCTGAAAATTCTGGGAAAATTTTACTTTACTAACAGAGCATGCTGGAAAAGAAGAGAAACAAGGGTACCGTTAAACTTGGAACTAACAATAGCTCAGGAATGCTTATGACCCATAGACAAGGTATGTATTTGGATGTGGTTGACAGAATTTATAGCTGATCTTGAAATTATCATATTGGCCTTTATTTCAACGCCTACTTTTCAAATCTGATAATTGTTTTATATGAAACGCATTCTCTTTTATTGAAACATAATAATAGTTTGAAACCAGAATCCTGTCATTCTTATTTCCTTTAAATTGAGATACAAAGAGTTTATTAGCCTGCTTATTAAAAAACCTTAGAAGAAGGTTCTACTGACTTGAGTATTGTAGTGTTCTGTTTAACTAAACGTATACTCCTGTTTCCTATTGATAATGTATACTGAGTGTAATTGATTCATGTGATTGGGTCCAAAAATATTGAAATGCAAATCCCTTGAACGTATCCATCCTGAACATCCTGAATCTCATTAATGAAAAGTTGAATACAAATGACTTTAGTGAATAAAAACAATAAGCTAATTAACTTTTGATCATAGCATTTTTTGATAAATGTATAAAGATTGTTATTTTAAGGCCTATAGTCATCTGATAATGTGTTAGATTTGAAGAATTAATTTTTTAATATCCTAGTGTACATGGACAATGATAAAGCATTTAATTTTGACTGAGATATTTTACTTCTCTGGAATAGCTTAATTAATTGAAACGCTGAAAAGGACTGTTCAACTGGATTATGCTTAATGTGATGTTTGCGTGTATTTTAATATGCTTTTTAAAGTAACTTTTGCTTCAGGCATCGAAAAATAAGAACTCCCTGATAAGCTCTAGTAGACGTTGGACTTTTATTTGGAAGTGTTAGTTGTATTGAAATGCACTGCTACTGTTGCTTTTTTCCCTAGCTTTTGTGCTGTTTTAATGTTCCTCCTCTTAGTTTTTGTTGATTTTTCAACAGAAACTTTCAACCCCCTCCTTCTTTCATTACTTTGATTCTCATGTTGCCTCATTATAACATTGTCAATCCAAGCATTTAGGCAGTCAGGAAAAAAGAAATTTGGCCTTTTTGCTGTTACTTTTAATTGTAAACTTTTAAATATGTATCCTTTAATATGACCTATACTAAGAAGACTACATATGTGCTGACAGAGTCATTCTTGCCAATCAAAGGCAAAGATTGTAACATACTCTCTGCTTAGCTTTTTTGATAAAGAGACACAGATAATGTACATGAATACACTCTTTAATTACTGCCAGAACTCGCCATTATATACTAGGTGCAGCTTGGGGTTCACATGTTAGACACGATGGCATTTCTCCCAGTTAATATTCTGGCGTTAACATGGGCCACTAATCAAATTTCCAGGTGAAGAATGATTGGAGGGGAAATTGGTCACGGTGGATAAGTTTAGCCAAACGGAAGGTTAGATCCTTGGCAATGAGCGGAAATCTGGAAAATATGGAAGGGATCAGGATGGTGCGGTGGCTTCCCACCCAGTTAGTCCAGGTTCAAATCCTGGAGAGGGCAGATTTTTTTCAGTGGTATCCGGATTCGTACTTATGATGCTTTGTGGAAAGAATTTTTAGTGAGTACGCCATCTTTTGGGATGTTAAGCTGTGGACCCCTTGGCACCTTTTGTTAAGAGTAGGCTAATGCCAATGTCTCTCCACCCTTCCTCCTTTCCCATCTATCCCTAATGGCACAAATGACAGCTGTCGGTTGCCTCCCCTAAATCTAATACTACTACTGGAAACTACAGAGAGAGATGGCCATAGTAGTCTAACACTCTTAGTTCAAATTGAATTGTGTGGCTTAATCTCTTGTCTCCTGTTGCCATATTTATTAGGATAAATTTTGTAAAACAAGTTATTCCACGCAGTATGAAGAGCACATGCTGTTTTTTATGGTCAATTGTGATAAAAATGATCAAGTTTATTCCATATCTTGCCAGCATATATCTCTTTCCATATCTCACTTGCATCACTTAGGGCATCGCAGAAGCAAGCACGATATTCATGTCACATAGTAGCGGTGAGCTTAATAATAACAATCTCAACTACAACACTCTTCAATTGAGTAGTAAATATAATGATTTGTATGTAATGGAGTCAAAATAAGTAATCGTGGCCATCTGGGGTAACAATAACTCTCGGTATTGAATGACACCTCATAGATTTCAAGTCTT
The DNA here is from genome assembly GCF_022747635.1 of Hetaerina americana. Taxonomy (NCBI): domain Eukaryota; kingdom Metazoa; phylum Arthropoda; class Insecta; order Odonata; family Calopterygidae; genus Hetaerina; species Hetaerina americana. The sequence goes on along the minus strand of NW_027287095.1, from coordinate 62,253,427 downwards.
CAGTACAAGTGGGTGATTTTTTCAACCACAATTTTAGGAACTAAGGTGCATTTTATATACTTTCAAATACAGTAGTGAGCACATACTATCAGTAGAGGCACACTTGGGGTGAGCAATTCATTGGTGTACCTGGTGAACAAAGGAAGGAAATTTCCAAGTTTTTTTTAGATGGAATAGAAACCTTGGGAAAATTTTAAAGAGAAATAGTCACCATAGGAAATGATGAAATAAAAAGGGCTTCAGAGTAGATAAAATGATATGAAAATATGCTGAAGTAGCAAAAGAGCAACTCATGAGTGAGCCTGACACTAGGTAACCGTGAAAAATGTAGAAATAAAATTTCATTAAAAGAGGTATTTGGAAACTCTCTAGAATACATTGCATAACCAATACATGTGAGAGTCAAAGTAAATTATGGAAGAGGAAAGTTTATGTTAAAAAATCAACAAAAAATGAAGAAAGGAAACAACAAAATAGTATAAAAGCTAGAGAAAAATCAACGCTATGGAGGAAGAAAATGAAATTTGACAGAATCAGATATGTAATTGAGAATCAGATGTTAGAAAAAAATGTCTTAGGAAGCAGATGAATGAAATAGAGGAACTGTAGTATGGAACAAAGCTCTGGAAGACAGTTTCATTTAAACACGCAGCATATTGGAATGATAGGGGAGATTTGTGTGTCGAAAATTTTACCTACTGATAGAACTGAATATTTTTAGCATCAAAATCATATGACATCTAAAACACAAATAAATAGTTTTTATACTTTAAGGGCAAACATTTTTTAAATTGGAAGACCATAGTACAAGGTATTTCTCAAGCTTTAAAGGTAAACTACTGAAGTATGACCAATACTAATCCTGTATATTTTTCTGTGCACATTCAAATTAAATGTGAAGGAAGTATAATTTTAATTTCTTTAACAGCATTTCAATTTTTTCCAAATTAGTCCAGCAACTTGTGGAAAGAGGGACATCAGCCCAGCTTCCAAATACTGCAGCTACTTTGTCTGACATGAAAAGCCTCTGCTCTGCACTCTTGGAAGCTCTAAATGATAAGACATTGGCTCTATCTCATCAGAAAAAAGCAAATAGGTAATTGTTTAGCCATAATTTTAAGCCAGTTGATTGTTTTCTCCAAATAGAAGTCTTTACCGATGCAGATTGCATCCTCTCGAGGCAAAGATGGGGGAGTTATGCTATAAGTATGACTTCCATTGATAAATTCCAGAGAGGGCTCAGTTATTAAGGGAGACAAATAAAATACAAGATATGAGTTTTGCTCAGGAAAACATAAATGGCATAGCCAAAATCCAGTAATTAGTAAATATGTTTGCCAGAAAACTTTGTGTGAACTGATCTTTATTGAATGTGTGTGGGAGGAAAGACACCTAGAGAGAGCCTGTACATTGCTGTTTACAATACTATTTGTATAAGTACATATGTTACATATTTGTAAGTACATACGAGGTGTGTTCAAAAAGTAAGATGGCATATTTTTATGAAAAAATATTGATATATTCTTCAATGTGCAAGTTACCCCCTTCAAAGTAATCCCCCCAGATATAATACCCTCGGCTAAGGCATTTGTGGCTGGCTGGTGGCTGAGGCATGACTTTGGTGTTATTTTCGGCCAAAAAATCTCTCGCAACCAACTATGCGTGAGCAGGTGCATTATCATGAAGCCAAAACCATAAATTGTTTTTCTACAACGCCATGCAAATTTTCATATTGCTTCTCACAAATGGAGCTTAATGTCAAGGTAATACTCCTCATTGACTGTGCAACATTGTGGTAAGAACTCCTGATGCACTACACCACAGTAATCGAAGAAAATGGTGAGCAATACCTTGACATTTGATTGAACTTAACATGCTTTTTTCGGTCCTGGTTCTCATGGGTTCTTCCATTGGGATGATTGGGCTTTGGTTTCAATGTCATAACCATATACCCATGATTTGTGACCAGTTATGATCCTTTTGAGAGCAAATCAGGATCATTGTTGACGTTATCCAACAGCTCCTGAGTGATGCTCATGCTACGGTACTTGTCAAAATTAAGCAGTTTCGGAACGAACTTTGCTGACACACGTCTCGTGCCCAAAACATCCAGAAACATTGCATGGCACCAGCCAACCAATATGCCAGTATCCTCAGCAACTTCTCTAATAGCAATTTGACGATTTTTCATAACGATAATCTTCACTGCTTCAATGTTTTCATCTGTTGTCGATGTGCTGGGGGGTTTAGAGTGAGGTTCATCATTGGCATCTTCTCGGCCATCTTGTAAGAGCTTTTACTACTTGTAAACATTTATTTTACTCAGAGCTGACTCACCATATGCCCCTGTCAACATTTCTAGTGTTTTGGAGCTCCTAATTCCATTTTTTAGACAAAATTTGCGATTTTTAAAAAGTTTAAACAAATGTTTGGGACATGTGCACCAACACACTAAAAAAATCAAATGTATGTTGCCTGTGCAATTTGAAAAGTTACCTTACTTTTTGAACACACCTCGTACATGTTTACTGTCAACCAATGGTGTCTAATTGGAAAAAAAGCAAGGGTTATTGCATTGACCATAATAGTCGGACCACAATAAATATTTTCAGTGTTATGGTTGATATTTATTGATATCACGTGGGGAAAGTGGAAGTGATTGATGGTCTCCAAAAGGGGAAGTTTGGGGAAATGATGTACGTATTTGTCTTTGGGTTGTGGACAATTTGACTGCATGTATATTTGTTTTTGTCTTGTATCATAGACTGTTTGAATTGATTGGTGGTAGCCATTTGAGATGAGTGATGATTTAACTGTGTTGCTTTATGGTTTTAAGCCCACTTCTCTTTGAGTTTGTCACATGCATGCTAAGGTAAGCATGTTTATAACTGAGTTTATTTGTCTCACAAATGGCCTCTGTTTTCTGTTTTAGTTGTTGTAAATCCATTTCTTCCACAATTATGTCCCCACATTCTCCCTCTTAATGGCCCTTCATTGAATCATTAATTTGCCATTTCCCTAAGCGAACTTCTCAGCATTGACCAATAAGCTTTTCTACATGTACCGCAGGATTGAATATCTTGTTATCCTGAGCAATTAATGTTTTCATTGAATGGGGTAAGGAGTTCCAAGAGAGCGTTGTAAAGGCAAGCAAATGAAATCCCTTTGGTGATTGGGAGTTCAGGAGTTCTTTTTGACTTAAAAAAATCCTAATTCAGCAGAGGAAATATTGAGGGTCGTACAAAAAACCAAATCACCGAGAATTTGGCTTTAACCTTTGATATATACACATATCCTTCAATCTCCATTGATGGGTTTATGAGACTTGCTGCCTAATCCTGATTGAATGCTGTAGGTTATATAGGATAGTGGAAGGGAAATTGAGTTGGCCAGGAGGGAGGGAATTGGTTGAAGGGAAAGGCCTCGTGCTTATATTTGGGGAGATAGAGTGTAATGCTTAAATTTCAATGGATTGGTATCTTACTTATCGATATTCTGCTAAAATTCCCCAGGATTTTCCAGATTCTATTTTCACCTTAATTTTCATTTTTCTGGGTGTGGTATTCTTTCTTTTACTTTTTATGCTAAAATGTTTGTATTGCATTTATTCAATAGTTGCTGGGCATGTGCAAAAAAGCCACCACTTTTGAAATTTAGCATAGTCCCACTATTCTATAAAATATGAAATGAAAATAAAACAGCTGCACATAAAACAGAAAGATCTGCCTAAGTTCCAGGACTTTCTTCACCCATGATTGAATTTATAGTTATTTTGAGAGAACTTTGAAATTATTTTTTTGTTTTGAGAAATCAGGCCTTGCTATTGTAAATAATTGGAAAGTAATGCAATATACATCCTTTCCCAGAGTTTGTGATATCTGAGCTTTTCTATGACAATCATGTAAAGAGTGCTAAACTTCAACAAGAGGAAATTGATCAGCCAGGGCACTTATCGTTAATTGCCCATCAGAACGCAGTTCTTGATCCACTTTTTGAATGATTTCATTGGTCTAGATACGGGGCCTGCCATTCCACTAAACTAGGCACACCTCCGGACAAATTACCTTAGCTGATGATCTTTATGCAAACACAAATCACAGTATGGACTTCACAAATGGCGAGAGCAACAATTTTCGTGGACATCGTTATTTGCATTCACCTGAAGGCAAATGACTACTTAACTTCAGTGGCTTCAGCAAAAATCAATAGATGCTGCTGCATGCTTACAACTTTTTTGCAATATTTAAATATAAGAAAATAGTCATTACTTCTTTAACATGCCTTGTAATTGGAAATAAATGTGCTGGTGGACTATCAAGAGAATGTTATGTGCTCTTTTTGTTGTTGTACGCCTTGGTACCTGGTATGCCTTATACAATTATAATGACCTTTTAAGTGCCTCCTTACTTGTAAATACTTATAAATCTTAGCAGAAAGGTAAACTCTGCTGTGTCAATACAAAATACCTCTTTGTGTTTGCAGGATATTGGCCAGTCGCATATCTGAGTTGGAATCACGCTTGGCCTCGCTTCAAGGAGGAAGCGTGGTGGCATTTCCATCCCGTCACTTGCTAGAGGGTTATGCTGGGTCTGATGTTGACCGTGAAGTGGGCCAGTTGCTCGCTGGAATGGTCTTGAATTCAGATGGCTCTTGTCAAAGAGATTGGAAGAAGTCTGGCATCTACAATGGTGTGGCAGAGTACAATGAAGGAAAGGCTATGAGGCCGACTGGAGATGTTAATGATGAATCTCGTGAAAGTTCCCTCCCAACCAGTCCTGGGAGTTCTATAGGAGCTACTGAAATGGTTAATGGCAGTGATGTTCAGAGTCCAAGGAGTAAGTTTTACTTGGTTTTAAATATTTTAATTGAATTCATGTATGAATGAAAGTATACCATCATAAATTTTCCATTTCAAATGAACAAGTTCTTCTACAGTAATCATTTGATTATCATGATTGTATGGGACAAAATCTCTAAACCAGTCCAAATAAACCAAGGACTAATAAAGGTAATGAGGGATGGACATGTATTGATAGTACTGTAGAATAAGAAAAATCATTTTTATTCAATGATAATACTCAAAATATGGCATCAGAAATAGGCCAGTGAAGAAAATGTACAGGATGTTTATTAAACTACAGATACCATGTGCTCCTCCCATAGACTTACATCTTCTCATATGATGGAAGGGCTTGGATGTTCCAATCACTCCTATAGCTCTACTGGAAGGGCCAATGATAACTGTTCCCATCAGGGTCATCCATGTTATTTAGGTTGAAGGGTAAGACCCAGGTGTAATATGGCTTTGCCCCTCACTTGGATACTGGAATTGGGTAGCCAAGGTCATTGAGATAAAGCTGGAAGCTGAATATTTCAGCAGGGATTGCAGTTACAACCTCGGTAACTCGTGGAATTCTGTTGTGAAACTTTTACATGAAACAAGGATACATGGGTAGACAATCAGTAGAAATCAATTAGGGAGTTCACCCATCAAAAAATTAGAGGGCTCTTAATTTGAGAAAGAGAGTATATATGGTGTAAATGTGGTAAAAATGGCCTACAGGAAGCCCTGAAGACAATGATCAAGTCATTCATTGAAATGATGGCAGGGGTTAAGAACCTAACCTGGTGGAAGATCTACTAAGAATCCATTTGGAGAGCACTGGAACTTGCAACTTCTTAGGTCTGAACTAACAAGCATTCAAGATAATCTGAACATGATGATGACTGCAAACTTCGCATTAATTTTGGCCAGATGTGGTGTATTTGGAATTGTATTCTCTAAATGTAGTGATAAGTTACTGCTGGTATTATCACTTTATCTGGCATGACCGTACCTAATTTTGAGGCCCTGAAGGTTGATATTCTTTACTGCAAATGGTATCTCTGCATCAACACCTTATTTTCTCTGATAATGGCCTCAGACTTTTCATCATGGATTCTTGGATTGATAACACAATCCAGAAGGAGTAACTTAGATGCAAATTCACCTAGTTTGAATTGAAAAATTTACATCAACATTCTCCATGCTTGTGGCAAAAAATGGGTTGTAGTGAAAGAATTTACTCTGTGGAATCAGCCAGCATGATCCTCGCCTCCTCTGTTGTGTCTGTAATAACATTTGCATATTGCCCTATCAATGCCATTGTCCTTATAGCACTTATTATTATTGGTATTCTACATGTTAAGGTGGTTTTTGAATGGATAGAAATGACCACTGAAATGTTTCTAGGCCTCACCTAACAAGATACAACCTGGCTCCATGCACAGTAATAAAACCTTCAATTCCATATACTTTCTACCTCCCTTAATTCCAACCAGCATGCCTATTGTTTTCCTCCTGCTACCTTGCCTGCCAAATGTTTTCCCCTCTATTATGCTCTTCAATTCTTCATCTCCAATTAATTTTTACCTGTATCATTCTTTTCCACCCCCTCATCTCAAAAGCTTCTGATTTCTGCGTATCAATTTACCCCAATGACCAGGTTTATTTACTGCACGAAACAATGCTCCTAATCAAAACTTTCGCTAATCTCTTCTCTACATATTTACTCAATCTTCCTTCCATCAACTCCCTTGTACCATCTTCTTTTTCCAAAAGCAATTCTTCTTCTTATGTGTGTAATGATTTCCTCATCGTGGTTCAAAACATATCCAAGCTAGATAAACTTCACCAAACTGTTCCACTTGCTTATCTCTGTAACCTATGGGAAAACATTGACAAATATGAGAAAATGATGAATAAGGTACGTATTTGAATTCTCCAGATTAATTTTTATCACCATAGGCCACTCCCGCATGAGCAGTCTGAGACATGTGGAGGTTGTGGGTAAATCTCCAATCCCTCCAATCTACTCCTATTTTGTGTGGTACATCCATTAATTTAACCTAATTAACTCTATCAAGCACCTTTTCAAAATCAACAAAACAGACCAATACATCCTGATTGTATTAGTATCCTCCCTATTAGTGACCTCATTACTGCTACATCATCCTAAACTCAAACTGATAATTCCTTAATTAATCATTTGCCCTTCTCTCCATCTGCTTATTGATGATCCTGAGAACCACTTTAGCTGTGTGAGAAATCAGACTTATTGTTCTGTATTCTTCACATATTGTTGCCTTTCCCTGTTTTGGAGGAGGAACCAACATTAATCTGGCAAAGTCTTCCGGCCAGGTTCCTTTCTCATAGATATTACAAATCAGTCCATATACATAGACTCTTCCTCCCACCTTTTCCTTAACCTTGTAGTAGTTCCACAGGAATGTTGTCTACCCCCACTGCCTTGTTTGATTTCATCTCTCTTAATGTCCTTTCTATCTCATCGTTGAGTATGCCTGGCCCTAAGCCATCCTCATCTACATCATATTCTCTTTCTATGTCTAAGCTTTCTGGCCTAATGTCTTTACCGTATAGTTCCTCTATGTATTCCTTCCATCTCTCTCAAATATCCCCTGGTTCAATTAATAATTTTCCTGACTTTTATTTGATTGTTTGCATGGATTTTCACTTCTTACTTCTGCACGCCTTCCTGTACAGCACACCAATTTCACTCTTCCTTTGTAAACTTTCTATACCCTTGCACTTTGTCTTCCGCCATGCTTCTTCCCACTCCATTTGTTTCCCGCCTCAGGTCATTATTTAACTCCTTATACTTCCTTTTACCTAACTGTTTTTACATTCTTTCAAATCCTTCTTTCTTCAATCTTGCTTCTTATGTCATCTGTAACCCATGATTACTTATTCCTATTTACAGTTCCGATAGTTTTGTTTGTGGTTTTTGATTTCCCTTTTTGGTATGTTATCATCTATTCAACTATACTATGTCCACACTCATAAATTTTTCCACTGGCTCGCGGTACTCCTTTCTTTTCATGCTGTTAATCCTTCTGTATTCCATTTCCTTATTCTATTTCCCTTTTGTGTCCTCTTAAATCTGATGTTGCTCTTCATTAGGGCTAAATTATTTATCTCTGTTTCTACGGAACTGCAAATTCATCATACTGTTCTTAATTCTGTGCCTAGCCATATTATATTCTAACTGACATCTTTCTGAAACTGCAGGCATTTTCTCTGTATGCTTTTTGTAATGTATTAACCAAATGTTTGTAATGATCAAACCCTATATCATGCAGAATCCTATGGTTGCTTGGTAACATGTGGACCTGAGCAATGACCAAGTTTGTTTGATCAGCTTTTACTTATATTAATAATATTCTATTAGCCACCTGCATTACCACCTCTTCCTACTTTTTTGTTCAGTACTATTGCCACCCTTCACTAGCTCACTTCCCCTCCAGATATACTATCATACCAGCAATCCTTACCATGCTTATATCTAACCTCACAGCCCTAAAATATCTATATTTCCTCTATCCATCGCTTACATAGTATTTTCTAAATTCCCTGTCCTTGACATAGTCCTAGCATTCCAATTCCCTATGCTAACTAAACTTAGTTTGGTCCTCTTCTGTGCTGCTACTTTCAATTTTGCTTTGCAAGAATTTCATGAGATGATAACCACAGAGGCCTTGCCTCTCCTGCTGCTAGGCATGACACACAACTGAGGCCCATAGTTGCCAGAACTCATACGGAAAAATATATCTATCACTGTTTTTTAAGATAATTGATTGAAATGATTTCCTGTTGCATTTTTAACTTAACATTTTCACTCAAATGGCCAGCCCACTAGAGTCAGATGCCTTTTTTAGTCACCTAAATGAAGAACAGATGTTGTGTGGACAACCTTTTGTCTGGCTCCTACTCTTTATCTATTTTGCATGGGTGGCCTTACCAGGAGTACTCAATGATCTCACCAGTACCCCTATAGGAGAAATCAGAATTCACAAGCCTTTCCACTTTGTCAAGGTTGTAGTTCATGGATAGAGACGTATTAAGCACTGGCTCATTTCATTCATAGAATTAGTTTGCTGTGGTGTTTTAGTTTACTTACAGGGATGGAAGTTCTAAAGTGCCAATGAAGGAGATTATTTTAAACCTTAGATAAATTGCCTGTGATGAATGGAATGAATTATAAAACTGACATTTTTATGTAGGCATAAACATTCTCTTATTATCAGTGTGTATAATGATAAAGCATTCCCAATGAATGTGAAAGATTGTCATTTAAAAATGTGGAATCTCAGAATAGTAAATGAGTTGAACAGCTCCAGAAAAAACTGTCCAGTGTCACTGAAAGTATCCTAGGTATTTGAATAACAGGCTGTGCTAGCTATTTTAATTTTTCACAAATTTATTAATGTGCTGTGCTGAGTGTCCAATACAGCTGCACTGTTTAATGTTTTCATCTTGAAATTATTTCAGGGTTGGACTGTGGTGAAGTAGGTGAAACACTAGATGATGAACTTCCACCTCAGTTACAAGTGCTGGTTACTAGGGCAATGGAAGAAATTAGAAACCAAAGTGTTCCAAGTGAGAGTGAGTCCTCGATGAAAGGGTCTAAATCTGTGACTAAATAATTTTATCAACAATTTAATGTTGATGTCCATATCAGAAGTATCATTCAAAATGATGTTATATTGAATGGTTTAACCTTGGTCTGATTTTGTTAATCATGCATTTTATCATTCAAGGGAATGACCATGTGCGTACATACGTTAATCAGTGAATGGTTTATGTGCCTGTAATTCCAAATGGATGCTTATCATATTGATTAAAGGTGAATGGAACTTGGCTGTGACCATAAAACGTTAAAGCTAGTCATTTTGTTGTAAGGTCTGTATCATTGCATTGTGTGCATTATTAAATCATTTTATTCTCATTTTTGGTATTTATTTCCATGCGTAGGGAACTTAGAGTTGTCATAATAAAATCTGTTAATCTATTTTTGGTGTAGAATCTTTTGCAATAAGAGGCAAATAAATCAATATACTATTAACTTTTAACTTAGTTAGAAGTATAAAGGTAATATGAAAATTATTCATCTTATATTCTCTTATTTTGAAATGTTGGTTATGATAAAAATCTTCACGATTTATTGAGAAACTTCTAATTTCATATCCTTTTTATTCAAAATCAAAATATTTAGGTCTATATAACCTCATTATACAAGCCCCAGAAGAGCTTTGCAATAATATATAATAGCTTACTGGTGAAAAAGTTGTCAATCATTGTACATATGCAATAAATGAACATGAATGAATGGTTGACATTGATTAAATTATAACAACTCAGACAAATATAGTTACCAGATAGAAAATTCATGATCTACTGATTAATATTGTTAGTAGTATAATGATATTTTGTATACTTAGTAGTTACTTGTTTTTGTATGCTTCATCATTGCTAGTTAAAGTATACAGAATAAAATATGGTAATTTAGAAGGTCGAGTGTCTTCCTACTAGTTGGAGGGTTTTAGAGTACATGGTGATTTGAATGCTCTCACTGAACACACTCAGCTTAACAGTCTGTGTGATTTTCTCAGTTGCTTATTTTTCTGATCTAATAGCCACAAGCAGCTTAAAGATAGTAAATGATGGCATAAACCCTGCATAACTTTACAAAACATACTGTCATGTAGAATACTGTGTACTTTACAAAACATACTGTCATGTAAATTTGAACCACCTCTAATAAGAAAAAAAGCCTTTTTCTAAAGACAGAAGGTCTATATGTAATTGAATAGGTTTGGAATATATGCGAAGCTCCTGATAGCGCATTGTATTATCCTACTATTTAAGTTATATCATGGAATTATCCTGTAGACAATTAAATATGTACATACTATGGGTTAACTTCCTCTAATGTTTATGTTCTACCTTGCAATATTAATCTCAATGAAAATGAAGAGTAAGAATGACAGATATATCAAAGAGAAAGAATATTATGCTACATTCCTTGTAATAAAACTATACATACTCAAATTATCAATCAGGTAATCTTGTGGAAGTTGATGATTGTTTGCAAGAATAATGATATTCCCTGCTTGAGACACAAGTAAATTACTATACTTTTACCTAAGCAGGTAAGTGTTTTCTTCAGTAGTGCTGTAGAATGTAACAGAAGAATTTATGAATTTCAACATTTTTAATAGTGAGATTTATTTGGATCCCTATAATAACTTAACCATATGTGTATTGAATGCTAGAGGCAAATGGTGAAGGCCTGATTTTAGTACCCATAGAAAGATGAGTAAGTATTTCAAATGATATTTTCACCAAACTTTCTCCAATAGGCAATATTCTGCAACCCTTCTTTCAATAACTCATAATTTTTTTAATTAAACTATTCATTTTCAAATATACTTAATCACAAACTCATTGCCTATCGAAGAGAGATAATATATTTTTCCTAAAAGAATATGATTCTCTTTTGAGTAGAAAACATGTACTGTATCTATTATATGCATGCCCACCAGTTTTATAGCCTCTTCCAATTGTAGAAAAAACTACTATTGCCATATGTAGCTAATTGCCTTAAGACAAATGATTTACATGACCAATCCTGATTAAATTATGTTCAGTTTGCTCTCATTGTGAATAAATTAACCTTACCTCTTAGTATAGGCTGAAAAGAAGAAAAAGCTCTCCTTTGATAGATCCAGTGCTTTTCAAAATTATTTTTGGCATATGGAGTTGCCTTAATAATAATCGCAAACAGGTTATATTCTAGGGCAAAGATTCATACTATTATTAACAGAAATATTATAAATTGTTAATAAATATTTCAATCAGTACACTTTGGAAAGTTCCCATGTTACAGAAAGAAAAAAATAGCTTCAATAGCCAGAAAAAAATTTAAAGAAACTTTGAAACTAAAATACCAAATAAAAATTTAGCAACAAAACACATCGCTACCATGCAAATTATTTCTATGGAATGATTCAAGATTTTAGGAATGTGTGGAAGGAAGAATGTATATGAGCTCAAATGCAGTATTTTTTATGGTGGAATTTGTCAGATTAGAACCTATTTATTACCATACCAAAAAAGGGAAAATCAACAATACCTATGTGAGGACTATATGAGAATGCGTTTAATTTTACATTAAGGTAGAGCTTGGGAATACTCTAACTAATGCAAAAGAGGGCAATTGATTCTTTAGGGAAAGATTAGCTCGGTTTAGAAATAGATGGGGTTTCCATGATGCCGTAGCAGTTATCAAGTATTTTAGAGCTAGATCCTTGGGTCCATCATAAACCCAACCAGACTAATAAATTAATGCTGATGACAAGACATATTCTATCAGCCTCAATAATTACCAATACATAATTACATCAAAAAGTCAAGGTATATGTATGCATGTTATAGAGATATGGCACACTTTTTATTGATGCACGTGAACTGCTAAATAACGAAAATTCAGAGGGAAGGAAGAAAAATCAAACATTTTTAAGTTTATTTTTGAAATAGCATTACTCTAAAAAGACAATTCTAGTCAGCCATAAATCCAAATAAACAGAGTTATGGGAGACGTAAGACCTAGGATCTGATATTGAAATTAGATGAAGGATGTCATTAGGATGGTAGATAGTTCTCAAGAAAAATAACACACCTGTACATACTATATACCAATACGAGCAACTATAGAGATTACCCAAATTACTAGGACCATCATTAGTCCTTGCTCAAATAGGCTAAAAGCCATTTGAAATCTTTAGTTGGGATGGGTAATCTAGCAATAACTTGCCACAAATTAAGAAATCTCTAATATTTTGAAAAAGTAAGCACAATCAAGGCAAAATAGTACAATAATGTAGAAGTCAACTAAGTCATCTACTAAATAATGAACTCATGGAGCATACCATCGAATTTCTTTGTTTTTATTTTTTACAGGGCTTGTAAAATAGCATACCAAGTGAGGATTAAGGGAGACAGACTCAGGCCTGCCAGTTCTAATGGCTTGAGAACTCAATAACCCCGAAGAGTCTCATAATTACTTTCTATCTCCAGAAATAAATATTGAGTCCTAATTGTTTCCTTAAAGATTGCTTTGTTTGTGACTACGAATATTCTGTATATTTTGTTGTGTTTTTTCGAGGATTAGCTCTCAAACTAAAATTCAGGAGGCATAAATTTCAGCCATTGACAGATGCCTCAATAAAGTTAGAATCAGGGATTATCATTTATTATCACCCTGATCATTCAGAAAGCTAGGAATCCTTGGTGTAAAAAAGCAATAAATTGTGATTTTGAATGCATATTAATGAAACAAAGATTTTCTGGTTATACTAGTATATAAGTATGAACTCTAAGCCGCCTCACCGAGGAACAGACACGGTACGGACTACCTTCCATCCTATGGAAGCTACCCTTTGACCTATTTGGCATCGGTGTTCACATCAGGAGCAATCATCATTGCTCACGCCAGCACAGCATTAAAAGGTTATAGAAACATGAAAGCCCGTTGTTTATGTTATATGCCATGGGTAGGTACATGCTTGTTTATTTCGCAGAATAAGCCCCTGTGGCCTAATGGATAAGGCATCGGTCTCCTAAACCGGGGATTGGGGGTTCGAGTCCCCCCAGGGGTAATTTTTTTTCACTTGTCGCAAGTCTTTTATATCCTTGTAATAAGTATGAATATTTATTATAATCCTCAATATTCTTTCCTTTGGTAATTATAGTAACCATTTTTGGGATTAGTTAAAATGGCGTCACTTAGGCCGTACTGTGTTCTTACTCTTGTAAAACACGACTCCAAGTGCGAAAGTCGTTAGTTGCGATATTTGCTCAAGTTTGTATCACCATAAATGCTTCAGATTAAGAGATATCACATTAAAAGCTCCCTCTGACCGCCACGATATTTACTGGAAGTGTTCTCTATGCCGCGCATATAAGCCCAATATTTACAATATGGCGGCCGATATTGAGAATTTGAAAATGGAGTTACGGGCTCTCCAATCTACCGGATCTACTAAAAATACTACCTTGCAGCCAATTGCAAAGAAAGCTGTAACGTTTTCTACCATAATGAAGTCTGAAGACAAATAACAATTGGGCCTCAATAGTGATAACTCAGATTTTTGCACCAAAAATGTAAATATAGTACACGATTTCACTCCACGAGTTCCAAATCCACCGTTAGTGACGAGGAAGGTTGTCAAATGGTGAATTATAAGAGAAACAAAAGCAAACGAAATACGGTATTTGGAAGTTGTAAGCAGCCTACTATTGCGGGTAACTTTGTGGGAGTTCCTCCTAGGACTCTCTTCTACGTTGGCCGTGTCCAATCCAATGCAACGCCTGATGGCATCGTGAAGCATCTGTCCGGAATATTCCCCGGGAGTGATTTCAAATGTAAAAGTTTGAGAGTTGGGGAAATATATAGTTCTTTTAAACTCAGTGTGCCAATTAACCTTAAAGAGTATCTTCTTAAAGATGATATTTGGCCAGTTGAAGGGAAATTTTACCCCACCAAACCGCGGAAACCGACTCCTACTCCTGAAGAGACATAGAATATTCCAGAAGATTCAGCTGCGGTAGTAAATCGGGAGAACTCCGAGTTGAAAAACTGTGATGCGCCGGTAACCACCTCAGCAACAAGGGCCCACAACGACAACACTACGGGAAAGTGTTCATTCAGATTCAAAACCCAGATGAACAGCCCTAAAAGGGACAATAATTATCCTACTCAACAACATGAACTGAAATGGGTAGAGGCGTAAATTAAGTTAGGCGACTGGAAATTCTGTTTATGTCGAAGTGACATTGCTTGCCTGCCTTGGATATTTTATAAATGCTAAAACCAAGCACCAAACTAGTAATGCTGAAAATGATTGATGACTGGATGCTGTGCCGTATCGCATTATTACTGTATTGATGACCGATTTTGAAAATATTTTCATTGATGGAATTGGATATGTAAATGAAAACACCAATTCAATCGAATAGATTCGCGCTGCGGATTAGTCAAATTGCAATCGGCGCTTAAATGTTCGTGGAGTCCAAGGACTATGCGGATGAGACCAGGATGGAAATCACTCAGTACTTTAAACGAAACGCCGGTGAAAGTTAAAAGTTTGCGACTTATCATCGGCAAGACATCTATAATTGCATATTGGATTGATGGCAATCGTGATGACGCTGAGAAGTGAATGGAGAAATAATATCGTTTGGATGTGGATAGCTTAAATACGGCGATTTTAGGCAGCGAGTTACAAAAATCGAAACGAAAACGAGTTAGGTGGTTGGAATCAATAACACAATGGTTTAGGAATGAATGGAAGGATGATTTTTGATGGGCTCATTCGTAGTAGCAACTATACGAGGAAGGAGATGAGTCACAGAACCTTGTTTGACGAACATTAATCTCATTCAGAGCAGTATTATGGGAGAATTTTATAACCATAATAACTTTCGCAGGTTGATCAGGTAGATCAAAGACTGGTTAAAGGATGGTTGAAGAAGAGGGCAAACGATTAATCAAGTGATGGCTCATTAAGATTCAGTGAGAGAAGAGAAGAAGTCAAAGAAGTCATGAGAAAAATAACGGAAAGGAACGAACGATACGGAAAAAAGAAAAAGTTGACGTTTCACAAAATACAAACTATTCGCGACCGCTTTCGATACATATAGTAGAAAGAATATAAAGGGGAAGAGATGAATGAATACCGAAGTTTTAAATAATTTGAAGTAAGTAACAAGCCCGAGGAAGTACATAAAAATGGTGTACATATAGATAAGCATTTTCCTGTGCATTCTACGTTTTCCCGAAAAATTCTGAAACCATAAAAACCACGCAGGATGTATTTAGCTAGGAGACTTACCAAGATTTGGCCCAGGCATACGTTGCCAATAGAACTCCTCTCACTGCCGAATTCCAAACGATAGACCTCTGGCTTCGGAAGGTATGGTTCTCTCTGGTCCTGAATGACATACGAAATAATGAAATAAATTTACAAGTTACGTCCACAAACAGGAACTATATCATAGTATTGACGCAAACAATTCTTCACTATTACCTTTTCAAGAGCAAAAACCACGCGAAGGCCGAAAAACAAGGCGAGGAACGTACATTTTCGACTTGAATGGATTTGAAAAGAACTGAACGTCAAATTTTCCTCAGAACGCTGGCGGTGTTGTCAGTGCGCCCTCATTGTCGGTGCAGTAAGGTGGAAGTTGTACACTTGGATGGAATGCCATGCCCGTCGGATTTTCGTATATCTTACCTTGAACCGGGAAGAATTTAACTGCAACTAGAGTAAAATGGGTGTCGTGGTTTCGCTAGTGGGTAGAGCATCTAGCTGCTTCTTGGAATGTCTTGGGTTCATTTCCCTGGAGTGATCCCTGAGAGGAACCCCATTTAAATGCATACTGTACGATTATATGCTCAATAAAACTTCAAGGAAACCGGTATGGTAACTCAGGGAAAGTATTTGCTCCACCCCCTGAATGCGAGAAATTCACAAACCTTTAGTCATAGTTCGAGATGAGCTCTACTCTCTTCTACCAAAATCAAATAGCCATTCCATCATTACGGTGGTAGTAGGGTAAAATAATTCCTTTCTTCTTCAAGGGTTGCGCCAAACATGAAGTTGATTGGTTTAGGCTAAATTATTCTAAGGTTAGCCGATGTTAGATAAGATTTATACGCAAAATATTTAAAAAATTGAAATACGCATGCTATCAAAAGCATTATTTGGTGGTCCACCATTTAAGGTAAGTTTTTCCCGACGTATCTATGAAGATGTCATAAAGGAGATTTTCATCACCATCTAGTGGGCAGCTTCCAAATGATTATTATCGTTCGTATCAACTGGATTGCGTTGACATCATTAGAAATCATCGCCGAAGTAAACAAAAGTAATGGAGTATAGTAATGGAGATTACTTTCATTTGGTGTATTGCAATTGCCGCGCCGAGATCTTTTTTACATGGAATTTCTTGGCTGACCTTTTGATTAACTCAGAAATAAATTGACAGACCAATCCAAATTTTATGACTAATCTTCAATGAATTTAAGATTACAAAGCATTCGAGGATTCAATGAATAAGATATGGCCATTTTAAATTAACTGAAAAAATGCAGAATATTTTATTGGTCCAGACGTTGCCCAACGTTTTGTGTAAATAAGTCTAGCGTTTCATTAGCCAATTGGCATTGGAATAGTTGCAAAAACCGCGATAAAAGATTGCCACAATAAAAAGCATTGGACGTGATAGACAATTAGAACCCTGAGGGAAAAATGCAACTGAAGCGTAAATCAAGCAAAATAAGGAGAAAAGTGATTTGTACTGCAAGGCAAATAGTCAAGATAAAAGATTTACACTATGTTAAGCAAAAGACCCCTATGTATCTGGATTTATGTGATTCCGTCCACGGCTCGCTTGCGACTTCGCGCCACAACCATTTAATTCCAGCGGACAGGCGATTTATTTTTTTTCCACGCCAGGGGCTTTCAGGTCCATTCTTCATAGAACGTAACGTTCGCATTACGCCTTAACCCCCCCCCCCTCATTTAATTTTCACTCCGAGCCATCAACCCCTTCTAATGTGTTATTAGCAAACCTTTCTCTTCACTTCTAACCGGGTTACGCCCAATCGTATCTCCTCATGAAATGAATAGCGTGCGCCGCTTTTGTTTTGATATTCCGTCCCCGACCTCCGGGTCGGTATCAATCACTTGAGTGAGCCGACTGAAACGTAGTGCGAGAGAAAGAGAGGTACCTCGCCTCGGCGTTATCGGCCATGGTAGACGCCATTCAGCAGACAGAAGTCGCCGACGACGGCGGCGGCCTCTGAAAAAAAGGCAACGTCGGCAAAAACAATTGAGTTCAAGCACGCGCGCGCACGCTCTCCTAATTCGCCCAAGTCAATCTATCAACCGACTGATCAAGACTCTGTAATTAATCAGTCATTAATGGGATGAAGTAGGAACATTCTTCTCTGGAGCTCCTAGCGGAACAATATCCCGACGAAAGCGTTGAAAATATGCTTCCATCTCTTCGCTCGTTAACCAGTCGTCTCAGTTACATAATCCTTAAGATAGGTACAATTCATTGCAAACGCATGGATTTGGTATGGAAAAAAACGTTCGCGGCTTAGCAAATTAAAGGATTTGTGAGTGAGGAATGGTATGACTATAAAGCCCAGGAAAACAAAAGTAATGACATTCACAAGGAGTAAGTACGACTAAGTGGTTGGGATTATGTGGAAGTAGCAGAACAAGCCAGACATTAGTGGGGATTATTTTAGAGAAAGACAGGCACTGCCATGAAAGCACCAGCAAAAGAGGCCCTCGCATCTGCAGCTACATAATGTCTCGCATCCCCACGCAAGGGCGTGCGGAGGGGGGTTTTATGGTAGCTCACCAGCCATGCATGCAAAATTCCAATCATGACACCTCCACGCGAATATTAGTCTGATAATGCATTGGAACAAAGTCAATCAATGAAAAGAAGGTAAAAATAAGAGGGGGGGAAGAAACTCCAATGGCCGTAATAATTTGTTTCGTTTACAACACTTTAAAATTACAGCTTACAAATTAGCTGGAGGTGACCTAGCAGTAGTTGATACGGTAAAATACCTAGGTGTCACATTCACCAAAGACTTAACTTGGGGGACTCACATACGTAAAGTCTGCGGTCAAGCATATAAAAAATTGGGATTCATTAGACGCATTGTCGGCAAAAGTGACTCGAAGGTCAAGGAACGTTGTTACCACGCTCTTGTAAGGCCTCATTTAGAATACGCATGCAGCGTGTGGGATCCGAGTGAAAAAGGTCTCATTCGGGAAATTGAGAAGGTTCAACGCCGGGCAGCCCGTTTTGTAAAAAATTCCTACGATAAAACGCAAAGCGTCACCGAAATGCTCATGGATTTGGGGTGGGAATCATTGGCTGAGAGACGATTCAATGCAAGATTGAAATTATTAAATAAATTTAGATCCGCATGTTTCAGCACCGAGGTCTCGCAAATTATTCGTACTCCTACATACATTAGTCGCTTGGATCATGCATATAAAATTCGGGAAATAGATGCCAGAACTAGCCGACTCAAGGACTCCTTCTTCCCACGGACAATACGGGATAGCAACTGCAGGGTTATAGATAGCAAAAATTCCACTTGCCACCCTCAGCGTCTAAAAAATAATTAGTTGTATTTAAATGCATGCTCTTCCACTAACCTTATGTGTTTTGTTATAATAACACATTCTTCCCGAATGACCTCATTCATGTTCTGTTCATCTGTTTTTAAGTTTCCCTTTCAATCCCTCGTCCCTCTCCGCGGGGGGAAATTCCTGCTACCTGCAACGTTGGGTCGCATTCCCTGCCTTTTAAAGACTCTTTGGGGGCAGAGTGTTTCGTGGTGCATTTTCATGTGGTGTTTCAATTTCTTGCTTGTTGTGTCCTGGCTTCCGTGTTGTAGGATGTCTTTCGTGCTGCATCATGGGGTGCAGTTTTTTAGTTGTTTTGCGGTTTATGTGTTTGCATGAGTATTGGATGAAGGGATTTTTGCATGAGTGTGTGCGCTCCTGTGGGTGTAATTTTCCGTGTTGTTTTTTTTTTGCATGTGGTATTTTTCTTTTTACGGTTGGTGACCTAACACCCCCCGCCACACGCCCTTGCGGCGGCTTGCGGGGTATTATGTAGATGTAGATGTAGATGTAAAAAACGGATGTCTTCGGCAATTTTCCCTGTTTTGGTTTTCAATTGATGGTATTTGTTCGGTTCAAATGACTGGAAAGCCATGATATAGCAAGAAATAATGAGCTCTACGGCCTCTCAGTTAAAATAAGAGGGGGGGGGGGGAAGAAACTCCAATGGCGGTAATAATTATGAAATGAATAATATTAATGAATTATTACAACCATTGGAGTTTCTTCCCCCCTCCTCTTATTTTAACTGGGAGGTCGTAGAGCTCATTATTTCTTGCGAAAGAAAGTACTTACATGCAACAATATTCAACAACAGAATACGTATATTCAAATCAAGCGGGAGAAGTGTTCAAAAGATGGGTCCCTTAAATAAAAAAACACGCAAGATGTCGACAAAATAAACACACTGCCAATGCTAATTATCTTCTAGCCGATTGCTTTCATACCAATTCTGATCTCTGATGGTACGAGGGAAAAACCACCATTTAAATTTATCCGTTGTATTGTATATCTCCCTGATTTTACGTTGATGATCTGATCTACTATAGTAAGTCGGGGTCTGAAATATCTTTAACATCCTCCGGTAAGTAACCTTCTTCAAATTTACGCCGTAAATTTGACCTATATTTTAAACTACAGGAAACTAGTGTCTAACATAATTCTCTTACTGGCTTGCCACCCCTCGGCTCCGGGTTCAAATCTCGACGGTGACAGTATTTTTGAGAATTAGGTGTCTCGATTCCTACTTGAGGTACCTCATGGATACCGTTTTAAGTGGAGCCGTTGAAATATGGACGTAAAGGCTAAATTGTGGAACACATGACACCTTTCGTTTGGAGTGGGCTGATGCGGACGCTCGCTGGGTTTCCCTACACCCTGTCTCCATTCCCCGACTATCCTATCCCTATGAAAAACACTCAACTATTCCTTAACGGTGCAAATAACCAGCAGTCTTCCTCCTTAATTATGATATAGGATTTCATCATTCATGCAGCAATTAGTGCTCAACCATATAATTTCTTCGGAATATTCTGCTGGGAATTGAGCATTATTTCAAAATACTCTAAGCATATCTTTCTTTCAATTGAGACAGGCGTTAAGGGTTCGTTTAAGGGGTTAACTCGTTTTATTTATCGCCCTTATGTTTCACCCTGAGATGGCTGTTGACCATTTTTGACAATATTTAAAATATGAATTAATATCACATAGTCCGTGATTACTTACTGGCGTTTGGATGTCCTTTCCACTCATCCACTGATATGAAGACCATGAGCGGAAAACTTTAACCTCATCGAAGGGTATCTTGTGTCCCACTTCTGACATGAAAGGCTTTGAAACGGTTGAAGTAATTCACCGTCTCGCCTTGAGCGCTCTTTATGATTCCTCAGCCTAATTGGCTGTTTGTTTCGTCCCTAATGGTGAAAGCCACAGGCACACTGAATTTAATGATTGCTCATGTGTGGCTGGTGACCTAACACCCCCTGCCACACGCCCTAGAGGCGGCTTGCGGGTTATTATGTAGATGAATATAATAAACCCCTTCAATTTGAACAAATGGAAGCAGATGTCTAAATGTCCTCGCTGTCCTCTCAATCTTGACTCTTCGTAAGATACGAGCTGGGTGTTCATTTGTTCTTGAAATACTATAGTCTTGAGTTTTATGAAGACTTGGTCATGCCATTCTGATTACTATCCTCTCTTTTTTCATTCAAAGTTCTTTTTAATGAAAAAAGGACAGTAACCATTTATTTTTTAAAGCCGGGAAGGTGCTCGATTTCCTTTTCAATTCTCTCGATATCCGATCAGCGATAGATGCTACGGTATTCCACCACTCCAAAATGAAGACTCACATGAGATTTAGTGTTCCTGTGCGCGAATACGAACAGTTCGCGCGTTCGAAAATGCGATCTCTCAGTAGACAATCGCAGATTTTCTCTTCAGACACACTATATGAAGCCTTCAGCAAATCTAGTGGCATGTACAAGACTAGCTTAGCGTCAATCGGCATGGAGACCAATCTTTCCTACCTGATGCAGAGATGTGGAGGAAATGGAGGCTATCAAAAAATGAGCTCCCCAGTATTTTATTTTATTTTCAAGGCTATAAAATGACGTAAGTGCTGAAACACGTTATGCGTGGTTTGAAATAAATCAAATCATTAATTAAAATCGTTTTGTTAATGTTTAAAAATGATGAAAAAGTTCCAATAAATCACCCCTGACACCGTCAAGTCTATTAAAAAATGAGCGTTTCACAAAAAAATTATAAGAATTCGAAAAAAAGACATTGAGATAAAGTTGAATTGAAAGTATCGTGTGAGAAAGTTTATCATGCAAAGGGAAAATGTATATACGAGGCTTGAGGGAAAGGTACGGAGACGTCAGAGATCCCGCGGTAAGTGGCGCAGCTATTATTTGTCGCCCTGGGGCGGTTGTTGCCTCTCCCCGCGAGTGACACAAAGCAATCGCATAAAACGTACTCACATTGGACAATAAGAGGAAAGAAACGGATAAGAGAAGAAATCAGCCCTGAGCTTGTCATAAATAGAAAAAATTAATTGTATTACTACATAAAGTTAATGATTTATCGTCTCAGCTGAACAAAAGTGCCAATTCGGATCACCTTCCTAGCCCTCCCACCTGTCTACGCTACTATCTATGGTGTTAATTTTTAAAACATAAAACAACTATCAGGATGGGAGAGAGGATTTAAAAAATAAATAATTTTTAAATACTGTTATTTTATGGATTTTCAACCATAATTGTCTATCCAGAACGAAAGTGAGAATCGCAATTGCATATCTGCGTGGAAATTTATTAATATTATTATTCGTAGTAAGCCGTTCAAGGTAAATTTGGATGGACACAGACTGAAAATCACTACATCACTTAGCTTCGTCTGACGTGGCACAACCTGACATCCAAAAGTACATGAAATTGTTCTTCATTTCTGCAAAATTTCTTTCTCCCTTGATTTCGTCGAGCATGCCTACCCCTCTTATCCTCTTCTTTCCTATCCCTCTCTAGCCTAACGCTCTCCTCTCCATCACAGTATTCAACAATCTTTCGCCTGCTAAAATACTCTACATTCATTCACCTTTCCTGGTTCCTTTGGATATGTGTCAAAAATCTCTAAATCTCTAAAAAAAAGCCTCTAATCCACACCTATCATCTTACTTCAACGACCATTTTTCCTCGTCGTACAGAACCACGCTCCATATCAAAATTTTTCATGATCTTTTCGTGGTATATTTACTCAACATCCTTGTCATCAATTCTTCTTCTTTGCCCAGCGCAATTACTCTTCTAACGTTCCTACTACTGTGACCATCTTGGTCTAAGACATAGTTACGTAAACTGTTCCACCTACGTTTTGCCCTCCTATATAAATTTTTACCCGGCCCTTTTATTCCTCGAAAATCTCATTTTCTTTTTTTACATTGATTCTAATCCCATATCTATTGCACTGGTTTCCTAACGCCCTCAGCATTCACCCCTTGGCAGATCAACCGAAAACCTAACTTATTTAATGATTCTCCCTCGAATATTCTTTTTTATATCGAGTACTAGCCATTCCTCTTTGACCATTTCTTCCTCATGTACGTTGAAAGGCTTGGGTGATTAATATTTAAACGATATATAATTAAAATGTATCCGCTATCCAGGCAACGTACTTTACCTGACATAAGGAATTAGAACTATATAGCCATAGTGGAAATGCTTAAGTATTTCACCTGGCATTAATGCCATCAATACATGTTACTTAAGAAAATGTATTATTTATGATGGCACTTAAGTATTATATGAGGACCCAATATTAGAACCCGGATTAGATCACGCCTCCCTCTTTTTTAAGAACCTCACGCACAACAAACGTGAAAAAATTGGAGATAAAGATTAAGTATGAAAAAATTTAAACCAGTCCATCGCGTATTACTGAAAAATCAATCGAATTGTACGCTAAGTTGTCTGCAAGCGCCGATGCACGCATAAATTAAGCCATCCAGCTGAAGGCCTTACATGAGAGGCGGTAGTTTTTTTCCCAAAAGTAGTATACAAGTATTATAACGAATCTTCACCGATACGCAAGCACCTTATCTCCATCTTATGTTCTACATATGCGTCAATTAATTAAGATACCTCTCATGCGACTTAAAAAGTCTTGTTATGCGCATTAATGGAATCGTTCATTGAGGCAGAGATTCAACAGGAAATATGCCAGGAGACCTCGGAAAACATACGGACCTCCCTATACGTTACAGACAGGGAGTTCCCACACAAAGTTTTCAAATATGAATATATGAAATAAAGGAATTCTAGTATTTTGGCCAGCATTTATTTTCTTGTTTATTTCGAAAACGAGATCTTGATGCCTTCAAAACTGAATTACTAATCACTTAATACTGCGTTGGTTCAATCAATCATAAAACAGGTCCAATGCTCAGCTGTTTGAGAGCGCAAGCAGTAAAGACTTTCAATAAGTTACAGCATCAGTCGCAAGAGGGCACCAAGGGCGAGCCAAGCGGTTTTGGTATTTCACCCGAGTAGTAGGCCGCCACTCTTAACATATATAGTTTCCTTAAAGCATTAAGATTTTTTAAAGGAATAATTATAACAGCGAGAAGGATGACAACAATCTTTATGAATCGCACGAGATGCTTTACGCCTCATATTGTGTATTTGAACCTTAGTTTTCTTATGATTGCGATTTACGGAAGGTAAATGCGCTGGTATTTAATTTTGTCTCATCACGGACGCCTTCAACAGGAAGATGTCGGTGGCAGGCGCATTTTTCGACGTCAGCAAGGCGTTTGATCGCGTCTGGCACCGGGCACTGCTGTTGAAGATGCGGAGACTCCACTTCCCGACGTGGATCATCGAGGTGATCCGCTCCTACCTAAGAGACAGGACCTTCGTCGTTTCCTGGTCTGACTCGTTCTCTGGGGTGCACCGGATCTCCGCTGGTGTCCCCCAGGGTTCGGTTCTCGGGCCAGTATTATTCAACATCTTCTCCCATGACATTCCCAGGAGTCATGGGAGGCACGAGGTCCTGTCACTATACGCGGACGACGCGGCGCTCCTGTACAGCTCCCGGCGAATATCTTTCGCCGTGGAGAGGCTGCAGATCGTCGTCGACGAGCTACTTTCGTGGTATCGTCGCTGGCGGTTTGCAGTCAATGCCGGGAAAACGAAGGCAATCGTCTTCCATACCGGCAGAGGAGCGCCGACAGAAGAGGAGCTGTCGGTGAATGGAGTCACCCTTCCGTGGGAATCCGAGGTTCCCTACCTCGGAGTGCTGATGGACCGGAAACTCCTTTGGAACGCCCAAGCGCGACGTGTCCGAGGGAAGGCCTTCGCGGCGCTTAACCGGCTTCGGCCGATTATTCGTCCGGGGGTCCTGAGCTCGGAAACGAAGCGTCGACTGTACCGAGCGTGCGTGTTGCCTGTCATCACGTACGCAGCGCCGGTATGGTCAGGAGTGCCGAAGTCTACCCTCGCTCTCATCCAAGTGGTGCAGAACTCTGCGCTACGGTGCATCTTGGGATGCGGGCGCTACGCCCGCGTGGAAGAGATGCACCAGGACGGGAACATGGAACCTCTGAACGTCCTTCTTCCGGAGCTGTCTCGAAGATTCTTCGAGAGGGCTGCGGATTCAGACGTCGCCACCATCCGACGCCTCGGAGAGATCCAGGTTTCAACGTGGGACCGCTATAAGCGCCCCATTGCGAGTATGGATCGCCAAGATGCCCTCCCAGCGAAGAAGAGGCCCAGGCTTCAGTAGCAGGGATCGCCAGAACGCCGTGACAACGCAGAAGACGACGCCCTGCCTTAGAAGCCTAGGCGGCTGGAAAGGCAACACAGTGGAGCCCCGACCGGAGTAACGGGGGTCCGTCCACGAGAATTTACTTAATTTTGTCGACTAGGGAAAATTTCTCAGATATGGAGTTCTCATTTATCACCTCTTAGGAAGTAAAAAGTAAACACGAGGTCCCCGAAAAATGGTAACCACTTCGCCATTGGTCTGAGTTGCATTCTTCGTGGCTGGAATGGCTACCGATCTGTTCTGCACAATAACTCTGCCACACCATTTTTTGGAAACTTTTTCTTCGTAAACCTTGGGGATATTTCAACTTTACATAATTAGTTAATTACGACTCTCCCAAATCTCACCAATTATTCTCAATTGGGAGTAACTAGTCGGAATAAAACTCTTACATTTTGTTACAATTTCCTACCAACCAACTTATGATGTATTTAAGATATCCGTCCTACGGAACAGGATCATTAGGAGATGAAAGATATGCCTCAACGAAAGCAGGAGATCCTACCCTCCCACGACCTCCACACTTACCCTCGATTCCGTCTTTCCCATAACGCGGAAGCGACTCTAGAACTACTGAGAAAATAAGTTCGCGTACAAGTCCAAAGTGGTAGCATGCCGAATATTCTCGCTAAAATCTGACTAGAATAGTTATGATTAATCACTTATTAATTCATTGCAAAGAAACTAATCAAACATTTGGAAACATTAGGATATAAATACCCTGATAAAGCTCCAATACAAACTATTCAATAGAACGTAAAGAATTACAAAGAATTCTATGGCATTTTCAGTTTTCCGTAAAACAAGGTTCCTTGCTGCAAGGTCATAAGGAAAATACGTGACTAATTAAATGTATTCACAATTAAGAAATCTCTACAAATGACCTTATGGAATTTCTACCGATCGCCTTTAAGGAATCTCTATGAAAATTCTCATGAAGGGAATTCTCGAAAGAACTTCTCAAGGAATATAGTATCTACAAGTACCTGTATCTACAGAACGCTTGAAGAAATCCTTACAGAGTATCCCAAGAAATTCTGTAGAAATTTCTTTGAAAATTGTTTCAATATTTTCAGGAATCTCTACAAATATCCCTAGGGAATTCTGTGCATGTATATTTTAAGGAATTTTGCCATAGTATTTTTAGCAGGGCATCATTACTTATATCGCCAAAAACTTTTCAGGTATTGCACTTTCTCAAACTCAACGCATCTAATGCTAATAACGCGTGCATTAATCGACCGTTTAATTTTCTGTGGTGGATTCATGACGGTAAGAGTGAACTATGTATTGGCTGCTAGTTACATATTTGAACTACTACAACATAATAGTTTCGCAAATACGCAGAGCAAATTCATACACTGAAATCATGAAATAAGTCAATTATGGATGAATAAAAATAGAAAATCTAAAGAGTAAATTGATTTGAAAGATTCAAGGGTTCATTGATTATCGAAGAGTCGACATCCTCAGATGCCTAACTGCCTGCTTACACACTGCATCAGGACACCTTCTCTGGAAGTGTTTGAGGCCAATCTACAGTAAATGATAGCGATGGAGGATCGGATCGGTGCGGTGACTTCAAGTGAAGTACACTCTCTGTCAGATTTGACGTTAAATTGTGAACTCCTTGGCGCCTTTTGTTAAGAGCAGTTTAATGTCAACCCTGGGTTTCTCTCCATCCTTCATTCCCATAAAATCCTACCTCTACCAAATTGCCCACATTTACCCAATAAACATGATCTTAGCTATCAGACACTTCGCCTAATAATTACCCCAAATACGTTGGAATAGCGAGGAGAGCAGAGCACAGCAGCTGACCAGGGTCCATAGTTTAAATCCGAATGATTCATATGGACACCTTCAGCTCAGCTGTGTAACCTTTTGGACTTCAGAAATTTCTGAGAAACCAAAGGCGGTTTTTCAAAAGAGAGCTTAGAGCTTAGAAATAAGATAAGCCATCAATCAAAATTAAGCTACCTTATCAAATCATCTTCAGGGTCGAAGGGTCTGGTTTTGGTTGTTGTACGATTGCCATCGTTGATCATCCATAGTGTAACACGAATAACTCACAAAAATATAATTCTGCGCTTTGTGAATAAGTAATGATAAAATTTACGACTAATCAGAGAAAAGTGGCTAAGATTGTTGTAGGTAAGTGTTGACATTTGGAAAAGATGGGGAGGACTGAGAAGACAGGGTTGGACTCTAAACATTTTGAGGCGAAAGAGTTCCCATAGATAACAGTGGAAGAAAATGTTAACCTGAGGAATGTGGAGGACGACTGACTAAAAAATGTAACGTAAAATGGAGGTACAAGCAGAGAGGAAAACTGTGTCGAATCAATACCTCTGGTGGCTATTACTCTCAAAACATTAACTTATTTCAGGTAAGTGTTCAGTAATTCAACTTTTATCAACATCATAAAACCCTCGACCTTCTCAACCCGATTCGAACTCATCAAACAAGCGTACCTCACATCTACATCTACAAAATGCACCGAAAGTCGCCGCAAGGGTGTGTTAAGGGGCCTGTTAGGTAAACAACTTTTTAAACTTTTATCCCTAAAAGATAAGTGTATACTTATATTTTTCATTTTTTTGCCTATCTATGTGGGTGATATGGTGGGCGAAGAGAGGGGTTTGTTGGGAGGAATCCAATGGATGCAGGAAAAATGGATGAAGGGCGTATTGACTGGCAGTGGGAGGCTGAAAACTCTAATAGAGGGGAGAATGTTAGGCAAACGAGGAAAGGGGAGGAACATGACAGGGATGTTGGACAGGATGAAGAGAGGAAGGAAGTACTCGGAGATGAAGAGGGACCTGATGCAGAGTAGGTTGCAGGATTTTGTGTTTTCTTAAGAGTCACAAAATATTTATTTGGTATTTGAGTCCATCCAAAAACCTGCCTTAACCGGTAGATTACCTTATAAGAATAATATATACATACATACATACACAATATTAATATTAACACATGCTTGCACATATATATATATAACAAATAAATAGCTCGTTATTTAATATCTTTCTATAATTTGCTGAACATACTCAAATGACCAACTCATTCTTTACCCTTTGTCTACTATTTCTAGGAAAAACCCCATACCCGCAGCGTTTATAATTTTTTATAGGTAGTGGAGATTTATCCTTATCCTGGTGCCACACTTTCGTAGAAACATGTGTGGAGAAGTATAGTTTTAAACACTGGAGTTTTTTTTGAAGCCCTGTCAAACCGTAAAATATAAAACTTGACGAATGTCCTGTTTTCCTCCCCTCCTGAAGCCCTCACTAAACTGGCCCTCTCGTAGTGGTATGATGAGGTCTCACCATCTTCCAGCGAGGCCAAAACACAGATTCATGGCACCGTCTCTTGGGCTGCGGATGTTCCGGAGAGTTTGAAGACGAGAATCCCCGTCCATATCCAGAATTCAACACGCCTTCACCGAAGTCGGGTGGAACCGCACGCAACGATGAGCACCCAAATCTTCTCTTGGCTTCCATCCGCCAGGAAGAATTGAAGGGGTGGGAAACACCTAAAGAAGGCAGTGACCACGGGCTAGAGGTGCCTTTTTCTTATTGTTCCCATTCTTCCTCGTGGTGTTCGGGCGGCAACGGTCTTGACGGTAAATCATCTCTCGTCTCAAGGTCGAGACCAAAAGAAAGAGCCACCTCGTTTGCGATATTCGGGTTCTGGGATGGGCGGATCGGTGGGAAGGAGGTTTTGGGTGGCGGGGAAAGGGTTGAGGCGGAAGAGGCGTCAATAATTGTCGCTTTCGCATAAAAGGAGGCGGCGGAGGCAATTTTTCTTCGCCTCCCTTCCTCCTAGCCGAAATGGGGGCGGTCCGGTCCTCGTGAGTTCCCCCGAGGCTTCCAAGTCCCTCGGCTGCAGATGGGCGCGCACATTCCTGCGGTTTCGGAAGACGGGCTGTGGCGGAATCGAAGGAATCTTTTGATAAACTTCCTGTTGATATTTCATTGGACGGGGTCTCCATTTCCCTAGACCGAACCCTTGTCCGTATACTTTCATGAATAACGCGTTTTATGGGATTCGAAGATCCACGGAAGGATGTTGTCGTGGCCTTCCACCAATGATTTTTTTATTGCAAAGATTTTAATATGAGCAAATCTGCACACTCTTTGTAGCCTAAAGTTCGCCGATCGGCTCCTTTTGAAAATGGCAATCAGACGATGGCGTGATATGAAGGAAATTGTTCATTAAGAATGACAAATATAATAAATAATTTCACATACAATATTTGCAGAGGCATCAGGTGATGATATCACTTCGTGTCGGAACATAGGTCGTACAGTAAACCGTGTATGTGAAATTACTACATATCATTTCATTTCAAACCTAACAGCGCCAAAGACGATTAGAAGGCGCATATGTTTGGACCTCTGTTATCTACAGTGGAAGCTGTTCGCTAATTGCCCAGAAGCCACGCCCCCCTCTAAAATCAACCGCCATTAGGTCAACTACAAATGGAAAACATTCGGTCACGGTAATGCGGGAATGCTGTAAGTCGCATGACGCCGAACTGTGACGGTGAGTAGGTAAGCATAATTGGTAGTATTGCATTACAGCAATTCTGAGAGTTTTTGCAGGCGGTTGTTTGTCATTCATCTACACAATACCCCGCAAGGTGCGTGGCAGGGTGTTTTAGGGCACCAGCTACACAAATAAAACAGATACTGAGTTCTACTAACAGGTAATGAGTTCATGTTTGTTTGTTGTTTCATTGTGAAAACAATGAAATCTGTAGCTATCCCTAAAATATCGAATGTGTCAACATTTGCTTCTGGTTATGGGTTCCGCGACACTCGGCGAATGTCACGATATTTCCACCAAGAGATTTCCAATGTTCGGTACTTTCATTGGCTCAATTATCTATGAACGTTGAATCTATGTTTCAAGAATTTTTGTCTTTTCTTGTCCAGCGAGCTTGTTGAAGATTATCACAAATTCATGCATTCATTTTTTTGTTTGGATCTCGATGAATATTGATAGCTTCCTTAGAATACCTTGGTTATGAATATTGTGAAATCTACGAAAACTTTCGACCCACGCGGAAAAAAATATTCAGAATGACTCTACGAGCGAATTTTCCCTTTGAATTTGTGGCCAAATTTCTATGCACAAGAGTATTGGATTATTAATTAGGAGTACAGGAATTATTTATAACGTTAATCCTTCAAAATTCATCACCTAATTCTTATTTTTGTGGTTAGCCAGCCCATTATCTCCAAAACA
Organism: Hetaerina americana; assembly: GCF_022747635.1. Lineage (NCBI taxonomy): Eukaryota > Metazoa > Arthropoda > Insecta > Odonata > Calopterygidae > Hetaerina > Hetaerina americana. The sequence continues at coordinate 62,222,788 of NW_027287095.1, read as the reverse complement.
TTATATCGCTAATTTAAATGCTGTCACCATTTGCTTCCGGAGTCGGTAGAGGACCTTAAATGCACCGTACCATTTCAGAGCCGGTTGAGGAAAACAAGAGGAGATATGCAATTAACGGACAGTTTAAATTATAAATATGTTCGGTAATGAAACTAACAGTAAATGAGTTTTTTTTGCAATTTAAAAATAATTTTCGAAGTCAATTAATGGTGTTGATGATATGCTCTGACTTCTTTGCACCGTTAGCCAACTATTCACCGTCAAACCTTAACTAGGCCTCAGTAATTCCGTTTATTTTTTTTTAACTCTCATCCCAGCCACTTAAAATGAAATTACTCGGTCCAAATTTATTTTATCTTCTGTATTGATTGAACAACCCGAAGAAAAAAACGTTTCACGTTAATTAAATATTGCTGGAACAATTTACTTCGTTGTGTGCGGTTTAATTGTTGTGTGCGGTATTATTGATTCAATACATTTATTCTCAAATTATGTACTATACAATGAATACGTTCCTGAAAATCTCATTAATTCCGATGCAGCATGTATGTTTAGAGAATTGTTTTTTAAAATTAAATTGTTCATCTTACAGGATAAAAGCTATAGCGTATACTCTAGTTATTCTAAAAAAACTGCAAGCGTGTTAGCAGAAGATCGATACTTCAGGGTTTTTACTTCTTCTCTGACTCGAAGTACTTTTCACGAATTCAATATTCAACTAATTGACTCTGCATAGACCTTCTACGGTAAAATGTTCGTAACCACTATTTTCATGGTAATCATATTTATCTACGCGAATGCTGAGATTCATTCACTGGTTAAAACGGGATAATTTCCAAAATGAATACTTGAGGTTATGCATATTCTAATCAACCCGTCCTTTTCACCAAAAATTAGCTATGTACAGATATTTTTGTTAGCAAGAGGAGTAACTCATCCAGTTCTTTCTTAAGTGAATGGCATTCTTCCGTTATATATTAGATTATAATCAATAGCAAAAAGTATAATTTTAAATGGCGCCATTGTCTTAAAAATTTAGCATAAATGCATTTTTTTTACGAAGCATGTTTCTTCTCCATCCGAACATTCTTGAACGACATGCAAAATTCTTTATGGTGTCGGCTTACCGAAATGACTTTCTTTCATTCGCATCTAATCTCGCGTAAGTGAAAATCGGACTGGACTATTTAGCTACGGACCGTCTGAAAATATGACATTGGATTTTTTTTTAAATCTCGATAGTGAGAGTTTTGAGACCTGGGAACCACTTGGTGCTAGGGGGCAAGTCTCAAGAAAATAATGAAATTTCGAAACGACGTGTCCTCAATGCATACGATGTTTCTGAAGGTCAGAATTCCTAATTATCACCGTGCGCTTCGAACACCAAATGAGTATACATAAATGTGAATCACGTAGGCAAGGTTTATTAGTATTTTCCAAATACTCCAAATAGTTCCGAATGACTCCATAGGTCAGTGTATTCTAACGCGCAAGTCATCGTCCCCAAGGATTCCGAGGATTGGTTTTTAGCGATTCTCCAAGCAATCCTATTATCGCTCATCTCTTTTTACCCTTTTTTTAACCGTTTTTACCGTGTTATCGTTTTTTGTTAACGCTGGCTCTTCTGTGAATATCATACGGACCTTTTAACGTTATATTACCCGATAGTTATTGCTTACGAGGTAATTAAAATTTGACTTTTCTGGGATATAATTAATACTTAGTTTTACCTGATAAATAACGCATCTTCTGCATAAAAACCAATGTTTTTCCCATGGGACAACCCTAAAATAGCATTGAAACTTATATTTGCTGAAAGGGAGTGGGTTAATTTGAAGAATGAATACGTATTCCAAAATCTTGACCTAAATTGCTGGCGTATGACGTTGAATAGACATCTAGAAAAATATTACCGCATATACGAGTACTCCGTTATGTATCCGAGAGCACTTGTTGACTGCTCTAAGAAACATTGCGTAACTCATGAAGTATTGGACAATGTGCAAGATTTGGTTGCCTAAATGTGAGACTTTCCTCCCCGGGGAAAGGGGACGTGGGCTCTCTTGGGAGGCATTATTTATGATTAATCACACGGTCTAATCGCCAAATATGCGTTTCAGAATTGCGAATTTTTTTCAGCATTTAAAGAAACGCATAATTTTTCCTAGATATTTGATACTCATAAAAGTCATATAACCCATGATTTATTTTGTCAACCCACTTATTTAAATATACCGAAAACGTCTTTAAAAAAATTACGTCATGTAAAAGGAGCTGGTGGGGGAAAGTAAGGTTATGATAAATGAGAAAGTTTTATTGGTCTTTCACTTAGTCCCTTCACACCTCTGGATTTCAATCAGGTGGCGCCCACAGCGGAAGACTTGAAATTCGTACGTGGACGACGAGACATATTTTGTTAGGACAAGACTAACTGGCCCTGTGGCATTGATTTCTCTCCCCACCCCACTCTTTACTTGCGAATCCCTACCTGCCCTTATTACACTCTAGCATGGCGTGAGTGACCAGCATACTTACTGCTATTGATCCTATTGTTCGGGTAAAAGGAGTCACGGCGCTCGTACACGTCTCGGTTCCAATTTTTCTATTACCAACGTTTGAGTGGCATTCAATGAAACTTTCAATTTTCTAATGGTACTCTTCGGGGATCTTCTATCATTCAGACCACAGACGTATCAATCTTTGCTTCTGTAAGACTAGAGCTCTGGGTCCAACTTCCTTTGAAATAAATCTTAACCGCTCTCTTTTTCCGAAGCATTTTTTAAAACCATTCTGTACCGATGACCTCAATCATGTGTTTGCACTGAAAGTACTACACTACCACCCATGATAACTTGTAGTTTTTTGTTTTAGTGATATCACATTGCGTACAGTGATATGAAACAGACATTTTGAAACTCTTGTAGCAGATCGATAAATTTTGAAGCGACAGTTTCATTTGTGGGCATTTGAGCAAAGTGTTCTCTGGTGATCAAGAATAACTAAAATTCTTTCTTCATTAACAGTAGCTGAAATAATGCAATTATAAACCGTGCGTGCCATTTCTCCTGAACCACCCCACATCCCACAAGAAAAAATAATGAATTTGCACGCCACTTCGCCCCATAAGCCTTTCGTAATTTAAGGACATACCTTGTGACCTTGACTTAGAGAGCCGAAGTTACGTAAGCTTGTACGTGGGACTCCAAAAACAAAAAAGAGCTTCAAATAGGTACTATTGGTTGGAAACCACATCACAGCTCCGAAAGCAGTTTTTTTGTCACCAAAACCTAATAGCTAATGCGGAGTGACTTAAAAAAAACAGCAAAGTAAATCTTGAGCTGGTTGCGGCGCCACAAATCTCTTCGAGCCGGCCCTGGCGTTAGTAGAACAATCCTAGGATCCATCATGCCGACCTCTGATAATACCAAGAGCGACCCTCCTGAACTGAAGTATCCGTAATTCCGCACTATTTGCAGGGTCGTTTTTTCCCAACGCGTTTTTCAGACCGGATCAATTTGCATCTTGCCCCCGGGGCCTGAATGGGACTTAAAATCAGACCTGCTTGCAATGGACCAAGTGCTTACGGAGGAACCAGCCGAGACATATGGAGGGAGTTCTGTCAGGTCGACCGATAAAGATCGGCATGCTATCGCCTCTGAGCACACCGAGGCCGAATTGCCCAGTGGAATCAACTGGTCCCACCTCGGGCGGAGTCTGCAAAGAAAAAGACCCTACTCCCCGCCACTCTCTCTCTCTCTCAATTCCATCAAAAAACGAACACCCACCTAATTGCCCATCCCCAGCCGCTCCAATACACGATCGCCACCTCCATCAACAAACAGACTGTCTATCTCCGACCTGTCGTCCTCCGCATCTGACCGCGGGAGACGACCTCGTCAGCATCAAGGGACGAGGAGGGAGACAAGATGAAAAAAGAATGAGAGAGAGAGAAAGATGAAAAGCATTCCGGCCCGCTCGGATGGATGGGGTTCATTTTTCTTTCGTAGCCCTTGAAAGATGAACGAACATCACTCGTCCTAATCGTATCAAGATCGACAGTTTGATTTTGTGAGCGGGGTCTCTCGATGAAAAAGGGCAAAAGACGGGGTAGGGTTGGGAGAGAGAGAGCAGTGACGACGGAGCACGGAGCGGAGAGATCCCACGACAGTCGCTCCGCGAGGAATGGAGGAAATTCTGACCGCGGAAATTCAAAAAGAAGAGCCTACTTCTAAGATCGGCCGAGAGGGACATGTGTGCGCATCATGGACATTTTTTAACTACAGAAAAATATTATTTTTATTGAAAAAGTCGTTTTGTAGTGATTTTGGCAAAATATGACTTTTGCGTCTGGTGAAACGTTAGCGTTTAAGGTAGAACTGTTATAATAGCATACGTCTAATCACTCAGTAAACAAAGAAAAAAAATCTCCTGCAGACATCAAATGCAACAGAACTTCGAATAACCTCCTTTCGGAAAGTAAATATGAAACAGACATCAAATGAGCGTTTCGTATTGCTATTTGATAATTTTTTTAAATATCAGTGAAATTCAAAGATTGAAGTTTTTATTGGCGTTTAGTATTTTCGCTATTTTTTCGCCAGTTTTTTGAAGACTCAGCGTTTCATTTATTCCACTGATAAAGTTTTAATTTTCTGAACACTCTTGGGTTCCTTCTTTCTCTTCAAAAACTGAGTTCTTTCAAGTAGATACTGTATTATCATGAATAAAATATTGACGGAATGTTTCCCACCAATTGAAGAGATCTTGATGGAAGCATACTATTTTAGTTAACATTACCGATATTAAGAACCAATGTAAGATGCTCAAAGCCATACTTTACTCTAGCTAGTAAAATAACAACACATACTAAATAAAAGTTTTCCACTGAAGCATGAGAAAATGTATTTAAAAAATTTGAATTCGAAGTTGAATATAAGAAATCTCTTTTCCTGCGATCAGTTACTCCTTATAATTATTTATATTGAATGATTACTCATGAATAACGACAATAATTTGGTAGTCGTGAGTTCATATTGATGGAATTAAATATAACAACCTACGGTCATGATTTATAGGGCGAACGAACTTACGATTTCCCATGAATAACTTAAATTTGAAAGGCATAAGTTAATGTTGAAGGTAGACGTTATTTAGAACGTTTAAATAATATATCTGTGTAACACATAAAATAGATGGCCATTTTCATGTTAATTAAAATGCATCAGCAAAAAGAGTATAAAAAATAACCAATTATATGTTTTTGGGAACGCTGCCATGTTATATATACTTTTGAAGTTTGGGAAAACGAAGAAGAGAAAAATAAAATTTTATCATTTCATATCAATAATGAAGCACAAACAACTACATTTAACTTGAAAAAGTTAACCATAACGTAAAACTGCTAACTTAGGAAGGTAAACAAACACAACTAAGCCAATTAACTTCTTAGAGTAGTCCTGATATGCTTAAGTACTCGGTGAGGTATTCCATCGCAAAGGTTCCCAACCTTCCTCAACCCGAGACCCCATTTTTTAAAAGCGAAGCAACCATCGGTCCTCATTAATTAAAAAAAATACTTTTTTAATGAGTAAAAGAAAATGCAAAATTAATAAAAGACTCATTTTGTTGTTGTGTTTAATATTTACAAATTACGATATTATTTAAACACTAAGGCAACTATTAAAAAGAAGACTTTTAATTCAATATATTTTAGTTCACTCTTTCAGCCTGTGACCCCACAGAAACCCCTTCGTGACCCCGTTTATGATCGCGATCCTTGGGTTGGGAATCCGTGCAATAGAGTTAGGATTTTTTGCTTGATTCTGGGCACCGCCAGCTTTAATCAAGCTGTGTGATTATTTAAGATACCAGAACCTCCTGGGAAACTGCAATCGGTGCGGAGAAAGGAAATGTGCCTCTATAATGATGCGTGAATTTCACGTACCGCAGCCTTCACGAGGTGATCACTAACCTCATCTATCAAACCGATCTGCCCTCGCTTAGGATTGATTACTGCGGTACGATAAGTATACCGTAGTGGGACTATTTAAGATAGTCATAGCGCCACCTTTCATAGCATATGACTGCGATCTTTTAAATACCCAATCAATTAATTTACCATGAAATGTCCTGCCGCTGTATACTAAACAGAAGGAATGGGAACTTAGCCAAGCTACCATGATAGATGACATTGCAAAATTACTAAGTAAGATCCTTTCATATCCCCACCTGGTGAGGCTTTCCTCTACCCTTATCAACACTCTAAGTGCTATTGATTAACACCATCTTGAGGTGCGGTGAGATTAAGAAAAAGTCCATTAATATCTCAGTGATAATGTTTTGGTATAAAAATAAACTTAAAAGATTAGAGCTAAATGTGAAAATATTTGTTTTAAGTTAACAAACCATTTTCAATATTAAAAACATGTTTACATAGATCTTTGCTTTGCTGCTTTTCCGTTGTGATTCAATTTTAAATTACGTCAAGAAAGTGTCCGCAACATTTTGCTGAGGCAGACAGTTTGACACAATTTTGCAACACGCAATCCGAACCTTAGCTTTCATTGTTGCTGCCTTGGTCCTGTCGCTCTCACGTTTTAAAACAACATAAAAATACATATTTTACTGCTTTCATGAGTATGAAAGAAGTGAAATATAAATTTTAATTTAAGCTAAGAATGAGTTGCATATTGCCTCTGACAGCCACGAATTACTACACGAATTAAAGGCATTTCTATCTAATTTTCTGCTTCACTGAATTTAGAAGTTCTAAGATTTAAAAACTTTACAGTATTAACAGGGAGAGCAAAAGATTCATATTGAGAGCCTGTAGCACCACACCTATATGTCTTCCGGTTCTAGAAATCCGTGACACCCAGTTGGATATGGAAATTGCTATGGAGAATTTTTTTGCATCCATTGAAAACAAATCGATTTAAATAAAAATAAGGAAAGGAAAATAGTCCTTTCCCCAAAATTCACTGAATTATTTGTGGCAAGTGTGAATGAATACAATTTTACGAATATTTTAATTAACCCGAACCAGATTTCACAACCTATTTTATGACGAATACCCAAATGCTCGGCCTATATGTATGTGTGTGAATATATATATATATATATATACATATGTGATATATATACATATGTGAATATACATATATAAATATATATATATATATATATATATATATATATCCCTCCCCGGACTACAACCTTGACGTGGTGGAAGGGCTGTGCGTTCCGATGACCCCTAGAGCTGTGCTGGCGGGAGTACTAAAAATTGCTCCTGGTAGGGTCACCCATGCCAGATAGGTCGAAGGCTAGGAGCCAGACGAAAGGTAGTCCACGCAGCGTCTGTTCCTCAGTGAGGCGGCTGCAATGGCGTCTGACCCCAGTGGGGCGGCCAGTAAGTGATGGTGTCACGTTAAAAACACTATTGAGGAAGGCAACGGGAAACCACCTCATTTATCATTCCCTAGAAAAATATGATGGACAATACAGATATTTTGAGTCCTGGCAACCACGGGGCTCGGCCCAATCGGCCGTGTGTCGTGCCCGGCAGCGGGGGAGGCAAGGCTTCCGCGGTCGTCATCCCACGGAACCCTTGCAAGGGAAAACCAGCAGCAGCAGGACAGAAGACGCAGGAGAAGAAGACGAAATTAGTTAGAATAGGAACGTGGAATGTTAGGGCAATGATGAGGACAGGGAAATTGGAGAATGTTAAGCGAGAGATGGAAAGGGGAAATATAGATATTTTAGGTCTATGCGAGGTGAGATGGAAAGATAGCGGGGATTACTGGAGTGATAAGTATAGAATAATATACAGCTGTGGGGACGAGAGGCAACGAGGGGTTGCTATAGTATTAAATGAAGAGGTAGGAAGAAGCGTAGTCAACATAGAGCAGGTAACGGATAGAATACTACTAGTGGAGATAAAAACAGAACCGACGAACTTAGTTATTATTCAGGTATACATGCCACCGAGCAACCATAAGAGAAGAGGTCGATAGGATATACGATCAGTTAGAGGACATGATCGCGTGTGTTCCTGCAGGGAAACATTTGATAGTGATGGGGGATTGGAATGCGACGATAGGCGGAGGAAGAGATGGTGATGAGGTGGGGGACTACGGTTTAGGCACGAGGAATGACCGCGGGGAGAAAGCAGTTGAGTTCTGCAGGAGACAGGGGTTAGTCATCACCAACACTTGGTTTAGACATCACAAAAGACGCAGGTATACATGGAAAATGCCAGGTGACTCAGGAAGATATCAGGTAGATTATATCCTGGTTAGACACAGGTTTAGGAACAGTGTGATAAATTCCCACAGCTTCCCGGGAGCGGATGCGGACTCAGAACACAATTTAGTTGTTATGAAATGTAGCGTACGTTTCAAAAAGATAAGGCAGGGGCGGCGAGTTAGAAAATGGAATGTAGAAGCATTAAATGGGTTGAAAAGGAAGGAATACAAAGAGGCGGTAGAGAAAATCATGGAGGATGGTAAAGGGCTTAGTACTATCGAAGAAAAATGGGAAAGTATCAAGAAAGGGTTGTCTAAAGCTGCAAAAGACACTATTGGAACCGCTAACGCTAAAAGGACTGGGAAACCATGGATCACGGATGAGATGATTACAAAGATGGATGAGCGGCGAAAATGGAAGAATATAAATACAGAATTAGGAAAAATGAAGTACAAAGTTTTGAACAATAAATTGAGGTGGGCAACAAATAAAGAAAAAGAAGCATGGTGGAAGACGCAGTGCGAGGATATGGAAAGTCTGCAGAGGAAGGGTGAAATCGGTGCGCTGTACAGCAAAGTTAAATCGTTATCGGGAAGTAAGAAAGGAAAAGCTATGCTAACAGTTAGAGATAAGGCGGGTAAGGTAATAGTTGACGCAGGGAAGATCCCAGAGAGATGGAAGGAGTAAATAGAAGAACTGTATAGTAAAGAACTCAGACCAACAAAGTTAGACATTGAAAAAGAAAATGACGTAGAGGAAGACAGCTTAGGTCCAGGCATACTAGACAATGAGATAGAAAGGGCATTAAGGGAGATGAAACTAAATAAGGCTATTGGGGTGGATAACATTCCCGCGGAGCTATTGAAATGTTTAGCAAAATGTGGGAGAAAGAGGATATATGGGCTGATTCGTAGTATTTATGAGGAGGGAATCTGGCCGGAAGACTTTGTGAGATCAGTTTTAGTTCCTATTCCGAAAAAGGTAAAGGCCACGTCATGTGAGGACTATAGGACAATTAGTTTGATATCCCACGCAGCTAAAGTTGTTCTCAGGATCATAAACAAAAGGATAGAGAGTAGGGCAAATGATTACTTAGGAGATGATCAGTTTGGGTTTAGGAAGGGGAGAGGTACGCGTGATCCCATTGCAGAACTGAGATTATTAATCGAGAGGAATATAGAACACAACCAGGAGGTATTTGCCTGTTTCGTAGATTTCGAAAAAGCGTTTGATAGAGTGAATTGGGAAAAACTAATGAGTATATTGCAGAAAATAGGAATAGAATGGAGGGAAAGGAGGCTAATCCGCAACCTGTACATGTCTCAGACTGCTCAGGTGCGGTGGGAAACGGGGAGTCAGGATGGGCAGCGTTAGGAAGGGGTGTAAGGCAGGGTTGCCCATTATCACCGTTGCTGTTCAACCTGTATGCAGAGGAAATGATCAAAGGGGCATGGGAAGAACTCGAGGTAGGAATGAAAGTGGGCGGGGAATTCGTAAAATCAGTTAGGTTTGCTGATGACCAGGCTTTAGTTTGTCATCAGCCAAGGGGCTGCAAGCATTGCTGAGTGAATTGGAAATTCAGTGCGACAGGTATGGGATGAGAATCAATATTAATAAAACAAAGGTTATGCGATTTTCTAGAAAGAAAAAGGCCAAGCTTAACATTAAAATAGGAGGGCAAAAACTAGAGCAGGTAGAACAGTTTACGTATCTCGGTAGTGTTTTGGACCAACACGGTCAAAGTAGTAGGGACGTAAGGAGAAGAATTGCGCTAGGCAAAGAGGCTTTCACAAGGAGGAGGGAGTTGATGATGGGGACGTTGAGTAAGGATGTCAAGAAAAGACTCGTAAAAACTTTGATATGGAGCGTAGCTATGTACGGCGCGGAAACGTGGTCATTGAAGCAGGAGGATAGACGTAGACTGGAGGCTTTTGAAATGTGGGTGTGCAGAAGAATGGAGAAGGTGAAATGGACAGAGAAGAAAACAAATGAGGAAGTACTTGGTATGGTGGGCGAAGAGAGGGGTTTGCTGGGAGCAATCCTATGGAGGCAGGAAAAGTGGATGAAGGGGGTGTTGACCGGCAGTGGGATGTTGAAGACTATGATAGAGGGTAGAATGTTGGGCAAAAGAGTAAAGGGAAGGAACAGGATAGGGATGTTGGACGGGATGAAGGGAGGAAGAAAGTACTCAGAGATGAAGAGGGACCTGAAATATAGTAGGATGATGGATTTTTGTGTTTTGTTAGGAGTAATAAAATATGTCTTTGGTAGTTAGTTGTGTCCATCCAAAAACCTACCTTAATCGGTAGATTACCTTAAAAAAAATATATATATATATATATATATATATATATATATATATATACATACATATGTGAGTGTCCTTTCTTTGTGTTTCTCTGGGTTAAAAATCTACAACTGTGTTTATATATATATATATATATATATATATATATATATATATATATATACATATATGTATATACATATATACATACACACACAGGTATATGCAGTTGTATCTCGTTCAAAAATTCGACTCTCGTGATGTTAATCGACATTATAAGCACAAATAACGACTAAAGTGATGAGAGAAATACTCAAAAGAGACATTAGAAGCTGAACATTTGAAATCATTAGAAAAGAAAAATAACGTCTAAACAAAGAAATTCGAAGAAGTTAGAGCTTAGAAAATATTACTCTGAATCGTCTTTTCGATTCGCGAAATTTCAAAACAAACAAAATACAAGTAATCGATTCGAATCATACTCAGCATGTGGGATCGGGGGAAAACATTTTAAAATATGAGCGGCACAAGGTGCACCCATTGCCGTCGATAACCAATGGAGTTCACTAACTCTCTGAGCAACGGAGCGTCAAAGCACGCAATAGATCCTTTAGGCACACTTGCTCAATTAATTTCCCTGCTCTTTAAACATAATTTACGCGCACCGCGTTTGAACGCTCAACGCAAGGACAACAGCTTTAATATGAATAAGGTGACTACCATTTCCGTGTATCAGCCGTGAAAGCTGAGTTGCGCTTTGGTAACAGCGAAATGGTCGGTAGTTAACATATAATGGCTATGTGAAAAACAATTTCAGGAACTTAGTTCCGTTTTCTAAGCATAAAATTTAGCGAGAAATAACATTTTATCCCTCTATGGACGCCAAAGGACTGCTTGACCGGCCGACATTAAGACTGGAAAGTAAGGCAACGGGAGGAGATATTTATTCATTCACCTAGCCGTTATACATACACTTCGCACGCAGTTGAACATCGAATATAAAATGAATTATTCAACAAAAATGGAAGCTAATGGGATAGTACACGTTTTTCAAATATTTTAAGAGAGATAAAACTCATTTGAAAGCCACTTTTTCTTTGAGGGAGGTAAAAAAACTTTTCACAAGGTCTATTGAGGAGGTTCTTGGTATGAGAGGCTTAGTTAGCCGCAGAGTGAAAAGGAGAGATCAAGAGAACGGTCGTCCCTAGCATCGTGGATGCGTTAACTGCCACCAACGCGATGGAAAGAAAAACTTGCGAAGGGGTCCATCTTTTTGAATTACCAAAGCTTCTTCAAATTTCCCACCACGGAACCAATTGCTGCGCGTTTTTTGGCACTGCACTGGCGGCGCACAAGACATGGTTGCAAACTGATCGCCGTTGAGGAGAGCTGGATAGAGGTAGCCATAGCGCACAGAAATAAATCAATGATCGCGTCTTTGCTGTCCAACCCATTCCACGCACTTCCCCGAGTTCGCAAGCGGTGCCGCGGATCCAACTGTTTCCGTCAAGAGTGAATCGCTTCTATGCCTTCCACCGAGATATTCAAATCGGACTCATCCGACTCACCTGGCGACGCACTCACAAACACTCGCTCTCGTGTTTATGGCTCGAATTTCGGATAAGGCAGATGAGGCACAGCGCGGGATTTACCAAACTCTCGGGGCAAAGTTTCGTGTTTTTTAATTCGGATTTCCACCGTCGAAATAAATCAATCTCCAAGTTTCTTAATAATCCTAAGGTCTTTTGATGATTTGCCGCAGGAAAATCATAACTTTCCACATCATTTACACATTATGACCGAACTGAAGATTGATTTATACACAACATATTGTAACCAAAACGAAACCAATTCCAAAGAAATAAGCAGTTCAAAGCTCTTGAAAAGCTAAAAAAAGTGATTAATACAGTCAGCTCCATTTGTGGCATTCTGCTTTCTTAAAGGTAGCTTTTGGAAAGTTCTTAACAGCCATTAACGCCGAAAAAATCATTTTATCGATCACTGAACAGTGTCATGCCTAAATGCTAAATGCAATCGATTTGCCTATGAGATGGTCCAAATTTAAATTCACAATTTTTTTGTCCCTTCAAGCAAATATTCTTAATCATTTTTTTATCATAATCAACAAAAATATGATCCAAGCATTACGTGATATAATTACCTAGTCATTTATGACAATTACATCCCAATGAAAGTTTTTTCCAGGAAATATAAAAAATAATACATTAAACAATGATGACTTGGTAAAACATGCTTGATGGCTCATTTTTGCCAAAAATGCATTATCATCATTATAAATGGTAACTCTCAGATGATTAGTTATCGGAAAAAAATCCAAATAATTTTTTTACCGTATTCAACACGACAATGAAGAGAAACACAGAGAGCACCAGTATTTTTCATTGGCGAAGACAAGCAGTAGAAAATTCAAAGGAAGAGCACTTCATCTTACTAATCCATTATTTGTTTGCGATCCATGGGGAAGTCGCGGCAACAAGGGATTTGCTCCGTAAAATTCCCAGAGAGAACCATGAAAGCTCAAAGAGCCGAGTGGTCACCTTTTAATCCTATAATTCGCAGTGACTCAGCAAAACTTCAGCATGAATGCAGAAACGTAAGCAGCGTACAGCGCCACTGGTGCAATCAATAGGGCAGTACACTCACTATGGAGGTGAAAGAAAAATTGGCCAAGTGCGAGGTAGAATGTTTTTCATGGTTGCAAGTAAATGTGGTAGGCATTACGTTATCAGTAATACCTACCACGCGCCGTCTCACGGCAAGTAAAATGTGAAAGGAAAAAATAGTAACATTATTAGTAAACAATTTAAAAAATTAGTAAACTTTAATAGATACCGATGCAACAATTTCAGAGTGTAAAAATCATTCGCCTTGACTGGGACTCGAACCCAGATCCCTTAAAGCCCCAAAATTTCAGAGTTTAAGAGGACGCCTCGGTAGCTTAAGTGGCTAAAGCACTCGACCGGATATTGAGGGATCTGGGTTCGAGTCCCAGTCAAGGCGAATGATTTTTACACTCTGAAATTGTTGCATTGAAATGCACATTAGCGGATGACTCCGTTAAAAGTTACTGTTGCGGCATCTCCCGCAGTTTCTTTGGAATTTGTCAAAAGATACCGAGTTGAATTACCGTTCCTATAGCTGTTATATTGCAGCTGCATGAATATTTATGTACCGAGAGTCACAATTATAAAATTATTTGTTTACTTAATTCGTATTTAGAGAATAACATAGTGTTGTCTTAAGTTCTGTATGATGAAGACATCACCTTGACTGTGATTCATAAATTTCGTCTAAGATCTCTGATCATGCTTTTCAGGGATCAATTTTACATTTATTTTTACGATTGCATTTTATCACGGTAATTTTTTCACATTTTAATTCGTCAGATGGTCTCACAAATTATACGATTTATTTAAGTTATATTTTTTTATACTTTCGCACTCCCACCTCCTCCATATTAACAGTATCTGACCTAAAAATCTATACAATATGATGTGATAAAAATAATAATGGGATTATTCCTCAACTATCACTATGTCAAAATATTTTATTTCTATTAATAAATAAATAAAACTAATTGCCAAGGTTTTTTTTCATTTTACTATTTTATTTCAAAGTTATAATTAAATATTTCTCTGTCACTTAAAATTTACCAGCCACAACTGACCTTACTATGAATGTGACATAATAATGGCCTATATGACAGAATATGTAGTAGTCTCGAAAATATCAACTTTATTGCATAATTATTTCGGCCATTTATCATCACGAACGATAAAATTCCTCCACCGCCTCGAATTTGGTGTTACGCCTGATTTAATGGTTTCTTTCGCCGACGACTCTGATTGTGACTATTGTGTCGGTAGAGACTATGGCTGTAGAATCATACTCCGAATCCTACTTGGATGGCCAAAGGGGTTCACTTCAAGTGATATACTTCAAGTCAAAAAAGAATCCGTCTGTCGGCCGCGAAGATAAACTATGAATCACGTAGGGAAGGAACCAAGTATAGTGGACTGGTTTCTGTCCATCCTTATCTTATACGTTTTCCAATAGCTAAATTTCCCGAATAACGCAAATTACCTCAACGAGCGGTATCGTCCCCTAGTAATTATTACCCATAAAAACTTGGCCGACACGGTGAGACGGCAAAAACTTGCATTTAAGTGCCGGACATGGAACCCCAAAAACATTATGAATCCGCCAAGCAGTCATCGGAGAAAAACGCGAAGATATAATTCATGGGGCAGATAGTTGAAATTACAATCAGTGGGTATATATAAATCATAGTATTGGTCTGACGCGACTTTCCACTCTAGCTTACGTCCTAATCTTTTTTAACCTTCATTTTTGTTCGTTATTACACTTACCATTTTATAATGCATGCATCAGTATTTTTAAATGAGCACGATGCTCTTCCGGTGTCCAAACACGCCGTGACTTTCACAGAGATAAACCAGAAATCCGAATAGCTTCATTCAACGAAAAGCCACAGAAACCGGAGACGCAGCGTTTGTACATTCGTACCTCTTCTTCCCTTGAGTTGGAAAGGGTTTGAGGAACTACAGATACTCTTAAAGTCTCAATCTCCCACTTCAAAATAAATACTATCATTTATCTATCATGTACGAGACCTTCTTCTTAAGCTCTCTGCGTTCATTTTTCGTTTGGCACCCACCTAAAGAAAGCAAACGTTCTTCAAGGCGTGGTCGCGACGTTCTCCATAGACATCTGCCTTTACCCACTCTTTGTTGAACTATTTCGATAGCCGCCATGATCCTTCCATTTGATCTTTATCATTATCCGGACCTAAAATATCTAAAATCTTCTCCCCTCCGCTGCTGCTATCGGTTACGCTTTATAACAGGGCTATTAAAAGTATTTCATTTGTTTGTCTTCATTAAGTTTCGAATTTCATTAAATTTCGAATTTATTTTTTCACATTTAAGAGATTGTTCTCCGGACCGATATCAGCTTAAATTATTTATTATTTCGGTTAATTTAGGTCCCTCACTTATATCTGGAGGTCCTCACGCTGTATTGAACGGATTAGGGGTTCCAGCGTGCACAGGCAAATGGACACAAAGGGAAATCGATGGTCGGACACACCATAGAGCATGTGGGTGTCCCTAAGAGCAGAGGTGAAACAAATTCAGGAAATAGCGGATCGATAAAATGAGGAGATGAAACACAGAAAACCTTTATGCTGGAGAAAACATTATTTGTAACTCGACAGAGAACGTACAGTTACGAATATAACAGAATAAGTAAATGGTTTGGTTAATTGTATCCATAGTAACTTTGTGGAATTGCTTCATATCAAAATGAAATACACTATGTTATCCCACAGAAGAGCTTTATTGTACGACCCGGGTTTCGTGTCGTTGATGTCGATCTTTGACGAAACCCGGGTCGTACAATAAAGCTCTTCTGTGGGATAACATAGTGTATTTCATTTTGATAAGTAAATGGTATTTTATCTCAGGGTGAGGTTCTACTGGAATAACTAGAACAAACCTTCTGAGGTAATTAACCTATGAGGCTAGACGAATTGTTTATTGTTGCAACAAAGTTTTTTGTGCGAAATTTAAAGTAGGGGATTTTAGCCATCAGAAAATTCGCTTGAATACTGAGATCATTCAAGACATCGAGAGAAGACAAATATATAATTAAGATTGAGGGATTAAGGGGAGGAGGAGGGGTTGACTCGATAGATCGCATCGGAAGCCCAATCGCATCATGCCGAGAGACCCATTCAGCCAGAGAGGCCTCAAGAGGGTGAGGGGTTAAATTACACTATTTCTTCGTAGACTTTAATGAGATGGCCGAGACGGAGCCTCAACTCAACGCCTATGCCGATTTAATTGCACGGTACCGCTATAATTAATCGACTCGGTCGAGGCGCGAAATATTATGAGGTGACCTGTATCTCTCTTCCGGCAAGTGATGGTAAAAAATTGAAAATTTAATAGAGGGCCGCCTATCGGATCAAACCTCGCCCGGTTTTGTTTTATTTCCACACGAGAAAAAATAATCTTTCGAGGGCGGGCAATCTTCCTTCTTTTGTTACAAATCTCTGTATTTCGGCATTTATCCTTATTCTTTCAGAACGCTGACCTGAGGTGAATATAAATTTTTTGAAATAATGAAGATGTCTCCCTGATTTCATGGGAAAATTTTGACCGGTAGCAATTTTGACCGGTAACTCCAAACGTTTTGAATTTCGGTTACTCAAAGCAAACGTGGTAAATACTCAATCGCACACACTGGTCGAGCGCTTAATATTCATGAATGGGGGCTATTAAATAAATTGAAGCGACTGATGCTATTTCATCAATTATTTATTCAGACCGAAGACTACTAACTGTAGCCCTTCAAATCTTCGCGCATTCCCTCTACGAGAAAACTCCCTATTCCTCACAATTATATATGTCAACTCATTATTCGTATTCAAACATTTGACTTAATCTGCCAAAATAGGTTGTCCTCTGCTATTGGAAGAGAGAAATAGTCTCCGAAATACCCGGATTATGGTTAATAAAAGTCAGACCGCACGAAATCAATTTATGGCAACGTTCGCTGCCAGACTAGACGTGAAATTATTTCTGCCTGGTAACTATGACCGAGAAAAAAATATTCAACGCTGTTGGTCTCCAGACGATAAGGTCGACGAACAGTGTTTCTACTTGGTGAACTCCTTCATAAATTGTTTTGAAACGGGAATGGATTTAAATATATAAAACATAAAATACCCGACAGCCGACATCGTCGATTGGAGGATGGGGGATGGAGGGGGTGATGTAAATTGCATAAATAGGTATTATTACGACTTTAAGCGTCTGGGCAGCCGGTCATTTCCCTCCTCTCCCGACATCCGACCGCGAACGCTCGCCGGATTCCATCGGCTACGAAGAACGCGCTATAATTTGAGAATTTTTTCATAGAAGTCAATTTCACTCACACAAACCCGCGAAAACAAACAAGTGTGTTCGCCTCTCCGTCGATGGGGTCGATTTTTTCCCGACAGGATAGCGGTCAAGATGATTAAGATCTATTAACCATCCGTCTCCGGTCGCTCTCGATGGCACGAGTAGGAAACGAGCTCGGGACGAGGGATATCAAGTTGAGGGACGGCGGGATCAACGTCCTTGATCTCTTTCCGGGGAGTTGAGACGGAAAGGTGGGCATTATAAATCCAATGACATCGGAATGGGGGCCGCGCTCAAAATTTTTGGATTTCGAAATAAATTAATTTTTTTTCATTCCCTTTCAATGGCGCTGAATAAAAAAAACAAGCTGATCAGAGCCGTAGAAAAAAATGTTTGGCAGAGAATATGAACTACGGTGTGGCCAAGGTGTATCATTCAAGTAAGCTTGAGACACTATAATTTACAGAATTGAGGCATATTCTGTGTCGACTAAAATTACCGGATCCAATAGTCATTCATTGATATGTTTTCCAAAGCGAACACCTAGTAGTCGATGGAAAATACGTGCTTATCACTAACGCCTTCAGTACTTCGATTGTAACCCATCAAGGTCAGCAAAGGAAAGGTTCAAATGCGAGAGAATAGCACAGACTTGTGCTTAACCTTACGATGCTCAAAGTAAGAATAATTTTGGGCGATTGAGTCAAGTTTCTTTGTAAGCTGTCCTAGTTCAATCTGTATCCCATGAAGTCACGCCGATTTCTGTCAATCATCCTGGATTTATAGATCCAGAGGAATCTAGATTTGAAATCGGTACACTGATTATTATTAGGCTGTAAGATCCTCAAACCATTATGGTTCCGATCCACTTCGAGTTTCTGACGCCCATATGCTTCGCCAAGAAGGATAAATACATCTTAGCTTAATTTCATCACTGGTTATCAATCCAGCCATTGGTTTACAGTTGCTCTCCTGAGTATCCTTTTTCCCTGCCAATAACGTCATTTCCTCATAAATCCTTGAAATGACATTTTCCATCACGTACCTGCTTCTTTTAGTTCCATCCTAGCTTCTCCATCTGTAACTCTTCTTCACCATGTCTCTCTCAAATTTGTTCTTCATTAAAAATATCATGCCTCAGGAAATTTCCAATCAATTTTTCTCCTAGCATCCTCCATAAGCTTCGCTATTCGTCTTCAAAGTACTTCTTCGTTTGTTACTCTGTCCATCCATTTTAGCATTTTTCAATATACTTCTGTAGAACACTACCCGTCCATCACCTCCAATCTTTTCTCTGCTGCTCCCATCGACCAATTCTCACACCCATAACAAATTAGATACCACTTAATACTCTTAGCGAATCGTTTGATTTAAATTAAGACGTTAAAAATAATATTAATATCAATTGAAATATTCTTGCTTTAAAAATTAAATTAAAAACTACGGTATCTGGATATAATCCCATGAAAAGGTGGATTTATGGGCTTGTAATACATACTCTGAACCACCGATCCTCTCGCTACTAATTATGCGGCTCAATATCAATGCAAAAGTATAATTCTTGTTTCATAAGACGAGGATGGAAGCCACTAGATATGCGTACGTATATAGTATACCAACTGGACGCGCTTACAGATTGCAAGTGTCGGAACATGGAAAATCACTATGGTCTGCATATTTCCTTACTTCTGATGCTACGCCAAAGAAAATTGGCGCCTCATTTTGCTCATAAATTTAAGTAAAAATATTGGCTGACGGATTTCTAGTTGCTGGAAATACAGTCTACAATTCATAGCTGCAAGACTACGTAAACAACATTATCTACTAGTGCGGCGTCTATAGGCTCGTGGCAACTAGGATAGAAATTGGAAAATTCGAAATTCACCAGTAAAAATAGCCTAGGAAATCTTGCTGTCATAATTGCCATTTAAAATTAATTAAAGACTAAAACAGCTTTCAATGGAGTTTTCATGAGAATATAGAATAGGGCACAGTATATATTTATACAGTATTAATGTATTCTCACATTTCGACGCTTATACCGATACCTCATCGGAATTAAGAATAACGAGGCAGGTATGAATGAGAATGGATCCTTCCAACGTCAAGGCCGAATGGGCCTACATTTCACTCGGAGGAATATCAATTAGTAGGTCGAAGTAAACTTCATTGGCATTCGTTCCCCTTGCAGCATTTTAATTCTTGTGAGACAAAAGGCGTTAGTTTTCAAATTTAGACAAAAGTGTTGGGATAGTGATAGTTTTGACCCCCGGGTTGTTAACCTGGGGAAGCATTTTCAAACGCTATTCCGCTGGCACTGATGGATTTCATGCATCAGCAATTGTCGAAAGAATAAAGTGAGCCATATTTTGCATGGACTATTCAAATTTTTCATGCATCAATTATATAAAGGCTAAAAATTAGCATGAGGTGTTTCGTGAAAAACCAGCTTTCTGAATATTTTAATCCAAACAGAAATATATACAGCAGTAGTGCAATTTTAAAAAAGAGACTGTCCAAAAAGTTTGATTCGGAATTTGAGATAAGGAAGACAGGTATTTAAAATCGCATTCACAAAGGAGTCAGATCACGAAATGTTTCATTAAATCATGGAGATATTTAAATACATATTCATCCGCCCTGATCGGTTCTTTATGTTCTTGAGATAAATGAGTTGACGAAGTCTTAAAAGAGGGAATTTCGTGGCAATCTTTTTGAATGAATACCGCGATTGCTCACAGTTGATCAAAAGTGAACTTAAGTGACATGTTCCAAGGCCAGTTTTCTGGTTTAATCCAAATGGGTTTCCACCAGGGATTCTAACCAAAGAAGTCTGACAAGTTCCTTAGGATTTATTACTATTACAGCTTTGCAAAGTACTGCAGGTACATACTGTGCATATTTATCATATCATTTGAAAAGTAAAACTGCAAAAATAACGCTCATAAATGGCCCACAATGGAGTCATCCATCAGGACAACGCACCAGTAGTAGTTAGAAAAAGTTTACATAAGTAAAGACCATGATGAGATGAATTTTTACGAAAAATGAACTGTGAACACACAAAATATATATTTTGGAAAAATATCGTGTGAATTTTATAGGAATACTTATGATTTTTTTTTACCGATTTATATTTATTATGAAAAAATGGTGCGCTTTTTTACAGGATTGTCATTTTCTAGAATTAGATTCGTCTTTACCGATTGACAAGGAGTGTTCAGATAATTTTAAAACAGGAAGGTCGAGGAGTAGAACTCCATTTCTGTGGTCCAGTTATGCTTTGCGATTCCTTGATTTATCCTGAATTCCACCGACGGTGCGCTATGAGTCCAACCGTCACAATTTCCAAATTGAACATTATTAAGCGTGCAAACTTATCTCCTCGACTTTTTCATTTCCTTTCCGCGGATATGATAAAATGCCTCATTCCTTCCATTTCATGTGAATTCCACATGCCGTATGGGTTCAGTGCGAGACGGGCTCTGTTCCAGCGAATAGCCAACCTTCAGTTTGATTACTGTGGTTTTTTTCTATCCGAGTTGAAGGACTGGACATAATCACGAAACCTCCTACCTTCCTTTAAATGATAACGCCAGCGCTGTGAAAAAAAGGGATTAAAAAAAACGAACATCCGATATTTATAATGTCTGCTGAAGAAATTGTGGTTCCTGCGTACCATTCCATTTATACCTCGAGACAACGTTTTTGATTGCAGGTCGATTTAATCAGTTTTCAAGGACCCACGAACTCAAAAAATTTCGAAAAAAAATAAACTAAAAAACTTCATACAGAACTAAACATTTCTTTATATCGTAAACATAGCAAGAAATAATGAGCTCTACGGCCTCTCAATAAAGAAGAAAGGGGAAGAAAACTCCAATGGCCGTAAGGATTAGTTGCCAATCTCTCGTCAGACCAAATGTTGTGTTGGTGTGACGGGAATCACGTCAGGGACCAACCACAACCTCTCGACCAGAATACCCTCTGTGGTGGTTTACGGGAGATTAATCCGCGTCAGGGACCAACACACAGCCACACGCACACTATCCTGCCTGAAATCCTTCACAAGGCTGTGAGACCCTGTTAAAGAATTTCAGATGGAGATGGAATCCTTCACGAGGCTGTAGAGTAGACCCCGTTAAAGGTTCCAGGATATTCTCAAGCACACACTCTGTGGCGGTTTACGGGAGATTAATCCGCGTCAGGGACCAACACACAGCCACACGCACACTATCCTGTCTGAAATCCTTCACGAGGCTGTGAGACCCTGTTAAAGAATTTCAGATGGAGATGGAATCCTTCACGAGGCTGTAGAGTAGACCCCGTTAAAGATTCCAGGATATTCTCAAGCACACACTCTGTGGATGGCACAGACCAAACACACACACAAGCACTCGAGAAACGCACACACACTCAAAAGGGCCCAACTTCTGGGAGAATCTGGACACAGGTAAAAGGCAACTAGGAAGTGCGTCGAACACGCGTGTTTCGGCCACAAAGTGGCCCTCTTCAGCGAACCGAAGGGAAAACACCTCCAACACAAGGTTGAAAGTAAACAACCGTAGACAAACGTCATATTTATATAGAGACTGTGGGAGTTGGGGGGGACCAATCGAAATAGGTGGAAGATGGAAAGGGGAGGGGTACTTTAAACGTATTGGTGAAGAGGAAGGAGGGGGGGGGGGGGGAGGAGGAAAAACAGATACCAAGGGACTGAGTGGAACGGGACGGAGTAATTATTGAAGGAGAAGGGGGGGGGAAGAGGGGGGGGGGGTTGGGTAAAAGTGAAAGGTATCCGAGTAACGGATTATGAAGGGGAATTGGGGGGGGGGGGGTTTAAACATATTTCCGTTGTACCATAGTCCAACGGAAATATGTTTCAAAACTAGAGAAGTCATTTCAAAAGGGAATAAAGTGGGGAGAATGGAATCGGCCCTTTATCGTTGTTGACAACCACATTTCTAAATTTGTGTATGAAAATGCTTTCGTATGCGTCTAAAAGGTGGTTGGGGGTCTGTTTGATTTGACGTGTCGGGTTAATTTTTCTCGAAATAATGGTTGTAGGCTTTTGGGAGGAAAGTTCGGCTGTTGTTGGGCGAATGTTGGGCTCCGTTTTTAGTCCAGGTGGTGCCTTTCGATGTAAGTAGCTAAACCCTGTGATGGTTTGGGGGCGTACCAAATCTTTCTCGGTAACTGAATGCGCCACAGGGAAAGGAAACACAGGGAAATAACCTCAACCACCCAGTCTTCCAACGCAAGCTTGAATCACAGAATTTAAATCAAATTGTTACCTCTTTAAAAAGGAAAAATTGTTTCTATATGAAAGCAGACAAAGGTAACCTCTGTGTCATTTTGAATAAATTAGACTACTTCGATAAAGTGAGCAACCTAATATCATCTGGGCCATATATTGAAGTGAAAAAGAATCCCCTTAATAAACTTATAACTCAAGTTAAAAACGTGCTAAACGACTGCCCATCCCTCATTGATAAAAAAACTAAATTCAGACTTTCAGTGTCAAATCCAATTTTACCTAGATTATACTGCTTACCTAAAGTCCACAAAGTTGGTCTCCCCATGAGACCCATTGTTTCAGGAATAGATTCTCCCACATATCTTATATCCAAGTGGCTGGTTTGTGAGTTTAATAAATTGGTTTTCCCGAGCCCCCATTCTCTTAAAAATTCCTTAGATTTCGTATCCAAAACCAAAAGTCATAATTTCAGTCAAGGAGAAGTCATGGTATCGTTTGATGTTTCAAACCTTTTTCCAAGCGTACCAGTAGAAATTGCAATCAACGCACTAAAAGTTTGGTTAACATCATTACATCTAGATCCCAATTTAATTGATGAATACATCAGACTAACTAACCTAGTCATGAATCAAAATTTCTTTCAATTCCAAGGAAAGTTTTATAAACAAGAATTTGGAACGGCGATGGGAAACCCTCTATCCCCATTCATAGCTAATGTATTTATGACTCACTTTGAGAAGGAGTTCAAAAAGAAATTCAGTTATTTCCCTTCTCTTTTTGTTAGATATGTGGACGATATCTTTGCTATTTTTGACACAACTACATATAACATAGATCAGTTTATTAACGACTTAAACAGTTTATTCCCCTCGGTTAAATTCACATACGAATTAGAAAAGAATAACCAACTTCCATTCCTTGATCTACTATTAACAAGAAATACTAAAATATCATACGACGTGTATCGCAAACCAACACACACCAACAATTACATACATCATGATTCCTTCACACACAACAGTCACAAACTGGGCACCTTCCATGCCCTTGTACACAGACTAGTAAATATTCCATTAAATAGAAACAACTATTACAAAGAATTAAAAAACATCAAACTTATAGCTTTTAAAAATGGCTTCAAAGAGTCAATAATTGACAATCTAGTGAAAAAGCACAAACATAAAAAACTAGTTCGAAACACGACCACCCTCACACAACATAAAACCCCGCGGTATATCAAACTGCCGTTCCACCCACATTTAACAAAAGGGCTAGGAAAGATTTTTAAAACCGTTGACACTAATATATCATTTAGCAGCACCAACAAACTAAAACATCTATTAGGCAACACTAAGGACAAAATCGACGCCTCAAACAAGTCCGGCATTTACAAAATAAACTGCTCCTCCTGCGATTCAACTTACATCGGCCAGACGCGGAGGAATATTAAAACTAGATTCAAAGAACATATGGCCCATTACAGATACAACAGATCAGATAAATCGAGCATTGCCCTACACTTACTCAAGGAAGACCATAAAACATCAGAAAAGGAATTGAAGGTGATCAAACAGACCCCCAACCACCTTTTAGACGCATACGAAAGCATTTTCATACACAAATTTAGAAATGTGGTTGTCAACAACGATAAAGGGCCGATTCCATTCTCCCCACTTTATTCCCTTTTGAAATGACTTCTCTAGTTTTGAAACATATTTCCGTTGGACTATGGTACAACGGAAATATGTTTAAACCCCCCCCCCCAATTCCCCTTCATAATCCGTTACTCGGATACCTTTCACTTTTACCCAACCCTCCCCCCTCTTCCCCCCCCCTTCTCCTTCAATAATTACTCCGTCCCGTTCCACTCAGTCCCTTGGTATCTGTTTTTCCTCCTCCCCCCCCCTCCTTCCTCTTCACCAATACGTTTAAAGTACCCCTCCCCTTTCCATCTTCCACCTATTTCGATTGGTCCCCCCAACTCCCACAGTCTCTATATAAATATGACGTTTGTCTACGGTTGTTTACTTTCAACCTTGTGTTGGAGGTGTTTTCCCTTCGGTTCGCTGAAGAGGGCCACTTTGTGGCCGAAACACGCGTGTTCGACGCACTTCCTAGTTGCCTTTTACCTGTGTCCAGATTCTCCCAGAAGTTGGGCCCTTTTGAGTGTGTGTGCGTTTCTCGAGTGCTTGTGTGTGTGTTTGGTCTGTGCCATCCACAGAGTGTGTGCTTGAGAATATCCTGGAATCTTTAACGGGGTCTACTCTACAGCCTCGTGAAGGATTCCATCTCCATCTGAAATTCTTTAACAGGGTCTCACAGCCTCGTGAAGGATTTCAGACAGGATAGTGTGCGTGTGGCTGTGTGTTGGTCCCTGACGCGGATTAATCTCCCGTAAACCGCCACAGAGTGTGTGCTTGAGAATATCCTGGAACCTTTAACGGGGTCTACTCTACAGCCTCGTGAAGGATTCCATCTCCATCTGAAATTCTTTAACAGGGTCTCACAGCCTTGTGAAGGATTTCAGGCAGGATAGTGTGCGTGTGGCTGTGTGTTGGTCCCTGACGCGGATTAATCTCCCGTAAACCACCACAGAGGGTATTCTGGTCGAGAGGTTGTGGTTGGTCCCTGACGTGATTCCCGTCACACCAACACAACATTTGGTCTGACGAGAGATTGGCAACTAATCCTTACGGCCATTGGAGTTTTCTTCCCCTTTCTTCATCGTAAACATAAATCAAGAGAATTGTTGGCAATGAAATGTGCTTGAACAAGTATAATGAAGGAATAACTATTCATAATTTAAAGAAAATACATTCAATTATTTATTGCTATAAAATAACAACGGTTTTTCTGGCTCTGCTTTTTTCATGCCTGACAGACCGAATTTGAAAAGGAACAATATTATGTGCAAGTTATTTATCATAAACCAGAGTGCCGTGTTGAAAAAAGAAAAATGAAAGAAAAAGAAAGGAATTTGGGGCCTTCAATCGACTCTAAGAACGATAACGCTTAGCTTATTGTTTTATTTATCGGGATTTGACTTCAGGTAATCTTTGAAACTATAAGTTCTAGGCCGAAGAGCTATTCCAGAAAGAGGAGAGACCTTGTCTAGCTCACCGCTAATCGAGATGCTAGGGCTTAGCCAAGTGGATGAATCATTCGGCCATGGTTCCTGGGTTCAAATCTGGGTGACGGGTCTGGAAATCCTCAACCTCACTGGATTGTGTGATTTTTCTGATTACCACAATTTTCTGGGAAACCGCAGGTGGTTCACGGAAAGGAACTGGAGAGACTACTCTGATCACGTTAATTTCACATATCAGGTCACATCACACTGCAAGGAAAATTCTTAATCTGTTCAACCAACCTTCGGGTGGAGGATTAGTTTTTCAGTGCTAAGGCATGGCCAGTTTTAAAATACCTCAAACCGGAGGATTTTAGAGACGATTTTGGTGGGGAATATTATAATGCTGACCCTAAATATTTGACAAAAAAATCAGAAGCCGTATATCTTTAATAACCACAAAAATAACGAATTAATACTTACTGATTTTCACCTTGGAATCATCAAGATTCGCTCAGGAGCGCAATACATTCGATAGGCATCCAAGTTGTGATCGAAACATCATCGAAAAATCTTCCACGGTCGAACAGGGACATCTGGCGAAGGAATCAAACACAACACCATTTAGGACCGTAGCACACAGTGAAATTTACACATCATGAAAGGAGGGAGATAGTTCCTCCGTTAGGTGGATACGGGAATGAATGAGTCTATTAGAATCTAAGTTTGCGCACTTAAGAGTAATTTGTTCAATTTGGGATTGCCGCCTGGACTCATTACGTACTGTCATTGGCATTCAGGAAAACTACGAGAAAAATCGTAAAAGAATCGCGACACATAACAGGGCCATGGAAAGGGAATCTTGCCTTCCGATTTTAATTATCTCCTTAACATTCTCAGGTACTAAAGATTCCGTGGTTCATACGTACCCAATTCAAGGAAA
Organism: Hetaerina americana; assembly: GCF_022747635.1. Taxonomy (NCBI): domain Eukaryota; kingdom Metazoa; phylum Arthropoda; class Insecta; order Odonata; family Calopterygidae; genus Hetaerina; species Hetaerina americana. The sequence goes on along the minus strand of NW_027287095.1, from coordinate 62,196,040 downwards.
ATGGCACACCTGACAGGATAAAGATAGCTCGATAATTGCAGAAAAAAAACTATAAAAATTCTTAGGAAATCACCGCAAAGTTTTCCAGTCACACTTAGAACCCGATGTTTGTATTTTAATCTCGTTCCGATGAAGGTTCATACTGAAATACATCTCCCCTCGGATTACAACTCAACATCCGAGAGAAAAATCCCAGGCACGTGCCCACACGTAACAAATCGCCGTCCATTTCAGTCCACGAACAAATATTCTAGTCGCGAAAGGGGGATGGAGTTGAAAGGGGAGATGAAAAGCTTCCGCGAGAATCTTTCCCGGTGAGCGCGATCGATCTGAAAGAATTCCCACCGAGAGGTCGCGGGAGATCGCAGCTGAGCGTTGAAGTCACGCGTAACACGGTCGCGCAGCGCGACGGCCGACCTGACGCAGACACGCGGAGAATAAAATAATAAATAAATAAACAAATAGAAGCTGATACGAGACCACATGTGAGAATGCGATGCCCATCTTCGCCTTCTCTGTTTCGTTTCTTCAAGGCGTGGAGTTGGGAGCCACGGGGACTCTTCAGTTCTGCGCAGCAAACGTGCACCCGAGGTGGAGCGAGGTAAGTAACGAACTCAGGGCGATCGCATTGTGATTCATCGACTTTTGAGATATCACCTCACGACATCGGTGCAATGTCAATCCCTCCTCGACATTTGGATGTCGAGAATATGAAAGATCCGGTCCGTATCGGTGTCGACAATTTCGAGGTCGAAATCATTGTCATTATCCATATGCGTCAAAATCTACTGTCAGGCCGGCATGGAATGTAGCATCGACGTTTAGTACCGCATACTGTTCATTCTGACTGTCTGCCATCTTGGCCATGAAATCGGTCTGTTAACCCATCGCAGAGCATCGAGCAACTTTGACTATTGGACGGAACTCATTCCGAAATAATTTCAAAGGGAAAAATCGGGTAAGAGAAGTACTCACAGACCATACTTTTGTTAGATTTTCTTCACCTTTACCATGCTGGGCAGATGTCACTAACGACAGAGGTGGAACCGCTCGATTCTTAGGTCTAAATCATAATATCATCCTAAAATATCAATGTCGACATTAATATCACCTTAGACATCAATATCAAGTCAACATCAAAAAAAAAGTCGACATCAATATCGATGTCGAAATCACTGTCGCTCTCTATATGTCGATGATATTTTAAGTCAGGGTGGGCATTTTGCGCAGCCCTCGGGCGAGTGCGAGTAAGGAGGGTAAAGTTAAGAATGGACGCAGTCGCCATCGAATGGAACCGAAGTTAATCCTGACAAATCGACGTCCAAGGGAGCACAAAAACCACGAGAGAGTCAATGTCGGGTTTGTTTCCCGGTGGTTTACGAATTTATTTAGGGCCGTGCCTCATAATGATCCTTTTATCTGATTCATGTTCCGAAAACTCGATTGGGAAATTTGAGGAGAGGGGCCCGGGGCACAGCTAACAGGTTCCATCGCATACGTGAGCATGCCATCGATATACCTACCCTTTCCCATGTTGTTGATGAAGTTTTAAAGTTAGCTCCGGTCTAGTAGCAAAACGCTTGTTTTGCTTAGGTAGCTGATATGAGATGAACGGAGATTTCGATGAAAGACTCCGATGGCCATTTCAATTCACCATTAAAAAAATCATAAATTCAAAGCCTAGAGGGATATCGGCAAAAATAATAGGGCGATGCCAAAATTGAAGAAAATCTAAGGGTCCGCATTTATTGAGAACCCGAATGAAAGTTGATCGAACCAACTGCTTAATGTACAAAATAGGCCATTACCTAAATTGTGACGAGGAAGTAATTTAACAAATATATTTCACGAAAATCGAAGCAGAACATCCTAAGATAATAAGTGGCCTCAATTTTCGGTCATTTGTATTCACTCGAGTTAATTTTGATTCCAGTTTTAGAGCCTAATTATTTATGATAACGGTAAGACTGTAGGGGAATAAACAACTTTTCAAAAATTCGTTCGCTAATAACGAAAATTTCCGTAATTCTAATTCTGGGTAGTGAAAAGAGCTTACGATTTCGTTTCAATCACTCCGTTTCACAAATAATGAACGCGCTTCCTCACACGACTTATGTTTACATTTTGCGTTTATCTTAGAAGCGCGGAGGGTAAAATGCCCATTAGCTTAGAATTGAGTTTAAACCCTCGGTAAAGTTTCAATTTTTTTTTAAAGCTGCATCATTCAATTTTGACCATTTTAAACTGTAAATTAAAGAAAAAGATAATACAATTTTATGTCGTCTTTCTCCTTATTAAATATGTATAACGTCGCATTAAATATGTATCATATTTTATGAGGAATGTTTATGCTTTTCTTCTTCCAACTTCATATTTATATTCCAAAGAAACTGCGGGAGATGCCGCAACAGTAACCTTTAACGGAGTCATCCGCTAATGTGCATTTCAATGCAACAATTTCAGAGCGTAAAAATCATTCGCCTTGACTGGGACTCGAACCCAGATCCCTCAATATCCGGTCGAGTGCTTTAGCCACTTAAGCTACCGAGGCGTCCTCTTAAACTCTGAAATTTTGGGGCTTTTAAAGGAACTAGATGTTATGACGAAATACAGTACATACAATGTCACATGCATTCGTAGTCGTGCGCGAGGCGCCACTGTCCACGAGGTTAAAGCCAACTTTAAACACTTATGGTGTTTTCCCTTTGACAAATTCCAAAGAAACTGCGGGAGATGCCGCAACAGTAACCTTTAACGGAGTCATCCGTTTAACCTCGTGGACAGTGGCGCCTCGCGCACGACTACGAATGCATGTGACATTGTATGTACTGTATTTCGTCATAACATCTAGTTCCTTTAAAAGCCCCAAAATTTCAGAGTTTAAGAGGACGCCTCGGTAGCTTAAGTGGCTAAAGCACTCGACCGGATATTGAGGGATCTGGGTTCGAGTCCCAGTCAAGGCGAATGATTTTTACGCTCCTTCATATTTATATGTTAATTTCAACGAAATGAATGTGGATTACAGTCCAAGTTTTGTCTCATTGCATATTTTAATCCATTATATAAATTTTCCGAGAGATTTTATTCGCCCTCGTCATGTTTTCTTCTATAACAGCGGAAAATATCAATAGGAGGAAAAAGATCCTATGGCACACTTTTCAAACAATTGGCTGGACGATGATGTTTTTTACGAACAGCATATAATTAATTGCCATTTTGTTAAATTTGTAATCGATTCTCGAGTGAAAGGAGAGAATTGACAGAACACTGCAAAATTTGTACCTAGGGATGCCACTGAAATTTTATCCACGATGATGAAAGCCATTCGAAGCTCCATATAACCAGTGTTTCGACGACCCGACAGAGGCAATTCAGTAAATGTAACTTTCAGCAAATTTTTGTGATCCAACGGCTAAAATTACAGCGCACAATCAAACCTGAGTAACTAATCTTAGAAGATATTAAACAGTCTTGACTAAAGCAGGGTTCGAACCCGAGAGCTTGCCGTTTCTGAACTAGTGATTAGTCGGTTTGAATACCTTAGGTGATTAGCACAGTGTGCATATGCATGAAAAGAGCCAGTTGGGGGCCGGGTGGAGATGAGATGGTTGTTTTACACTTTGCTGTATGACCATAAAATTAAAGAGAGAACATACGAGTACTCGTACTTTTCAACAGAATTTATTTGGTTTCGTACAATGCGTTTCATTGTGATACGGCATCATCAGGTAAGCATCACCATGGTTACCTGATGATGTCGTATCACATGTGGAAAACCACGTTCTCCCTTTCATTTGATGGATGTAGAAATGAATATTCCCGAAAAAGTCTTAACCATAGAAACTACTCGTATAAAAGGAATTGGAGATCACAGGGCAGTAAATGCTAAGCTTTCGCTACATGGGGTACGAAAGAAGACACCTTTAAAGAAAATTTACTTGTTTAAAGAAGGGGACTACAATGGTCTAAAATTGCGCGCTACAAATCAATTTGCAAGTTTTAAGAAAGATAGTAATCACCGAAATACTGAGGATAGGTGGAATCACTTCCTTGAGATCACGCGCTCAGCATTTAACAAGTTCATTCCCAGTAAAATCATAGGAGATAGGACGGAACCTAGATGGTACAACGCGGATGTTAGAAAGGCATTGCGACGACAAAGGCTATGTCATGCCAAGATGAAAAATATTCGGGGTGATACCTCTTGCGACAAAAAGAATGAGATCACTTATGATTATAAGATATCCAGAGAAAATACCAAGAATGAATTTCGGAAAGTGTGAAGTGAATTCTAAGGGAAAAGTTAACGGAAAATTTGAAAGAGAATCCAAAAGCATTTTGGTCATACGTCAGAGAAGTTCAGGGAGATTAGTCAACTGTCAATTCACTCAAAAATGATCAAGACGAAAGAGTAACCAGCAATTTGGAAAAGGTTAACTTATTAAATTCCGTCTTTCAAAGAGTCCTCACTTTATCTCACAGTATTATGTACCTCCGATAGCTTACCAAATCGTGCCGGTCAACCGATGCTCAAAATTGAAATCTCATATAATGGAATATAACGTTTGCGAAAAATATTAAGCCTAATAAATCTTCCGGGCCCGATGAAATACCCGCTCGTATATTTAAGGATCTAGCTTCGGAAAAGTATCTAGTAATAATATTTAAGAAATCACTGGAGGATCACAAGGTTCCCAGAAATTGGAAAACGGCTAACTTAACACCAATAAAACGGAGACATGGAGGAACCTAGAAATTACAGAACTATTTAGTGCAAGGTTATGGAACATGTAGTTGCTAGTTCGATCGAGAGACACCTCCATAATTAGGAGTTATGAATGAAAAATCAGCGCGGTTTCCGAAAAGGTACGTCCTGCAAGACCCAACTTGCGCTTTTTGTTCATGATATTCTTATTTCGGGAGAGAGCAATGTTCAAATGGACGAGGTTTTTCTAGATTTTAAGAAAGCCTTCGATAAAGTACCCCATAGTTAACTACTTGCAAAGCTAGAAGCATATGGCATGCATAAAAATATCCGGGGTTGGATTAAAGACTTTTTGAATGGTCGGGTTCAAAGAGTAGTGACAGATGGAGTTAGTTAAAATGCAGTAGAATTTACTTCAGGTATTCCCCAGGGAAGTGTTATCGGGCCTCTTTTTTCCTACTTTACGTTAACGACATTGACTCCGTAGTCTCTCGTAAGATACGTTTATTTGCCGATAATTTAGTGGTTTACCGAGATCCTAAGGACACAGCAGTATAATAAGATGGCCTTAATGCTTGCTATATAACGCTGGTGCGACCCTTGGTAATCGGAATTAAACTTAAAAAAGTGCGCAGTCACACACTTTTGGAAAAAGACTAATTTCGATCAGAACGGCTACTTCATTAGGAACACCAAAATGCAATGTGTAGACTCTATTAAATACCTAGGCGTTACCTTCACCCACGATATCTACTGGGTGAAAAACATATGGGGCATATGTGGGCAAGCTAACAAACAATTAGGATTTATTAGAAGAGTGCTAGGTAAATGTGATGAAAAGGTGAAAGAGAAATATTATCTGTCGTTGTTTATACCATATTTCGAATATGCTGCAAATATATTGGATCCTCACGAAGTTGGATTAATTGCCGAATTGGATCGCGTGCAGCGTAGAGAAGCTAGATTGGTAAAACGTTGTCATGATAGTGTATCCAAAATATTAGAAGAGCTAGGCTGGGAATCAGTCACGGACGAAGGTTAAATTACAGAGTGAAGCTCTTGCATAAATTGGAGGGAGGTCTCTTTAGCAGTGATGTTGAAAATGTATTATTACCCCCATCGTACCTCGGTAGGATATATCATGTTAATAAAATTAGAGAGATTAAGTGTAGAAGAGAGAGATTGAAGATGTCATTTTTTCCACGAACGATAGGGGATCACAATAACTTTGTTCGACCGCGGTACGGTCATGTCCAGGTAACATTATTCTGGTGTGTATTCACCCCCTGCCACACACCCTAGCGGTGGCTTTAAGGGTAGAAATAAATAAAAAATAAATAAATATACAAAACTTCCACGAAGTGAAGCATGGACCTGTAAGTTTTCACTTTGCTGCAGGCATGGACAACCAAGTATATTAGTGGATATTTAAAAATTTTACAAAGGTCAGGTTTGAATAACTTATTTAGTGATAGGATCAATTTCATTCATTTGATAAAGCCGCGATTGACATTTGGATATCTTCTACCCATCCATCGACACTGTCAGATCTTTACACTAAATATTGCAGTTATTCCTTGTGCGAGGGTTAACATTAAGGACAAGGTCTATCCTCTAAGGCCTTACCCCTGGTGCGGATTACTAGCCTAGTAAGTCGACAGAATTTATTATTCATAAAATTCAAAAGACTGACTTTTTAGGTAAATTTATGAGAAGTTAATTGCAAATGGCTCAGTGCATGTTTTTTATGCAAACCAACACGCACGGTAGATTAAATTTTATTCCAAATCAAAGTGTTAGCAAGAAAACCATTACTCGAAGGGATTACTTGCTCACAAGGTCAGTTAGAATTATTTTATGCCCGCAAGTTATCGACTTATAAGAGTGTAAGAAATTCATCAAATCTAAGGGATCACGATGGCAAGTGAAAAAAGAGCCTTAATAATATCGTCAAAGTAGATTTATAAAATTAAGGATGTCAGAGAATTAATGGAGGAAATATTAAAACTGGTGACATCATCCTTCGATATACAGCCTAATAATCGTGTATGTTAGTGTGCACGTAATGGTGATGGTCAGTTTGGAACCATGTAATCCAAGTAGGGTAATATTTTAACGAAAACATACCCAGCTGCGATTTTTATAGTTTCACAAAACATTTTTTTCGAGAGTCAGTGTAAAATCGTAGCAATAAATTATACTGAGATTTCCACCCAAGTGCTGTCAATAATTAAACTCTTTGAGTACGAATACATGACCCAAAGTTGATTTCCACAAAAGTACACGTTCATTTGCCTCGACAGGGGAAAGAGAAAAAATTGCATCCGCGGTCGCTATGAAAGCAAGGGAGAGAGGAAGTGGTCCTTTTTCTACGACATCAAATAAATTATCTTAAATTGCTGCCGTAACCAACCTATTTCACCCTTATTCGCGGGTTCAAAACCTTCGCTTTCTATTTTCATTTTAGCGTTATTCCCAAGATTCATAACAAGGATTTGAAAACACTTGAAATAAAACGCAATAACTTTTCGACACGCTCACTCTTAACCCTACGACCCAAATTTCACCTGGTAAGTGACTGTGCAGTGGACCACTGACAAGGGGATGCCGTACCGGGAAAATTAAATAACCCGTAAAAAGCCGAGTCGCAGTTGCATTTTTTAATTGATGATGCAGATCTGGCGACACATGCAATCATTCTTTATTAATACAAACACTTTCATCAGATGATTGAGTGCATTCATTTTAGAATGCTATTAAATTGTCAATAGTAGTTAAAGCACAAAATAGCATACATATGCTGTAAGGTAACTTGACAATCATAGTAGTCAATAGACGAAGCGTGAAAATGAATGAAAAACTTAAAAAAAGGAGAAAACATTGATCGTTATTAAAATCCGAACATAATGCCAAAAATACAATAATATTTTTAATTTCACTTATAGCGGTATAGCCACGTGCTAGTACCTAACTTGTTGATTTAAAATCCCTTTGTTTTCACAACTTTCCCAAAATTACACTTTGAATGGGTCTGTTAATATTCGCAACACTTCCAATTATATTGAAATTTATAGTCGGAAACCTGGACGTGAATGAATTTTCGTCAAAAAACATCGATTCAAACTTTTGAACTTGCTAGACTATTGAGGTCAGTTAACATTGTTTGCTGAAACCAAACTAGGAGGAGCAAAAATAAATCACTTTACGGTTGAATTTTACTTTAAAAGTTAAAACAGGACCGTTGAGGCATAAGAGTCCTATCCATAATTACCTAAAGAAAAAGAAAAACTAAGCGAAATCAGACGCAGCGTTTTCCACCTCCCATGATAGCAGATCAGTGATAATGTTTTTTTCTTACTCCTTGTTGCTGAAGCTACATGAGAACGGGAATTGCTTAAGACTTCCGCTGCAACATGTGCCCTTGAATCTAAAATGTTATGGCAATACCTATATTACGCATAAAGTATGACGAAATTATGCGACCAAACTTAATGCTATCTATTTCTGCGCTGATGTTATTTAAATTGAAACTATATCTCATTTTGAATCTATAGATGAAATTGTTAATTCTAAAGAAACCCATGGTTCATAATTGCCTGAAGTGAATGCTTCCGAGCTAGTTGGATTCAATGAGGCATCGTTGGGTGACGATTGATCATTATCGTTCGGAGGCACAATTACCTTCCCAGTAAATTAAACTAAAGGAATCCAATTCAAGTTAAAGGATTTAATTTACGACGCTTAATTTGAGACACAGCCCGAGGTATTTATTTCGTATCATCCAAAAACGATTCGGTGGATAAAGAAAAACCTTTTCCTAAGTGGCGCAGCGACTAGGAAGTTGATGATCACGTTGACTTCTATCATAATTTTTCTTCACAATCTTTTGAGCGTTTAGCGCTTAGAGTATTGAAATTCTTTCCCGCAAATTATAATCATGATGTCTTGATGTAATTACGATTTATCAGGCGGCATTCAAACAAGTTTTAGTGTTTTCCTCAACGCATGAAAATGGAATGGAGAGGGTGTCGGAGAATTCCGAACCGCCCGGAGGCGCGAAATAATTTAAATCCGCTACCGAGCTGAGCACTCCTCGACGATCTCCTCATGCGGGGGAACGGAACACGTGCCTCACCTCAAATCCGATGGCCTCGTCCCTCCCAACTCGAAAGGCTCCTCCTCGGGGGCGATCCCCCGAGATCTACTTTCCAATGAGACTTTAAAAAATACCCTCCTTAGGATATATTCTGTCTAACTCCCACGAGGACGCCGCTGGCAACCGAGCGTGTGCCCCAAACTCTCCATTTCTCTATCTCTCTCAAAACTTTACTCATTGTCACGATCGTCAACCAGTTCCACAGTGCAGTGATTCGCACGCGTCCTGTTTTCACGTTCGGTCTCTTCCCTCCTGCTCCCCGCCTTCTGTAACGTTATGCATGCTTCGGGAGACCTATAGTGGGGCGTAAGTACGTTTGGTACGTAAACTTTTCCTATTCCTCTGGGACCTAGCCAATTACGGTGACGGCGATGCCATATCAAACAATCGTAAATCTAACCAATATTTTCATCCTGCAAGCCCCCACAAGGAGCGTGTGGCACGATGTAATTAGATCACCAGCCATAAATGCTGATCCACACGATGCTTTACTTCAGTTCTGGATTCAGCACACTAGAAATCGTATCGTCCAGAAGGGGGAATCGTATTCGATAAACGATTTAAACTTGATTACCAATACTGGAAATGAAACTCAGTACAATTCTTATTTTCTATCTTATTTTTTAATCTAACCATTAGTCACAGATGAGCCGAGCGTTTCAACAGACTACCGATTTTTACGCCAGAATAAACATTTTTCAATTCATATTGATGTCGACGAAGACAAAACACAATATATGCATTCTGATAGGAATAAATTAAAAGTTGAGATAAATTATGCAGTACTTTTTTCAGTATAAACACGAAATTGTAAGGGTCAATAGATAACATTAGTGAAAACTAAGTAAAACTAAAAATAACCGTAATGAAATCAGAACGTCATTTTTTTCTTTTTTTATAAAGGTGTCTGTTTGAGATATTAATGATATCGTCTATTTGGTCATAAGAATAGAGAGGAGAATTCATATATTACCGATCCTTACAAAGGCATAGGCCCATAAAAATCTTTTGTAATATCATCAAAATAATCCATAGGTTGACGATTTAGTACGGTTTAAATCCTCTTCAAATAGTGCTTTCACTTTCGCCTTGCACCATTGGGCAACTTGTTGAACTTATTGTAGCTCTTGAGGGATCATCTGAGATCATCATTTTCCGAAATTGAACGTGAAAACTAAAGGAAATGCATAATAATTTGAGCATGGAATGAATAAAAACTTATACAATATATTAAAAATAAATTAGCATGAAAAAGAGAAAAATTTTCCAATGAATGATAGATGGTGCATTCATCGAGTAAAAACATATATGCTTGAGATGCTGATCGACTATTAACATATTAAGTACTTGGAAAACCAAGCATTGGTCGTTAAATGGAGGCTGGCTGTTAAATTTACTGCCCATAAAATATTTTATATCATATTATTTTCAAAGCGCTTAATTCGTCAAAATATTCTAGGTTAATTACGTAGCGTATCGGAGATTAAGTGTGAATCAATATACAAACAAAAGGGAAATATCAATTTTAATTCATTAGCGTCAGCGTAAAAACCAGCACCCAAATTTTATTTTTAATAAGTTCATCACATAAAGCCTTATGGACAAAAATTATTCACGGACTCCCTCTTTTTATTTTTATATTTTCAAACCATTGACCTCATCAAATGTCATCCTTCTCAGTACAGAAACTGAGCAATGATAGCCCTTAATTTTTTCAACACAAAAATTCGCTATGATATTCATGATTTTCCCGGATCCTCTTTAATTTGTTTCCCAAAAGTTGAGACGAACCTAAATCTTTCTCTCACTCCTTAAAACGGTAATTAACCCTAAACTATCAAATTGCTTTGAGACCAAGAAGTACGGTGAGACAGTCAATCCTCTTTAATCGTTTTTATTTTTTTGGCATCAATTCTTTGACGTCGTAGTCCATCACTGATATTACTCTGCTTATTATCTTGATACTCTCTGCTTTCTTGTATGGGACCCTCATTAAGAAGGACATGTAAAAAACTGGAAAAGGTACAAAGAAAGGACGCCCGATATATACTGGGGAAGCATGGGAGGATAGAGTGTGTGTCTGACATGTTAAAAACGCTGAGCTGGGAACCTCAACAAAGTAGAAGAAAAATAGGCAGACTTTGTGAAATGTTCCGCATTCAAAAGGGGGAGAAAGCTTGCGCAGATCTTAGGAAAGATGCGGGGAACACAAATTTTATAGGGAGAAATGACCACAAATTTAAGGTAAAATGCTGGGCATAAAGAACGAATAAAAAAAATTTCTTTTCTTAATAAAACAATTGCTGATTGGAACACCTTACCTGCAAAACTATTTTAGCCCTTTCCTAACAGAGTGCATACTTTTAAGAAAAGATTTAAGGGATATATGTAATAATTTGATTGATGTGTGGTGTAAAATTATATTTAAAAGCTTAATTTTTTTCTATCTTTTTTTTCTTGCTGATCGATTGATGTAAATGAGATGGGGTTTCTCTTGTTTTGTTAAAGAGATTTGTGTTTGGAAGTTTCCTTTACGTGTAATTCTGTTTTAAGAACTGATTTCATCTATTATCTTTTGTGATTACGTGGGACTTGTGTGCCACCTGACACTGTCTATCTGCACATGTGAATTTTAATAAATAAATATAATAAAATAAATTTATTTAGCAAAGAGGAATCGTAGCGAATATTCTGGCGTTATTTTTTTATGAATTTTCCCAAAGTGGAGAGATCTAGGTGAATTGATCGATTTCTCAAACCTGAAAGCGGAACACATCATTCCAATAAAATCCTTCTTCTGGTTAAAAGAAAAAAATTACAAGAATTACTTGCTTTTGATCAATTTATAATTTGTATTTAATAACTTAAAGTTTTGATAAGTAGGCATTACAACATTTTCTTATGTAGTCCAAACCTTTATAATCTAAACATGTTATAGATAAGAATATATATGCCATTAGCTTTGAGTATTAACTCATGTATCCTTCTAGTATTTATCAATTCATTTATTTTAATCGTGTTTTTAATATATTATTTCAGTATTAGAATAGATGGATCTTAGCCGTGAGAGTTGTTCAGAAACATATTTTAGCATAAACTTCAAATTTTCCTTTATGCTTCCGTCAATGTATTCAATTTACCCTTCGAGGCAAAAATCGATTGAATTCTATCATTTATTTATCAAGTCTACCATCAAGATTTTTATATAAAAGCTATAAATTCATACGCATTGAGCCGGACGGAAAAGGAATATGTGGCTGCGCAGTGGAGCTTTAAGCATTTGTTTTCAATAATTTTCATTAAAAGCAGGAGTGTAAGGATAGTAGTGAAAAAGAAGTAACTTTTGATAGGAGGCGAGATAGATAAATGGCTGAGAAGGATTGAGAAATCATTCCAAACTGGTTTTGCATCGGCTCACGCCTCGAGGAGTCATTTGCCTCACTGAAGTTTTATCTGCGGCTACCCTTATACCTGCCCTATAAATGCAGGCACCGGTGCGTCAATCTACACCTTCCAAACGGCGCCCGCTGTGCTCCGATGTAAGCAGGCTATTTATGCATATGAAGTAACCTGCTGGAAAACCATTTCACCAAGTTAAACCGTCGTGGTAATGCATTGAGAAAAACAAGTGTGATATTTTACAATCCAACGTCTTTTGACGAAAACCACTGAAAAAACTTGTTGTGAGGGTACGTTGAAGGATAAATATAAATGCTTTGAAAAAATCAATTCGCATCATCGTAGGGGAATTCGCGTCCTTTGTATTGTCAGACACGGGCTGTAAATTGGGCCGTTAATTATAACATGCGCGGGGTTAGTAATTTTTTGTACCTTTGCGTATATTTTCAACAATGGTGATCACATCATATAGCCGAAATTAAAGAGAGGCAATATCGTATACAAAAGTTGTACACCGCAAAGAATAGATTGATTATCAGATACTCCGACGGCTGATGTCACCAATTAAAGTACTGCCCGATTTTTCATTGAACAATAATGCCCAATGAAATAATACAGTAACCTATATATATATATATATATATATATATATATATATATATATATATATATATATATATATATAAGCCTATTATATATATATATACACATACTGATAGTGTAATATTATATATGCGTGCGTGTGTATATATGTAAATATTTATATCTCATTAGGTAATCTACCGGTTAAGGTAGGTTTTTGGATGGACACAGTTACTAAATAAATATTTTGACTCCTAACAAAACACAAAATCCAGCAACCTACTCTACATCAGGTCCCTCTTCATCTCTGAGTACTTTCTTTCTCCCTTCATCCCGTCCAACATCCCTATCCTATTCCTGCCCTTGCCTTATTTGCCTAACATTCTCCCCTCTTTTTGTCTTCAACATCCCACTGCCGATAAATATCCTTCCCATCCATTTTCCTACCTCCTTATGATTTTTCCAAACAATCCCCTCTCCTCGCCCACCATACCTAGCACTACATCTTTTGTTCGTCAAATTAATATATAATTCGTAGCACACATAAAAGAAGAACGCAGGAATGGTGGAGAAGGTAGAATCGAACGGATTACAAGCTGTGATTACGAGCTCTGATAACAAGTTTCCTTCACCGGGACTCGAACAACGCTGGGCCGATGCTCTGACAATTGAGAGCTATCAAGGAAACATAAATTACTCTGAAAACTGAGGAGGGTTTATGCAACCACTTACCCCGATTCATTGGACAGAAGATGGCGTTAAGCAGCTGTTTCTCCCACCAAAGGAGAAATAGATGAGGACATGTATTAAGAAAAATATCACCCGAAATGCCCTCTCTAGAAATACATCGCTTCGCACATAAAACTACTCAGGAATTCTCAGGTACAAAACTTTATCGCGACCTTCGGTCGCAGGCTGAGATCGTGTCGAAACGGATACTTGGGCAAATCGACCCAACCCGTTGGGCATGCTCCCCGCGACGTGGTATGGACAATGTTCCTTGCGTCACGACTCGATGCTATTACTTTTTATGCTAAGTAACCGGTGGGGGCAACGAGGCATGTGCGGTGCTGGGATCGGACGTATTTCTTTCCTTCCGCCCCCTCGACGTCTTCATCCAATATTACTTACTTGCGGCCGAGGTCGAAGGGGAGTATACTAGCGGCTGCACTTGTCGACGGATCGCTTTCCGTCGAATCAACCGCACGGCTATGAGCTTTAGGCAAATGATACTGAGGATCGCGGTTTAGAAAGACGGAACTCAAAGGAAGCGGTTTGGACGATCGTTGCATTCGCCGGATGTCATCACCCGCGGTGGCCGTTGCTGGTATAGCTACCGGGCACCACACAATAAACTCATGCACAAACTGAAATCTCGTGGAATTGAAGACACATTGGATTAGCGAGAAAATTTGTAAACGCAAAAATCGAAAGGTATTACTATCAATTCCGATTCTGTTGAAGTATCTAGGCACTTTAACATGGTGGAGAGAGTTTTATTTCTCATTCACATCATTAAGATTAAGTATAAAGCCACCGGCAACATTAGGATATTAACCTACTTGCGATTCGTTATATTCCCAGATATTAAAAACGACAGAACGATTTCAACAATATCATTGCTTGACGTCACTGGTGAAGTCTTCAATTCAATCTAATAATATGAGCACAAATAAAATAAGATAATGCTTACTTTTGAGAAAAGAAGTTCCATCACTCTCAAAGCTTATGTAATTTCGGTGTAGGTGGATGTAATAATAGCAAAGCTACTGACTACTAAGATTTGGGAAATATTGGAATGAGATAGTAGGTTGTGTGTCATTTAGCGTTAGCTGAGCTCATATTGAGTTTACCTGGAGAATTTTAGATCTAGAGAAAAAAGATATACATTGTGCTTGAAAAAAATGTCACCAAAAACTTTTCATTGTCAAACAGAAAATGTTATTGAAAAACCTAGCTAGGTAGCCATTCGAAGCACAAGTAAACGTAAAATAATACTAGGCTTTACATCTTGAAAAAATATAATTCGTACGAGTTTAAACATGAAACCGAGGGAATAAGGGATCATTTTACCACGCACAATGCAGGCCTTCGGGAAACGATAACCATCACTCACAGCTGTTCAAACTCCTCGAAAATAAACTGCCATCTTATTTCCACCTAAACTCTTTCATCAAATTACTACTCACCCTCTTTAATGGCTAGTGGCATAAGACCTACTGCCATTCGTCTCCATGACGTGAATTGCGTGCGGCTTAGCTTAAGGTGAATAGGCTATGGGACTCCGTGAAAAAGAACTGATTTAATGGGGTGAGATGCCAAGTTTTTGGGGATACCTGAGATGAACTGCTATTGAATAGGTACTTACATACGTATTTTAGCTTTTGCCAAGGTACTTAAAAACTAGGAATAAGCCAGAAAAGTCATCAATATCACCCAGTTCGGAGGGATGTTAACTGGAGTGTTGACCTTGGAAAGTGTTTGCAAACACTGCCGCGGCAAAAGTATGCCTATGTCACCGCTCACGCATGGATTGAAAATCACGACGGAATGCCCATCATTAAGAAAGTAGCGTCCGGTGAAAGTGAGTACATCAAATATCAATGTTCAGGAGGATTATGAAGATTTTTAAGAGAATGGCGGAGGTTTATGGCATTCAGATTCCACCTGAACCTTGACAGCCATCAATCAGTAATAAGACGAACTGTTATGAATATCCCAAATTTGAAGAAATTTGCTCTAACCAGACAGTTTTCATATGCTGTTATCAAGTTGACGTATGTGGTACATTGATGACATATGAAAATATTCTTTCAAATTACTTTTTTTTAATATTCTGTGCAATTTCCCAATAGCAGGGTTAATCAGCAAAATAATAATGTGCAGTCAACAAAGTACTTTAAACAGTAAAAATTCGAAAAAATACAGACAAAACACTGTTGTATCTAGATATCAATGTCAATATTTGATGATTCCTTGCCATTGGGAAGGAAGCTGAATTAAGAGTAATAATATGCAGAACAAGGAAGTGGTGGAGATGTTCTCTTTTTATCATAAAATAAATTTCAAAAATAATAATTACAGCAGTGGGTTTATTTGAGTGATATTAAGTTACATCGCACTTCAGAGACCTTTTTGCATGAAATGGATAATTGGAAGGACGGAAGCACTCGTTTTCAACGCATAGAGAAAATCATTACCCCATCAAATTGGAGCTACTAAAGTATGCAATTAAAGATCTCACTCAACTTGCCATTTTCTATTTCTCTTATCGGACAAAACAGGAAAATATTAAGCTACTTTCATGATGAAGAACGCTTTAGCAGAGCGGACGAGGAATGAAGACGATAATTTTTCACGCTTTCAATTCGATATCTTCGTAAAAGTAATATTTACGAGCTTATAGAATGAACTTCCTGCGAATTAATGGATAATTACGATTGAAAATGAAAGCCGATAGGCTTTCAATTTCCATCCTAATTATTCATTAATATATGGGTAATTAAATAACATTTTGAGCAAATACATAATTTACCAAGGTTAAGTAAAATGTTGCCTTTCTACTGAAATTATAAAAGATTTACCTTCTAACTTTGAGGATATAAATCTTGAACCTTGATATGTTAATTCCTATGGACACGAAAACTTATCCCTAAATTTTGTATGCTTATAATTACATATATATATATATATTTATATATATATATTATACATATATATTTATACATACATTTACACATACATTCTACATACATTTACACATACATTTACACATACATTTACACATACATTATACATACATACATTTACACATACATATATATTATACATATATATTTATATATATATATATATATATATAAAGTCATGACAACTGAAACATAAAAATATGTGTTGTTGTCACTTTTATATGCGCCTACAGTATGTGTGTAGTATGTTTTAATAATGTTGTGTTTGGTGTTACTACTCGAAGTTTCCTGCGAGAGTTTGTATATGTATGTGTGTGTATATATATATATATATATATATATATATATATATATATACATATACATATATATACATATATATATGTATATATATTTGCATGTTTATGTACACAGATGGTATATATATATATATATATATATATACATATACATATATATATATACATATATATATATGTATATATATTTGCATGTTTATGTACACAGATGGTATATATATATATATATATATATATATATATATATATTACTCTCTACTCTGCGTGGGTCAGATCAAGAAAGAAATTCTAACGCGCCCAGAGAAAGCTCTTATCTAAATCGTTTGACGCATATGTGATTTGTATATGAGTATCACCTAAATAGTAAACCACTTAAACATTAGCGCTGGACTTCCGATCTTATCATACTATTCGACCCCCAAGGCTACCGACTGCGAGCCAATTTTGGGTGGGTCGCATTTATCCCGTGACCTCAACCAAGGGTATCTAAACGCCCCAGATGCGATTTAAATCCTAGCAAATGTACCAAAGCTATAGATAAATACGAATGGATATTTCGACAATAATATTCCCCAAGCACTAAATTTACATATTCGCAATCCTCGTGAATTTACTCACTCGCGCCTTTATAAGTATGCTCCTTAGCTTTAAGGCTTTAAGGCCTTTATCCTACTCGTATAAATTTACTCCGCAGCTGGAGATAAAAATCCAGAAAACATAATGTGTACTAAACATTATATTAGCGATAAATTCCATCGAGTAGTGATCCAACGACTGTAGAATTCTCTTCTGGATGTGCAGCAACAGTCCTATCAATTATGAGACGAACCGAGCCCTCTTTTTAGGCCTTAATATATATGTATGGGTTTCGTGGGCTGCCTCCGGCATGGGAGGAGGATCCAAGATTGGAATTGCGCCTTTTACGCTATCCGGAAAATTATACGATAGGACGCGACATCACTTCTCGTACTCCCGTAGGCCCACTCCCAATGACTTCCTTGAGAAAGATAAGATGGCACGCGACCTTGGGACGTGGGTTATAACAATGGTTCAATTGCAACAACCGCCTGTGGAAGAATCGAAGCAGAAGAGAGAGCAGGGATGGGAGGGGGCACGCCCACGGGATGTTTATATCTTAAAAAAACATTTACCAAGGGAGCGCACATCACGCACGTAAAAATAACTTTACGATCGAAAAGACAACCGATTCAAGCGGATGACGACATCTGGCGTCTCCCAACCTAACTCCCTTCTTCGAGGCTCTGTGTACACCCTACCCATGTGTCCCATAATTTAAAATAAATCAAGAAAGGAAATCGGCGTGGCATACGACTGGATAAAGAGGCTTGCGAGATGACGGCCGATTCGTGTTTGGCTCTCAACGGCCGTTTTTATTTTTTGTAATGGATTTTGAGCACTGTATCCTGATTGGCCCTGTATTTGTTTTCATTCCGCATCGCACATAAGAGTGTCTCGAGACGTGAGACCAAATTTGACTCGTGAATGATCACCACAAACAGTCTCCGGAAAAAAAATTAAATACCTTGACATTTCTGTATTGTATTCATTGCGAAGAAAGTAAGTCATACAAAAGGGAGAAAATTTTCATTACTGATATATACTAAAAGAAATACATAGTCTCTTGTGAATTTTTGTCCATAGATCTCCTCACACACCTCGAGATTTCGCCAGCGAATGAATCCTGCTTGAATGGACCACAGCTTCCCCTCAAATCTATTTCGATTGCTCAGTTGCATTGTGAATGCATTAAAGAATACATCCGGCAAAGAAGATTCTGATACCTAAGGGCCAACAATTCTATTTTAATCAATGAAATGATGGCTGCTGACAATGAATCAACATGAAAACAACTTCGTGGATCAGATAAGCTGGGCAGAGGAAAAAGGCACCAAGGAAAATTAAAATCTTTGGAAAAATGATGACGCGGACGACCGCTGAGAATCCGATGAAGGAAGAGGGTATGTTGACGAGGCATGTTGGAAAGGAAAAACCAGTAACCAGCATTATGGACCATATGTCGTGAACTAAAAATAAGATTGTCGTAAGGCAAGATGAATTAATTCACGAAAATAATCATATGGACGGAATATTTGAAGATAATGGGTGTTGAACCAAGAGGAAAAAAATCGCAAATTTAGGAGAATGAGATGAGGAAAAGTTGAGGAACAGAGATGCAAAAGGAATTGGTATAGAATGAGAAGAATTGGAGGACCTCAATTTGGAAATCCGTCATTGAGGCGATAGAGAAAACAGTCTTTAGTTGAAGTTACATTTTGCATGATTGATGATATTTTACGTATTTTATTTCAGACGAAATTTTCGTAATTTTGGTGCATGTGCAAGGGTCCATTCCGACTGAAACAATGTCCCTACCTACATGTATTTAAGATTCCACAATATTCCTCGCCAGCCGCCGCAATGGCGTATGGCGGGGGATGGTAAGGTACCAGTTATATAGTATGTGCAAAATGTTTCTTAGTGACCCATACTTTTGGATATATATATAAATTAACTAATATACAAAAACACCCGTGCACATATACACATGACTAGCTACATTATTCAGAAATTAACTAAATCATTAAAATTTTGCCATTAAGTAATCATAAGTAGATGCTTGGGTTCGATTTTGCTATGGTTGCTAATCAGGCGAGGGAAGAACGAGTACTTGAATCTGTCAGTGACGGTGTTCATCTCCCTCGTACCTCGTTGGTCAAATCAACTAATATAATCTGGGACCATAGCAATTTTTATCGATGCCACAAGAAAACTCAGAAGCCCTGTGCATGTTTAAACGTCTGTCTTTCGTGCTCTCTTCGTGAATCAAGAGGCTCAAAATCTAATTCCTCAAGCATGCCCATCACTCTGACTCAATTCTCGTAGTAATTTTTTTACAAACCTGGCGTATTTTATATGACCCTTTTTCAATACCACAATTAACTCCCATAGATCCTTGCTACATATTTCAAATGTGGTAAAACTAAAAGGAATCATCATCTCTTTCTTACCTTTTCATTATATTTTCAAACAACCAGTCGAATGAAACCCAATTTCTTTAAGGCTGACCCGCATTATCTAATGACGTGTTTACCCCATGAAAGATTTGAAGTCATTTTAGGAACACCTGCATTGGACCTGTTATAAGATTGTTAATTTGGCCCCATCTATTTATAAATTTACATTTTTTTATCTTTTTCGTTAATTCTATGAATTCGGTGCTGCAAATGTTTTTCTGTCTACTTCTAACCCCAAGCCTCAAACCATATCAATATCTGGTCTGAATTGCTAGAGAGTATACTACACACTCCTGGCGCCCTTATTTACCTATCTGCCAATCGCAGTTTTTTTATGTTACTACAGGAAATATCTCGGCAAATGCGGATTGCACATCTGAGCGAAATCAATAATTCGAAGTTCAGAACTTGTCGAAGTAAAATTCCGCAAATGTCTCAGCAAAACATTTCCTCGAAATTTTGGAGGTTATTTTTGAAAATTTCAGTTTTCCATTCAACGCACACATTAGATTCAGGCTGGTCCCGAGAGAATACAAAGTCGGATACTAATTCAAATTCGGCTAGAGCAATCGATTTTACATTTTGAAATTAACTTTTCATTTTTTTCAACTTCAGTTAACGTAAATTTAAACGCTATCCCTAAGATACCCTCTGCTGGTTTGAGAAAGTAGAATCCCTTTCTCGAACGATTTTTTACCCCTCCAAGTACGGTTGTAGAAGGGAAAAGAAAACTTTTAGTCCATGTAAACAAGGCGTGAACAAATCAATTAAGAATCCTGATCTTCTCATAAAATGTGTAGAATGGTACGAGCAAATGAGAGCAAATTGAAGGGAATACGGAATAACGGGGGTAGTACCAACACGACGTAGATTATTAAAATATTAAATGACACCATAACTTTTTATCATGCATCATTTTATGCACTTGAGTCTGTCTTTTTTTTAGGGAAGAGAAGAAGTGGGGAAGTGGTCAAACACGTAAGATAGTGGTATGATTTCATAAGGAGATTGGCGGACGGAATTTATATTGACTGGAACGCCTCAGCATGAGGCCCCGGAGTCACAGCATGACGTCCCGTCCGGCCAACTAGCTTCGTAATTCTTCACACAGCTACCAAAAAGAGAGCACAACATCTGTAAACATACCACTCACTTCCGGTTGATAAACAATACGCTTCTTGACGACATAATGGAACGCTCTCGCAGTGTTTCGAAAAGTCACAATGGTCAGTTACAGAGTTTTTTTTATAAACTTAACAGTATAATAATTTTCGTTAAAACACCATAGGAATACAAGAGTAGTGGGGAATAAATTTTTCGAATTAAAGAAATAATTCTCCAGTAAAAAATAAGCATATATTTAAGGCCAATATTTAAGCCAGTAATATTTAATGGTTTTGTGACAAAACGAACGTTAATACTTTACCACAACTGGATGTTTACCAGAAATGTAAATTATAAAATGAATTCGTAGACTCCTTGGATATTAGTAAACTCATATCCATGAAACCCGTCAAGTAATTATGAAAACATTTTATCCGAACTGAAAGATTATTCCTTTTGTGACACCTGTTTAAAATACTTCCCAAGTAGTTCCTCTCACGAAGCCCAAAACAACTTACCATCTCCTCATACCCTTTCCTTAAACTTGCTTCATTTGAGCTGTGCGACATGTTACACCCAAGATACTGACGAGAGAGGAGTGAGACATTGGGGGTTGGGGGGGGGGGGGAGAGGAGTTATGCAGATTTCAGGGCGGTGGTGAAACTCGCTGCTCATTTATATTTCTCTCAAGGTGGTTACGCGCGCGGGGCGGTCGTCTTATTGATTACCATCATCGTCCCACTCAGAATGATTTGGACCAACCAAATTCCCGATTTGAACGGGATTTTCCCGGCATTTGGGGAATTTCCCAATAGCCATCTTAAAATGGAAACGCCCCGCAGCGCGGGTGATGCCGAAGGTTTTCGTAATGTTTCCGTAATTTTCATGGTCAATAAATGTGATGACCTATCTTCCGTTTTAAAAATATCATCACTATTGCATCGTTGAGCATTCACTTGTCAACAAACAAGATTTCATGAAGTTCATTATTAGCAGAATGATGAAAAAAATAAAATGTAGCGAAAGAAAAATGTTCAATGAAGTTCAAGGCATGGTAGGGGAAAGAGAAAGTAGTTGGGAGAAATTATAAGAAGGTTTAACAAGTGGGTACAAAAGATACTGATGGGCAATGGGATGCTGTAGACGCTAGAACAGGAGAAAATGCTGGGAAAGTGAGTTAGAGGGAAGAAAAGAATAGACATTTTGTAAGATATTAAGGGAGGTTTAAACAGGGCAAAAGAACGAGTTATTGTATGTGGTTTAAGGATATTTTGTTCCTTGTTATTCATGGCTAATAAGTACAGTAGGTTGTATGTAGTACTAAGATCTATTGATACCCGACCCTAAGCTGGCAGACTATTGCAAATAACAATTATCATAAGTAAAATATTTCAGAATTGTTAGAAATAAGAACAGCCACCGGATATCTTTACTTCATCGAATTACTATTGAATTTAAACTATACCCATTCTCATTGACATCATCTCTCCCGAGAAAGATATGCATGTACATTTCCCCAATTGAAATCAATGCATAGCTTTCAACGCTTGACTCAAATACATGCTTGGTGCAGAAAGTATGATGAAAGGTTTCGGAAAAATAGATTTATTTCAAATATTGCTAAAATGCCTCAAAATACTACAAGTACATGCCTTGAATGTCGACACACTTTTGCCATTTTGTCATCCGCAAGGTGGTGTCCTTTTAGGTAGAATTTCACTTTTGGGAATAAAAAATAGTCTGCTGGTGCCAAGTCTGGACTCTAAGGGGATTGGGGAATCGTCGCGATACCGTAGCAGAAGGATTTCGCCAGCAGACACTAGACTCTGCTGTTGGTCGTCCGTCAAGACCTTCGGGACCAGTTCAGCGTAAATCTTTCACATCGCCAAATTTTCAGCGATAATGGTGTGTAATATTATTTTATAAATACCAATACGATCTGCGATCACACGCAAACTTAACCGACGGCCTGAATTCAGTACTTATCACGAAAAAAATTGCTACCGATACTTTTCCTACAAACCTTGTATTTTTAAATACAGCAAACTATCTTCCAATTCGTCACGTTCAATTATGACAAGCTTATTTCCGGTTTTTATTCTCTGTTAAATCGATTTGTCCCGATTTAGATTCCAGAATGAGTGTGTCTTAAAGACCCGGGGTCTTTTTGAATGATATTTCGATCAGGAAAATGTACGATAAAATAACGAATGCTGGTAGCATACAACGTCCATTAGATATCGTGGAATCCCTTCGTTTTATTGCTCATGGCTTATAGTATCAATCTATTAAGTACCCTCTGTTTTGCCTTTAAATTCCCATCCATTTCCATCCATTCCTCCATTTCAGAAAAGTGACATAGTAATTTCTGCATTCTATGACCAAAGTCTCACTGAATTTACTCTGAGATAGCTATAAAAAATGCTAAATAAAAGGCTCGAAAAAACTCTTTCTTGCTATACACTATGTTCAGCGGTTTTACGAGCGGTATACGCAGCTATTTATTACTAGCCTGGGGGAATTTCCCCTCGAGCGCGAATCCGTTTGACAGCATGCGAAATAGTTGTTATTCGAATTTTGAATCGTTCAAGTGGCTGGGGTTTTTGAAGCGGATGTAAAAAAAATTGATAAGCAACGAAATGACAGCCTGATGCTACTGGTTTTCAACAGTCAATAAGAATTGCCAACGGAAGCCAGGTAAAGTAATCGTAATCGAATATTTATTGGGCACCTATTAATGCCTACAATACGCGGAGTTTTCTAGCTCCGTAAATTTACCGCTTATGTTTAATACTAAAAGATCCAGAACTTACCACCCATTACTCTGTTTCAGGTATTTACGAACCGAAATAATGCTTGTTACCAGAGAAAAATACATACACATACATACAGTATGTCAGAAGAAATTGGTTCACCTACGTGACGTGTCTATTTTACACCTCTGTCGCCGGTAATATTCCGCGACCGGAATCATTGGTAATATGACTGTAATCGTTTCAAAACGCGCATTTTATTAATGCGCATTAAATTCCATACCGAAATTTAGTTTCTATATAAATTACAGCATTTCAGTTGCCCTAGTTTTTGTAAAGTAGTGATATACATCCATTGATAACACTAAAATAAAAAAGCCAGATTCCGTGCTAACAAGTCATCTGTTCGACATTGTTCCCATTTACCATTTTTTATTTCGTCATGTAAATAACTGTACAGGAAGGAATTTATGCCAAATTTAATGATTTTTTTCTAAAAAAACGGTTGAAATTGGCACCGCTACATAGAAAACTTTGGTGTGCGTTCAGGGGAATCAAGCTACCCCAATGATTCAGCGCAAATTTCTTTCTCTGGCTCATCTTATTCGACCTTCTTCCTCCCAGACGTCTACCAATTCCATACTAACAACAGAGAAGAATGACAGGGAGCGATGGTAAAAGCGAGTAAAAAGGAAAAATTGATGATTTGAGAATACGACATACATAATGTTTTCTATTGTGTTAAGTACGGATTATGACTGGGAAAAAGAATCCCCGGTATCGATTAATTTGATTCAATTTCCCTCAACTTCAAACTGTAGTATCAAGGCGGGGCGAAAATTATTTCAGTTGAGCCACAACTGAAGGCGTTCGACTTACATTTTTCCAGCTGGTTAAATTCTGAAGAGCGGCCTTATTTCATCTATTAGCTCCTATCACAGGTTTTATAATAACCGTTAGTAGCAGTAATTGGAAGAGACGACCAAATTCTAAGGTCATTTGCGTCTACCGTTTTTTAAGCATCCCTGACATTTTAAGCCAAACGGGTGGCATTTTTATTTTGTTTGATCCGCAAATTAAATCTCACGGTAAAAAATTCTGTGAAAAGTGTCACTTCTCGTTCCAGGTAAGTTTTTACAAAGTAAATCGTCATTAATGATTAAATTCTATGCATTTTCTTCCTGATGAAGGATTTAATTTTTTATGTCAATTATTATAAAAAATACAACATCAGATGTCTGCCTCATTTGCAATGCTTATCTATTACTGATGCATCTACCGTAAAATTTTAATATAACATGACCTAAATCACCATGACAGAAAGATTTATGCATTTTATGATACCAAACGGTAGCGAGAGCTTCCCCGTGATCTTTGATACGCATCGGGAAGTTGGGATTTCTTTAAAGATATGGGATAAAAATACCATTATGGATTTTACATTCAATGGAAGTGCATGAGGCTATGCAGGATGATCTATTGGGTTTACATACTTTCGTTGGTTATGCCTCAATCACAATTTCTTTGACGCTAAAAATATTTGATGATGAAGGCCTCAGTCTGCTTTCCAGGCTGTCTTAAGTGTACATACATCAGAAGGAGTAATTTCATAATCTAGGCAATTTACGAGGGTAGGTTGAAAGGTTCTTAGGATCACGAAGAGATGTCAGCGCCAGCGCAACGTCCCGTATAGTATTAGGGTTATGAGTACACATACGAGGGCGGTTCAACAAGTACCCGTGTTTGACAACAAAGGGCAATCCTGAGGGAAGTTTATGTTACCACCGTGTGCTGCCATCTATCAAACGACGGTAAAACGAATTTCAGACTGATATAAAGGTTAGTTTGGATTTGGCAGCCATTCGAGTAAGACGTGTTTCGTGATTTTCGCCAAGATGGAAAAAGAGCAGTATCGTTCGGCAATTCCCTTTTTGTTTTTGGATGGGAAGAAATGCGAGGAGATAAAAGCAAAGTTGGATGCTGTTTATGGAGCACCTCGGCATCTATGACCACAATTAGATATTGGTTCAACGAATTTAATTGTGGGCGAACATCTCTTTTTGATGAGGAGCGACCAGGACACCCGGCAGATGTGATTACCGAGGAAATCATTCAAAAAGTCCACGCTATGATTCTCGCTGATCGACGAACGAAAGTGCGCGAAGTAGCAGAGGCCGTGGGTGTGTCGACAGGGACGGCAATTAATATTAAACATGATAACTTGGCGATGAAAAAATTGTCGGGCCGATGGGTGCCGCGATTGCTCACGGTGGGCAACACATTCATCCGGAGTTGTCGCCGTCAAACTGCATGAACTACGTTATGAATTGCTGCCGCACCCCTCTTATTCACCCGATCTGGCTATCTGCAACTTTTTCTTATTCCCTAACATGAAGAAATGGCTCGCGGGAAAAACATTTAGCTCTAACAAGGAAGTTATCGCCGAGACAGGCGTATTTTGGCGAGTTCGACAAATCCTATTTTTTGGAGGGTTTAAAGAAATGGCCGGAACGTTGGGAGAAGTGTATCTTTCTAAAAGGGGACTATGTTGAAAAAACATATATTTGACAAAATGATTTCTTAATTTCTAACACGGGTACTTATTGAACCGCCCTCGTATTACGCTTCAGTGCTCTGGGAAGAGATCTGTGATACCGACACCTCTCTGTTGTTGTTCCCGTCTAGTGATTTATGAAGATGAAAAAATTGAGATTCGAGCAGTGATCAAAAGTGTTGTAAAGAAAGGTATGAAAGCAAAGGAAAGTCATGCCGACTTTCAGAACACTCTGGGGGACTCTGCTACTTCATATTCAACTGCTTCGAAGTGGACAAACGAGTTTAAGTTTCGTCGGAAGAGCTTAGATTATGATCCGCGCATTGGTCAGCCATGTGTTCCACTACCCCAGAATTATTGCATAAGTGCAAATGGTCGTGGAGGATTGCTGACTGAAAGTGTGAGAAATCACTGAAGCTCTAGGGATGTCATCTGAACGGGCTCATTACATTTGAACAGTGGAATTGGATATGAGAAAATTATCTGCTAGATGGATGCTGCGACTCTTGACGCAGGATTACAACTACCTCATAATGGAAATTTCCGAACAAACTTTGACCCGTTTTAAGGGCAACCAACAAGAGCTTTTGCGCCGGTTTGTGACCACAGATGAAACTTGGGTCCACTACTATACCCCAGAGACAAAACAGTAGTCATAGCAGTGGAAACATGAGGATTAACCACCACTAAATAAAGCAAAAGTAATACGGTCAGTCGAAAAGGTGATGGCTTCAGTTTTCAAGGATGCGAAAAGGATTCCGCTGATAAATTTTATTCTCACTGATCAAAAAACGACTGGATAATACTACGCTAACCTCCTGGACCGAGTACAGTAAAAGATACACGAAAGAAGCAGGCTAGGTTTGGCAAGGAAGAAAGTCACCTTCCAAGTCAATGGTAACGACCACACAAGGGTCGCTACTATGGCAAAAATACGTGAGCTCAGATAAGAATTACCATTCCCCAAGCACAACATTGTCCTCAGTGGACGGTCGGAGATTCTCTTCAAACAAAGAACTAACAGTTGAAGTAGAGGAGCATTTTGTAGGCCTGAAGTAATTTAATTTTCGTGATGAGATCAAGACGTTAGAACATCGCTGGACCAAGCGAATTAGTGAACAGGAAAGACTAAGTTGAAAAATAAAAGTTTCACTGAGGTAAATCGTTTATTTATATTCCATTCCGGGAACTTTTAAAATTACCCTCGAATATTATTATACACTGGAAAAGATCATTTGTAGGTATGAGTTATGTCGAAAATAGACAGACAATTCCAATGACCAGGAGAAAGGTTCACTGAGGCTAAAACATTCAAGTGTACCTGCCAGTGGGTGTATTTTTCAATATGTGTAACTAAATACAAGCATATCCTTAGTTTCAAAGGAATAAACTGACCAAATTTGCTCTTCCGTATGAAACAGTGGCCGCGCAATAAGCAATTAATGCGGCCTTGGTCTTTTATTTCTCTGAAATGCATAAGTAAAACAGCGACGTGCAAGAGTCACGATAACTTCGTATTGAATATTCTACATGACATTCAGACAGATGTGGAACAACAAATGGCAAGTGAATCTATTAAATAATTCAACCATGTGACTCAAACCTTTAATAATAAATTTCAGCTTTGATGATGATTCAAGACGAACATTTGATTTGACCATGGAAATATTAAAGTTATGACGAATATACTATAGAAGCCATTTATACTTACTCATATTAACAGATAAGAAAGAGTAGTAGCAGTACATATACAGTTATTCCTCAACCATGATTTCATCATGCCACCTCATTTCATTATTCAATCTTAGGACAAGTACAATAACTGTACCAGGTAGGACATTAGAGCCCAGGCCAGTTATCGCACTGACTTCCACAAACATCTACTTGTTACCTCATGTAGTAATCATGAAAGTTTGGTATGAGCACGTGAACTAAAAATCACGAGTCCAAAAATAAAAATAATAAATATTACCTTAATGTTTTCAATCAAATTTCACCGAAATGAACAAAACCACATGGAAAATTTACGTAATACCTCAACATTAGCTCAAATATACGTGCATCCTTGTTTCTAACAGAGCACCGGCGTGTTGAACCCAACTTTACACCCATTTAATTGGATTTTTTAATCCACAAAGAGCAAAATTATCACTCGAAGGAATTCAATTGCACAAGTAAAATAACTTTCATGAAACTCGACCTTTTTTTCGGCATCGATTCGTTTTTATAAAGAATTCCCTCGTGTTGATGAAGACGCAACATCTGCGTCAAAGGGAACGGAGAATAATTTTAAATTCAGACGCACGGTCAATGTCTCAGGAAAAGATTCGAGAAAATAGGGAATTTTCGTTTCAGGTGGGTCGTGCAAGCAGGCTACGTGAAGTTAAATCTACGGTACGTAATTCCCCCTGGGCACTCACGAACCGTCCTCACGTAGGCAGGAAAAACCAATTCATTACTTCAGACTTAATCCAGTGAAATATTTATGCCTGCTGTTATAAATCGAGCCTTTTTTTCACTAAAGCTTTGCCATAAAAAGCCCGTGAAGTAAGGTATGGAATATTTATGCAACTCACTTTTTTCCTTTTTCTTCATCCGCGACATCGACCGCCGGAAATGGAGTGGCGAAATTTTTAAAGGAGTGGCAAGGAGTGAGGAAGTTTTGGAAGCGCGTGGGAAGTAGGGCTTGAAAAGCTAACAAAGTATTACGCGACGCTTGGCATTTTATGAGGAAGATTGGGAGGGGCATGAAAGGCAGCTGTTACCCCCACGGCAAATACATTAATCGGCC
Organism: Hetaerina americana; assembly: GCF_022747635.1. Lineage (NCBI taxonomy): Eukaryota > Metazoa > Arthropoda > Insecta > Odonata > Calopterygidae > Hetaerina > Hetaerina americana. The sequence continues at coordinate 62,166,973 of NW_027287095.1, read as the reverse complement.
TCCGCAAGGTGATCTTTTGGACAATGATTCTCCGTTTACCTGGAACTTGAATCCCAACATCACTAGCACATGCACAGAGAAATAATTTGAAATTTACGAACTTAAGTTCTCTGAACACAGCTATAAACTCGCGATCCTGCGCGATTTTTAATGAAACGTATCACCTCAGTACGATAAGTGCTAATTCAACCGAAAAATGCTAAGTTAAACTCCTTCGAATACGACAATATTGAGCGCTGAATTCATTGTATAAGTTATGAATGTTGATATATTTTTAGTGCGTTTCTTTAACTTGATTGCGTATAGTTAAAGTGATTATTCATCAAATAATATCCTTTGCCTGGAGTCTTTTGATATTTAGTTTGTCAAAGAGAGGACATCATGATTTTTAACTTAATTTTGAAAAGGTTATTCCTGCGCAATATTTAGAGTATGTATATACAAAATGTGACTCAAATTGGCTTCCATGTTATTTCTTGGTGTGCCTCAATTTCAAACTACATTTAATTTTAAAATTGAGTTAGTATTAATTGTAAAATTTTCCAAACACCCAAGTGACCTAGTATGTGCTTCCTATCTTCCCCTTACTTGTAACTTTGTTTTTACCTCCCACCCTTGCACAAACCTAGTGGCAATCAAGTATACAATCTCGAATATTTCGTTTTCCATTAATATTAATTATTTATATTTAATAAGCTACTATTAATTATTTAAAAAATATATTATGATGCTATTAAAATTTTCTTGAACTTTCTGTTTGCACTAAGTTTCTCACGACAACAGCAATATCTATTCAAATGACCAGTCAAGGTCTAAGACTGTAGCCATAACATATTTATTCAAAAAATCATCAACAACAAGCTTCGATGGACTTCGAGATGAAAGTCAATTGAATTGATGAACTCTCGCGTTAAAATAAAGATATTCGGAATATACAAGGAAT